>NC_052158.1:147821050-148421050 GCF_902713615.1 Scyliorhinus canicula | reverse complement strand
ATCGTTAGAGAGAGTCTGACCCATGGCAATAGCTGAACCATCCACCTTGGTGGCCGCTGAGTTCGTCACTGACACTCCATCACGTGCCCGCGTGGGCTAGCTGTGGGAGGGGGGGTAGGGGCAGGGACTGCACACCCGGCACCGAGGTTTCACCACCCGTCACCCCCAGCGACACTCGGTCACCATCACGATTCCTGTGGCTGTGGAACAATCACACGGTATTACAAGTAAGGTGGTACAGTGCGTTTAATGTTAACAATTATTTACAGGTGCCCTAGCCCCTACAACTAAACTGTGCCCTTCACCCGTGCCAACTTACTCAGTGTCTATCTTAGTTGCCTTACGGGCCCTACCATTACGTCTAAGTGACTCCCCAGATGATACAGCAGGAGTGGAGGAGGATTGCTGTGAATCGCCCCCCTCGACTCGTTTCTCCTTGGCTAAGCGTTTCCTGGGGCGACCCGGCCTTGATGGGCCAGGCTGCTCTGCGGGCGTCTCGGGTGACATTGTGCCACTCTGCTCCGCCTGCTGCCCACCCGATGCACCAGGGATGGGACGGGGGGAGGCCGAGAATTCCGGGACGTCCCGTGATGGCCTTAATGGGACGGACCCCGAAACCTCCTCCTCCCCCGGTGGCCCCCGGGCCTCACTTTGGGACAGAGGTGCGAGCGGGGAGGTGCCCCGTCGCACCACCGACACCTGGCGCTGCCAGTCCTGGAGGCCTGCAACGGTATCCACCAGGATCCAAAGGTTTGCAGAGACGGAGTCCAGGGAGTTAGACATTCCCACCAGGGACTGTGCGACCTCAACCCGTGTGTGCACGACGCCATCCAGCACATGTGTCAGGCGGTTGATGGTCTCCGCGACCGACTGCTGGGACTGTGCTATCGACTGCTGGGACTGTGCCATGACCTGCTGAGACTCGGCCATGGCCCGCAGGGCGCCGGCAATGTCGTTTTGGCTCTGGCACATTGCTGCCTGTGAGAGGGCCACCCTGTCCAGGGCCGAGGATGACGCGTGCACATTAACCCCAACGTCTTGCATAACCTGACCCATTGCCTCCACCGCGGATGCCACCTGTGCGGTGTCGGACTGGGTCTCTGCCATGAGCGGCACCACTCCCTGCTCTTGGACGCGGTTCGACTCCTCTAACAGCGTCTGCAGAGCCAGGAAGGCAGCCCTCATCCCGTCATTGTTTCCCTGGGTTTCTTGAGGCATCGGCTGTGCGGGAGGGTTGATAAACTCCAGGAACTCAGAAAACTCAGAGTCCGGGCCCTCTGTTGCTCCGACCTCCACCTGCTGTACCTGCTCAGCTGTGATGTGCCAACCAGACTGTGCCCCAGGAGACTCATCACTAATAGGCCCGCCGGGGTGTGTGTCTCTGGGATGATGGATGTGGTGGGAGAAAGCAGTGCCGCAAGCCTGACGCTCTCAATGTTTAGGGCCTCCTCCAGGGTGTGGGGCTGCTCAGCGTTAGGAGGGTTGTCCCTGGCCATTTCTGGTGGTTGTGGACTTCGAACCCTCTGTGCGTCCTGGTCCGCAGATTGGGTTGGGGCGGATGGGGCTGCCCGCTGATCGGGCACCCTCTGTTGTGAGGCCCCGGGTGAGGTGGCGGCAGATTCCTGTCTCCGTCTGGAGGCAGACGGCCCTGATCCTTCGGCATCACGTCCTAGGGAAGAGAATGAGACGGGTTATTTAGATTTGCTCGGCAGGCCGCTGGACGGTCCCAGTGGGCAGGGTGTGTGAAGGGACAGAGGATGGGGGAGGTGTCCCAGTGGGCAGGGTGTGTGAAGGGACAGAGGATGGGGGAGGGGTGAGTGTTTGTCAGGGAGGGTTGTCTCACTTGCTGCAGTTCCGCCAACCTCGCATAACGCGATATCGCGGGTGGCAGACCCCCCAACAAGGTCCAGGGCCCTCTGTTCAAAGGTGCTGAGGGGGTGCAGGTTGGGCGAACCCCCTCCAGTCTTGTGCCGCTCACGGTGGTTGTGAGCGGCCTTGGCCTGTTGGGGAGGGAACATAGGTAGATCATTACAAAACGGTAGGTATCAGCAGTCCGTTCAGATACTGGCACAGTTTGGGGGGGTCAAGTTGATACTGGCACAGTTTGGGGGGGTCAAGTTGTCATAAGACGATTGCATCTCTCCTCGGGGCCAGAGCGCTGGGTCTGCGACAACTTTGTGAACCATCCTCAAATAACTCTGCCCCAATCCCCCTCCCCCTCCCGTGCCGGGGGGGGGGCTTAAGTTAAGGGGGAGGGATGGTTGTGACTGGGGGGCACCCTCATGGCACTTACCCTGGCAGACCTGGTGAGATCGTGTAGCTTCTTCCTACATTGCTCAGCTGAGCGAGGGGTCTGCCCCACAGCACTGACGGCAGCAGCGCCGCCAACCGCGCTGGCAGGTTGGCGATGCCCTCTCCACGGGCGGATGATGCCCCTCCTCTGCTCCACGGCATCGAGCAGCGCCTCGACGTCAACATCAACAAAGCGAGGAGCAGCACTCCTCGGCTCCGACATCCTGCCCGACAGATTCTGTGGTCGCCCGCGCCTTTTTGTGTGGTCGCCCGCGCCTTTTTACGGTGTCGGGCGGCGTCACGTGGGCGTGATCGTGTCGTCGCCGCGTTCCGTCGTCATCACGCACGTAATTGACGCGGCCGCGCTGCTAGCCCATTTCCCGGAAGTGAATCCGTCGGGAAATGAAGCCTTCGCGACCGTCGTAAAACGCTCCCGATTTTTACGACGGTTTTACGATTTTCCGCGGGTGCGGAGAATTTCGCCCAGAGAGAGTGTAGTCAGCCACTGTGAATGTTGCCAGGCGCAGCAGACCTTTCCACCCGCAGCTAAACTACACCTTCGGGACTGGTCGGGTGGTCCATGGAGGAGGCTCCACATCGATTGTGCGGGCCCTTTTATGGGGCATGGTTTCAAAATTTGGGGTCTCCCATTTACGATGGAGAGGAGGAGAATTTTTATTCTCTCAGTGGGTTGGTTGTCCATGAAATGCTCTTTCAGAGAGTGCAGTAGAGGAAGGGATCATTGAATATATTCTAAGGTTGAGTTAGTTAGAGCCTTGGGAATCAAAGACGTATCGGGGGTATACAGGAAAGTACAGTTGAAGCTGCAATCAGACCAGCCATGATCCTATCAAACGGCAGACAGGCACAAGGGACAAAATAGAACATAGAACAGTACAGCACAGAACAGGCCCTTCGGCCCTCAATGTTGTGCCGAGCCATGATCACCCTACTCAAACCCACGTATCCACCCTATACCCGTAACCCAACAACCCCCCCCCCCTTAACCTTACTTTTATTAGGACACTACGGGCAATTTAGCATGGCCAATCCACCAAACCCGCACATCTTTGGAATGTGGGAGGAAACCGGAGCACCCGGAGGAAACCCACGCACACAGGGGGAGGACGTGCAGACTCCACACAGACAGTGACCCAGCCGGGAATCGAACCTGGGACCCTGGAGCTGTGAAGCATTTATGCTAACCACCATGCTACCCTGCTAATTATATAACCCTGCTAAAAATGGTTTAATCCTGCTCCTAATTTAAATGCTCTTATATCCTTCCTAAAATGTGATGCCCAGAACTGGGTGCAATATTCCAGTTGAGGCTGAACAAGTGTTTAACTTCCTAACATTTGCTCCTATTTACGAAGTTCTGTGCCCCCAATTTATTAACCCCAGGATCCCAACTACTTGCACCTCTGCTGTCCATGGGGGGGGGGAAGTTACTCTCACAGTGCTGTTAAGATCTGATTTTCCAGGAATTTGACCCAGCGGCAGTGAAGAAACGGCGATATATTTCCAAGTCAAGGTGGCATGTGTGACTTGGAGGCGAACTTCCAGGTGGTGGCGCCCCCATGTGTCTGTTGCCCTTGTCCTTCCAGCTAATGTCAGTGAAAGGACCTTGAGTGGCTGCAGTGCACTTTGTCGATGAACGCTATCCACTATAGCCACGAGTGGCAGTCTCTTTGTCATTTTAAATATGTGTCGGAGCATGCTGCGATTGTGGCAGACATGGAGGCAGAGATAGCTCACTGAATGGATGTGCAATGTCAAGAATGATTATGGCTAGTAGGTAGACTACCCACAATTTGAGAGGCATTTTCCTCTCCCTTGTTTGAAAGAATCTGCAGGGAATGCTATTGAAGAGAACTATGACTGATTTGATTTCTTGAATCCACTTACAAGCTAGTTGAAAGCTGCTGCGATTTTTCGACTAACTTCAATTTGCTGTTGCTTCTTGATATAAATTACCGCGTCCATAAGCCTCTCGGGTAGTTTAGTCTGCGATAAAATGTTTTAAAAGATGTTAATTCGCCTGCCCTAGTTCCCTCCACTTGTCAGAATGAGAACTGTTATTATTGCTTCTGGTGTTTTGTTAGCTTCCCGTAGTAGCGTGGGGTATGTTTGAAAAATGTTTGCTCTCCTTTGCTTAGAAACAGATAGCTTTAAGGATGCTGTCACTTTCAAACTAAATTCTGTGAGTCTGTTAGCCACGGCCCAGTATGTAACACTCCTGCCGTGATCAGAAGATTGTGGATTCAAGCCCCACTTTCAGGCCCTGGGGCAGGATGCCAGTGCTGAGGGAGTGCTGCACTGCTGGAGGTGCTGTCTTTCAAATAAAATGTTAATTTGCTGTACTGTCTGCCCTTCAGGTGGGTATAAAAGACCCCATGGCATTGCACCTTGGGGAGTCTCCATCAGCATTTGGCTTGGAGGGCCGAAGGGCCTGTTCCTGTGCTGTAGTGTTCTTTGTACATGTTGTGAATATAATTCACACTGTATTGTATTGTGTCCTTGTGGGCTCTGTCTGTGAGCCGTTGCGCGGCTCTGCCCACAGGGGGAGATGAGGAGCTTGTACAGGGCTCCACCCTCGGCTCCGCCCATGGCCCCTCCCACTACCAGAAGTATAAAGTGCTGCAGCCGTGTGAGCCTGCCCTCAGTTCTTCTGGTCGCAGGCAGGCTCAGTTGTAAGTCTATTAAAGCCACAGTTTACTTCCAATCGTGTTTCGAGTGAATTGATGGTCACATCAGTACACCACTGGAGAGTCTGCCCAGAGTGCTCAAGGCTAGGGTGTGCTGCCAAGTGATGGATATGTGATGCCAAGGATGATTGCGTCTGGAGGGGTTCAAACAGGTACAGCACTCCCACATCGAGAGGGATTTGTCAACCTGCCAATAAACAAATTCACAGGGAACGCCATTGAAGACTATTTCGTCTCTGCTCCTTCTGTAAACTGGTTCATAAATCCAGTGCCATTGCAGATATAACTGACTGGATCTGTAAATAAAACTGTTGACCCGTTGAGCCTGCTCCAAAGCTGTCTGCTATTAACGATTGCCTGAAGTAACATGACAATCCAGCACATAATCCAGTGATTACTAATGGTTCTGGTGTTCAACCAGAGCAAATAACCCAGATTAACCTTCACTTAAAGGTTTAGTTGTCGGATTATAGCAATTGCAGGTTGCCGAGGGAGGCTGCCTTTGCAGCAGAAGGTAAGCCAACTGGGTACAATTTGGGTGTGGCCCTTACATTGCAGCGGGTTTGAAGCAGACTATTTGATGCACGCCAAAACGGAAATAAATAGAGACACTTCAGTGCAAAATAAATTTTCTTGAAACCTGACTTTTTTGTCACCTTTCAGTGAGCTTAGATGCTCATTAAGGGCAGGGAGTTGGAGCACCTTCCCATTTAGTTATCCAGTGTCTTCATTGAACAGCATTGTTGACATAGAGACAACACAGTTTAGATGTAGAGGGACAGTCCTTCAGCTCAACCCTCGTCGTGTGAATCAGTTCCACCCCTGAAGGGACATTTACACAAGAGAGCAGCAGGACTATATAAACGCATCCAACTGTTGTGCACAATGAGATTCATAATGGTGACTTTTCTTTCCAAGATCATTTAGATAAGGGAAAGAATCAGACTCCATGATAACAATTGATATTTGCAACTTATTTTTATCCATTCATGGGATGATGGCTTCGCTAACTGGGCCAGCATTTGTTGCCCATGCCTAATTGCCCTTGAACTGAGTGGCTAGTTTGTCCATTTCAAAGGGCATTTTTTTTTTTTTAAAAGAGTCAACCACATTGCTGTGGGTTCGGAGTCACATGTAGGCCAGGCTGGGTAAGGTTGACAGATTTCCTTCCCTCAAGGACATCCGTGAACCAGATGGGTGTTTATGACAATCGACAATGGTTTCATGGTCATCATCAGACTTTTAATTCAAAATTTTTATTGAATTGAACTTTCACCATCTGCCATGGCGGGATTTGAAACTGAGTTACCTGGATCTCTGGATTGCTCGACCAGTGACAATACCACGTGCCACTGCCTCCCTTGAAGATCAGCTAATCAGGCAAAGTATCAGAAGGGGATACTGGAGCCTGTGAAATTTGACCCCATCATTAATAATTACCTTTAGAACAGGGGAGATGTTTTTGCTTTGTGTCGATGTGCATGTGAGATAGAAAGTGAGTACACTGCGTGTGTGTGCCCATGTATGTGCATGAGTGTGTATTAGTATGTATGTCTGTGTGTGTGTGTATGTGCGTGTGTGTGTGCATGTGTGTGCACGTGAGTCTGTGTATGTCAGTGTATGTGCATCTGTGAGATAGTCTGTTTGTATGTGACAGTGTGCGTGTGTTTGTATGTCTGTACATGTGTGTGTGAATGTTAGTGTGTGTGAGTGATGGTTTGTGTGTGTGTGTCTGTCTGTCTGTTTATGCCAGTGTGTGTGACAGTCTGTGTGCATGTGACAGTGTGTTATTGTGTGTACACGTATGTGTATGTGTGTGAATGTTAATGTGTCTGTGTACATATGTGTGTGTGTTTGCATGTATGTGTGTGTATGTGTGTGTGTGTGTGTGTGTGTGTCTGTCTCCCTGGATGTGATTAGGTTAAAGGTGCAGACCTGAAGGGGGATTACTAATGTCCGTCCTGATTGAGGACTGGTGTCCGTGGATTGGGTATAACAGGGAACATAATCGGCTTCCCTCAATTGTTGTTTTACACCTTCAGTGAGTAAATACAGAAGAGACGGAAACCGAACAAAGGGCCTTTTGATTTTGCTTTGCTCAAAGGGGGATGAGTCATGACTGAAAATGCTAATGGACTGCTGGACCGATTATAAACATTTTCATTTCTAACATAGCCCTGTGGTGCTCGGGGTTTCCTGTTGCACACACTGAGGTTTCTCCACAGAATTTTATTTACAAAGTAGCAAACATTTGATAATTATACCTTGTGCATTCAGAGTGAGGGGAGAAAAATGGCTGAGGGTGCTATTGTCAGATACGATCTGTTTTATCATTTATATTTCAGATCTATGCAGAGATGACACTAGTTTCTGATTGTGTAACAGGTTTCATCCAAAGTGCTTTAAAATGTCCGCTCGTGCTTCCAGCTCTGGCGACCCAGTCTTCCTACAACTTTGTTTCCTTTCTCTCTGAATCCACACCCAGGCTTAACAAATCAAGCACAGTGAGCATCAATAGTAAACAGAGTCACATAATCAAATGCAGAACAATCCATCACATCATCTTTATAAACCGCCAATTTTCTATGAACATATGAATTTGGAGCAGGCCATTTGGCCCCTTGCGCCTGCTCCACCAATCAATAAGATCATGGCCTCAACTCCAAATTCTGTCTATCCTCGATAACCTTTGACTCCCTTGTCGGTCAAGAATCTATCTACCGCTGGCTTAAGTATATTCAATCGCCCTGCCTCCACTAGACCCCAGCGAAGAGAGTCCCAAAGATTCCCAACTGCTCTACTCCCCATGACCATGGATCTGTGAGTGTCAATAACAAGCTGTATTCCATATTGCACCTTTAATGCAGTAACACAACCTCACATTCTTCACAAGCATAATCAAACAAAATTCAGCATGGAGCCATTTAAGATAAAGCCATTATTGAGAGAATTCCAGAGCTTAAGAGTCCAGACAGCTGAAGGCACAGTCGACAACGATGGACCGACTGAAATCGGTGTTGTTTAAGGGGCCAGATTTGAACAAACACATATATGTTGAAGAATTGTGGGGATAGAGGATATTACAAAAATTGGGTGGAGGTGAGGTCATGGTGGGGGGGATTAGAAAATAAGACCATAAGACGAAGGAGCAGAATTAGGCCACTCGGCCCATCGAGTCTGCCCTGCCATTCAATCATGGCTGATCTTTTTCTCATCCCCATTGTCCTGCCTTCTCCCCATAACCCCTGATCCCCTTATTAATCAAAAACCTATCTATCTCTGTCTTAAAGATACTCAGTAATTTGACGTAAACAGCCTTCTGCGGCAAAGAGTTCCACAGATTCACCACCCTCTGGCTGAAGAAATTCCTCCTCATCTCAGTTCTAAAGGATTGTCCCTTTAGTCTCAGATTGTGTCATCTGGACAAGTTTTTCCTGCTAGTGGAAATATCCTTTCCACACCCACTCTATCCAGCCATCCCAGTATCCTGTAAGTTTCAATGAGATCCTCCCTCATCCTTCTAAACGCCAACCCAGAGTCCTCAACCGTTCCTCATACGACAAGCTCTTCATTCCAGGATCATTCTTGCGAACCTCCTCTGGATCCTTTCCAAGGCCAGCACATCCTTCCTTAGATATGGGACCCAAAACTGCTCACAATGCTCCAAATGCGGTCTGACCAGAGCCTTATACATTTGGGAACCAATGTATGTCACCCAGTACAAAGGGGAACAGGATTGATGTGAAAGGAAAACAGAAAATTCTGGAAAAACTCGACAGGAGATTTAACAAGATGTTGCTGGGGCTGGGGCATTTCAGCTGTCAAGAGGGACTGGATAATCTGGGGGTGTTTTCCCTGGAGCAGAGAAGGCTTAGGGTGGGACCTGATTGAAGTGTATAAAATTGTGAGGGACATAGACAGGGTGGATAACGGAGGGGTCAATAACCAGGGGCCATAGATTTAAGTTAAGGGGGAGGAGGTTTGGTGGAGATGTAAAAACATTTTCATCCAGAGGTGGTTGGAATCTGGAACTCAGGGCCTGAAAGGGTGGTAGAGGCGGGAACTTTCACAACTTTTAAGAACTATTCAGATGAAATGTCGTAGCGTACAAGGCTATGGGCCAAGTGCTGGAAAATGGGATTAGATTAGATAGGTGCTTGATGTCCAGCACGGACGCAATGGGCTGAATAGTCTCTTTTCATGCTGCAAAACACTCTGGCTCTATTAACACAGCATTAGCCCCATTAACATCCACGGGAAAAATCAGCTTTTCACTTAAGAGTTCAACAGTTCTTAAATAAATAAAGAATGGCCTTTGAGCTTACTTTCCCATTTTCTAAAATTTCAATAAAGCAAAATCCATTTGCAGGTCAAATGCCACTTATTAATACAGACAACACTCAGTGGCTCACAGATTTATTCACAAAGTCCTTGGAGAGAAGCTTTCAGAAGTCAGCCTGAGAAACACAGCTCCTTTCCACAGAACCCAGGGCAGTACTCTGAAAATAAAACTAAAAACAGAAACGGGGCAGGGCTGAAAAATGAAATTAAAAACAGACCCAACCCCGTCCTATGAGTGACATCACAGTCTGCCTGGCTGTTAACCCCTTAATCACAGCATTAGCAGACTTTGAATAACATTAGTGCAACAGACTTAAAATACAACATATATAAAATTTTCCGACATTCACGACAGTTATAGGATCTCCAGTGGCAGCGAGGTCCTCCGGCGGTGCAGGAAGTAACTCTTTTCAGGCCATATCTGCAAAATTATTATTGATTACATCCTGGTTTGGGTTTGTAATATGCAAGAGCATGATGCAGGTCTTTGTCTTGTCCTCGACAGAATCAGGACCACACAGCTGAACCTTAACCCTGCGAAATGCAGGTTCAGGGTCAAACAGATTCCTTCCGTGGGTCACTTACTCGCAGCCAATGGCGTGAATCCAGATCCAGGCAAGACAGCAACTGTACGACAGATGGCCATTCCCGTGGACAAGCACACTTTGCAGCACATCCTTGGTATGGCAAATAATCTTTCAAAGTTCATTCCTCTTTTTAGTAAGATCATGAGATCTCTTTGTCAACTTAATCATAGAGTCAGAGAATCATATAGCACTGAAAAGGCCCTTCGGCCCACCATGTCAGCACCGGTCAAATACAATCTCCTAACCATTCTAACCCCATTTTCCAAACACTTGGCCTTGTATGCCCTGAGATCGCAAGTACACATCTAAACACTTCTTAAAAGTTATGAAGGTCTCTGCCTCCACCACCCTTTCCAGGAAGTGAATTCCAAACTCCCACCGCCCTCTGGGTAAAAAAGTTTTCCCTCACATCCCCTATAAACGCCTGCTCCTTACCTTTACTCTATGCCCCATGACCATTGACCCCTCCACCAAGGGGAAATGTTTGTTCCTGTCTACTCTATCTATCCCCCTTATAATTCTATATCTCAGTCATGTTGCCCCTCTGCTCCAAGGAAAAGAATCCAAGTCTACCCAACCTCTCTTCATAACTAAAACTCTCCAGCCCAGGCAACATCCTGGTAAATCTCCTCTGCACCCTTTCCAGTGCTATCACATCCCTCCTGCGATATGGATTCCAGAACTGCGCACAATACTCTAGCTGTGGCTTAACCAATGTTTATACAGTTCCAGCATAACCTCCCTTGTCCGCCAGGATGTCAAATGGTGCTGGCAAGAGAACCACACAGTGGTCTTCAATTGACTCAAACATACACTCACAGCCCCACCAGTGCTACATTACTGCGACGTTCGCTATCAGTAAACGCACGGACTTGGCGCAGTCTGCATCCAGAATGGCAAACCAATAGCCTTTGCATTATTTACATTGAGACTCGTTACGCTCAGGTTGAAAAGGGAACTCTTTACTTTCGGCTCCACCTGTCAGAAATTACGTGACTTCATATGTGGTTATCCCGCAACTGTTGAAATGGATCTTCAGCCCCTCATAATTATCTGTAAAAAGCCTCTTCATATTCCGTCTGCACGGCTGCAAAACATGATGCAACATTACAATCTCAGTATTGTCTACAAATGTGGTCAGGAGCTGTACTTGACAGTGCCCTCTCCAGAGCCTCCCTACCCACTACCGGCCATGCAGATTGTGAGGGAGACAATGGAGGAATGGAGGTGCTGTCCTCTCATTGAATTCAGGAACTCAAAGATGCCGTACCGGTGGACATCACATGCAGGTTGACATCATCATAAAGGGCTGGACAGAGTCCTGAAGGGGATATGAGCCCCGCACACTGTTTGCCATCAGAGATGAACTGGCCCTGCAGAATGAACTGGTACAGCATGGACAGTGATTCATCATCTCTGCTGCCCTCCAGAGGTACTACACACAACTTCACCAGGGGCAACCTGGGTTGGAGGTAACCAGATACACTGCCAAGGAATCACTGTACTGGCTCTCCATGTACACCGATGTGGAAAGGACAATCTCCAGCTGTGCCCCGTGCAATGCACTCAAGTGGCATCAAGCAAAGGAACCACAGCATTTCGACAAGATCCTAGACCTCCTACGGTCATTCACGGCAGCAGACATCTTTGAATGGAATGGTAAAGGACTTCATCGATTCGTAATCTGGGTGCTTTGAGCTTGACTACCTGCCAAACATGACGAGTAACACAGTCTTCATCAAGTCCATGAGACACTTCACCGCACATGCTATCGCACAGAGACTCATGATGGACAGCGCTCACCAACTCACCGCCAAAGGATTTTGAAACTTTACACATATGTGGGACTTTGAGCATATCCTGAGCAGCCACCTAAATCCACAGTCAAATGGTTTGGCGGAACAGGCGGTAAGTTCAGCAAAGCACCTTCCCGAGAAATGTGCACAGGATCACACAGATTACGGTGCTGCACTCCTCAGCCTGAAACTTTACCACAACATGGCTTGTCCTCATCAGCACAATGGTTCCAGGCGCACCAAGACCACAATTTCTACAGCCAAGGCTCTGCTGTGGCTCTAACCTGACACCAAATGCGAATGATACCCTCATGCAATGATGATTGAGAAGCAAAATGATCAAAAATCCCACAGACTCAGCCCTATAACATCTGGTCAGACTGTCAGCATCCAGACCACACATGGCCATGACAAGTTGGTGGTGGTACACCACTGTGCCCCACAACCAAACATGGTAACCTCAGATGGTGCTCACGACATCAACAAGCGCCATCACCTCCTGCAGGTATCAGAAGCAGCACTAACAGGTGCCACAGCACTCCAGTCGTCCTATGCCTAACACACGCCCCTACACCAGTCGACATGCAGACTCCAGATAATAATAATCTTTATTATTGTCACAAGTAGTCTTACATTAACACGGCAATGAAGTTACTGTGAAAAGCCCCGAGTCGCCACACTCCGGCACCTGTTTGAGTACACTTAGGGAGAATTCAGGATGTCCAATTCACCTAACAGACACCTGGGGACTTGTGGGAGGAAACCGGAGCACCCGGAGGAAACCCACGCAGACACGGGGAGAACGTGCAGACTCCGCGCAGACAGTGACCCAAGCTGGGAATCGAACCCAGGCGCTGTGAAGCAATAGTGCTAACCACAGTGCTACCACGAAGTAACTGCTCAGCTAGTGAATAATGTTTTGTTTATTACATGACCTTGTTGCCAGCGTTTGGGAATCCAGCTCTTCTACAAGAGGGCTGTGAGTCTCTTCATCAAAGGAAGTAGAGTCTTTGAGAACCTTTAGGACAGAGTGAGATAGATCCTTGATTAACAAGGGGGTGAAAGCTTATCGGGGGTAGACAGGAATGTGGAGTTGAGGTTGCAATCAGATCTGACATTGTCACAAAATGTGGATATTGTAAAGCACATAAAGGGTTAATGTAATGTTACTACTCTAGTCACTAGATGGTGCTATAGAGCAACCATATAAATATCATATGCCTCCTTGACTTCTGGGAGACAGATGGAGACAGTTGGAGATAGTTGGAGAGAGTGGGAGAGAGCAAGACAGATAGTTGTGAGATATATGAACTAATAGTATAGTTAATTGTGTAGATGTGTAGTGTAATCTTTACTTAACTAATTCCTTAGTTATATGTTTGAATCTAATTCAGTGTAGTGTAATAAATTAGCTTTGTTTATTGAACACAGCTTGCTGTTCTTTGTGAGCACTACAACCGTCATCATCCTGAAAGAACTAAAACAAAGAACACAACAGCCTTGACCTCATTAAATAGCAGTGCAGGTTCGAAGGACTGAGTGGCCTATTTCTGCTCCTAATTTGTAAGTTCATATGTTGGAATTGTCTCTCCACATCCTTCTTTCCAAAATAGATCGCTTTACACTTCCCTGCATTAAATTTCATTTGTCCATTCCACCAACCTGCTTATGTCTTTTGGAAGTTGCCTTCCTCACAATTCGCCATACCTCCAGGATTTTTATCATCAGCAAACTTTGAAACTGTTTACAATGAACCAAGGCCCATGAATATATTTCAGGAAGAGCAGGGGTCCTAATATCGACTCCTGGGGAACTTCACTATAAACCTGCCTGCAGTGTGAAAAACATTAATTGTCAATTTCTCTCCCTTTCTTGTCACTGAGCCAATTTCGTATCTATGCTGCCGCTGTTCCTTTCAATCCGTGCGCTCTAACATTAGAACATAGAACATTACAGCACAGTACGGGCCCTTCGGCCCTCGATGTTGCGCCGACCTGTGAAACCATCTGAAGCCTACCTGACCTACACTATTCCATTTTCATCCATAAGTCTATCCAGTGACCACTTAAATGCCCTTAAATTTGGCGAGTCTACTACTGTTGCAGGCAGGGCGTTCCACACCCCTACTGCTCTCTGAGTAAAGAAACTGCCTCTGACATCTGTCCTATACCTACTACCCCTCAATTTAAAGCTATGTCCCCTCGTGTTGGTCATCACCATCCGAGGAAAGAGACTCTCACTGTCCACCCCATCTAACCCTCTGACTATCTTATATGTCTCTATTAAGTCACCTCTCAGCCTTCTCCTCTCTAACGAAAACAACCTCAAGTCCCTGAGCCTTTCCTCGTAAGACCTTCCCTCCATACCAGGCAACATCCTAGTAAATCTCCTCTGAACCCTTTCCAAAGCTTCCACATCCTTCCTATAATGTGGTGACCAGAACTGCACGCAGTACTTCAGGAGCGGCCGCACCAGAGTTATGTACAGCTGCAGCATGACCTTGTGGCTCCAAAACTCGATCCCCCTACTGATAAAGGCTAGCACACCATATGCCTTCTTAACAGCCCTATTAACCTGGGTGGCAACTTTCAGGGATTTATGTACCTGGATGCCGAGATCTCTCTGTTCATCTACACTACCAAGAATCTTGCCATTAGCCCAGTACTCTGCATTCCTGTTACTCCTTCCAAAGTGAACTACCTCACACTTTTCCGTATTAAACTCCATCTGCCACCTCTCAGCCCAGCTCTGCAGCTTATCTATGTCCCTCTGTATCCTATAACATCCTTCAGCACTATCCACAACTCCACCGACCTTCGTGTCATCTGCAAATTTACTAACCCATCCTTCTACACCCTCTTCCAGGTCAGTTATAAAAATGACAAACAGCAGTGGCCCCAAAACAGATCCTTGCAGTACACCACTAGTAACTGAACTCCAGAATGAACATTTGCCATCAACCACCACCCTCTGTCTTCTTTCAGCTAGCCAATTACTGATCCAAACCGCTAAATCACCTTCAATCCCATACTTCCTTATTTTCTGCAATAGCCTACCGTGTGGAACCTTATCAAACGCCTTACTGAATCCATATACACCACATCAACCGCTTTACCCTCATCCACCTGTTTGGTCACCTTCTCAAAAAACTCAATAAGGTTTGTGAGGCATGACCTACCCCTCACAAAACCGTGTTGACTATCGCTAATCAACTTGTTCTTTTCAAGATGATTATAACCCTATCTCTTATAACCTTTTCCAACATTCTACCCACAACCGAAGTAAGGCTCACAGGTCTATAATTACCAGGGTTGTCTCTACTCCCCTTCTTGAACAAGGGGACAACATTTGCTATCCTCCAGTCTTCCGGCACTATTCCTGTCGACAAAGACGACATAAAGATCAAGGACAAAGGCTCTGCAATCTCCTCCCTGACCTCCCAGAGAATCCTAGGATAAATCCCATCTGGCCCAGGGGACTTATCTATTTTTACACTTTCCAAAATTGCTAACACCTCCTCCTTGTGAACCTCAATTCCATCCAGCCTGGTCGACTGAACCTGAATATTCTCCTCGACAACATTATCTTTCTCCAGTGTAAACACTGACGAAAAATATCCATTTAACGCTTCCCCTATCTCCTCTGATTCCAAACACAACTTTCCACTACTATCCTTGATTGGCCCTAATCTTACTCGAGTCATTCTTTTGTTCCTGATATATCTATCGAAAGCCTTAGGGTTTTCCTTGATCCTATCAACCAACGCCTTTTCGTGTCCTCTCCTCGCTCTTCTTAACTCTCCCTTTAGGTCCTTCCTGGCTAACTTGTAACTCTCAAGTGCCCTAACTGAGCCTTCATGTCTCATCCTAACATAAGCCTTCTTCTTCCTTTTGACAAGTGCTTCAACTTCCTTAGTAAACCACGGTTCCCTTGCTCGACAACTTCCTCCCTGCCTGACAGGTACATACTTATCAAGGACACGCAGTAGCTGTTGCTTGAAAAAGCTCCACATTTCAATTGCACCCATCCCCTGCAGTTTCCTTCCCCATCCTATACATCCTAAATCTTGCCGAATAGCATCATAATTGCCTTTCCCCCAGCTATAATTCTTGCCTTGCGGTATATACCTATCCCTGCCCATTGCTAAAGTAAACATAACCGAATTGTGATCACTATCACCAAAGTGCTCACCTACATCTAAATCTAACACCTGGCCGGGTTCATTACCCAGTACCAAATCCAATGTGGCCTGGCCCCTTGTTGGCCTGTCTACATACTGTGTCAGAAAACCCTCCTGCACACACTGCACAAAAACTGACCCATCTATAGTAGTCGAACTATAGTATTTCCAGTCAATATTTGGAAAGTTAAAGTCCCCCATAACAACTACCCTGTTACTCTCGCTCCTGTCGAGAATCATCTTTGCAATCCTTTCCTCTACATCTCTGGAACTCTACATTGCTCGGAATCTGTTGTGCAGCACATTATCAATTGTCTCTACACTCTAAGAACTCTTTCGCCTCTCTGTCAGTAACACTATTACTATCCCAGTTTATACCTGGCTTGTTAAAGACCTCAGCTGTACTTCCCGCGTGCTGCTATAATTTTCTTACAAATTTGTACCTCTTTGCAACTTTTTTGTTCCTTGGCTCTCGGCAAACAGGTTCTGTCCTTGACTCCTCTGGGACATCCTCTTTCTCCAGCACCGTAAAGCTCTCCTTACTCAAAACTATCACCCCTCCCCCTTTCCTTTCTTTCCTGGACACCATGGGCTGAATTCTCCACCGTCCGGATGCTCCATTTTGTCGGCAGCCCGGGGGTTTCCCGAAGGCTTGGGGCTGCCCCACAATGGGAAACCCCATTGACCGTCTGGTGAAACTGAGCATCACAAAGGCGTGCTGAACCAGAAATCTGGTACGGCGGGACGGAGCAACACGCCCTTTGCACATCTCCCCTAAACTTTGTCCCTCGCACGGTAAACCTATGTCCCCTAGTAATTGACTCTTCCATCCTGGGAAAAAGCTTCTGACTATCCACTCTACCCATGCCCCTCATAATTTTGTAGATTTCTATCAGGTCGCCCCTCAACCTCCGTTGTTCCAGTGAGATCAAACCGAGTTTCGCTAACCTCTCCTCATAGCTAATTGTGGGATCAATATTGGCCTGTACACTGGGGAGAAATCTCCCTGCTCTTCTGAATAGTTTTTAAAAAATTATTCAAGGGACGTGGGCTTCACCGGCTAGGCCAGCATTTATTGCTCATCCCAAATTCCCTTGATAAAGTGAGTTGCCTTCTTGAGCCGCTGCAGTCCCTGTGGTGTAGGTACACCTGAAGTGCAGTCAGGAAGGGAGTCCTTGGATTTTGACCCAGTGATGATGAAGAAATGATGATATATTTCCAAGTCAGGATGGTGAGTGACTTGGAGGGGAACATAGTTGCGTTCCGATGTAGCTGTTTCCCCTGCCCTTTGAGATTATAGTGACCTTTGGTTTGAAAGGTGCTGTCTAAGGAGCCTTGGTGAGTTGCTGATGTGCATGTGGTAGTTGGTGCAGATGGCTGGTGGAGGGAGTAAATGTTTGTGGAGGGTGTAAATGTTTTTGGATGGGGTGGCGATCAAGCGGGATGTTTAGTCTTTGATGGTGTCAAGCTTCATAAGTGTTGCTGGAGCTACATTCATCATGGCAAGGGGAAAGTATTCCACCACACTCCTGACTTATGTTTTATAGATTGCGTCAGGCTTTGGGGAGTCAGGAGATGAGATCAGAGCTGCTCTTGAAGTCACTGTATTTATATAGTTAGTCCAGTCCAGTTTCTGTTCAATGGTAACCTTGATAGTGGAGGATTCAGTGATGGTAATGCCATTGAATGTCAAGGGGTGATGGTTAGATTCTCTCTTGTCGGAGATGGTCATTGACTCTGGCACTTTGTGTGGCGCGAATGTTACCTGCCATTTGTGAACCCAAGTGTGGGACGTTTTACATCCCCCTTAGCAAGCAGATGTGTGATAAAGACAGACTTAGAAGCAATGAATATATTTTAATGATGCAACATTCCAGAGGAGAATATAGCTCTCTGTATAATACCTCCCTTGTGTTTAATATCTCTCTGTGTATAATATCTTATGATCTTACGGTCTGCTCTTCAGCATGAGAAAACTATGTTTCATTTTTATTTCATGCGTTGTTAGGAAGTGGACCAAATTTACTGCACGTCATTAGGTGTCCGGATAAGATGGTGTTTGGGTGTTGTGATGGCCATTGACTGCAAACCTGCTTCTCAATAGGGCAGGTCAAATGGCATCAAGATTCATCCACATGGTCTGGACTGGAGTTACGTGTCGGCCTGTCTGAATAACAATGACAATCGAGCAGCTTCTGTGGTTATTTTGTTTACTGATGCCTGCTGACCACACAACTAGAATGATTGAATCCTGTCATGGCGGAATTATAGATGCACAACCTCTGGGCTGGTAACTCATTACCACAATCACCATACAACATCCGAATCATGAGTCAGAGACTGCGGGCTCAAGTTCCAATTCAGAGACACAAGCACAAAAATCCAAGCTGACACTCCAACGTAGCATTGAGTGCTTGCTGAACTGTGCCGAGTGCTGTCTTTTAGGTGAGACTATGAGCCACTCCTGTGTCTACCCACTGTATCTGAGATCCCAATTGTGGTTTGAAGTACACCAGGGGAGCTCTCCCAGTGTCGAAATCAACATTTAGCCTTCAAACTACAGCCTTCAAAAGTCACCACTGAAACAGTGCATCTGGTCATTTAACCCATTCCTGTCACTGGGACCTTGCCGCATGCACATCAGCGACATAACGACACAAAAGCAAAACACCGCGGGGGCTGGAAGTCTGAAATAAAAATAAGACATGTTGGAAATACAGAACCGGTCCGTCAGCAAACAGTCCAGCCATGACACCAATTCAGAAGTGTCTCAATGGTTGCAAAATGCTGTAGGTAATCCTTGTGACATGAAATTACTTGGATTAAACAGAATGTACGATGCAGAAACAGACAATTCAGACCAACTAGTCCATGTTCCTGGTTCATGTTCCACCCGAGCCTTATTTCGGATCTTTTCATCTAATCCTAGTCCTCGATCCCACCCCCCCCCCCCCCCCCAACCCGCCCCCCCCCCCCCCCCACCCCACCCCACCCCCACCCCCACAAATTTATCTAGCTTCCTCTTAAATGCAACTGCTGTTCACCTCAATAATCAATTATTGTGGTAGTGAGTTCCACGTTCTAACCACTCTCCATTTGAAGATGCTTCATAGAAGCAGAGAAACTGGAGCAGGAATAGGCCATTTGGCCCTTCGAGCCTGTTTCCCCACTCAACGTGATCATGGCTTTTTTTATGTTTTTATCAGAGTTTTTCATTTTATAAAAGACAGATCTGGACAAACAAAATGAAATTTACAAAAACCAAACATTAAAAACCCCCAAGACTAAAACGCCATTACCCTCACAACCCCCTTCAGTTTTTAAAAAATATCAAATGCTTTTAATTGGTCCTTCATTTTCATACATAGCAAGGTTGTACGGTGCCACATCTATTACACAGTGATAATTCCATCCTAGTAGGCTGCACGTATTTACAAACTTTCAATTTGGGGGAGGGGAGGGGTCCCACCATTTCCCTCACAGGGTGTAGTCAGCGTATGTGTCTCCTTATTTTCTCCCCCCTCTCTATACCCCCTTCTCCTTGTCTCCACCCCCCCCCCCACCCTTCATTGCCAGGCCTCCCTGGCACCGCTCACATTTCTCCTCCACCTCTGTGAAGAACCTGCTCATTCAGGTTCTGCTTAGGTGCACTCTGTGCACCGCCTTCAGCTGCATTAGGCTCAGCCTTGTACATGTGGATGTACAGTTGACCCTCTTCAGTGCTTCACTCCAGAGTCCCCACCCTATTTCGATCTCTAAAGCTTCCTCCCATTTTTCTCTTGTCTCGTCCAGTGGAGAGCTTGTCTTTCCCAATAGTCGCCATACCGGTACCCGCAATTGCCCCCCCCCGCTCAGTCGCCCGCGTCCAACAGTTCTTCTAATTAATCAGTGTCCTGGCGCCCGTGGGTATGTCGTCGATTCCCAACGGGGGAAGGTTCTGACTTGCATGTGTCGTAACTCATTCCCCCTGGTCAGTTGAATCCTCGCCATCAGTTCTTCTAGTGTTGTCAGTCTGTTATCCATGTAGAAGTTACTGTTGCAGATGCTGGCCGTAGTGGACATTTCGATCAGACCAAAGTATTGTCTTATCTGGTTCCACCTTGGGGGCGTGGCTATTACCATTGGGCTTGTTGAGAGCTTAGCTGTTGGGGACAATATGATCATGGATGATCCTCAATCTTAATGCCATATTCTGGCATTCTCCTCATAACCCTTGACACCATTAAAGTCTAAAAAAAGAATCCCTTTCCTGAATACATTGAGTGATTTTCTTCCACAGCTTTCCGTGTTTGAGAATTCCACAGGTTCACTGCCATTTGAATGAAGAGAAATTTCCTCATCTCCATTCCGAAATGGTCTACCCTGTGTCCAGAGACTGTGTCCCCAATTCTAGATTCCCGCAACAGGGAAAACATCCTCCCTGAATCCAGTCTGTCCATCCCTGATGGAATTTTATACGTTTTGATCAGATCTCTTCTCACGCTTCAAAGTTCCAGTGAATACAGGCCCAGTCAAACTAATCTCTCCACATAGGACAGTCCTGCCAAACCCCGCTATCAGCCTAGCGAACCTCTGCTGCACTTTCTCCAGGGCAAGTATATCCTTTATTAGAAAGGGAGACCAAAACTGCACACAATACTCCTGGCGTGGTCTCACCAAGGTCCCTGATTAACTGCAGCAAGAGAAATTTCTGCTGAATTCCGTTCATGAATTTATTAGTTCTATTTTGTCATCATGGCATCTAGCTGTGGTTCCCCAACAAGTAGAAATATCTTCCTCATGCCTATCCTGTTTAGGGAATGAAGGAATAGTAATCCCCACTTTTGGACATTGTGTGTGCCTCATAGTTTAAGTTCTCTGAATAAGTGCCAGTGACCTCACCCATCACTAGTCTTTATTAGAACCATACTGCCTGCTACTTTCTGTGGCTGACGGGAAAGCCATTCCTGGTGTTTGGAGATTCATGGGAATCGATCTGGCAAGAACCACCATAACATTTACAAGTCACATCTTTGGCTTGCAAAACGTTTTGACATTAAGACATTCCCAATATTTACTGTTGTTTGTAATTCTCTGTTTTCTGTGACTGCAATGTGAAAATTCAGGTCCAGCACCTCACAACATAAATATTATTGTCCCATTTACATCACCCGCAATTTTCACAGCTATACAATGACTAAAATGAGACAGCTTTAGTAGCCAATAGAAATATTACCTCGTGCGCAATGTAAAAGCTGCAGACTGGGGTAAGAACTCAAGGCAATGCTAACATACTAAAACATCCAATTAAACTGGGAGTCGCTGAGGCTTCAGAGTTGGCTTGGGATCAAGCCCGATTCCTGCCCTCGATCTCACTGCTGACTATCTCCTTTCCGCTAAATGATGCATGTCCCCAGATGCACCGTGTATTGAAATGGCAACAGGCTGTTAATTCTTTCTAATGGTGTAAAAGATGCCAGCAAAAATAGCGGCTGCCTTTCACCATGAAGATTTTATGTGGAATATCCCCAAAAAGGTTTTCTTCACAGAAGAGACGTCGTACTCATGTTGATCGTACCTCTTTGCAATTCAGCGTGCCAATATCACAATCTGATTGCTGACATAATACTGACTCTTGGCAACACTCACTGGCAGAATTTTCCCATGCCCCTGTGTTCAGTGGCAGGCGGTTGTTGCGTTAATCATCCTGGGGTAACACGGACTGCAACTGGATGCAGTTGTACTTGAAAGTAGACTCCAAACTTCAATGTTAGTTCAGTACACTTTATTGAACTCGTTAAGCAGTGCACATAGTTCACTGTGGGTTTGACACTCTACTAATCTAAGCGTGCTTACTATAACTAACTAGACCAGACTAGCTCTGAGCCACGTGTAGAAGGTGCTAACTGATATATACACCCTGACTGTCACTATAGTTGTCACCAGTGGGAAGAGGCAGAGTGTTGATGCCTCGTGTGTTTTATAGTGTTCTGCCTGGTGATTGGTTGTGTTCTGTTCTGTGTGTTGAATTGGCTGTACTGGGTGTCTGTCACTGCCTGTCTGTATCTCATTATCCAGAGGCTGTTTAGCACAGGGCTAAATTGCTGGCTTTGAAAGCAGACCAGGCAGGCCAGCAGCACGGTTCAATTCCCATAACAGCCTCCCCGAACAGGCGCCGGAATGTGGCAACTAGGGGCTTTTCACAGTAACTTCATTTGAAGCCTACTCGTGATAATAAGCGATTTTCATTTCATTTCATTTCATGTGCATGAGTGCATATCATGGCAGCGGTGAGGAGGGTGGGGTTGGGGGGGGGAGCTGGCGTGGAGGATTCAGAGGGAAGCACTTGATGCACGATCAATTGCACAAAAGACTCAGATTGGTACAACTATGGCTTTATTACAGTCAGATGCGTGGCCTCCTGCTGCAGCTGGCGAAATGGCAGATCAGAGGAGGACAGGCATATTTATTCGGCCCCTTGTGGGCGGAGCTAGACGGCAGGGGCTACCGGCAAACCTGTAGTGCAGGTCCTACCTTACATCCCCTAATACAGGTGCACACAGTGGTTCACCACAGCACTAAAATCGTTTTTACGCCAGCATGAATTTCCTGTGGGGTCTTCCATTGCTGCTCGCTTTGGCAGATTGGGAAAGGCACTGGAGGCCGGTGTCAAGTTGATTTGCAACCCACTAATGGGATACTGATGAAGGCCTGAGGGAATCTATCACCGAAGCCTGATTTATTAAGACTCCAAAGGGACAACATGCTGGTCCAGGGCATCAATGGAATGATGTGATGTGTGGGAGGTTTACCTGAAGAATACCTGGGGCGGCCTCCAGAGCTCAGGATGGAGGCCGCCAATGACCCTGGAACCTGGAGCGCAACAGCAGTGGGTGGGAGGGGAGCCCCTATCAGCAGATCTTCAGTTTCTGTGTCACCGCGGAGGTCCAACCTCAGAATGTTCCTCGAGATCCATCTTCTTTTTAGGAGATCTATCTTCTTTCCTCAACAGTGGGTCAGTAATATTGGGCACTTTCATGACACCCAGGGACATGCAGACTCAAACCTGCCACACCGTGGAATATGGCGTTAAACCCCTAGATGCATAATTAATGAGATTTGGGGCGAAGGATCGGCAGCGGGATTCTCCATTCTTGGGATTAAGTGTTGATGGCGGGGAGGGGGGTGGGGGGGGGGGGTGTGTGTGTGTGCATGAATCGTGGACTTCCACGACAGCTAATCTGCCTCCGCACCTGGACCAATCCACGACTGTCAGGGGGCTAGCACTGGCACCATGTGGAACACAATCGATACCAATCTGAAATGGGGCTGGTTTCGCGATTGACACTCCGGAGGCCGACAAGCTGCAGCCGCAGATACAGACTTCACACCCCACACGTATTCATCCCAGCCGACAAGGAAGGCACTGGTTGCACTGGAGCACACCCATAAGGCTGATGGGTCATCTGGGGTCAGAGGGCACTTGGGGGAGTGGCCTGCGGGGACACCCATGTGACCTGTAGCCCCAGGTTCACAGTGCGCAGTCAGCAGTGTGCACAGCTGCATGAATACCATGCAGACCGCAGCAATGGTATTCCGTGCCTGATCACCCTGAAATTGCTATGGTGGGCAAATCAAAAACACCTGTGTATGGTCGAGGGGAGTGAGGAGAAATCCGGTCTGTTTAAGTTAATTCAACCTCCTGCCCAGAACATTTATCACATCCTCAGGATGTCCCAGAACTCTTTCCAATTACTCTTGATCTGCTGTTGCTGTTATGTAGACAGACGGCACCAAGATGCCGATCAGATAAGGAGTGGCCATGCAATATTTTGTGTTGTCACTTGAAACAAAAGTGCTTTATGGAAAGCACCACCACAAGATCTCTTATTCCTGAGCCACTGCAAGAGGGTAACAGAACAATGGATCAGACCTCATTCAAAAGATTAGCTCTAACAACGTGGCACCCCTTTAGTATTGCCATGAAGTAGATGTTTTCAACATTCATACAGAGACGAGTGTTGCTGGCAAGACTGGCATTTATTACCCATCCTTAGTGGCTCAGATAACAGCAAAATACTGCAGATGCTGGAAATCTGAAATACAAACAGCAAGTGCTGGAAAAGCTGTGGCAACATCTGTATAGGGAGAACTATAATTAACATTTTAAGTCCGACATGAGTCTTCTTCAGAACTGTTCCTTAGGTGTCTAGAATTTAATATAACGGAGTGGTTCTGTTGCCACTTATGTGTCAACTACATTAGTGTAGGATTAGGCAGACCTATGTACGTATGGCGGTAAGTATGGCGGGCAACCTTCCCTGAAAGGTATTGGTGAACCCGCTGTATTTTTCATGACAATCCGAGAGCTCCATGTTTGTATTATGTTGGTGGCAAAATCTCATTTCCTGAGTTTGTTCTAAACTGAATTCAACTTCTCAAATTGCTATGGTGGGATTTAACTCCATGTTCCACTGGATCACCAGTTTAGCAGCAGACCCGAACCACACCATATTATACCACATAACCAAGTCCTTGAGTGGAATTAGAACTCGCGGTCTTTTGACTTAAAGGCAAAGGCGTTACCACTAAGCCAAGCTGACACAGAAGACTGGCACTGCATACGGGGTGGTGACAGCCATCAGGCACCAAGACTCAACTTGGTTCCAAAGCAAAAACCCGATGGGAGGAATTGTACACTCTGTGGACAGAGGGCTGGCTGGGATGGGAAAACTGGCATGTAGCTCTCCAGCTGCACAGCCGAGTTTTCTCTTCAAGTTCTCTGGCACTCTGTGCACAGCGAATCTGCGGGAGTGGTTTTCACCGCCATGCTGGTGGGGCGGGGCCTGATAATCCGGCAACGCTGGCGCCATAGAGTTCGAGGTGTTCTTTTTAAAGAGCTCCTGATCTGTCCACACGGATAAGGGGGAAACCCCCAACACACACAGACGCGGGGCAATCATCCATCCCACCCCTACCTGATCCGGGAACCCCACCCATCATGAGCACTAGGGGAAACCCTCCACCCCCACACAGAAGCAGAATGTCCCCCAATAGAGCTCCCCAGAGGATCCCGCCCCCAACACCAACACCCTGGTACTTCAGCCAGGGTGTCACTGCCAGGGTGGCACTGACAGGGTGGCAGGGGGCAGTGCTGGGGCAATTCCCGGGCACATTGCTCTGCCTGTGCAGAGCACTTACCCTTGCGCCCCCTGTAGGTTCCCCTCGCCCGCTTTACACCTTGCAAAATTAGTTGTAACCCTCGTCGACGTGCTGCCATTGTCGCCGACATTCGGGGAGCCATCAATGTAGGGGAATCAGATGGCGGGGAAGCCCCCTCAGTATGTTTGATACTGAGAACGAAACCTCGCTGCCGAGATTCTCATTTCAGTGATTGGGTGCAATTTCCATCCACAGCCATCGCTGGCAGAGAATCCCAACCAACGTGCCAATCCGCTCCAATAAAGAATTGTCCCTCATTCTATTTCAACCAACACGCCTCAGAGAATGATACCAATTATAGAAGTAATTACAGGCTGCAGGTTCTGTTTATATTGTGAACTTCTATTTTTTTGGCAGAGACTGCGACCACTAAGGGCGGTGAAAACAACAGCCGAGGTTTCCATTCCTCCAGCAGGTCCCCGCGCCTATGTCCTATCTCCCAATTTTACTGACGGGCATTTTTTTAATGAGTCGAGATGACACGGCATGAATTACACCAGAGGCATCATGGGATCAACTGGCTGGATCACAGAAATAAAAGCAAAATGCCGTGGTTGCTGAAAATACTCAGCAGGGCACTGACAGTTGGGGGGCGAGAAACCAAGTTCATAATTGAGCCGACACATTAATCCTCCCTTTCGTGTTTACCCATGTTCTTGTTTACTGAGGTATAATGCTGCTCTTTATGCCATCTATTTTGTTTAGCTCATGAGGGAGCCACTCACTGGGCCAGCATTTATTGCCCCTCGAACTGAACGGTTTGCCGGAATATTTCAGAGGGCAATTAAGATTCTGTTGTAGGTCTGGAGTCACATGTAGGCTAGAGCAGGTCAGGGGGTCAGATTTCCTTCCCTAAAGGGCGTTGGTGAACCCAATGTTTTTTTTAATGGCAATCGATAATGGTCATCATTAGATTTTTAATTCCAGATTTCTTTGCACCAGAATGTCGCTATAATTTCACCATCCGCCACAGTGGGATTCAAACCTCGGTCGCCATGGTTGCTAGTCCAGTGACATGATCACTGTGCCACCAGCTTCCCTTTAAGCATGCACCTTGACAGAACCATAGGATTCCTACAGTGCGGACAGAGGCCATTCGGCCCATCAAGTCTGCACCAACCCTCTGAAAGTGCACCCTACCTGGGCCCACTCCCCGCCGTACCCCATAACCCCAGCTAATCTGCACATCCCTGGACACTGAGGGGCAATTTGGCATGGCCAATCCACAGAACCTGCACTTCATTGGGCTGTGGGAGGTAACCCGCACAGACACTGGGAGAAAGTGCAAACTCCCCACAGACACTCACCCAAGGCTGGAATTGAACCCGGTTCCCTGGCGCTGTGAGTCAATAGTGCTAATCACTGTGCCACCGTGCCGCCCCATGCAACTGAAATGTTTTTCCTTTTACAATGTACACTTACTGAGGCATAATATTGTTCTTTATGCATTACTGAGGAAAAGTACTCCCCTATCGAGTAACAAGCCTAGTTTCAGAGAAGAATAATTGCTGTTCATTACACAATATCAAACCCTGTGCATGCATATCTAGGGCACACATACACAATTTCACATGTACAATTTTATACCAATGTACTAAAGCATGAAACATATAGGACAATAGGTATCGACAGTCCACCAGCCTTTCAAGGCGAAACACAGTTGCATGTTTTTTAAAACGCAAACATTAATCTGTTTGAAGAGCAGAAGGGGCCATACTTCAAATTTATTAATTCTTCATAGAAGGAACAGCAAACATTTGGAAAATGTGGTCTCAATAATCAAAGCATAGAAAGACTTACCGGATTTCAGATAACTGAGGTCAGTTGAATCACTTGCAGTCTGCTCTGAGAGTCATCAAACCTCGCCAGCCTGTAAGAGTTCAATATTCTAAATATCAATTAGGTACTTTCAGCACTCGATAGATTAATAATAAATTTAATTTACTCGATTTGGGGATCTTTGATGTTTCTCTGTACAATTAACCTCTCATTGCAGTCTTCAATATTGCACTGCAAAAATGTAAGATTGTGGCCATTTAACTCATTCATGGGGCAGCATGGTAGCACAGTGGTTAGCACAGTTGCTTCACAGCACCAGGGTCCCAGGTTTGATTCCCGGCTTGGATCACTGTCTGTGTGGTGTCTGCACATTCTCCCCATGTCTGCGTGGGTTTCCTCCGGGTGCTCCGGTTTCCTCCCACAGTCCAAAGATGTGTGGGCTAGGTGGATTGGCCATGATAAATTGCCCTTAGTGTCCAAAAAAGGGTTGATTGGGGTTGCTGGGTTGAGGGGATGGTGTAGAGCAGGTGTGTGCTTGAGTGGGGTGCTCTTTCCAAGGGCCGGTGCAGACTCGATGGGCCAGGTGGCCTCCTTCTGCACTGTAAATTCTATGATTCTATGGGAAACTTGATTACTATTTTAGCAGTGGTGTAAAGAGTTCAAATGTTCATATTCTGTTAGAACATTGGGTGAAAGTATTTCAGACATATCATCAAACAATACAGAGAGGTTTACTTTTAAAACATGAATCTCAACAAGACCTGACCAAAACATGACCAAACCACCTTTTTGAAATCTTGGATAGTTTAAACAACACGTTTTCGCATTTAGCAATTTAAAAGAATGAAATTGCATTCGGCCAGGTAAAAGATGTGCGTGCTGAAAAAAGGAATATATTCCCATTTGAGGGCAGAATTCTCCCATTTGGGATTGAGCCTCATGGTGGGGGCAGGGACGAGGAGTGTTACCCACGGTGGAGGCTGGTGGGAAATCACATCAAATCATCGGGCCCCAACTTCGCTAATTATGTACTCGAGAGTTTAATGCCGTATTCCATAGCGGAACAGGCATGTTGACGCACATCCCGCCATCATAACTGGTGCCATATTGAAAAGGGGCCCAACATCACTGACCCACCATTGAAGAACGAAGATGAACCTCCTGAAGAAGAAGATGGATCTCCAGGAACACCGTGAAGCTGGAAGATGGGCCTCCTTGATGAGACTGGGGCTGGAAGATTAACCTGAAAGGTGCCCCCCCCCCCTCCCCCACCCTACCTACTGCTGTGCTGTTCTAGGTTCAAGGGTTGCTGGCGGCCTCTATCCCGAACTCCAGAGGCAGCCCCAGGCATTGTTTAGATGAGTCCCGGCTTCGGCGCGCCACGTCAGGAACAACGTGTTCTGGACTGGCGTGTTTCCCTGCCGGCAGCTTGGATAATCGGGGATGGGGGGATATTCCGGTCGGGCCTCTACCTGTATGTTGTTAGTGGGATGCTAATCAGTTTCATGCTGCCTTCAACGGCTTTCCCGATCCGTCACGGCGGCCATGAGCGGAGGATCCCGTGGGAAATTCACGCCAACGTGAAATCGATTTTGGGACTGGCAAATTCTACTCGATCCCGCCTGCCGTTTGAACCCACCATCAGGGGGCAGCACGGTGGCGCAGTGGCAGCACTGCAGTCTCACGGAGCCGAGGCCCCAGGTTCGATCCCGGCTCTGGGTCACTGTCCGTGTGGAGTTTGCACATTCTCCCCGTGTCTGTGTGGGTTTCGCCCCCACAACCCCAAGTTGTGCAAGGTAGGTGGATTGAACACGCTAAATTGCCCCTTAATTGGAAAAAAAAGAATTGGGTACTCTAAATTTATTTTAGAAAAGAACCCGCCGTCAGGGGTGTTCATGGGAGAATCCCTGCATCAGTGTCGAAATGCTCACGTGTCAGGTGCAGTCCGATTAGCTTCTAAACTCTTTACTCTGTGCAATCAATATTCCTTAACCCCAACATCGGAAGAGCTGCCCCTGGAGTACTGGTGTGACAGTCTTTCATTTCCCATAGAAAAAATCCTTTGTCTGTCTCAGCATATTTGTCAAATTGATACTAATTAGTCCTTTCGAAGTTTGTTCATTTGGAAATTGATTGACCAGATAGTCCGAGAAAACATTCACCCAATCAATCTTATCCTTTGCCCTTTTTTTCATTGTGCACCACTGAATAGGGAGAATATATAAAGCGGGGAAAAGTTTGCATTGATATAGAGCCTTGCATAACCCCAGGGAGTCCCGTAAGAGCATAAATTAAAACAGGAGCTGCCCATGTGACTCCTAGAGCCAGCTCCATCATCCAATAAGATCACGCCTGATCTTGAACCTCAACTTTAAATTCCTGGTTCACCTAGATGTCAAACATTTACCGATTTCACTCTCGAATGAATTCAATGGCTGAGCATCTGTGGCTCGCTAGAATAAAATATTGAAAGATTCACAACCCTCTGCATGAAGAGTCGGCTCCTCATTTCGGTTGGCCCCTTAATCCCTTGTTCTAGACTCTTCAACCAAAGTCTTTACCTCGTGCAACAATCTGTCATGCAACATCTTAAATACATAAGAACATCAGAAAAAAAGAGTAGGAGTGGATCATTTGCCCCTTCAAACCTGCCCTGCCATTCAACAATGTCACAGCTGATCTTCAACCACCACTCCACCTACCTCAACTATCCCTCTATCCTTTAGAAAATAAAAATCTATCAGCAGCTGTCTTAAATATACTCACTATTGAGCATCCATTGCTTTCTGGGGCAGAGAATTCCGAAGATATATCTCCCTTTCCGCGAAAATGTTTTGCCGCCTCTCAGTCCAAAATGGCCGACATTTTATTCTGACCCTGGGGTGGGATTTTCCCATTTGTCAGCTGAGTGTCGCAGCGGGCGGGAAAAACGACTTTTTCTATCGTATTGTTTGGCTGATAGTCGGAAAAAGGTGAATAATAATAATTGCTCATTGTCACAAGTAGGCTTCAATGAAGTTATTGTGAAAAGCCCTCAGTCACCACATTCCGGCACCTGTCCGGGGAGGCCGGTACGGGAATTGAACACGTGCTGCTGGCATTGTTCTGCATTACAAGCCAGCTGTTTAGCCCACTGTGCTAAACCTGGTGCGGGTCCCATGATGTAATGCTGATTAAGCCTGCCCCGCCAGCAACTTCATTTCTTAAATAATGAATGGGCATTTTTTTCCCTTTTTTTAATACATTTAGAGCATTTTTTCCAATTAAGGGCTAATTTAGCGTGGCCAATCCACCTACCCTGCACATCTTTGGGTTGTGGGGGCGAAACCCACGCAAACACGGGGAGAATGTGCAAACTCCACACGGACAGCGACTCAGAGCCGGGATTGAGCCTGGTACCTCGGTGCCGTGAGGATCGGCATTCTTAAAGGGCGGCCTGATACAAAAAAATCGAAAGCACCCTTCCCCCATCCCTGAAATCCCTTCCTGAACACCCCCCCCCCCCCCACTCCCAAGCTGGCCCGGCATTGTCATGGGGGCAGTGCCAAGGGGCAGTGCCCAGGCATGGCTCGTTCCCTCGTGAGCAATGCACTTATAAGCTCAAATAAATTTGTCAAACATGATTCCTTTTTCATTAAAGCCAGCTTGAATGCCGAAATCCTTTCTTTGTCGCAACTTGCAAGCAATCCTGTCTGTGTGTGTCATTCACAGTCACAGCGCATACACAGTTAAACGTTCACCGAATTGACCAGCATCCTTAAAAAACATTGCTATCCAATGTGGAGCGGAAAAAAGGGATCATTTCGACTCCTCCACACCTGTTTGTAACATTAGTCTTTGTCATGACCTCATTCAATTCAAAATGGCCAGATAGAACTGGGCTTTAGAAATGGAATTATTAAACATTCCATGAAAGAAATCTGAGATAGGTTATGCGGCATCCATCAAAAAAGGAACTGGAGTTCTTTGCAGAGTATCACAAATGATTCAGACAGATTTTAAAATCATTCAAGGTATTTGGAAATCAGAGGGAGTTACAGGACAAATGGGTGCATGTTATGTGCCTGCTCGGCTCTTTGAATGAGCAGACACTTTTAGCCTCACACACTCACTTATTTTTGACTGTGCCTCTGTAGTTTTGTCGTCCTCACGTATCTGTCCACTTAAAATTATTTCCGGGGCAGCCCGGTGGGGCAGTGGTTAGCACTGCTGCCTCACGACACCGAGGAACTGGGTTCGATCGCGGCCCTGGGTCACTGTCCGTGTGAAGTTTGCACGTTCTCCCCGTGTCTGCGTAGAACCCCTTGATGAGCCATCAATTGCACGAGAGACACGTTGCTATACAAAAGTTAGGCTTTAATAAGCTAGAACTTAGCCCTGCGGTCGACAACAGTAAATGGACGACCGCCGGGCGTTCTGACTATTTATACCTCGGTATGGAGGCGTGGTTAACTCAGCCTCTCGACCAATCGGAGAGCCGTCACATGACTGGTCTTAACCAATCAGTCGAGAGGCACATGACCGACCAGGGCCAATGGTAAGCCGGTGTTCTGCACCAAAGGCAGACAGCTATGCAAATCATACCACCACACTCCTACAACCCAAAAAGATGTGCAGGGTAGGTGAATTGGCCACGCTAAATTGCCCCTTGATTGGAATAAAAAAGAATTGGGCACTGTAAATGTATTTTAAAAAACAATTTTTTAAATTATTTGTGCTGAAATCAGCTTCCAGCATCGTTTCACACCGAGTGTTCCAGATTTCCAAACTCTCCGAGTGGAAAAGAAGGGACAGATCTTAATTGCAGACATGTTGTGGGTTTCCACCCAGAGGGATGGCTGTCCACAGCTCACTGAAGAGAAGGCGCAGCTCCGATTCTCCACAGGTTTCACTATTGTCCGTGGAAGGAACAAACTAGGCTGACGCCCCCTGCCAGACAGAGTCGCATATGAGCCAAACCGGGAAAGAACGGCAGGGTCGTTTTCCTAAAGGACGCGAGCGTCACTATAAAACCTTCACGAGTCCCGAGAAAAAGATTATTTGGCAAACAACAGCAAAGGCTGCAACGCGACATACAGCGCACAAGTCGCACCGATCACGCCGGTCCCAATCCCGGCAGGCTTTTAAGTACAAAATTCACGAAGCCCAGCTGCAAGGCCTGCGCGCCCCTTAGCGGGGAAGGTTGTATTCCACAAGCCCCACGGGGACATTAATTGGGTTGTCCCCATGGGTCTGATGAGGGCTATTACAGAGACCATTTGGGTTTTAATGACAATCTGACAGCTTGACGATCGCACAAGGAAAAATAGTGCTGTGAATGACGGGGAAAGGTCACATTATGTATATGAGATAAACTTTGGAGAGAATGAAAAATAATTTCAATATTCCTGCAAAGAGAGACACACAGGCAAAGCTTTGCATTTTGCATCATTCAGGGCAAATGGCAAGAATACCAAATTTCAAACACTCACAACAATTTATATTACAGGAGAAGGGGGTGCTGATTGGTTGGCAAGTCAACTCTGATTAGCCGAGGCGTTGCTATGGAGAAAGCAATGGGGAACATTAGTAGCCTCAAGCTCCGGGGGAATTCAAAATAGCGTGAAAGGCTTGAACACGTTTCCTTTGTTTGCAGAGAAGGAGTCCTGGCCCATTAATGAATGTATGTAGTTTCTAGCAAGCGTATTTGAGCCACATTCTGATCACCTTAAATTGAATGTCAGTGTAACGATTAATGCACTCAGGCTTGTTCAACAGGTGCTGCCCAATCACAGAATGCTATGAATCGTGCCTAATCATGTCCTCGATGATCTGTGGGGTGTGTGAATAATGTTAAACAACTAGATGCCCCCCTGATGGGAGTAAGTGCATTGGAGCAATTATACTGCACGGTCTCAATTGCATTAATTTTGCAATTATTGATCAATTCTACAGGACTCAGAAATTAAAGCATTTTGTTACCATCCAATTTAGCTTTATATTCAGATTATTGTTCCAAACTACATCACATCTGGCATTTTTCTGTAAATTGACCTAACCCATTTGTGGATCAGCCTTTCTTTAATGAACATATTGGGCAGGATTCTCCGGTCCCCGCACCGTGGGCTGGATTCTCCGGTCCCCGCACCGTGGGCAGGATTCTCCGGTCCCCGCACCGTGGGCTGGATTCTCCGGTCCCCGCACCGTGGGCTGGATTCTCCGGTCCCCGCACCATGGGCTGGATTCTCAGGTCCCCGCACCGTGGGCTGGATTCTCCGGTCCCCGCACCGTGGGCAGGATTCTCCGGTCCCCGCACCGTGGGCTGGATTCTCCGGTCCCCGCACCGTGGGCTGGATTCTCCGGTCCCCGCACCGTGGGCTGGATTCTCCGGTCCCCGCACCGTGGGCTGGATTCTCCGGTCCCCGCACCGTGGGCAGGATTCTCCGGTCCCCGCACCGTGGGCAGGATTCTCCGGTCCCCGCACCGTGGGCTGGATTCTCCGGTCCCCGCACCGTGGGCTGGATTCTCCGGTCCCCGCACCGTGGGCTGGATTCTCCGGTCCCCGCACCGTGGGCTGGATTCTCCGGTCCCCGCACCGTGGGCTGGATTCTCCGGTCCCCGCACCGTGGGCTGGATTCTCAGGTCCCCGCACCGTGGGCTGGATTCTCCGGTCCCCGCACCGTGGGCAGGATTCTCCGGTCCCCGCACCGTGGGCTGGATTCTCCGGTCCCCGCACCGTGGGCTGGATTCTCCGGTCCCCGCACCGTGGGCAGGATTCTCCGGTCCCCGCACCGTGGGCTGGATTCTCAGGTCCCCGCACCGTGGGCTGGATTCTCCGGTCCCCGCACCGTGGGCAGGATTCTCAGGTCCCCGCACCGTGGGCTGGATTCTCCGGTCCCCGCACCGTGGGCTGGATTCTCCGGTCCCCGCACCGTGGGCTGGATTCTCCGATCCCCGCACCGTGGGCAGGATTCTCCGGTCCCAACACCGTGGGCTGGATTCTCCGGTCCCCGCACCGTGGGCTGGATTCTCCGGTCCCAGCACCGTGGGCAGGATTCTCCGGTCCCCGCACCGTGGGCAGGATTCTCCGGTCTCCGCACCGTGGGCAGGATTCTCCGGTCTCCGCACCGTGGGCTGGATTTTCCGGTCCCCGCACCGTGGGCTGGATTCTCCGGTCCCCGCACCGTGGGCTGGATTCTCCGGTCCCCGCACCGTGGGCAGGATTCTCCGGTCCCCGCACCGTGGGCTGGATTCTCCGGTCCCCGCACCGTGGGCAGGATTCTCCGGTCCCCGCACCGTGGGCTGGATTCTCCGGTCCCCGCACCGTGGGCAGGATTCTCCGGTCCCCGCACCCTGGGCAGGATTCTCAGGTCCCCGCACCGTGGGCAGGATTCTCCGGTCCCCGCACCGTGGGCTGGATTCTCCGGTCCCCGCACCGTGGGCAGGATTCTCCGGTCCCCGCACCGTGGGCAGGATTCTCCGGTCCCCGCACCGTGGGCTGGATTCTCCGGTCCCCGCACCGTGGGCTGGATTCTCCGGTCCCCGCACAATGGGCTGGATTCTCCGGTCCCCGCACCGTGGGCTGGATTCTCCGGTCCCCGCACCGTGGGCAGGATTCTCCGGTCCCCGCACCGTGGGCTGGATTCTCCGGTCCCCCGCACCGTACGGGGCTGGATTCTCCGGTCCCCGCACCGTGGGCTGGATTCTCCGGTCCCCGCACCGTGGGCTGGATTCTCCGGTCCCCGCACCGTGGGCTGGATTCTCCGGTCCCCGCACCGTGGGCTGGATTCTCCGGTCCCCGCACCGTGGGCAGGATTCTCCGGTCCCCGCACCGTGGGCAGGATTCTCCGGTCCCAGCACCGTGGGCTGGATTCTCCGGTCCCCGCACCGTGGGCAGGATTCTCCGGTCCCCGCACCGTGGGCAGGATTCTCCGGTCCCCGCACCGTGGGCTGGATTCTCCGGTCCCCGCACCGTGGGCTGGATTCTCCGGTCCCCGCACCGTGGGCTGGATTCTCCGGTCCCCGCACCGTGGGCTGGATTCTCCGGTCCCCGCACCGTGGGCTGGATTCTCAGGTCCCCGCACCGTGGGCAGGATTCTCCGGTCCCCGCACCGTGGGCTGGATTCTCCGGTCCCCGCACCGTGGGCTGGATTCTCCGGTCCCCGCACCGTGGGCTGGATTCTCCGGTCCCAGCACCGTGGGCTGGATTCTCCGGTCCCCGCACCGTGGGCAGGATTCTCCGGTCCCCGCACCGTGGGCAGGATTCTCCGGTCCCCGCACCGTGGGCAGGATTCTCCGGTCCCAGCACCGTGGGCAGGATTCTCCGGTCCCCGCACCGTGGGCAGGATTCTCCGGTCCCCGCACCGTGGGCAGGATTCTCCGATCCCCGCACCGTGGGCTGGATTCTCCGGTCCCCGCACCGTGGGCTGGATTCTCCGGTCCCCGCACCGTGGGCTGGATTCTCCGATTCTGGGGCTCTATCCCCACGCCCGCATGGGAACAGTGACATTTTATGCCAGAATAATAGGTGCAAAATGGCCACCGATTACCTGTTATGCGGGGGGGCGAGCAGGCGGGTGTTCTATACTGCCGATACACCCCGGAAAATTGCCAGCCGATCCATGCAACATGCTCGCGGACCGGCCCGCAAAATAGTCCTCCCCTTCGGTCGGCTCATGCTCCCCAGACCACCCTCCACAGTGCGCCCAATCCCGAATAACGTTCCGCCGTGCCTGTGGATCGGTCCTCCCCGGACTGTGGCGGTGCTGGACTGCGTCCGCAGCTGCCACACCGAGTTCCCGACGGGTGAGACCACACGTGTCCCATGCCGTTGGGAGCTCGTCTGATCTGGGGCCGTCAATACGTGGCGCGCCGTACTCTCCGAACACGCTGCTTTGGAGGGGCCGGAGCTGTCATAATATACACACTAGTATATGATGGTGCACAGACAGGCAGTGATTGACACACAGGATAACCAATGAACACACAGAACACAGCAGCCAATCACCAGACAGGACACGGCCACTATCAAGCCAGAGGGCACTAGTTTTCCCGCTCTCTCGGGATCCAGCCTCTGAGACAGCCCGAGCCCGTGAGCAACAACTAGAACATCCACCATGTGGTAGTCAGTTAGTCTGGTCAGGTTAGCCTCAGGTCTCCAGTCAACTCAGCATAGTGTCAACCCACAGTTAAAGTATGTTTAATAGTTAAGAGTTAATAAAATAGAGTTGCATTTCTCCAAGTGTTGGAGGCCTGTCTCTCTCACGGCTATGGTAAACGCAGTCCTCGCAGACCCAGCTTACCCAACACATCAGGAGCATCACAAAAGCAGCGCCGACCCCAATGTCACCGGGAACTCGGATTCTCCAGCCGGTCGGCGACAGCCATGTCGGCGACAGCAGGCGGAGAATCCAGCCCCGTGCGTTACCCGGCCGCGTGCCATTCACTGGCTGCGGGATTCTTTCTTCCCGCCATTTGCCAATGGGATTTCCCATTGTAATCACTCCACACCACCGGGAAACCCGCGGGAAAACTGAATCGCAATGGCCGGAGAATTCTGGTGGGGGGAGAGAGCACTGTGAAAACCCCACCGAATGTTCAAGGTCAATAGCCTTTTAATAGAAGTTGAGGTCAAATAGTTTCAAAATACCAAGGGCGGGATTCCCAGTCGGCCAGGGGCTGGTTTAGCACAGTGGGATAAATAGCCGGCTCGTAATGCAGAACAAGGCCAGCAGCGCGGGTTCAATTCCCCTACCAGCCTCCCTGAACAGGCGCTGGAATGTGGCGACTAAGGGCTTTTCACAGTAACTTCATTGAAGCCTACGCGTGACAATAAGCGATTATTATAATTATTATCATGACCAGCTGTGTCTTCCAGCACGGTGCGACCTTGCCGGCAGCGGGATTCTCTGTTCCTGCAGCCGGCCAATGGGGTTTCCCATTGTGGCCACCCCGCGCCGTCGGATGCAATGCCGGCAAAGCGGGGATCCCACTGACGGAGAATCCTGCTGCAGATTTTTTAAATTGAATTTTCGGATTGCTATGGTAGGATTTAAACTAATTTTCTAATGGATTAGTCGCCTTTAGGGTATGAGGGCTATAATATAAGTACTAAAGTGTCCCGTAGCATCCAGTTATATATGACTAACTCCTTCAGCAAGAGCAAAGGTCAACGTCATGTGAACTCACAGCTGTGATCTGTCATTAAGAAAGGCTCCAACGTACTTCAATTTGCAATAAAGGCAGTTGGACATCACGTTGAAGGACAATTATACTTCTTTTCTGACAAGGCTTCTTTCGATGGTGGGTAACAAGGTGACTGAGCACCTACAATGGCGGTCGAACCAGAACAAGCAGCGCTGGCGTTATTGCATCGCGTCCAGCGGAATTTCCCGTGCCAGTCCCAGGCATGAAAAGAAGCCCTCAGTGACCCCACAGGGGCTGGATGTGTTGGCCAGGCTACAATCAAGGCAAGCAATGTGAATGAACATTTGTTTAAGGTCTCAGCTTGCAACCGGCGGCAGGCGAATAGCAGACCCTCGATATAAAGAATCAGGGGCAGGGCCACAACACATGCCGACATGTCTGCATCTCACTGTGCCCCTGCTTCAGTTGACAAACGCTCTCCTTGTGCTAAGCTTGCAACATTACATTTACAGACGGCACCAAGCTTTGTGGCCGAATGACAAAGAGGGATGAGTAATACTCAAAAGATCTGAACCAACTAAGCAGATGGCTAAGGACAAGCAGATGGATGGTAATGTAGATATAAATCAGGCTAATACATACTGGAGCCAAAAATAATGTTTAAATTTACACACAATGAGGGAGTCACCAGCAGAAAATGTGCCTTTACACCCAAGGCAAAGAATGAAAAAGACTCATGTTTACATTGCACCTTTCACAATCTCAGGATGTCCCAAAGCGTTTTACAGACAATGGGCACCATTCTCAGGCCTCATTGCGCTCTCACTTGAGCAAAACGAGGCCGGTGAATAGCGGGAGAGGCCAAAAACGAGAACCGCACCAGGTGCCAAAAACCTTGCGATGCAACCGGCCCGCTCCAGTAGGCAAAATTGGGATCTCGCCGTAGCGTCGCGAGAAATCAATTATCACCAGGTAAGCCCTATTTCCATATAATTAATTTATTATTCACCTGAGGAAGGAGCAGTGCTCCGAAAGCTCGTGTTTGAAACAAACCTGTTGGACTTTAACCTGGTGTTGGAAGACTTCTTACTGTGCTCACCCCAGTCCAACGCCAGCATCTCCACATCATACAATTAACAGCAGCAACCCCTTAACCAATGCCCTCCTGTGATTCATCGGCCTCCCCAACAATCGGCCACGCTGACGGCGAGTGGTACTCCTTTTGAAAAATGCGAACCTGCCGGATGGGCTGTTGTGGCGAGTTGAGGAGGTGAGTAGCCATCTTTGCTCGCAGGCAAAGGGTCCGGGGCCGCTGGACTTACCACTCAGCTGGGGGGAGGTGGGGGGGGGGCAACCTCCGCAGGTGTGGGAAGGGTGCGGTGCTGGGGGGGTAACCGCACATGGCACCACCATGCCAACACCTAGATCGTTTGTAACCAATCTTGGGGCAACCGTAGCCCCTGCCCATCTGCCCCACCGACCATAGATAACCCCCACACTGACTGGCGAGGCCTCTGGCTGTGCAGCTGAAGGCTATTTCTAATCGGGAATGGGCAATCGTGGTTAAATGAGCACTTTACACAACTGAAGTGGATTAACATTGGGGGGGAGGGGGGTTGCAGCACACCACGTAGCATGTGGGAGTCATTGCCTGGCATCCCAATCACACCTTGATGCATGGACACTGTGCTTGAACACTGCGGGAAGCAACACCGCACACTCAGCAGCCAGTATCCAAACAGCCAAGGGATAGGACATGTCCATGGCCGGAGCGGAGGGTGGGGAAGGGGGGGGGGGGCGAGTGCTACGGGGATGGTGGGATGCCTGGAGAGATGGCCCAAGGTTTTGGAGGTCAGGTCGCATAGCAGACGAAAGTGACAGGCTTCCTTCTGCTTGTGGTCCAGAAATGTTAATGTGTCACAGGTGTCCAACAATGCCCCATTCTCCCCACCAACCCCCTCCCCCCCACCCCCTGCCTACATCCTTCCCGCCCCCTCCCCCAGCACCCTCAATGATCATACATACTTACATACTGGAGCCAAAAATAATGTTTAAATTTACACACAACCAGCAGAAAATGTGCCTTTACACCCAAGGCAAAGAATGAAAAAGACTCATGTTTACATTGCACCTTTCACAATCTCAGGATGTCCCAAAGCGTTTTACAGACAATGGGCACCATTCTCAGGATGCTTACCACATCCTATGGTCTTCGATGCCCCTGGCGGGCGTACTCTGTGGGCTCTGGGACCGGAGGGCCCCGGTGGATTTTTCAACAGCACATTCAAAACTGTGATGCCCTATCCTGTGTGATGAATTTGAGACCACGCCTCAGAGGAGTGGAACTGGTGGCCACCATCCCCATTCCATGGGACGGGTCTGCATTGGCAGCCAATGCTGTCTCTCCCGCTTGGGGCCCATAGGGTCCTGGGGTTCACCTTGGGAGGGAGGGGGGGGGGGGGGCAGCTAGTTCAAGCACTGGCTGCTCCTGCATAATCTGACTCTGCAGCGCCTTGGCAATGCCCACCTGCGACTGGGCCAAGCACCACAGCGCCTTAGCCATTCCCATATGAGAGCAGGACATGTCCCGCAGTACCTCATAGTCATCCTGGTACTGGGTAACATCCTCCAACAAGTCAGACATTCTGCCGAGACCCCCAGCTATGGCCGTCACTGACGCCTTGGACACCTTCACTAATGGTGCCGAAGTCGTGCACCCAGCTCTCCACTGCAGTCGCTGCCCTAGCAGTGTTGATCTTTGTGCCACGCATTGCCGGCAACATCTCCTCCACTGGCAGCATCTCCTTTGCCCTTAGCCTCTGGGCCTCCTCCAATCGGCTATGGATCTTCTGGAATGTCGCTAACATCTCCCTCTGAATGTCATGGCAGCCCTCTCACGTCTCCACCAGCTCCAGGTAAACCTATTCCATAGGCTCAGCATCAGGCTGGGACCCAGAAGGGTCCTGGGATCCAGCAGCCCTCTGACTGCTGTCTGGCCTGGGGGTTCCTACCTCCACCTGATGTGCATCATCAGTGGTGCGGTGCTTGCCAGATTGTGCCCCCGAAGCCTGACCAATTACATTTCTCACCGAGATGTGTGTATCTGGGCTGGTGGAGGTGGGGATGACTGCTGTGCCGCGGCTATTATGGTGGCATCCTCGGAGCTCTCCTCTGAGATGGTATCCTGGGAGGCTGGAGAGGGGCGGCCACACGGGATTGGCCAGCTTTGTCGGCTGGAGGACCTGCGGGAGAATGGACATGTGGTCAGTGGGAGGGATGGGTCAGTCAGTGAGGCAATAACAACTCACGTTTGCCAGGTCCTCCGGGTGGGGCCTAGTGGATCCTCACCTCTGCGGCGTCCGCCAACCTCAGCATTTGTAACCGCTCTGTCCTTGTCCAGGGCCCATTCCTCGAAGGTGGTGAAGATTCCTATCTCCGGCTCACTCTCCCGACAGTTGTGCGAGAGCTTCTCCTGTGGAGAAACAGGGAAGGCACCGTCAGCCGCACGCATGGAGCACAGTGGTTGGAGGGGAGGCGTGTGATGCATGATCAATTGTACAAAGACTAAGGTTGGATACAACTGTGGCTTTATTGCAGTAAGATGTGTGGCCTCCCACAGCAGCTGGCGAAATGGCTGCTGAATAGAGGACACGCTCCTCCTACTGGGCGGAGCCAGCAGGCAGGGGCTACCGGCAAACCTGTAGTACAGCTCCTACCTTACATCACCTAATACAGGTGTAACAGTGGTTTACCACAGCTTGAAGGGAGGGTTAGGTAGGGTTGAAGGGAGAGGGAGGATGAGGGTAGCATTGCTGGCCCCGCCGGGATGAGCACCGGGAAGTTCGGAACAGTTCCCACTCGCTACCACACTTAAAAATTGTTCCGGAGAATCTCGCCCAATTAAATTCATTTGCAGTATAGTCGCTGTCGAGGTAATAACCAGAGACTCTGTTTTTGTGTTGTCGGTTGTGGATAAATATTGATCAGGACGCTGGGGAGAATGTCCTCTTCGGTATAATCTCTTCAGCCAGCCGGCCAGAAAGGGCCCTGGGTTTAATATAACATTCAACTCAATTGCACTGCATGATTTACATTATACTGAAGCCAAAACCACTTGTGTTAAAGCAAATTGCTTGATATGACAGGGCTATTCGTGTTATATGGGTTACCGACTTGCTTGTCCAGATGCATGATAGAAAGGCTGTTCAATATTACAGCCGCACCATCTCATGCTAACAGGGCCATTACAATGCAATCCCAGCTATGCTAGTGGAGTCACTTCAGGAACTTTCAAGCAGTTATTGGATAGGCATATGGAGTCCACTAAATGATTGGGAGTAGGTTGATTTGATCTTAGTTTCGGACTAGTTCGGCACAACATCGTGGGCCGAAGGGCCTGTACTGTGCTGTACAGTTCTATGTTCTAATGCTGCAATTTGTGGGAACTTTATCAACGCAGGTCGGAGTTCCATTTGGTTGTTACTTTTAATGTTAACTCCGGCTTCTTGCGCACCCTTTCCTTGTTGGAGAGTCAGTCACTGGGGGAACATTGTCAAAACGGCTACAAGTGAACTTACCTTGTGACCTTTGACCTTTCAAGGACAGCACTAATATTTCTGTCACATGGCTGTGGAAATGCAAGATCTGAATTCTCCACCTTGCGGGTCAAGTTCCGACTTTGTCGATATTCTTCCTCGCTGTTGCCTTTTATAAAATCATTCTCTTAAAGATTCTCTGATTCTGAGGCTAAGTGTTGACGCTGTCGTAAACACCGTCGCGTTTCTCGACAGTGTCACCCCTCCCACCCCCCCGCCCCCCAACCAGGTCGCCCCCGGATGCATGAACAGCGAAGTCCCGCTGGGCAAGAGCAGTTGCAGCAAGGGCAAGAAGGCGCTGGATGAACTGTACACAGTCATAAACAACTATGAAACAGAACACCCGGAGGCCTTGTTCATTGTGGCCGGGGACTTCAACAAAGCCAACCTCAAGAGTGTACTGCCAAAATTCCACCAGCACATCTCCTGTCCCACCAGGGGCGACAACACTCTTGACCACTGCTACTGAAAAATCAAGGGCGCCTACCGTTCCATCCCCCGACCGCACTTTGGGAAATCAAACTGTGCTCCTTCTCCCGGCTTACAAGCAGAAACTCAAGCGGGAGAATTCAACTAAGAAGGTTGTGCAGTGCTGGTCCGAGGAGACAGAAGAGCTCTAACGTGACTGCTTAGAGACAGTGGACTCGTCCATATTTAAGAACTCAGCGACTAACTTAAATGAGTATGCCACCACCGTCACAGACTTCATCAGCAAATGTGTGGACGACTGCGTGCCAAAGAAAGCAGTACGTACGTTCCCCAACCGGAAACCATGGCTCAACAGCGAGATTGACTCCCTACTGAAGGACAGATCTGAGGCGTTCAAGGCAGATGACCCTGTCCTATACAAGAAATCCAGGTACGACCTCCGCAAAGCCATCCGAGATGCCAAGAGAGAATATCAAACTAAGCTAGAGTCACAGACAGACTCTCGGCGGTTGTGGCAAGGACTAAACAACATAACGGGCTACAAAGCGAAGCCGAGCAGTATCTCTGGCAGCAGCGCACCCCTCCCCGATGAACTTAATGCATTCTATGCTCGGTTCGAGCAGGTAACCAACAATCCGCTGTCGAGTGCCCCATACCCGTACCCACCATCACAGTTTCCGAAGTCAGATTCAGATTCACTTCCTGAAAGTGAAGGCGATGGGCCCACGGAAGGCGATGGGCCCGGACGGGATCCCTGGTCGTGTACTCAGAGCCTGCGCATACCAGCTGGCAGAGGTATTCACAGACATCTTTAACCTATCCCTATTCCACTCCGAGGTTCCCACCTGCTTCAAGAAGACCACCATCATACCGGTACCAAAGAAGAACCGGCAACATGCCTCAATGACTACCGCCCGGTGGCCCTGACGTCAGTTGTAATGAAGTGCTTCGAGAGGCTGATCATGAAGCGCATCAACTCCATACTCCTGGAACGCCTTGACCCACTTCAATTCGCATACCGTCGCAACCGGTCCACATCAGACGCCATTTCCCTGGCCCTACACACATCCCTAGACCATCTCGAAAACAAGGACTCCTACATCAGACTCCTATTTATTGACTACGCTCCGCCTTCAACACCATAATTCCAGCCAAGCTCATATCAAAGCTCCAAAACCTAGGACTTTGCTCTCCACTCTGCAACTGGATCCTTGACTTTCTGACCAACAGACCACAGTCAGTAAGAATGAACACCAACACCTCCTCTACAATAGTCCTCAATACCGGTGCCCCGCAAGGCTGCGTACTTAGCCCCCTACTCTACTCCCTGTACACACACGACTGCGTGGCAAAACTTGGTTCCAACTCCATCTACAGGTTTGCTGACGATACGACCATAGAGGGCCGGATCTCGAATAACGACGAGTCCAAATACAGGAGGGAGATAGAGAACCTAGTGGAGTGGTGTAACGACAACAATCTCTCCCTCAATGCCAGCAAAACTAAAGAGCTGGTCATTGACTTCAGGAAGCAAAGTACTGTACACACCCCTGTCAGCATCAACGGAGCTGAGGTGGAGATGGTTAGCAGTTTCAAATTCCTAGGGGTGCACATCACCAAAAATCTGTCCTGGTCCACTCACGTCGACGCTATCACCAAGAAAGCACAACAGCGCCTATACTTCCTCAGGAAACTAAGGAAATTCGGCATGTCCACATTAACCCTTACCAACTTTTACAGATGCACTATAGAAAGCATCCTATCAGGCTGCATCAGAGCCTGGTATGGCAACTGCTCGGCCCAGGACCGCAAAGAACTTCAGAGAGTCATGAATACCGCCCAGTCCATCACACAAACCTGCCTCCCATCCATTGATTCCATCTACACCTCCCGCTGCCAGGGGAAAGCGGGCAGCATAATCAAGGATCCCTCCCACCCGGCTTACTCACTCTTCCAACTTCTTCCATCGGGCAGGAGATACAGAAGTCTGAGAACACGCACAAACAAACTCAAAAACAGCTTCTTCCCAACTGTCACCAGACTCCTAAATGACCCTCTTATAGACAGACCTCATTAACACTACACCCTGTATGCTTCAACCGATGCCAATGCTTATGTAGTTACATTGTATATCTTGTGTTGTCCTATTATGTATTCTCATGTATTTTCTTGAATTTTGTTTAATTCCCTTTTCTTCCATGTACTGAATGATCTGTTGAGCTGCTGGCAGAAAAATACTTTTCACTGTACCTCGGTACACGTGACAATAAACAAATCCAATCCAATCCAATCCAAGTAAGTTGCGAACCACGCTGGCGGGACTCGGGTTTGTTTCCGTGGCCGCTCGGCCCATCCTGGTCGGAGAATCGCCGGGGGGGGGGGGCGGCTGCGTAGAGCGGCCCCTGACCAGTGCCGCGCCGACCGCACCAGCGTTAATGGCACCGACTCTCCGCTCTCCGGTGTCGGGGCGTCGTCACACGATTTGCATCTGTACAGACGATTCTCCAGCCCGGCCTGTGGGTGCGGAATTGTGTTATAACCTGCACGGATGATTAACTACCCTGTGGATCTCGCAGACTACAAGCTCCCCCCAAGAAGGGGGCAGGGGACCCTTAACAATACTTGGATTTGCATAAATAGAGTCGGCCAGTAAGGCACCGACTAAAGAAGACAGCACGGTAGCATGGTGGTTAGCATAAATGCTTCACAGCTCCAGAGTCCCAGGTTCGATTCCCGGCTGGGTCACTGTCTGTGCGGAGTCTGCACATCCTCCCCGTGTGTGCGTGGGTTTCCTCCGGGTGCTCCGGTTTCCTCCCACAGTCCAAAGATGTGCGGGTTAGGTGGATTGGCCATGCTAAATTGCCCGTAGTGTCCTAAAAAGTAAAGTTAAGGAGGGGGTTGTTGGGTTACGGGTATGGGGTGGATACGTGGGTTTGAGTGGGGTGATCATTGCTCGGCACAACATCGAGGGCTGAAGGGCCTGTTCTGTGCTGTACTGTTCTATGTTCTATGTTCTATGGATCTACTGAAGCTGTATATAATAATTATTGTAAAATAAAGTCAGATTTTGTTTCGACCAAACTTGATGCGGTCTCTACATTGCCTTTCCAAAGAATTGGTTAGTGGCATTCGCGCCTCATGGGCATTAGCAAATGGGCAGTCAGTTTTACATCCCGGTTAATTTCCTTTTGTATTTTGGACGTGGTGCAAATCGTACAGCTAATTCGCTGTTTGCCATTTTGTGCTCCTGTCGAAGACCAATTGCTCCCCCTCCATTCCTTTCTTCTGAGTAATATGTTTTGGGGGCGGGGAAAAAAATTATAAAGCCACATCTATTAGTGCAAAAGAATTCTCGAAAATCAAAGCCATTTGGCTGTCGGGCACTAATGCTCAGGTTTATTGGTGAGAAGATAATTTTGCTCCTTTTAGTTTATGTGCTGCCCATGTTGGAGCTCAACCATGGGAGATGCACAGGGTCATTCCCTGGCCTCCATTGAGGCAGCTGATCTGGGATGGTTAGGATGCTGGATTGTCAGTGCATGCCCTGGCACTCGGGGGGGGGGGGGGGGAAAAGACAATAAAATAAGGTTCTCAATCCTGATTGTATTCTAATAGCGCCTGTGGCAAAGTGCTTGTGTGTATTGATTGCTGCAATCTGGATAGGGCTGGTAATATATGGTTCAAAGTAGGCACGTTTTGAAATCCCAGTTACCCACAAGTAGAATAAACCACAAGATTCCACGCTTTCAAAGAACCAAAATAAACATTTCTGCACAAAGTCAGAAAAGTAAAATCTACACTATCGATCTTATTGCCAAATATTCAGAATTAATACGAATTAACGCGAATTAACAGGCAAACTGGTCAAACATACCGCATTGCCAATAAATGGCAGATACGACCAAGACAGATCCCATGGATTTCTCACAACCCATTCAGATGGCAGTGACCATTGTGAGTCACAATCTTGTTAAAATTCTGTCTCCCACATGCGTCATTTCACCTCTTGACTCTCAAAGATATATGCTTCTGAATTTCATCGAAAGCAGTTCCAACTCAGAGTTCCCCAACAACTGCTCACCTCCCAATATTCAATCTCTTCTCCTGAAACTGCATTCCATGGGATTCACAATGCTGCACTCCTGACTTTAATTTCCATCACATTTACAACTATCTTGTAGACAACTAGCTTCACTGAGCTGCCACTATCCCTGGGTTTCTCTGCGATTCGATCTCCTGGTTGCCTTGAGCTATAAAGAGCTCCCAGGGGTTCTGGGAACCCTAACTTCCAAGCATGGAACCAGTGACCTTCTGCCATCTTCTCTTTCTCTGAGCCCGAATCACCTGGAGCGTGCTAACAGTTCCCTGGGCTTCTCTGGGAGCTGCAAACCCTACGGAGGGCCAAATTGCAAACAGCCCCACCCAGCAGACACAGCAAAAAATAGAAACCAGAGTACCTTCTTAAGCTCCACCAACCTCCATGATGATGTCACATTTCAGGATTCACTGAATGTTTTGAAATAACTTAGTTCTAATTCACAAAACAAAACATTTCTCTGGACTGCACATCTATGTACTGTTTTATGGCTCCATCTCTTCTACTCTAACCCTTTTAAAACAAACATGAGCAACCTCTGAACTTCCATTTTCGTTCAGGTGTTCTGGGGATCTCTGAAACCCAGCATTTTACTTTCCTTACCTCCACAACAACTTTCCTAGAGCTAAACATCACCTCCAAAATGTTAACCGAAATCATGAACCAGATAATTGTAGCATGACATGGGGAAATGCAGGATAAATAACCTGATATGGTTCAGCTGGTTCAGTTTTATGTTTGAGATTCACTATGGTACCAACGTTCAAAGTCTGGACTGATGGGAGTTGGTTGCAATTTGGCCCTTGTGGGGTTTGCAGCTCCCAGAGAAGCCCAGGGAGCTGGACTGATGAATAAAGGATGGCCCAGTTGGGTGAGGGACTGAATGTTGTCCGATGCCAATGGAATGGTGGTGTTTTGTTTTACATAAACTGGAACAGATCCTCAGAAACAGAACATGTCAGTTAACAGATTGTCACCACCCACTTAAGGTGTATCTAGCAGGCTTGTTTTGCAACAATGGATTGCAAACCCCTTTCAAGCAATGAGTATATCTGCCTTGATTACTGGTGATTTCAAACCACAAACCTATTGCCTAAATGTTATTTTTCACCAATACTGAATATATTCTGTACCTTGTGGTGAATGTGGTCACCAAATCACCACAAGTTTAACAAACATAAAAATCCTGATGGACAACACTGTTCTAATTGTTACATAAAAATATAAGAACTAGGAGCAGGAGTAGGCTATCTGGTCCTTCGAGCCTGCTCCACCATTCAATGGCCTGATCTTTTGTGGACTCAGCTCTACTTTCCCGCCCGATCACCATAACCCTTTATTCCTTTAACCTTCAACAAACTATCTATCTTTACCCGGAAAACATTTAATGAAGGAGCCTCAACTGCTTCACTGGGCAGGGAATTCCATAGATTCACAACCCTTTGCGTGAAGAAGTTCCTCCTAAGCTCAGTCCTGCGTGTCCTAATTTTTCTTATCCCATAATTGGCTGGCATGCTTTCAACTGCCAAGGCCCTAAGCTCTGGAATTTTCTCCAAACCTCTCCATTCCTCTACCCTTTCCTTTCAGACACTCATTAAAAAGCAGCTCAAGCATTTGGATATCTGTCTTCATACCCCCGCATGTGGCACAGTGTCAAATTCAGTTTGATAACACTCCAGTGAAGCACCTTGGGATAGTTGCTATTTTAAAGGCACTGTATAAATGCAGGTTTTTGACGTCGCTCTGCATTCAGTCCATCTAGCTGGAGTGAACTGTAATCCAAATCCCAAGTATGAAAATATGCAACATTTGTAAAGTTCAGAAGTTTATTTTAATTAAGCAACTTTTATTGCGAGGTGAAGAATAGTATGCGATGCATCTCCCTTCCTGAGGTCACCAGGGTATGGGATTAATTAGTATGCAACATTTGAAGCACATGTTTAGAATAACTTGAATAAACTGTTTCAGATGCAAATGCACATGAAAGATATTGTTTGATTTCCATTTCAGTTCAAAAGAAAATCACTGTCTATTTTTTTTTGTTTCTGTTCAGACTGTGCTGCCACGATGCAATCTCTTACAGATCAGATACCGAGGGTGAAGTGGGACATTTGAGGACAAGGTCTTCTCCATAACTTCCAATAATGTCAATTGGATGATAGTATGTGTAGTCTTTCAGATCGCATACCGCCCTATTGGAAAAGCTTTTGGGTGGCACTCTGTCTATTACCTTGTCTAAGAACAGACACACAATATAATTTGTTCAGATTTAGACGCCAAGCTCAGAGTCAAAGGGCGTCGATTGCGCAACAGTTTCCCCTCATTGCAATTCTGTAAGAAAATTCCAGTTTACTCCCGTTTAGCTCCATTTTCATCCCCTACTCCACCATGTCTGAAAGTCTCTCCTCATTCTGAAGCATCCAAAATTGAACACGGTAAGAGAATCAAGGGTTATGGGGTTTAGGCAGGAAAGCGGAGTTGAGGATTATCATATCAGGCCAGCCATGATTTTGTTGAATGGCGGAGCAGACTCAATGGGCCGAATGGCCTACATCTGCTCCTATGTCTTATGCTCTTATGGTCTTATGGACACTGATTGGAGCAGAGGTACAGGAGTAGGTCACAGAGCTCCTCAAACCTGTTCCACCATTCTGTCATATTATGGCTGAAAGATAAAGCTGTATAAAGTCTGGCTAAGAGCACATCCAAAAAAATCATAGAATTCCTACAATGCAGAAGCAGGCCATTCGGACCATCGAGTCTGACCCTCTAAAAGGAGCACCCTACCTAGGCCCACTCCCCTACCCTATCCTTGTCACCCCACTGAAACCTTGGAAACTAAGGGGCAATTTAGCATGGCCAATCCACCTAACTTGTACATCTTTGGACTGTGGGAGGAAACTGGAGCACCCAGAGCAAACCAACACGACACGGGGAGAGCATGCAAACTCTACACAGACAGTCACCCAAGATCAAAATTGAACCCCGGTCCCTGGCGCTGTGAGGTGGCAGCACTAGCCACTGTGCCACCCTACTGCTTACAGTTCGGTGAACTGCACTTTAGAAAGGAAATATTGGCCTTGGAAGGTGTGCAACGCAGATTGGCCAGAATATTACCATAGCTCCAAGGTTTACATGAGGAGGAGGGATAGTAAAAACTACCTCTGCACTGGGCAGAATAGGCAGGACGAGAGACAAATTCAATTGAAGCTTTTTGGAATTTAAAAGAATTGTTAGGTGAGACAGAGAGAATCTTTTTCCACTTTTGGGAGAGTCTAGGATAAGCTTTGTGGCTCCCCACGTGAAATGGGAGACGAGAGCAGGAGAACAAGAGGGTTGAAGTGAAACAGAAAAAGAGAAGGATGATGATGAAGGTGAAATCTGGGCGAAGGGAATGTACCGGAGGCGGAGAACCAGACTGTTCAGGAGAGACACTGGAAACCATTTCTTCATGGGTAAAGGATGGAGGGATAGTGCAACGTCCTCTAAAAAAAACAGCCATTCCTAGCTCAACTAATAATGTTAACTTTAAGATGGATTGATTATCCAAGGAATCCCTGCAGTGCAAAAGGAGGCCATTCGGCCCATCAAGAGTGCAGCAACCCTCTGCGAGTTCACCCATCCTATTCCTGTAACCTCACCTAGGAGCACTGTAGCAGTCAATCCACTTAAACTGCACATCTTTGGACAGTGGGAGGAAACAAGAGCGCCCAGAGGAAACCCACGTTGACACAGGAAGAATGTGCAGAATCCGCACAGACAGTCACTCGAGGTTGGAATGGAACCCATTTCCTTGGCACTGAGTCAGCAGTGCTAACCACTGTGCCACCCCAAAGGGAATCTTAAGATTATTAAGGGGTTCGAAACTGAGGTAAAGTTAGGTTAAAGGGCAGTCATGATATTATTAAATGATGGAACAGGTTCAAGAATCTGAATATTTCTTCTCCAGTTCCCATGTTCTTATGTTCCTCAGCTCCAGTTATTTTTCTCAGCTCTATATCTTTATCCTATGAAATAATCTATTGACATAAATCCTCAAATATTTTGTTGTCCATTTGTTGACAACTGGAAAAGAACAAAGAACAAAGACCAAGATAGCACAGGAACAGGCCCTTTGGCCCTCCAAGTCTGTCCGGGTCATGGTACCAAACCTTTGCCAAAACCCTCAGCACTTCCTTTAGCCGTATCGCTCTATATCCATCCTATCCATGTTGTCGAGATGCCTTTTGAACGCCGTTAATGTATCTGCTTCCACAACCTCCCTTGGCAACGCGATCCACGCACTCACCATCATCTGCGTTAAAAACCTGCCTCGCACATCACCTCTAAGCTTTGCCCCACAGACCTTAAACCTATGCCCCCTGATGACTGATCCCTCCACCCTGGGAAAGAGTACCTGCCCATCCACTCTATCCATGCCCCTCATAATCTTGTAGACCTCTATCAAGTCACCCCTCAACCTCCATCTTTCTAATGAAAACAGTCCGAGTCTATTCAGCCTCTCCGCATAGCTAACACCCTCCAGACCAGGCAACATCCTGGTAAACCTCCTCTGCACCCTCTCAAAAGCCTCCACATCCTTCTGGTAGTGTGGCAACCAGAACTGTGTGCAATATTCCAAGTACGGCCTTACCAAGGTGCTATACACCTGTAGCATGACTTGCCAGTTTTTATACCCGATGCCCCGTCCAATGAAGGCAAGCATTCCGTATGCTTTCTTGACTACCTTGTCCACTTGTGTTGCCACCTTCAAGATCTGTGGATATGCACGCCCAGATCTCTCTGACTTTCTATATTCGCAAGAGTTTTGCCATTTACGGTATATTTCCCCTCTATGTTAGACCTACCAAAATGCATTACCTCACATTTGTCCGGATTAAACTCCATTTGCCATTTCTCTGTCCAAGTCTCCAACCTATCTATGTCCTCCTGTATCTTCTGACAATCCTCAACACTATCTGCCACTCCACCAACAGTGGTGTCATCCGCGAACTTACTAATCAGACCGGCTACCTTTTCCTCCAAATCGTTTATGTACACTACAAACAACAAAGGCTCAGCACAGATCCCTGTGGAACACCACTAGTCACAACCTTCCATTCAGAAAAACACCCTCCTACTACTACCCTTTGCCTTTAGTGACCAAGCCAGTTCTGTATCCATCTTACCACCTCACATCTGATCCCGTGTGACTTCACCTTTTGTATCAATCTGTCATGAGGCACCTTGTCAAAGGCTTTACTGAAGACCATGTAAACAATATCCACCTCCCCTCATCAATCATCTTTGCCACCTCCTCAAAAAACTTGATCATGTTAGTCAGGCACGACTTTCCCTTCACAAAACCATGCTGTCTATCGCTTATGAGTCCATTTGTTTCCAAATGGGTATAAATCCTGTCCCTGAGAATTCTCTCCAATAATTTATCTACTACCGACGTGAGGCTCACCGGCCTATAGTTTCCAGGATTATCCCTGCTACCTTTCTTAAACAGTGGTACCACATTAGCTATTCTCCAGTCTTCTTCACCTGTGGCCAATGAAATGAAATGAAAATCGCTTATTGTCATGAGTAGGCTTCAATGAAGTTACTGTGAAAAGCCCCTAGTCACCACATTCCAGCCCTGTCCGGGGCTGAGGAGTTGAAGATGTCAGTCAAGCCCCCAGCAATTTCCTCCCTTGCTTCCCTCAGTATTCTGGGGTAAATCCCATCTGGCCCAGGAGACGTATCTCCTTTAATATCTTTTAAAAGACCCAATACCTCCTCCTTTTTGATGTTAACATGATCCAGATTGTCCACACATCCTACCCAAGAATCATTTTCCACAAAGTCCCTTTCTTTGGTGAACACTGATGCAAAGTACTCATTTAGTCTCTCGCCCATTTCCTCTGGCTCAACACATAGATTCCCCTCACTGTCCTTAAGTGGTTCAATCCTTTCCCTGGCCACCTTCTTGCTTTTTACATATGAATAAAAAGCTTTGGGATTCACCTTAATCCTACTTGCCAAGGACTTTTCATGACCCCTCTTAGCCCTCCTAATTTCCCGCTTCAGTACCTTCCTACTTTCTTTGTATTCCTCAAGGGTTTCAGCTGTCCCCACCTTTCTAGAGTGTACAAAAGTTTCCCCTTTCTTTTTGAAGAGGTTCACTATATCCCTCCCTATCCAAGGCTCCCTAAACTTCCCATACTTATCCTTTGTTCTCTCAGGAACTTGACTTTCCTGAATCCTCATCAACTGCCGCTTGAAAGACTCCCACATGTGCGATGTTGATTTACTATCCAACAGCCGCACCCAATCCAAATTCTTCAATTCCTTCTAATGTTATCATGATTTGCCTTTCCCCAGTTTAGCCCCTTAATGTGAGGGTTACCTCCATCCCTGTCCAAACGTACCCTAAAACGTACTGAATTGTGGTCACTACTCCCAAAATGTTCCCCGACTGAAATCTCAAAAAATGATCAGTTTTCCAGCTGCCCGTGACGCGATATACTAAACATTTGATTGGTCACGTAATTCAAGTGACCGAATCAAGCTCTTGACATTCGTTCTGATGGCAAGAAAACGTTTCGGCTGCGGTGGAACTGTCTCTTGAAAGACTCACTCATGCCTGATGTTGATTTACTATCCAACAGCCGCATCAATCCAAATTCTTAATTCCTGTGTAATGTTATCGTAATTTGCCGTTTCCCAGTTTAGCACCTTAATGCGAAGGTAATCCCACTCCCCGACAAGTAACAAGACAACCCCCCCCCCCCCCCCCCCCCCCCCCCCACCCGCCCAAACCCCCCCCATAGCCCACAAGCACCAGGGCATCCCTCACCTCAAACCCCCACATGCACATAAGGGGCCCAAGCCCATCGGAACTCCCCAGCCGGCCCATCAGTGCCACCCTGGCAGTGCCTGGGCATGTCTATCTCCCCCAGGTGCTATATTCCCTCTGTGCCCCTGGCTGGCTCCGCTAAAATGCTTCACATTTTTGAGAAGTGGGTGCAAACCTCGCCGACCTGGCATCGCATTGGTGACGGGGCAGTTCTTTATGTGGGGGCAGCATATGTCAGGGACGTCCTTGAATTGTGTTTGAATTTATTAAAATCTGTTTCAATTAAGTTTTCGCTCTTTCTTGGCGGGAGCTTCATTACACCATCGGCGAAGGGGCGGGGAAACCGGAAAATGAGATTACGCCAGTGAGAATCTCGTTTTCCTGTTCTTCCGGGACCTTGCCCCCATGTCGCCGTTTGCACTCATGGCAAAGGCGAGCGCGACATTGCCCCCCCATGTTGGCAATGGAACGTGGGACTACGTTGGAGCCAGCAGTTCAGAGAAGCATCTTTAAAACAGAGCAATAAGGTTTGTAATCTCTCAATGCTCTGTGTCGATACAAATTGCATCCAGGCTGCAAAGGATAGTCAGCCTAGGAATCCGTGAAGCAGTTTAAAAGCTGGTTTCGATGGAACTGCAGAGTGCAGCAATCTCCCCCCCAGATTCCCTAATGGTGCATGGGGTTGCCCTTCAAATAGCCCCTCACAAGAGGAGCGCCTTGCACCACAAAACACAGGATGGCCGACCAAGGCTTTGTCGTGTACTGTGTGTCTAAACAGACTGCGGAGGGAACATTCCACACAGAGTGAAATGACAGGGAAATTCCCAACGGATACCTCCAAATGTGAGGCAGAGGCTTTGGCGATACTCCGGTCCCTCACACCAATTGGAAGGTCCACCCAATGGAACTCAGCGGTTCTGTCCCAGCATCAATTTTGTCTTGAACTAACTTGCTGGGGTTTTTTGAAGAGGTGGCAGCAAGGGTTGATGAGGGTGATGCTGCCGATGTGGTGTCCATGGATTGCCAAAAGGCATCTGATACAGTGCAACACAACAGACTTCCCAGCAAAATTCTAGCTCATGGATAAAAGGAACTGCAGCAACCTGGATACGAAATTGGCTGAGTGACAGGAAACAACAGGAAGTGGAGCTCCCCAAGGATCAATGTTGGGGGAAACTTGCTTTTCCTGATATTTATTAATGATGTTGACCTTGGTGTGTAGTGGACAATATCAAAATTTGTGGATGATACAAAGCTTGGAAATGTGAACTGTGAGGAAGTTGGTATAGAACTTCAAAAATCTAGAGACAAATTGTTGAAATGGGCAGACAGGTGGCAGCTGATGTTCAATGCAGAGAAATGGAAAATGATTCATTTTCCTCGGCCCAACCATCTTCAGCTGCTTCATCAATGACCTCCCTTCCATCATAAGGTCAGAAGCGGAAATGTTTGCGGATGACTGCACAATGTTCAGCACCATTTGTGACTCCTCAGATAATGAAGCAATCCATGCCCAAATACAGCAAGACCTGGGCAATATCCAGACTTGGGCTGACAAGTTACATTCACTCCACACAAGTGCCAGGCAATGACCATCTCCTACCAGAGAGCACCAAACCACCGCCCCTTGACACTCAATGGCATTACCATCGCTGAATCTCCCATAATCAACATTCTGGGGGTTACCATTGATCAGAAACTGAACTGGACTAGTCATATTAATATGTGGCTACCAAGTCAGCTCAAAGGCTAGGAATCGCATGATGAGTAACTCACCTCCTGACCCCCCCACCCAAAGCCTGCCTAAATCTACAAGGCACAAGTCAGGAGTGTGATGGAATACTCTCCACTTGCCTGGATGAGTGCAGCTCCAACAACACTCAAGAAGCTCAGCACCATCCAGGACAAAGCAGCTCTGCTTGATTGCTCCTCCTTCCACAAACATTCTAACCCTCTACCACCGACGAACAGTGGCAGCGTGTGTACCATCTACAAGATGCACTGCAGTAACTCACCAAAGTTCCTTCCAAACCCATGACCACGGCCATCTCGAAGGACAAGAGCAGCAGATACCTGGGAATCCCACCAGATGGAGGTTCCCCTCCAAGTCACTCACCACCCTGACTTGGAAATATATCGCCGTTTCTTCACTGTCGCTGAGGTAAAATCCTGGAACTCTTTCACTCGCAGCACAATGGGTATACCTACACCGCAAGGACTTCGGTGGTTGAAGAAGGAAACTCACCACCTGCTTCTGAAGGGCAACTAGGGATGGGCAATAAATGCTGGCCTGACCAGCGAGGCCCAAATCCCAGGGATGAATTCAAATACATTTTCTTGGTGGAAAGAACATGGAGTGGAAATCTAATACAAACGGGACAACTCAAAAGGGGGCGTGGGAGCCAAAGAACCTGGGAATGTGTGTACATAATTCATCAAAGGTGGCAGGACAAGTTGAAAGTGTTGTTCATCCAGCATGCAGTATGCTAGGCTCTATTCAGAGAGGCATAGAGTATTTGAGCAAAGAGGCCATGTTGAATTTGGACGAGACACTAGTTCAGCCTCAGCTGGATTATTGCGTCCAGTTTTGAGTGCCACACTTTTGGAAAGATGTGAAGATTGTAATGGACAATTTTAATACTTAATATTGAATAACTGCTTAATAGCGTGATTACCTAAAGCTTCAGGCCTTTGTGTGAGTGTGCAAGGTTAGAGAGAGAGAGAGAAAAACTGATATCCCAGCTGTCTGAAGGTCGAGAAAGTAAAGTTAGGAGAAAAACAACTCCTTATATGGAATGGAGATTTACTTGTATCTTTTGAATGAATAAAGTCTGTAGCTTGCTGCGCTCGGTGCACTTTCCTCTCTCTCCTGTAGAGAGAGGGTGTCCTCTGCAGAGCTAAGAAATAAACTAAACTTGCTCTTATTCATGACTGATTGTTTCTGAGTTTTCCTTCTTCCCACCACAAGACTTTGGAGCGAGTGTGGAAAGGATTCACGAGAATGGTTCCAGGCATGAGAAAATTCAGTCATGAAGATTGATCAGACAAGTGAGGCTCGTTTTCCTTGTCGAAGAAAAGACTGAGGAAATTTGATGGAGGTTGGGGCCTGGACAGAGTGGATAAGGATAAATTATCAAGTATAAATTAATGCGCAGTATCAAGAGTGAGAGGAAACAGATTTAAAGCAATTGGGAGAAGAAGTGAAAGCAATATGAGAAAAAAAAACCTTTTCACCCAGCGAGTGATTAAGGTCTAACATGCACTGCCTGAGAGTGTGGTGGAGGCAGGTTCAATCGAAGCATTCAACAGGGAATCAGATCGTTATTTGAAAAGGAAGAATGTGCAGTGTTATCGGGAAAAGGTGGGGGAATGACACTAAGTAATTTGGTCATTTGGAGAACTGGTGCAGACACGATGGGCCAAAAGGCCTCCTGCACTGTGTGATTCTATGGCTCCCATGAAATGGCAGCACGGTAGCATTGTGGATAGCACAATTGCTTCACAGCTCCAGGGTCCCAGGTTCGATTCTGGCCTGGGTCAATGTCTGTGCGGAGTCTGTACATCCTCCCCATGTGTGCGTGGGTTTCCTCCGGGTGCTCCGGTTTCCTCCCACAGTCCAAAGATGTGCAGGTTAGGTGGATTGGCCATGATAAATTGCCCTTAGTGCGTCCAGAATTGCCCTTTGTGTTGGGTGGGGTCACTGGGTTATGGGGATAGGGTGGAGGTGTTCACCTTGGGTAGGGTGCTCTTTCCAAAAGCTGGTGCAGACTCGATGGGCCGAATGGCCTCCTTCTGCACTGTAAATTCTATGACAAATACCTTCCTTCTGCCAAAAGCTTAACAAAATGTGTCAGTGGGAATGTCTTGACACCACATTGGGGTTCTCTATTCCCATGACAACGCACCGTCGTCTGTGGGTTTCCCAGCAGTGCGGGGGTGGCTTCAATGGAAAATCCCATTGACAAGCAGTGGGAAGAGAGAATCCTGCCACCTGTAAACCTCATGCTGCCGAGGAACATGCGGCTTGGGGACTGGAGAATCCAGTCCCACATCAATGAGTGTTCCAGCTGCGACAGCTTCAGCATCAAGGTACACAGCAAACCATAGCTAAATGCAAGTTTACTCCATTATTCTGCAATATAATTCATTATCTCAGTCAGCATCACCAACATTAGCTGGCAAATCGTACGCCAATCCTATAGATTCAGAATAATAATCTTTATTGTGGCAAGTAGGCTTACTGCAATGAAATCCCCTTGCTGCCACACTCCTGCGTTTGTTTAGGTACAGAGAGGGAGAATTCAGAATGTCCAAATGACCTAACAGCATGGGCGTGATTCTCCCAACGGGAGACTAAGTGCCGACGCCGGAGTGACGACCGGAGTGTTTCACTCCGGCGTCGGAGGCCGCTCCTCGCCCCCTATTCTCCCACCCCAGGGGGCGAGGAGCGGCGCCGCGTCAATTTCGCGCACTGGGCCTCGGCGCTCGCGTCAAAGCGGCGCCGCCTAAATGACGCGGCCGGCGGCGCTTAAATGACGTCACCCGAGCATGCGCGGTTGCCGTCCTCCCCGCGGGCGCCCCGCAAGGCATGGAGGATTGATCTTGTGGGGCGGCAGAGGAAAAAGAGTGCAGCATTTAGAGATGCCGGCCCGCCAATCGGTGGGCACCGATCGCAGGCCAGACCCCTCCTGAGCACCCCACGGTGCTCGATCCTCCCTCCCTCCTCCACAAGCCGCACACGCAGTGTTTGCGCGCTGTTCACGCCAGCAGCGACCAGGTGTGGTTGGCGCCGGCGTGAACCGGTCGGGTAAGGCAGGCCGCTGGGCCCATTCGGGCCGGAGAATCGCCGCTCGACCGTTAGAAATGGCGGGTGGCGATTCTCCGAGCAGCCTGTCATAAAACTCGGCACGCCGTTTTGGGTGGGGTGGGAGAATCGCGTGTGGGTGCCAGGGCGGCGTGGCGGGAATCGCCCGGCACTCCCGCGATTCTCCCACCCGGCGTGGGGGTCCGAGAATCGCGCCCCATGTCTTTCAGGACCTGTGGGAGGAAACCAGAGCACCCGGAGGAAACCCACGCCGACAACAAAGAACATAGAAAAGTACAGCACAGGAACAGGCCCTTCGGCCCTCCAAGTCCGTGCCGACCATGCTGCCCGTCTAAACTAAAATCTTCTACACTTCCAGGGTCCATATCCCTCTATTCCCATCCTATTCATGGATTTGTCAAGATGCCCCTTAAATGTCACTGTCGTCCCTGCTTCCACCACCTCCTCCGGCAGCGAGTTCCAGGCACCCACTACCCTCTGTGTAAAAAACGTTGCCTCGTACATCTCCTCTAAACCTTGTCCCTCGCACCTTAAACCTGTGCCCCCTAGTAATTGACCCCTCTACCCTGGGAAAAAGTCTCTGACTACCCACTCTGTCTATGCCCCCCATAATTTTGTAGACCTCTATCAGGTCGCCCCTCAACATCCGTCGTTCCAGTGAGAACAAACCAAGTTTATTCAACTCGAGGAGAATGGGCAGACTCCGCACAGACAGTGACCCAAGCCGGGAATCAAAACTGGAGTTCCGGCACTGTGAAGCCATAGTGCTAGCCACTGTGCTACCATGCCACCCACACTTGTGAATAACACTTTCCAGAAATGTGCCTCTGGCACAATACTGGTTAAAAGTTGTACTTAGCAGATTACCAGCCTCGCACGCTCCAACCATGTGATCAGTGCCAACTTGGATTCAGACGAAGGGCTATGTAAACAGTATCCTGACACAACATTTGGTACAAATTCCAAAAGACCTCATCGTTGCCGGGCAACAGTAATACCATCCCAAACTCTGGTATGATCCCACAGGCATCTGTCCAGCACATTGGGCTTGAATTCACAATCTTTGCACGATCTTTTACCTACTTCTGTCCAACCCAAGCTACACTTAGTTCAGTACGTTTCTGGAGGTTTTGATTCAGCTGGCACGTTCAATCTGCTGAGGTCAGGTCAAATATTCTTCGCTTAGACAATTAAAAACTTCACTGGAACGAAAAACTATTATGACAGATATCCAGGTAACATGGCCCTGTCCTGATCCTAACTTAAACTCCCGTTGTGACCACGTGTAGAGCTCTCATGTCACTGATGCCAAGTAATAAATTACATCATTGTGTCCTCCTCATTCTTCATATAAGGGGTTTGCTGCCACAAGTTAGCTAACTGGCTGCTTTCCCTGGCCACGGACTCCCGGCCCTTTCAAGGAGATATTTCTTAACATGGGCATAATCTAGAATCTCCTCAACCCGTTGCCTTTCTGACTTTTGCCCTCAAATGCAAGCAGGTGAATACGAAACCTTGCACGTGAATCACATAGCCCTCCACCTTCATTGATGATGAGCTTGGTCTGAACACTGCTCTGATTGTTTAAGGGATCCAAGTTTAAAGAAGCCTAACATCGGTAGTGGGGAAAATGCTTGAATCCATTATCAAGGACTTTATAGCGGAACATTTAGAAAGCAGTGGCAGGATCAGTCAGTCAGCATGGATTTATGAAGGGAAAATCATGCTTGACAAATCTGTTGGAATTCTTTGAAGAGGTAACCAGTACAGTTGACAAGGGGGAGCCAGTCGATGTGGTATATTTGGACTTTCAGAAGGCATTTGACAAAGCCCCGCATAAGAGATTATTGTGCAAAATTAAAGCGCATGGGATTGGGGAAATATATTGAGGTGGATAGAAAACTGGTTGGCAGAGAGGAAACGAGGAGTAGAGATTAATGGCAGTAACAAGTGGGGTACCACAGGGATCGGTGCTGGGACTCCAGCTATTCACATACTAATTTGGATTAGAGAACAAAATGTAACATCTCAAAGATTGCAGATGATACAAGTTGGGTGGGAGGGTGAACTGTGACGAGGATGCAGGGATCCTACAGCAAGATCTGGACAGGTTGGGTGAGTGGGCAAATCAATGGCAGATGCAGTATAATTTGGATAAGCGTGAGGTTATTCACTTTGGAAGCAAAAACAGGAAGGCAGATTACTACCTGAAAGGTAGGTTGTAAATTGGGAGAGGGGAGTGTGCAGCGGGACCTGGGTGTCCTTGTGCACCAATCGCTTAAGATAAGCATTCAGGTGCAGCAGGCGGTAAAGAAGGCGAATGGTATGTTAGCCTTCATTGCGAGAGGTTTCGAGTATAGAAGCAGGGATGTGCTGCTGCAGTTATACAGGGCCTTGGTGAGGCCACACCTGGAGTATTGTGTGCAGTTTTGGTCTCCTTCTTTGAGGAAGGATGTTCTTGCTCTCGAGGGAGTGCAGCGAAGGTTTACCAGACTGATTCCAGGGATGGCGGGACTGTCATATGAGGAGAGATTGACTAGGTTAGGATTGTGCTCACTGGAGTTCAGAAGAATGAGGGGGGAACTCAAAGAGACTTATAAAATTCTAACAGGACTAGACAGGATAGATGCAGGGATGATGTTACCAATGATGAATGTGTCCAGAACCAGGGGTCACAGTCTGAAGATTCAGGGTGAACTATTTCAGACAGAGATGAGAAGAAATTTGTTCACCCAAAGAGTGGTGAGCCTGTGGAATTCATTACCACAGGAGGTAGTTTATGCTAAAATATTGCACATTCAAGAGGCAGCTAGATATAGCACTTGAGGCAAATGGGATCAAGGGTATGGGGAGAAAGCTGTTGAGTTGGATGATCAGCCATGATCGTGATAAATGACAGAGCAGGCTTGAAGAGCCAAAAGGCCTCCTCCTTCTCCTATCTTCTATGTATCTGTGTAAAATTGATCGAAGTTGGTAGGTTATTGAGGACAGCCAGACCTCCGATTCTGGGATTCACGTGCTTTGATCAGAAAAACTTCCTCTCGTCTGCATTGTTTGATCACCTGGTAGGTTTGCTCGTTTAGCTGTTCTTAATTTAATTCTCAGCAAGTGTGCATATAATCATAGAATCCTTACAGTGCAGAAGGAGGCCATTCAGCCCATCCGGCCTGCACTGACCCGCCGAAAGAACACCCCACCTATGCTCACATCCCCACTTCAACCCCGCCAGATCTTTTGGACACTAAGGGACAAGTTAGCATGGCCAATTCACCTAACCTGCACACCTTTGTGACTGTGGGAGGAACCCGGAGCACCCGGAGGAAACCTACGCAGATGCAGGGAGAAAGTGCAAACACAGGCAGTCACCCGAGGTCGAAATCGAAACCGGGCGAGAGTTTTGAAGCCAAAGATTACACCAAGCGTCAGCACTGAGCCCCTTTTTCATTATCATGGATGTTGGAACTAAGCAAGTGAGGTGGGAAATGCCATAATCAATGATATTTGCAAATAAAATTGAGTTGCATGATGGGGAATTTAAGGGAATGAAATTAAATGAAAATCACTTATTGTCACAAGTAGGTTTCAAATTAAGTTACTGTGAAAAGCCCCTAGTCGCCACATTCCGGCACCTGTTCAGGGAGGCTGTTACGGGAATTGAACCTGCTACTGGCCTGCCTTGGTCTGCTTTCAAAGCCAGCGATTTAGCCCTGTGCTAATGCCTGACACATGTGTGGTGCTAATGTCACAACCCAAACCTAAGTATTTTTCAGGTTAGCCACAGATGGACAAGGACTGCTTCAGTTTCTGATGAGTCATGAATCGCGCTGAACATTGTGTCATTATTAATGGGCATTCACAATGTAAGATTGTTATAATTGTACTAAATTTAAGTATTTGTTGTTGATCTGCAACATCTATGGATTTTATTTCTTAACTATATCTTAAATTAAATAGTTTCTGTTGGTGAGATAGTGGGTAGTCAATGCAGTTGGGATGTTTTGCAAGTGATGTTTCATCACTCAAGTTGCCTGAGAGTTGTATCCAGGAGTGCTGTTTGAAGAAATGGCTAAATGTAGTTTGTTCTTAGAATGATACTACATGTTTAAACACACCATGCATTGCTTTAATTCATCTGCCCCAGAAAGGAACCCTTCTTGTTCTGATATTATGATTGAAAGTGTGTGCAACATTTGTTCTGAATGACTTTAGTATTTGTGGGAATGGGTTAAAATACATTGACAAGAGAATGTAACTTTGTGACTATTGTACCTAGAGGAAATGTATTATTTGTTTGCAATGGAATGTAAATTCTGAAGGGCCCAAGATTTAGCCTTTATAGCTCCAGTAACAGAAGTGGGGTGACTCGAGAACACTCGCATCCGAGAACCATTGTAAGAGATTAAATTGGGCAATTTTTCAAATACGGGAGGAGGAATAATGAGACCGCGCGATGTTAGTCGGAAAATCATAATCTTTTTTGGCAAAGTGTTACCTTGGCTTCTGGGGAATGACTCTTCTGCACACAGTTCAACATCGCTTCAAAGGCAGAGAATAGAAAGACATTGCCTCTGCTGGCAACACTCAAGGACTCCTGGGGTTTTGAGAGATGAGGAACATCCATGTTTTCTTCACCTGCTTTGCGTTATGTATTAGATAAAATCTTGCAGAATAAATTCTACTTGATTCATAAGTTCTAGTTATTTGTACCTTGTTAGGTCAACCACAATTGAGGACTCTAGTGTGAGAAATTAATAACTCGGACATTTAAGTTTAAATTAGAAGGGTTTCATACCTCAAAACCCTAAAGTCTTGCAACAATTCTGACCTTATGATGGAGGTAATGGTGAAGCAGTTGAATGTGGTTGGGCCCAGGTCACAATCCTGAGGAACTCCTGCAGCAATGCCCTGGGATTGTTACTGGCCTCCAATACCCATGCCTTCTTTATGCTGGGAATGTCGGCAGCTAGTGAAGGATGTTCCCCCTGATTCCCGTTGATTCTAATTTTACCAGCGCCCCTTGGTCAGATGTTTCCTTGTTCAGGATTCGAGGTGATTTGGAAAAGTAGAGTGAGTGGGAAAATACATGGCAAGCGCAATATAACCGGGATAAATTTGAAGTTATACACTTCAGATGGAGAAACAGAGTAGCAGAGTATTATTTAAATCAGGGCAGCACCCTTCACAGCTCAAGGGTCCCAGGTTCGATTCCGGCTTGGGTCACTGTCTGTGCGGAGTCTGCACAGCCTCCCCGTGTGTGCGTGGGTTTCCTCCGGGTGCTCCGGTTTCCTCCCACAGTCCAAAGAGTGCAGGTTAGGTGGATTGGCCATGATAAATTGCCCTTAGTGTGTCCAAAATTGCCCTTAGTGTTGGGTGGGGTTACTGGGTTATGGGGATAGGGTGGAGGTGTTGACCTTGGGTAGGGTGCTCTTTCCAGGAGCCGGTGCAGACTCGATGGGCTGAATGGCCTCTTTCTGCACTGTAAATTCTATGTTCTATGTAAAATGGTGATCAGTTGGAAAATGTTGACGGACAAAAAGACCTGGGTGTCCGAGTACACCAGTCACTAAAAGTAGGGATGCAGGTAGAGCAAGCAGTTTGAAAGATAAATAGTATGTTGGCCTTAATTGCAAGAGGGCTTGAGTACAGGAGCAGGGATGTCTTACTGCAGCTGCACAGGACCTCGGTGAGCCCACACCTGGAGTATTGTATGCAGTTTTGGTCTCCTTACCTACGCTCAGCAGATTGATTCCTGGCAGGATTGTCGTACGAGGAGAGATTAGCACGACCAGGCCTGTCTTCACTGGCGTTCAGAAGAGTCAGAGGGGATCTAATTGAAACATAAAACATCCGGACGGGACTGGACAGGCTGGAAGCAGGGCTAGGGGGTCTGGAACAAGCGATCACAGTCTCAGGATACGGACTCGGCCAGTTAGCACTGAGGTGTGGAGAAACTACTTCCCTCAGAGGGTGATGAACATGTGGAATTCTCTATCACAGAAACTATGGAGCCCAAGGCATTGAATATATTTAATAAGGAAATTGATAGATTTCTAGACTCTAAAGGTGTCAAGGGGTATGGGGAGAGGGCGGTGTTGAGGTAAAGGATCAACCATGATCATATTGAATGGCTGAGCAGACTCAAAGGGCTGACTAGCCTCCTCCAGCTCTTATTTTCTATGTCTATGTTTCTATGACAGTCACTCTCACCTACCTCTGCAATTCTGTTATTTTGTTTGTATTTGGTTGAAAACTGGAATGAACAAAAAACAAAGAACAACGAACGTAAGACTCACTGGTTTGTAGTTCACTGGCTTATCTCTACAGCCCTTCTTAAAAAGTGGAACCACTTTAGCTGTTTCCCAGTTGGCACATCACCTGTGGTCAGAGAGCAATTAAAAATTTGGATCAGAGCCCCTGAAATCTCCTCCCTCGCCTCCCACAGCATTCTGAGACACAAATTTTCCGGACCTGGATGTCTGTTCACTTTTAATCCGGCCAATACCGCCGATACCTTGTCACTCACTATGTCAATATGTTCGAGAACCTCTCAGTCTCTCCCTCGGAGTTCCATACCTACCTCCTCATTCTCTTGGGTGAAGATCAAAGGACACTTAACCGTATACTCATTTACTCTTTTCAGTAACTCAAGAGAACTTTGTTTGATTGGCTTCTTACTGCTCACAGCGTAAATAGTTAAATGCATTGTGGTTTGGAACAGGCATACCTTCACGAGAAAGAAACTTAAACTTTTGTTGTGACCTACTGAGAAGTAGGGGAGTTGCACAACCTTTCTACCTGGTCACAGCAATATGTTTGAGGGACATAGTGTGAAGTTGGGCCATGACGTTGAAGTCTATTAAAAAGGGATAGACTTTGGAACTGATGCTTTTCTAACTTTTACAGGTGCACCATAGAAAGCATCCTATCGGGCTGCATCACAGCCCTGGTATGGCAATTGCTCGGCCCAAGATCGCAAGAAACTTCAGAGAGTCATGAACACAGCCAAGTCCATCACACGAACCTGCCTCCCATCCATTGACTCCATCTACACCTCCCGCTGCCTGGGTGTGGTGATAACCACTGTAGATATGCATACTATGAACCCAGTCACCACCCAAAGAAAGGCAACCACAGACGGCGCACCCGACATCACCTACACCACCCCCTTAACTGTAACGCAACTCAGGGACGCGTGTGAGAAAATCACCCCGTTTCTCCCCACCGCAGACCCCCACCAATGTTTCGCGAAAGTGAAACAGCAGGCTTCCATGTATGGCCTGAATGAGAGAGAGCAGGTAAAGCTCACTGTTTTGAGTTTAGACCCATCGGTAGTTGCAGCCCTCCCCAACCCACAGAACGTTGGAGGAGGCACACTAGAGGAGATGCATACATCCATTTTAGACGCGATAGGGTATAACAGAGGAGACACAGTCGAAGGCCTAAATAAGTGTAGGCAAAAGAGGACAGAGCATCCCACAGCATTCGCAGGAAGGCTGTGGATCCATTTCACTGCCGTTTTTGGCGATTTAGACCGAGCGCATTTACCCCGAGACAATATGGTTAAATGGACCCGCACAATAATCTCCCATGCCACAGATGCAGGACAGAATGTCTGCAGCAATTATGACCCCTCAGAAGAGGCCCATAATGAAAAATGGGTCTTGAAAAGATTGTCCCGCGTTTGGCAGCAATCCGTCCACAATAAAACAGCATTTATAAATCCCGAAGAAGAGCAGGCAGATGCATACATGAATCCAGTTAAAACACATCAAAACCCCGCATCTGTAAATGAGGGAAGGAACAGCCCACAGCAGACCAAGTCACAGGAATGTTTCAACTGTGGACAGTTAGGACATTACGCTCGAGAATGTCAAGCCCCCCCCCAAAACAGCAACAGAATCAGCCCACCAATGCCCCCCGAAGCAGCAACGAAACCAACAGCCCAGACCCCCCACTCAGGGAACAATACCCAAGGGAACAATGCACCAGGGTGCCTGCTCCGCCTTATGTGCCTCAGGGGTCATGTTACAACTGTAGGCAGCCAGGACACTTTGCCTGAGATTGCAGGAGACCCCCAGCACCAGCTAGACCCGCCCCCAGATATGAAAGAGAACACCACCCACAGCAGCTACAAGGTCCCAGCTGCCCCATGCAAACTATGAGCGCTTACCCACCACTTCTCATGGCAGGGATACCTCAGCAATGCCAATTCATTTTTGTTTCTCTCCTTCCTCTCTTCTTCGGTCACACTGCACTGACTCCATATGCTAGTTACACCCCCAGCCAAATGTAATTTACGGTATCCTTTGTTCTGATGGAACCTGTACGATATTCGTCGCATGTTTGTTTGTATGTGTTTGTTAAATGTCCAGTGTTTAAATTTAAACAGCTTTTCACAGCCCCACGCCACCACTGATGGAACCTGCACGTATGTTTTGTTTGTTTGTTTGTTAAATGTTTGATTGGAGATTGGCCACTTCCTTTTCAGCTGAAAAGCTTGTGACCACCTCACATGCACGTTAGTTTGTCCGCAGAAACTTCTGAGAACTTCACTCAATTAAAATGTCCTCTGGTGAACCGACAATGTTCACGACTTGTCTTCTGTTTGTAGATGTTGGAGCATCTTGGCTCCTCCTTTGTTTTTTTAGGTGCCCCTCTATTCTGGGAATAGAGGCTGCAATTCCACTACGAATACATTCTTGCCCGTTCATTTCAGGTTGCTCAGGCAGTGGAGAAACGGCATTGAGGACCCGCCCTGTCTGAGGAACCCCTTTTGGTCAGCTAAGCTCGGGTACAGCACAGCACACCCTACCCGGGGATCCCATTCAAATCTTACCCGTAGCGGCCCATACGCAACTCATTCGACTTTTTCGTTCCAAACTTTGGTTTCATTTTCTTTAAGGTAGCCCTTTGGCAGCCATCCCATATGCTATTTACATCCAGGAACATTCGGATGGTAAATCGCAAAGCCTGCGAGATGGCTCGCAGTGACAAAATTGTTAGGTGCATGTCTGGTCCTAAATTCGCTTTTGAAACAAAAATGAGGGGAGTCACAGGGTGTGACTTGGCCATTCATTTAAGGGACAATTGGAATGAGAGGACAGATACACTAACATTACAGATATTAAACTATGTATTGACAGATACTGTGCTTGATCCCATAGCTTTCGAACAGTCGAAGGAGGGATCAGAGCAAGATCAGCCATACAGAAGGAAGAGAAGGAAGAGAAGAAAGAAGACCACGATGGAAAACTACATGTTTTTAGTTACTGTTTTTGTATTTTTGCGCGCAGACGCAAACCATTTCTCCCCTATGACCCCGCCGTTAATGTTTCCCACACAACGACTTCTCAAAGCCCAATGATGAACAGCGAGGTCCAGACCTGGTGCACAAAATTCATGACCTGGTACTCGCTTTCATATATCATTGAATCACTTTTCGTGATTGCAGTTCTCTGCATCATAGTGCAGACCCTCAGGATGAGGAAATGGAAAAGGAGAGCCTCCCGCTCTTGCGCCTCAATCATTTACAGAGTTCAATCCCCTATTTTCGGATTCCACCAAACCCCCCAACCCCTTGATGTATAATAAAAGATTTAATTTAATGCGATCTGTAAATAAAGATGATTACGGATGTATTATAATGTTCTGTACTCGACTGCCGAGTCAGAAAACGAGATGTAAAGATACTGTTGTATGAATGAGTAAGACTTTAGAATTTAAATAGGATGTAAGGCTTTAGAATGTTATAGGATGTTTAAACGTGAGATGAGAGTAGTTTATTGCGATAGTTAGAGGTTCCCGATTCGAATTGGTAATGCATGTCCCCTTTGACATAGCGCCAATCAGAAAATGTTAGCTAAACGTTTTTGTCATAGTTGAGGACAGAATAGACACCCTGGAACTCGCTGAGGTCAGGGAACACAAAGGAACACAAAGGAACCGTACTTAGGTGATCCTTCACGATTTCTCGGGAGGATCACAAGGAGGGATCACCTGAGGTGGCCACTAACGAACACTAAAATGGAAGACTGCAAAGAATGCAGGGAAAACGAACATGTTGAAAAGCAAACAGCTTGCAGAGCAATTATGTATTGGGACAGCTGCAGAAACCGGTTTCTGACTGCTGCAGAGACCAGGCAGCACTGTGAAAGAGAAGTCGTTAGCATACTAATGAGGTGATACCGGGCAAGTCCCAGATACAATGGACACAAATTAAGTATCAATCGATGCATTCTATAGGAGACCAGACCCAGTGGCGCCAGAGAAGCCCAGGACAATAAGTCCTAAGAACCGCCCCAGCAACCAAGGAATGGCCCTCTGATTGGGGGGTTCAAAACATATCGATTGGGAAGAGGCCCAATTGATCCCAAGCAGGTAAGGGAGTCCGCCCAAAGGGGCGCGGACCCCCTAGGACCTATAAAAGAAAGGTCCCACACATGGTTCAGTCTCCTGTATCCGGCCTCCGACTCCAGCCTCCAGACTCCTGTCTTCTCCACCAGCCGTTGAGCAGCAGCCACCAACAAGTAAGTGCCTAAACTACGACCGCTACCTGAAACCGGCATTACTGACACCCTTGCCAACTGATAGCGATCCGAAGCCTGCAGACCAGAACAGAACAAAGGCCTTGTTCCCTGACCTGGCAGTTCCTTCCTAGCTAAGTATTAGTTGTTTAGTGGTAGAAGTAAGTTTAATCTTTAGCGTGTGCATGAGTGTTATTATAATTGTGTTATAATAAACTCTAATTGTTTGGACTTACTAATTGGTGTACAGCTTTATTGCTTTGAACTTCACCTTGAAACTTGTGGCGGTGTCTTTACGGCACCTGGCGACTCCAGAGCTTAGAACGTGAAACAGAGCCAAAGCGAGTGTTAAGCACACTCACCCAGAATGACCAACAACACGTCACCCCCGCTGGCCTAATTTTTACAGTGGGTGAATGTGGTGATAACCACTGTAGATATGCATTCTTGCAGTAGGGGGATGTATGGCTGTACCTGTAATACAGGTTCGTCCGGTAAGCCCCTGCCGGCTAGCTCCGCCCACAGGGAGCTTGTGTATAAATATGCGTGTGAGTCACTCAGACCCTAGTCTTCAGTTGCTGCCGGAGGAATAGCATCACACAGCAATAAAGCCTCGATTGAACTTGTCTCTTGTCTTTGAGTGCAATTGTTAGTGCCACACTGGGGAAAGGGGGCAGCAAAATCAAAGACCCCTCCCACCCGGCTTACTCACTCTTCCAACTTCTTTCATCGGGCAGGAGATGCAAAAGTCTGAGCACACGCACGAACAGACTCAAAAAGAGCTACTTCCCCGCTGTTCCCAGACTCCTAAACGACCCACTTACAGACTGATCTGATTAATACCATACTCCTGTAGGCTTCACCCGATGCTGGTGTCTATGTATTTACATTGTGTACCTTGTGTTGCCTTGTTACATATTTTCTTTTCATGTACTAAATGAGCTGTTTGAGCTGCTCGCAGAAAAATACTTTTCACTGTACCTCGGTACACGTGACAATAAACAAATCCAATCAAATTTTTTCCTGATCCTATTACCACTATATTGAAATGTCAGCTCCAAGGCAAATAGTCGCGGCATTTGAAACATTTGCCTGGACTCTCCCCTACCCGGCGGGGCGGGGGGTCCCGGCGTATTGGAGTGGCGTGAACCACTCTAGCGTCGGGATGCCCCAAAGGTGCGGACAGGGGCCAAGCCCTCACATGGGCTAGGCCCGCGCCGGAGTGGTTCCAACTCCTCCAGCTGGCGTGAAAGGCCTTTGGTGCCATGCCAGCCAGGGCCGAAAGCACTTCGCCGGCTGGCGTAAGTCCACGCATGCGACGGAGCGTCAGCATCTGCTGACCTCAACCCGGCGCATGCGCAGGGGAGGGGGTCTCTTCCGCCTCCGCCATGGTGAAGACCATGGCGAAGGCGGAAGAAAAAGAGTGCCCCACAGCACAGGCCCGCCTGCCAATTGGTGGGCCCCGATCGCGGGCCAGGCCACCGTGGGGGCATCCCCGGGGTCAGATCGCCCCGCGCCCCCCCCCCCCCCCCCCAGGACCCCGGCGCCCGCCCGCGCCACCAATCCTGCCGGTAAGGTAGGTGGTTTAATCCATGCTGGCGGGAGAGGCTTGTCAGCGGCGGGAATTCGGCCCATCGTGGGCCGGAGAATCGCCACGGGTGACCCGCCGAGGCGCGATTCCTGCCCCCGCCGAATCTCGGGTGGCGGAGAATTTGGGACACGGCGGGGGCGGGATTGGCACCGGCCCCAGGCGATTCTCCGAACCGGCGGGGGGTCGGATAATCCCGCCTCTCGTTTCAGCCTCCTTTAGACAGATTCATATGCAGCGACAATACATCATGGGGAGTCTGCCAGGGAACTCTAAAATCAACTCGTGCCCTGATTACGCCTTTTCTCTCTCCAAAAAAGAACTGAAAGGCTTGCTTAATGTCATAACTGCGGAATAGTGCTCAACTGTAACTTGGCTGGCAGCGCTTGGATCGTAACTTGACATTTTACAGCCAAGTGTAAATAACTTCTGGCGTCCAGCCATCTCCAACACCACTTTGCAAGAGCAGTCAATGAGGTACTGGCAACTAGCTGCACACTAGTTGACTCCAATTCATTGCTGCTAATGCCAAATGAGTACACAACTGAATTATATTTTCTCTATGTTCCAAACTCCCCCACCCCCTCACCACCTTGGTACGGATTTGCATTTGAGCGTGTATTGGCACGATGGTGGATGGGGGTGGGGAGGGGTGCCGTGTGGGTGAGGGTGCATCAGAACCTCGCCTAATCTGCCACTATCATTTCACGTGCACGCACATACACTTTATCTGGTTGGTGGCTATTTGCTAAACAGCAGGAGCAGGAACCTCATTTGTCTTTACCAGTAGCTGGAGGTTGAGTCAGCCTTCCATCACCCAGCCGAGGGCAACAAGACGGCTGTAGTACCCATCCTGCCAACTTGGCTGCAATCAGTAGCAAACTTAGCACAAATTTGGAGCCAAACCTTCCTGAGTAGGAATGACTTCATACACACAGCTCCCTTTTCTCACTGACCCGTCAGGTTTCTTAAAGAAAGGGGGAATGTATTGAAATATTCACCTCACGTTCTCCATGTTTTTGCTTTGCCTTTAATTCAAGCTCTTTTCTCTGGCAGCAAGCTCGATTAAATCTCAGGTCCTGGAAGGCGAGCTCTCTGCTAATTATTCTCAGTCGAATTCTGAACACTGAATTATTTATCTTCGGCTGCGCAGTTCGCATTAAGGTTTTGGAATGACTAAGTTATTTCAATTTGGGCTGCTCTCCCTCGTTCTGTGCAGCAGGCTCCAGGAGTTTTGTGAAGCCATCAGCTGAGATTTAACTCATTAAAGAAAGGGCCTTCACTTGTATCAATATCCTCAGGATGTCAATTGATTAATGCCAATAAAGCAGCACAGAAGCAAATATGCAGCAGGCCAATTTGCAAACAGGAAAGGCTCATAAACAACAATTGAGATGAAAGGTCAAGTTAACATTTGGGATGGGCTGGATGTTGGTCAGAGTAAAACTGGCTGTTTCTTCTTCAAATAGCATCATGGGATCTTTCACATTCTCCTGAATGTGCACATTTCAGCAGAGAACAGAGGCGGAATTCTCCGACAATCCGCAGGGTCGGGGAATCGCCCGGGGCCGGCGTAAATCCCGCCCCCGCCGTGGCCGGAATTCTCCGCCACCCGGGAATCGATGGGAGCGGGAATCACGCCCCGCTGATTGCCGTGCGCCCCGCGCTGATCGGCGTGCCCCCCGCGGCGATTCTCCGGCCCACGATGGGCCGAAGTCCCGCCCCTAACAGGCCAATCCCACCGACGTGGTTTAAACCACCTCTATGCCGGCGGAATTGGCGGCGCGAGCGGGCCCCCGGGGTCATGGGGGGGGCGCGGGCGATCGGATCCCGGGGGGTGCCCCCATGGTGGCCTGGCCCGTGATTGGGGCCCACCGATCGGCGGGCGGGCCTGTGCCGTGAGGGCACTCTTTTTCTTCCGCCGCTGCCACGGCCTCCACCATGGCGGAGGCGGAAGGGACCCTCCCCTACTGCGCATACACCGGTGGTGATGTCAGTGGCCACTGACACTCCAGCGCATGCGCGGACTCACGCCAGCTGCGAAGGCCTTTCGGCCAGCTCCGACGCCGGCCGGCATAGCGCCAAAGGCCGTTGGCGTCAGTCAACGTAGCGGGAGCCACTCCGGCGCGGGCCTAGCCCCTAAAGGTGCGGAGAATGGGAAGGCCTGACACCGGAGTGGTTGGCGCCACTCTGCTACGCCGGGACCCCCCGCCCTGCCGTAGGGGTGAATCCCGGCCCAGATCAGGGAACCTTACAACAACTAGGTGTCAAGTCCCGCAGGGTATGGTGGCTCAGTGGCTAGCACTGCTGCCTCAGCGCCAGGCACCCGGGTTCAATTCATGCTTTGGCCGACTATATGAGTGGAGTTTGCACGCTCTCCTCGTGTCTGCATGCGTTTCCTCCGGGTGCTCCGGTTTTCTCCCACAGTCCAAAGATGTGCGGATTAGGTGGATTGGCCATGATGAGTGCGGGGGGTTATGGGGATAGGGTGGGTGAGTGTGCCTAGGTAAGGTGCAGACTCGATGGGCTGAATGGCCTCCTTCTGCACTGATGATGGGAGAAACTGGTGAGAAGAGAATAGAAAGTGAAGTGTTTTCTTAAAGAGAGCACCCCCTTTCTTTTAGTTCTCCTGTGCGCACTTTACAAGTTTAATTGCTGAAGCCCAATTGTTGAAGATGAACTCCAATCGGGTTTTTTCCAAGTTTAGTTTCATATCAGTTTAGCCCATTCATTGGGCAGAGTAAATTTCCCCGTCATGACATCAGGTTTACAGCACTGAAACAAGCCCAATGCGGATGTTGGTTCCACACCAACCACCTCCCACCCTCCTTCACCTCACCCCATCAACATGCCCTTCCACACTTTCTCCCTCGGGCGTTCCTCGGGCTTCCCCTCAAATCCATCTGCGTTCTTCATCTCAACAACTCCATTTGGTGGCACATTCCACATTGCCATCACTCTCTAGGTAAGGAATGTTCCCCTGAATTCCCTGTTGGATTTATTAATGACTATTTTACACGTGCGGGTCCTATTTCTGATCTCCCAATGAGTGGAAACATTTTTCCACTTCTATTGAAACAAGGGCCGGGATTCTCCCCTACCCGGTGGGGCGGGGGTCCTGGCGTAGCGGAGTGGCGCCAACCACTCCGGTGTCGGGCCTCCCCAAAGGTGTGGAATTCTCCGCACCTTTAGGGGCTAGGCCCGCGCCGGTGTGGTTTCCGCCATGCCGACTGGTGCCAAAACCGATGCCAACGGCCTTTGGCGCCCGCCGCCCGGCGTCGGGACTGGCCGAAAGGCCTTTGCCGGTCCGCACATGCGCCGGTGCGTCAGCGGCCGTTGACGTCACCACCGGCGCATGCACGGTAGGGGGTGTCTCTTCCGCCTCCGCCATGGTGGAGGCCGTGGTGGCGGCGGAAGAAAAAGAGTGCCCCCACAGCACAGGCCCGCCCGGCGATCGGTGGGCCCCGATCGCGGGCCAGGCCACCGTGGGGGAACCCCCCAGGGTCCGATCGCCCCGCGCCCCCCCCCAGGACCCCAGGGGCCCGCTCACGCCGCCAATCCCGCAGGCACCAGAGGTGCTCCAATTCCCGCCGGCAGGACAGGGCTGTCAGCGGCGGGACTTCGGCCCATCGCGGGCCGGAGAATCGCTGCGGGGGGCACGTCGATCGGCGGGGCGTAATTCCCGCTCCCGGGTGGTGGAGGATTCCGGCCACGGCGGGGGCAGGATTTACGCTGGCCCCGGGCGATTCCCCGACCCTGCGGAGGGTCGGAAAATTCCACCCAAGGTCCTTCACTGTTTAAATGACTTCGCACAAGCCAGCTTTCAGCATTCCCACTTTCAGGTGAAAGACTTCCAGCCTGTTCAACTGATAGTTAGAACCTCTCAGAACTGATAGCACCTCAGTGAATTGCTTTGCACCTTCTCCAATACTGTCATATACCCGTTAGGTTCTGTGGGAAACAGGACTGTGCACAGCACTCCAAATACAAGTTTCTGTATAAGTTTAACATAACAGGTGGGATTTTCCGGCTTCCCAGCCGGGTGTTTCCCGGCGACAGGGGGCGGCGCATCGTTCGCTGGCGGCAGGATTCTCTGATCCCGCCACTTGTCAATGGAAATTCCCATTGAAGCTATCCTGCACCGTTGGGATACCCGTAAGTGGGGTAAGCGCTGCCGGAGGGCCAGCAAACATTCGGAGAATTCCGGCCAACATCTCTGCTTTTCGATTCTACCATTTAGAAATGAACCCTCATCTTGGCTTCTTCTTATGGCCTGTGTGGCTACAGTGAATGAATTGTGTATTTGTATCCTGGGACCCTCTGCTCCTCTACCTCATTTTGAGTTACTATCTAAAGGAATCTGTGATCTCTCTCTTCTTACCAACAATGCACTCAGTTGCATCAAAATCGGTTTGCCAATTACAATCCGGTTCTGCCAGTTTATTAATACATTCTTCTATTTTGTCACCTTCTTACTTCATGTCCGCCACCCTGAACATCCACTCTTTCCGTCACTGCCGCATAGTAGCAGCCGTGTGCATCATCTACAAGATGGACTGCAGCAACTCACCAAAGTTCCTTCTGCAGCACCTTCCACACCCGTGGCCTCTACCATCAAGAAGGACACCTGCCAATTCCCCTCCAAGCCACACACCACCCTGACTTGGAAATATATCGGCCATTCCTTCACCGTCGCTGGGTGAAAATCCTGAAACTCCCTCCCTAACAGCACTGTGGGTGCACCTGCAACACATTGACTGCAGCGGTTCAAGAAGGTGAATTTCCACCACCTTAGAACATAGAACATAGAACAGTACATAGAACAGTACAGCACAGAACAGGCACTTCGGCCCTCGATGTTGTGCCGAGCAATGATCACCCTACTTAAACCCACGTAACCCGTATACCCGTAACCCAACAATCCCCCCATTAACCTTACACTACGGGCAATTTAGCATGGCCAATCCACCTAACCCGCACATCTTTGGACTGTGGGAGGAAACCGGAGCACCCGGAGGAAACCCACGCACACACAGGGAGGACGTGCAGACTCCACACAGACAGTGACCCAGCCGGGAATCGAACCTGGGACCCTGGAGCTGTGAAGCATTGATGCTAACCACCATGCTACCGTGAGGCCCACAATCTAGAAGGCCCACCTTCTAAAGGGCAATTAAGGGCAGGGCAGGGGCAGCACGGTAGCATTGTGGATAGCACAATTGCTTCACAGCTCCAGGGTCCCAGGTTCGAATCCCGGCTTGGGTCACTGTCTGTGTGGAGTCTGCACGTCCTCCCCGTGTGTGCGTGGGATTCCGCCGGGTGCTCCGGTTTCCTCCCACAGTCCAAAGATGTGCAGGTTAGGCGGATTGGCCGTGATAAATTGCCCTTAGGGTCCAAATTGCTCTTCGTGTTAGGTGGGGTTACTGGGTTATGGGGATAGGGTGGAGGTATGGGCTTGGGTAGGGTGCTCTTTCCAAGAGCCGGTGCAGACTTGATGGGCCGAATGGCCTCCTTCTGCACTGTAAATTCTATGAAATTCTATGAAATTAGGGATGGGCAATAAGTGCTGGCCTCGCTAGCAACACCCACATGCCAGGAATCAATAGGAAAACCATATCCCTCTCCAATTTAGTGTCGCCTATCTATTTTGAAATTATACTTTGCACCTTCCTGTAAAGTGACTTCCACTCAGTGTCTCCTCACGGGAGCACAATGGAAATTGGTTAGTAGAGGACAGTAGTACAGCAGGTAAATAGAATAGTTATGGTAGTGAGTTAGTGATGTCCCTCCTGATTTAATGGAGACATCTGTAGCAATATACTAGAGACTCTTTAGCGCAGATGGAACAGCTGGTACTCATGAGAGACATTCCTATACTGTAGCCTATCCCGTACACAGTATTATTAATGCAGTTTGAACTGACGACCTAAGTCAGACGAGAGTTACTCGAGATAAGATAGGCCACACACCCAACATCCAAATATGGACTGGAGTTCCCCCTGCACGCAACCACCCCCCACCCCCCGGGATGGGTTTTCCTAGCTGTTGCTGGGATCTTCCTGTCCCGCGAAGCTCGCCAACCTCGCTCTCGGGAAGCCTGAATATCCCACCAGCAGGAAGGGCTAGCGAAGGCCACGCATGGTAGCGGTGGATAAGACCATAAGACATAGGAATGGAAGTAAGGCCATTCGGCCCATCGAGTCCACTCCACCATTCAATCATGGCTGATGGGCATTTCAACTCCACCTACCAGCATTCTCCCCGTAGCCCTTAATTCCTCGCGACATCAAGAATTTATCTATCTCTGCCTTGAAGCCATTTAGCGTCCCGGCCTCCACTGCACTCCGCGGCAATGAATTCCACAGGCCCACCACTCTCTGGCTGAAGAAATGTCTCCGCATTTCTGTTCTGAATTTACCCCCTCTAATTCTAAGGCTGTGCCCACGGGTCCTCGTCTCCTCGCCTAACGGAAACAGTTTCTTTGCGTCCACCCTTTCTAAGCCATGTATTATCTTGTAAGTTTCTATTAGATCTCCCCTTAACCTTCTAAACTCCAATGAATACAATCCCAGGATCCTCAGCCGTTCATCATATGTTAGACCCGCCATTCCAGGGATCATCCGTGTCAATCTCCGCTGGACACGCTCCAGTGCCAGTATGTCCTTCCTGAGATGTGGGGCCCAAAACTGGACACAGTACTCCAAATGGGGCCTAACTAGAGCCTTATAAAGGCTCAGTAGCACATCGCTGCTTTTATATTCCAACCCTCTTGAGATAAATGACAACATTGCATTCGCTTTCTTAATCACAGATTCAACCTGCATGTTTACCTTTAGGGAATCCTCGACTAGCACTCCCAGATCCCTTTGTACTTTGGCATTATGAATTTTCTCACCGTTTAGAAAGTAGTCTATGCTTGGATTCTTTTTTCCAAAGTGTAAGACCTCACATTTTCTCACGTTGAATTGCATCAGCCATTTCCTGCACCACTCTCCCAAACTGTCTAGATCCTTCTGCAGCCTCCCCACTTCCTCAGCACTACCTGCCTGACATCAGTCATGTGACACCAGTCCAACAGAGGGTCAATGCCATCGATGGATCACCCTTCCTGCATCAGTGAACAGAAACCTGTTGAAAGCAAGAATCTGCAAACGCACCAAAGAGGGAGGACACTTGAAAGTGGTAATGGTAGCAGTATACGCCGAGCTTTCAGTGTCCCTACCCCACCCCTTTGAAAGTCTTGAGGGCCAAAGAGAAGGGCCAAAATTGGAAGTTATGGAAGAAACGCTTCCTCAGTTATTGAGAAGGTTTCACCAGAAGAACCAGGTTGGTTTATTCTTTTACACTGCGGGATCGGTTTCCAACAGCTATATCCTCTTGAAAGGGGGTAGAAGAGGCCTCTGCAAGATGGTTTTCAAGACGGTCCTAAAAGTATTCAACAAGAATATTAGCCCAGAAGGAAACCTGTTGATTGAGCGAGCGGGATTCAATTAAAGGCCCCAAAGACTGAGGGAAATCAATCAAATTGTTTCATACTGTTACAAACGCCTCAAGCCCCGCGGGCGCCACCCGATTAATCTCCCCGTGAGCCGCGTGGAGCAAGGGTTCCCCGCTAAGGGGCGGAGGCCCTTCAGCGAGCTCGTTGATTCATTGGTATAGAATGGGGAAGAGCCGAAATGCAGAGTCATCCCGGCTGGGACTCGGATTGTTGGCTGTAAGTACTTTACTTTGGAAATAAACCATTGTTTGACTCTCCTATCCAGACTCCTCCTTGACTACTAAACATATCTTTATTACCCAGTCAGTTCTTGCACACAAAGATCAATTTATTTGCGACTGCCTTGTCACTGGAGTCCGTGGTGAAAACTGATCATCCAACTCAATAGCCTAATCCTGCTTTCTCCCCATAACCTTGATCCCATTCGCCTCAAGTGCTATAAATAGCCACCTCTTGAATGTATGCAATATCTTAGCCTCAACGACCTCCTGTGGTAATGACTTCCACAGGCTCACCACTCTTTGGGTGAAGAAATGTCTCCTCATCTCTGTCCTAAATGGTCTACTCCGAATCCTCAGACTGTGACCCCTGGTTCTGGACACACCCACCATTGGGAACATCCTCCCTGCATCCACTCTATCCAGTCCTGTTAGAATTCCATAAGTTACTATGAGATCCCTCCTCATTTGTCTGAATTCCAGGGAAAACAATCCCAAACTAATCAATCATATGTCAATCCGCCATCCCCGGAATCAACCTGGTAAACCTTCGCTGCATTCCCTCGAGAGCAAGAACATCCTTCCTCAGAAATTCCTCAGGATTGTTGGAGCTAGTTTAGCACAGGGGATGGTTTAGCACAGGGGCTTTTAATGCAGAGCAAGTCAGCGGCGCGGGTTCAATTCCCGTACCAGCCTCCCCGAACAGGCTCCGGAATGTGGCGACTAGGGGCTTTTCACAGTAACTTCATTGAAGCCTACTTGTGACAAAAAGCGATTATTACGAAAGGAGACCAAAACTGGACACAATATTCTAGGTGTGGCCACACCAAGGCCCAGTATAATTGCAGCAACGCATCCCTGCTTCTGCACTCAAAACTTCTCGCAATGAGGGTCAACACACCATTAGCCTTCTTTACCGCCTGCTGCACCTGCATGCTTACCTTCAACGACTGGTGCACAAGGGCACCCAGGTCCCGCTGCACACTCCCCTCTCCCAATTTACTGCCATTCAGGTAGTAATCTGCCTTCTTGTTTTTGCTTCCAAAGTGATCACTTTTGAAAATGAAAATGAAAATCGCTTATTGTCACGAGTAGGCTTCAATGAAGTTACTGTGAAAAGCCCCTAGTCGCCACATTCCGGTGCCTGTTCGGGGAGGCTGGTACGGGAATTTTGGATAAAAGCTACTTTTAGATAATTTGGATAAAAGCTACTTTTATCCAAATTATACTGCATCTGCATTTGCCCATTCACTCAACCTGTCCAGATCATGCTGTAGGATCTCTGCATCCTCGTCACAGTACACCCTCCCACCCAACCCATCTGCAAACTTTGAGAATTAAATTTTGTTCCCTCGGTCAAATCACCTCGCTTTCTTTCAGAGTGCCATCCACCGAGCTAGTTGTGCTGGATAACATCACCCTACACACTCACTCCTCGCCACAACAGAAGCCCCGACACCCCAGACCCCTGCCGGGAACATGAGGGAGACCGTGCTCAGGTGCCCTCTCCTGATCCACACACTCACCCTATGGTTGCCAGGGTTTCCCCAGTGTTGAAGCCCAGCTCTTGAGTGTTTGATTGTTGGCTGCTGCCTCTGTGGTGCTGACACTTCGAGAGCTCAAGCAAACTGTTCAGGCTTCAAGGTTTGATTGACATGTGATGCAATAATCAGTGTCTGAGACATGGCACATGGACCCACGAAAAGCTACTTGAGAATATGTTGCTTATTAAACGGTCATCAGTAACAGATTTCAAAATCAACTACGTAACATTCCACATATCACACTAACCAGTAAACAACAAGGAAATGTCACTGCTCTATATCTGCACCGATACAAAGCTACATCAGCTAATTTTCACAAAAAAAACCAAACACAGGATATCATCCCTCACAGGTTACTCAACAGAAATGGAGGATATGTCTGAGAATGTGTCATCATGTCCGGTGAGCCTAACGTCTGTGGTGGGTAAAGTCTCGGAGAGGATTATAAAAGATACGATTTATAATCATCTAGATAGGAATAATATGATTAGGGATAGTCAGCATGGTTTTGTGAAGGGTAGGTCATGCCTCACAAACCTTATTGAGTTCTTTGAGAAGGTGACTGAACAGGTAGACGAGGGTAGAGCAGTTGATGTGGTGTATATGGATTTCAGTAAAGCGTTTGATAAGGTTCCCCACGGTCGGCTATTGCAGAAAATACGGAGGCTGGGGATTGAGGGTGATTTAGAGATGTGGATCAGAAATTGGCTAGTTGAAAGAAGACAGAGAGTGGTAGTTGATGGGAAATGTTCAGAATGGAGTTCAGTTACGAGTGGCGTACCATAGGGATCTGTTCTGGGGCCATTGCTATTTGTCATTTTTATAAATGACCTAGAGGAAGGCGCAGAAGGATGGGTGAGTAAATTTGAAGACGACACTAAAGTCGGTGGAGTTGTAGACAGTGCGGAAGGATGTTGCAGGTTACAGAGGGACATGGATAAGCTGCAGAGCTGGGCTGAGAGGTGGCAAATGGAGTTTAATGTGGAGAAGTGTGAGGTGATTCATTTTGGAAAGAATAACAGGAATGCGGAATATTTGGCTAATGGTAAAATTCTTGGTAGTGTGGATGAGCAGAGGGATCTCAGTGTCCATGTACATAGATCCCTGAAAGTTGCCACCCAGGTTGATAGGGTTGTGAAGAAGGCCTATGGTGTGTTGGCCTTTATTGGTAGAGGGATTGAGTTCCGGAGCCATGAGGTCATGTTGCAGTTGTACAAAACTCTAGTACGGCCGCTTTTGGAGTATTGCGTACAGTTCTGGTCGCCTCATTATAGGAAGGACGTGGCAGCTTTGGAACGGGTGCAGAGGAGATTTACCAGGATGTTGCCTGGTATGGAGGGAAAATCTTATGAGGAAAGGCTGATGGACTTGAGGTTGTTTTCGTTAGAGAGAAGAAGGTTAAGAGGTGACTTAATAGAGGCATACAAAATGATCAGAGGGTTAGATAGGGTGGACAGCGAGAGCCTTCTCCCGCGGATGGAGGTGGCTAGCACGAGGGGGACATAGCCTTAAATTGAGGGGTAATAGATATAGGACAGAGGTCAGAGGTGGGTTTTTTACGCAAAGAGTGGTGAGGCCGTGGAATGCCCTACCTGCAACAGTAGTGAACTCGCCAACATTGAGGGCATTTAAAAGTTTATTGGATAAGCATATGGATGATAAGGGCATAGTGTAGGTTAGATGGCCTTTAGTTTTTTTTCCATGTCGGTGCAACATCGAGGGCCGAAGGGCCTGTACTGCGCTGTATCGTTCTATGTTCTATGTCCAGATCTTTGTGGTAGAAATTATCTGTCAGGCAGCGCGGTGGCACAGTGGATGGCGTTGCTGCCTCACGGCGCCGAGGTCCCAGGTTCGATCCCGGCTCTGGGTCACTGTCCGTGTGGAGTTTGCACATTCTCCCCGTGTTTGCGTGGGTTTCGCCTCCACAACCCAAAGATGTGCAGGTTAGGTGGATTGGCCACGCTAAATTTCCCCTTAATTGTGAAAAAAAAAATGAATTGGATACTCTAAATCTATTAAAAAAAAGAAATGATCTGTCCATCAACGTGTGCCAATCAGTGCCATTCTCCATCCAGGAGCCGCAGATGTGCAGGCCCTCCCACACAGCCTAATAAAATCGGAATCAAATCCTGGCATCCACATATTTATTCCACTGGCGCTCAAGATGCAGTTGAACATCCTGGACTTCCAGCGTGTTTAACCCTTGGTGACGTGCCAGTTACATGCAGCACCCACCACAGCAGCAACAGAAGCATCAGCAATCTGCAAAAGCATTTCTTCAACGGCATCATCAGCTGGTCCGTTTGGATTAATTCTTGCTTCAAAACGGATTTTCTTATGGACTCATACACCAGCCTCCTGAGCCCAGTGTTCCAGGTCCCAGGGATCATGGAAAAAATTGTCCTTTCCGGCCACGGAAAAGGAAGGAAACAGCAACAGCAGCCTCCAGGCATCTGCAGCCACCAGCAGGAGCAAGCAGCAAACACAACCTGCAGCTGTGAAGTGCTCTCACAACTAAGAAGGTCAATTCCTCATTAGCAATAGCCTTCAACTGTGAAGCTAGAGGCTGCTCACAGTCAAAGGGAGTTGAAGTGACCTTCAGCATGAAACCAAAAACACGGCTCTTCCTGGAAGTGTTTGGTAGAACAGACTGGCAGCAGCTGTAGTTGCCCCTGTTATGGGCCTCCATAATATTTAAAGATGGCTTGAAGGCCTCACAGACGAAAACCCCATACCCTCTGCACCCCCCCCCCCACCCCCCCCTCCCCGAACCAGAATCCACCCCCCCGACTTGGAATTCTTCTGCCCGCCAACTGTGCCCAACTCTCAGGTGGGTCCCTCCCCCCCCCTCCCCCTTCAAGCACTGGTGCAGCAGTTCCAGTGTCCTTGGGTAGCATGCCAGAAAATGGAAATGGCTACTCCCCTCCTCAGTTCCCCTCAGCAGCCATTGCGCTAGCTTCACGTTTTTAGAAGGGAATACTGAACGACAGCGCGTGACTTTCCGCCGGGGTGCCAGCTCATTCTCAGGGGACCGCTACATTCGACTTCCGTCTGCCTAATGAGCTGGAAATTGATGCAAATTGATGTCAGATTGATTACTTGCCATATTGGGGCATGATCCGAAACCGGAAGTGGGCTGGTTAGATGGTGAACTAATTAATCTCGATTTTGGCCTTTCACGCTATTTAACTGGCACGCCCAGATCCACTCCGGGCGCAATGTGGTGATTAAATCGTGCCACTATTGTAAATAGTTTAAGAAGTAGTCAAAGTATGTGATTAAAGAAGTTGATATTACACTTGGGGAGTGGGCTACAGTACACTGGGTTAATAGTTATGGTAATGAGTTATTGATGGATATCACTGTAACGGTGACATGAGCATTCATGTGGTGGAGATTCAGTGGAGCAGATGGAAAAATCAGTAGGCAGGAGAGAAATGCCGGTCATAATGCTCCAATCAGAGTTCGCCTCCCTACCGCTGCCAGCGAGACCTGAGAATTTGATACTCAGCCAAAACTCCATTCATATCGCGGAACCGGAGCCTCCCATCATCATGAAGGGATAGAGATTCCCACCTACCAGCTCTGTGACTTACCATTGGCGGGATTCTCCAATAATGGGGCTATGCCCCACGCCGGCATGAAAACCGGCGGCAACCACTCCGGCGTCAACGGCCCCCAAAATGGAGGAATTTTCCCTTTTCTAGGGGGCTAGGTTGACGCTGGCGTGGTTCCTGCAGCTCCATCCGGCGCTGAGGGGCCGGCATATTTCTGCGCATGCGCAGAACGGCCGCGTATTTCCATGCATGCGTGGGGGTTCCCTTCTCCGCACCAGCCCCCGGGCAATATGGCAGAGCCCTACATGGGCCTGGCGCGGAGGAAAAAAGGCCCCCACGGAACCAGCCCACGCGCCCATTGGTAGGCCCTGATTGTGGGCTAGGCCACCGTGGCCCCCCCCTCCCCCCCCGGGGTCGGATCCCCCCCGCCCCACCCACACCCCCTCCCAGGATGCCCCCCGCACACTTACCTGCCAGGTTCCACCGTGTGTGAGGTGAGTAATCCACGCCAGCGGGACTGGGCAAAACCTGTCGGCCAAAGGGCAGCACGGTAGCATTGTGGATAGCTCGATTGCTTCACAGCTCCAGGGTCCCAGGTTCGATTCCGGCTTGGGTCACTGTCTGTGCAGAGTCTGCACATCCTCCCCGTGTGTGCGTGGGTTTCCTCCGGGTGCTCCGGTTTCCTCCCACAGTCCAAGATGTGCAGGTTAGGTGGATTGGCCATGATAAATTGCCCTTAGTGTCCAAAATTGCCCTTAGTGTTGGGTGGGGTTACTGGGTTATGGGGATGGGGTGGAGGTGTTAACCTTGGGTAGGGTGCTCTTTCCAGGAGCTGGTGCAGACTCGATGGGCCGAATGGCCTCCTTCTGCACTGTAAATTCTATGCTGATAATTGGCCCATCGGGGCCCGGAGAATTGCCGGGGGGGCTGCTGTCAACGGCTCCCGACCGGCGTGGCGGGAATCCTGCTGGCACCCGAAAAACGGCGGCGGAGAATGGGGAAGACGGCGTCGGGGTGGGATTCACGGCTCCCTCCCGGAGATTCTCCGACAAAGCGCTGGGTCAGAGAATCCCAGCCCTTGTTTATCATTCTGATAAAGCAGTTTAAAGTCATGACCTGACTGAGACTAGAGTTACTTGGGATAAGGTAGGCCAAGCAACCAGCACGCAAAACAAGGACCATGGCTGCAGTCTTACCCACCGCCCACTCTGTGCCCACAATAATTTGTATCACAAAGTTTATTTTACCTCAAAGCAGTAAATGCAACTCACTCGCGTGCCAATATCAGTTGCTAACCATTTACTCTGGCTGTGTTATCACTTTGATTAGATATACCTTCAATTTATCTCCTTGGCAACAGTTGTATTTAAATAAGGATGCAATGTCACACACAGTACACCCATCTGCACCGATGGGTGCTCTCCGTCGTGACTGGGGTCGGCTTGCTTTGAGCAATGTTAGTGAATCTTCACACTTTTGAGGAGTTTGCCTTGGGAGTACACGCAGAACGTTGCGACTTAAACTTAAACATAAAGGACAACCGGGAGTGATTTCGAGGCAAATCTTAACAAGAGCGACTCAGCTAATTTATTTTTCCCTTCCTCTTCCTGCGCCCTCTGTACCTCTGATTGGCAGGTGCCAATCGTGGCTGTCCGTCGCTGATGATCCCTGTAGCTAACCACCAGAGGGAACTGGACAAACACTCTTAAGTGGACTTAAGTGCATCTGAACAAGCAACAATAGACCATTCAGCCCTTCGAACCTGCTCTGCCATTTAACACGGTCATGGCTGATCTGATAGCTGTGGTGAATGTGATTCACACTATATATAGTTGCCAATATAACTCCGTGTATATATGTTCACTATCCACCATTGTAAGTGCAGTTGCACTATCCGACCACCAGGGGGAGTCGCTCTGGGAGTACGTGAGAGTTTGTACTGGGCTCCTCCCTTGGTTCCGCCCATGACTCCTCCCCCTGGGACCGATGTATAAAGATCAGTGTCTTAGAGCCAGCCGGTAGTTCATCTGAAGTTCAACGACGAATAGGCTGGCTCTGTTGTAAGTGTATTAAAGCCTCTGTTCAGATCCAACTACACGTGTTCGCTGAATTGATGGTTCCATCAATAGCCACCTCACATCTGTATCCCACCACCCCTGATAACCTATCACCCCCTGGCTTCCCAAGAATCCATCCACCCCCGCCTTAAAATTATTCAAAGTTTCAGCTTCCACAGTCTTTTCAGGAAGAGAGTTCCAAAGAGAAAAGGTTTTGCCTCAAATGTGTTTTAAAAACTGACCCTCCTGTTCGACGCTCTCCCAGCCCTCTTTGCCTGGAAGAACCCAGTGGCTCAGTGACCACCCAGGATGTGGTGATTTTGGTCAGATGGGAAGAAATAGTCTTCAAATGTCAAAAGGGGTGGGCGGGCGGCCCGTCAGTAAAAAAGGGCTGTGTGTCCCCATTTTAACATGAACCTGCTTTTGAGCCGCAGCAGGCAAAGCGCACAGGGCTTGGGACACCCGACAAGTGACAGGAGGTGAGTGGGACCGGACTCAAGGGCGGCACGGTGGCACAGTGGTTAGCACTGCCACATCACAGCTCCAGGGACCCGGGTTCATTTCCGGCTTCAGGTGACTGTCTGTGTGGAGTTTACATTCTCTCCCACTGTCTGCGTGGGTTTCCTCCGGGTGCTCCGGTTTCCTCCCACAGTCCAAAGATATGTAGGTGAGGTGGATTGGTCATGATAAATTGCCCACTTAGGGGTGGAGGCGCGTGCTCAAGTAGGGAGTTCTTTCCAAGGGCCTCGATGGGCCAAATGGTCTCCTTCTCTACTGTAAACCCTCTGATTCTATGCCTCACCTTTCTAACACTGAATGTGTGTCAGGCAGCGCAGTTGTGTTTCCACCAGTTGCAGCAAATTACCAACTGTACAGACCACACAATCATCACACTCCCCACCCCACCATCTCCTTTAAACATTCCTCCCCAACATCTACAATTTCCTCCCTACCATGCCTGCCTGACCCCCCCCCCCCCCCCCCCCCCCCCCCACCTCTCTCCTTCCTTAAGAAGCATTTTGCAATCTTTCTCTTTTACCAAACGTTTAACCCACACTTCGTTCTGCGGTTCAATTTCAAATTGCTCCTTCTTCTGCTCAGGTGCAGCATCTTGCAAATGGTTCAGTGCATTAAGGGATCTATATCAATGCAAGCTGTTGGGAACAAATGTACAGTCCTGCCTAGAATCTTCTTCCCTGTCCCTGTTTCCCGGAGAACGCATCAGGAATTTCACAGAGTCACAGAGCTGTAACGGTGCAGAAGGAGGCCATTTGGCCCATCGACTCGCCACCGGGCATTTAGCTTAGTGGCAATTCCTTCCTTCCCCCCCCCCCCCCCCCCCCGCATCCCTGCACATTGTTTCTGTTCAGACATGCCCCCCCCCCCCCCACAACCACCACCTCTCTCCTCACCCCCCCTCCCTCCCCCCCCTCACCCCCGCTCCACAAGCCTACTTACTCGCTTGTGCAAATCCACAACTCAATCTTCCAGAACCCCGTGGGGCTAATTTTGGAAACCTGACAGCCTTGAGACAAGGTGACAGATAACCGGAATCTTGTCCATGACTGAAAGGATGATATTCTTCCGAGATCAATGCCAGGGCACACTGCTCCCCTGCACTGGGGCCAATTAACTGCGTTCTGATCCGGTCAACACTGGGCTCACAGCGCTTCCTGCAAAGACGAATGAATTTCTTCATTTCACCTGACTTGACAGCCCAACCACAATCAGCGGAGGTGAAAACCCGAGAAATCCACACAACTGCTTCTTTTTAAGATACCTTATGTATTCTTTTGACCAATTTATTATTCCTCCATTCTCAGGATGTGGGCACCTGTCTTCAAATTCACTTCAATCAAAATCAGGCAGTGTATATTATTGGCAGTCCAAGAACCATTGTCCACCCTGCAAGAAACATCTTCCCCCTCTGATGTTTTCTGTATCCTTCAGATTGATGATTCAATTTCTTTTTAAAGCTGGCCTGTCAGGTGTGAAGCTCGTCTGAAGGACATGGGCCGGATTCTCCGATTCTCAGGCTATGTCCTGACGCCGACGTGGGAACGGTGGCCATTTACGGCCGAACATTCGACGCAAAACAGCCGGGGGCTAGCAGGACCCGGTTCTGGCTGCCGATATGGCCCGGAGGATTGCCCGGTCCGTGGGCGCGCATGCGCAGAATGAAGCGGCCGTGCCGTGTAACATGGCGTCGGCCGCACCCGAACCCGGCCTGTAAAATAGTGCCCCCACCCTTTGGCCGGCTGGCGACCACCGGACCACCCCCTAAAAGTGCCCCCAGCCTCTGCCAAAGTCTCCCCTGCCCGCGGATCGGCCCTCCCCTGACTATGGAGATGCTGGACTGAGTTCCTGGCTGCGACGCTGAGTTCCTGACAAACGATTGGACACGCAACCAACGCCGTCGGGAACTTGGCCGGTCGGGGGTGGAACACCGGGGGGGGGGGGGGTGGGGGTGCGCCTCAGGCAACGTCCTGAGTCCGTCAACACGGCACCCGGTGTACATCAAGAGTACGCCACTTTGGAGGGGGTGGAGCATTGTGAAAGCGCACCACCCCTGATTTTCTGGGAAACATTGATTCTCCGGCCGATCGCCGAACCCGATTTCGGCTTCGGCGACTGGAGAATCCCGCCCTTGAACTCCATTTAAAATACAAACCCTGTGGCAGTCACCACTATTGTATTGTATTGTAAATATGGGTTTTACGGTAAGGTCCCTGTACTACAGGTACGGGAGTAGATCTCTGCCTGCTGGCTCCGCCCAGGAGGCGGAGTATAGATGTGTGTGCTTTCCGAACAGCAGCTATTTCATCGGCTGCTGTAGGAGGCCACACATCTCTGTGTAATAAAGTCTTGATTACATTCTACACTCGTCTCGTCGTAATTGATAGTGCATCAATTTATTATTCAGAGATTTTTCAGAGATGGAACTCCGCATCAAGCCGGATCGCCTGCAGCTGCATCCTCAAGCAGACAACGCCAAAAAAGACTTTGAACATTGGCTAGCTTGCTTTGAAGCAGACGAACATTGGCGAGCTTGCTTTGAAGCAGACGAACATTGGCTAGCTTGCTTTGAAGCATACATCGGGTCTGCGCCAGACCCAGTCCCAGAAGCACAGAAGCTCCAGATTCTGTACACGCGGCTGAGCTCCAACGTTTTTCCCCTCGTCCAGGACGTGCCGACCTATGCAGAAGCCATGGTGCTACTGAAGGAGAATTACACTCAGCAGACCAACAAAATCTATGCCAGGCACCTCCTGTCCACGCGGCACCAACTTCCCGGTGAGTCTGTGGAAGATTTCTGGTGTGCCGTGCTCGCCCTAGTTAGAGACTGTGACTGTGAGGCTGTTTCGGCCACTGAACATTCGAACCTGCTGATGAGAGACACGTTCGTTACGGGCATAAGGTCTGACTACATCCGCCAGCGCCTCTTAGAATGGGCCACGCCTGACCTCGCGGCGACCAAGAAACGAGCGTTCTTGCTTACGGTCACCTCACGCAACATACAGGCTTATGCCCCCGACCGCACAACCCACCCCCCGTGCATTGTGGACCCCGCCGGCGGCCACCCTATCATGAACCCATCAGCGACCGCCCTCAACCAACCCCACGCCTGCGCCGCACGGCATCCAACCAACCCCGGGGGACCCAAATGCTACTTCTGCGGACAGACAAAACACCCCAGCAGCGCTGCCCGGCCTGTGGCAAGTAGGGACATTTTGCTGCAGTGTGCCAGGCCCGCTCAATCGCCGCTATTGTCCCGACACCCCCTCATGCGGCCAGTGGGCGCCGCCATCTTACCTTCCTCAGACCACGTGCTCGACTCACAACACGTGCGGGCCGTGGGTGCCGCCATCTTGCCTGCCTCAGAACCAACGGGCGCCGCCATCTTGCTTGCCCTAGGACACGTGCGGCCCGTGGGCGCAGTCATGTTACCCTCCTCGGGACCCCTGCCCATCGGACACCTCATCAGGCCGCTCATCGCCTGCAACTGCCGACGACCAGCCGCCTCTCACCTCAGTCATGATCGACCAGCCTCAACCGCACAACCTCGCGGCTGCTTCGACAAAGGTGAAGGTTGACGGGCATGAGATATCCTGCACTCCAGGAGCACTGGGAGCTTCATCCGCCCCAATACGGTAAGACGCTGCTCCCTCGCGGTACACCCCGCTAACCAAAGCATCTCCCTAGCCTCCGGATCGCCACGGTACTGCATCGCCACCCTCACCGTCCAGGGCGTAGAGTTCAGCAGCTTCCGGCTCCCCAACATCTGTGCTGCCTTGCTACTCGGCCTGGACTTCCAGTGCAACCTCCAGAGCCTAACCCTGAAATTTGGAGGGCCCTTACTGTTTGCAGCCTCGGAACTCTTAATGTCGACCCATCTTCCCTTTTTGCAAACCTAACCCTGGATTACAAACCCGTCGCCACCAGGAGCAGATGGTACAGTGCCCAGGACAGGACTTTCATCAGGTCTGAAGTCCAGCGGTTGCTGGGGGAAGGCATCATTGAGGCCAGCAACAGCCCCTGGAGAGCCCAAGTGGTAGTGGTGAAAACCGGGGAAAAAAACAGGATGGTTGTTGACTACAGTCAGACCATCAATCGGTACACGCAGCTCGACGCGTACCCCCTCCCACGCATATCTGATATGGCCAATCAGATTGCACAGTACCGGGTCTTCTCGACAGTGGACCTGAAATCTGCCTACCACCAGCTCCCCATCCGTAAGACGGACCGCCCATACACTGCGTTTGAAGCAGACGGCCGCCTTTACCATTTCCTTAGGGTCCCCTTCGGCGTCACTAACGGGGTCTCGGTCTTCCAACGGGAGATGGACCGAATGGTTGACCGGTAAGGACTGCGGGCCACTTTCCCGTACCTGGACAACGTCACCATCTGCGGCCACGACCAGCAGGACCACGACGCTAACCTTTCCAAATTTCTCCACACTGCTACTCTCCTCAACCTAACTTACAGTAAGAAGTCTTACAACATCAGGTTAAAGTCCATAGTGTTCATTTCAAACACTAGCTTTCGGAGCACTGCTCCTTCCTCATGAAGTTTGAAACAAGCATGTTGGACTTTAACCTGGTGTTGTAAGACTTCTTACTGTGCTCACTCCAGTCCAACACCGGCATCTCCACATCAAACCTAACTTACAACAAGGAGGAGTGTGTGTTCAGCACGAACCGATATGCCATCCTCGGCTATGTGGTTCAGAACGGAGTTCTAGGGCCCGACCCCGATCGCATGTGCCCCCTCATGGAACTCCCCCACCCCCACTGCCCCAAGGCCCTCAAACGATGCTTGGGGTTCTTTTCGTATTACACCCAGTGGGTCCCAAACTATGTGGACAAGCCATTTCGCTAGCTGCTGTAGGAGGCCACACATCTCTGTGTAATAAAGCTTCGATTACATTCTACTCTTGTCTAGTCGTAATTGATAGTGCATCAGCCCCTTAGCCCCGGGGCCCCGTTGATTGGTGTTGTCTCCACGCCCCCTCCTGGGCAGCCTCTCAGCAGCCTCTTCCATTGTTTAAATTGACCAATAGAGATAGCAGTCTGGACGCCCTCTACTGGGCAGCCCTTGGCTGCACCCGCGCCGGAACGACAAGGTAGGGCCTGTGGACCAACTGCAGGAAGCCTGCCTTTGGGAAGTTGATCTACTCTTCGCATTGTGAATCTGGAGGCTGACCCGAACATTCCTTTCTTCGAGTTACAAAGCCAATGTGCAGAGTGGATAGGACAAGCCGTTAATCCATCGCCTTGTTTGCTACAAAAATCAATTCAAATTCAATCCAATTCGTAGTCTCCACAGGAGACATATACATTATTCAAGCTGACAAGAAAAGGCATTAAACCTGATCTCGGGCCTGAGCCTACACTTGATCTTAACCAACTTCCAGTCAGACAACTACCTTACCTCCGACAAGGCTCTTTATAAGCCTATCAGCCCCATGCAGACAGGCAGCCTTGACAGGCTCAGCATCAGTGGCCGAGGGAGAGGGTCTGGAAACTATCATACCGGCCCGTCCCAGTATTTGCAGGGCCCTGGCCACTTCCATTCTCAACCTGAGCAAGGCCAAAAGATCTGACTCATAGTTAATAAAAAATACCAGAAAAAGAATTATTAATAAAACACTCTTATTGAAGAGATGATGTGGAGATGCCGGCGTTGGACTGGGGTGAGCACAGTAAGAAGTCTTACAACACCAGGTTAAAGTCCAACAGGTTTGTTTCAAACACGAGCTTTCGGAACACGAGCTTTCTGAAGAAGGAGCCGTGCTCCGAAAGCTCGTGTTTGAAACAAACCTGTTGGACTTTAACCTGGTGTTGTAAGACTTCTTATTGAAGAGACAATGCAATGTCCCTTTCAGCACATCGCAATCAGTAAAAACATTGGAAGTGTTTTTACACTCCCCGCAAGGTGTGCTCTGAGGACCGGTGGGCAGTCACAAAATTATATGGACAAGATGCCCCCCCAGAATCCCGCTCACCCGACCCAGATGCAATTTCATGGTTGGGTGGGTGGGGTCTCCTGTGGTGATCTCACCCTTTCACCTAGTAAGGCACTTAAGTAGCCACTTAATGATCAAGTAAGGGCCTTTTTCACCCAGCCTCAATTTTTCGGTGTGGTAGGGTGGGTGGAAAACATAGAAATAAAAGTTTCTCCATCTTGGGAGGGGACGGGAGGGGTGGGGTGTGTGGGTGGGGGTGGGGGGGGGGAGTGCGCAGGGGGTGCCTCACTCTGAAGGCCTCTTCAGATTTGGGGCGTCTTCCCATCCGGGACCTTAGATCTACCCCACCTGACCTCCCCCACCCCGACCTCCCCCACCTGACCATGACCGCTTGCCTCCTGACCCCCGCTCAGATTGGCCGACAGCTCTCGGGGGCGGAACTTCCTTCCAAGAGTGGATGGAAGCCCTGCCCACTGTCAATCAAAGCACAAATGAGCATTAAATGGCAAAGGGCCCCCGACAGCCAACTCTGAGGATCCTTAAACTTCTAACTACCAGCATGTGATTAATTAGATAGAATTTACAGCACAGGAACAGTCCACTTAGCCCAAGTGGCCAATGCCTGTGATTGTGCTCCACATGAGCTTCCTCCCATTGGTCTTCATCTCAACCAATTGACATAACCTCCTGTTAGATTTACGAGGATACTACCAGGACTTGATGGTCTGAGTTATAAGGAGAGGCTGGATAGGCTGGGACTTTATTCCTTGGGGCGTAGGAGGCTTAGGGGTGACCTTGTAAAGCTCCATAAAATAATGAGGAGCAGCGATAAGGTAGATAGTCAACATCTTTTCCCAAAGGTAGAGGCGCCTGGAGCTAGAGGGCAGAGGTTTAAGCTGAGAGGGGAGAGATGCAAAAGAGACCAGAGGGGAAATTATTTCACACAGAGGGTGGTGAGCATCTGGTTCACGCTGCCAGAGGCAGTGGTACCAGGCGGGTATGATTTTGTCTTTTAAAAAGCAGTTGGACAGTTACATGGGCAGGGTGGGTATCATAGAAGCATAGAATTTACAATGCAGAAGGAGGCCATTCGGCCCATCGAGTCTGCACCGACCCTTAGAAGGAGCACCCTACCTAAGTCCACACCTCCTCCATATCCCTGTCATCCAGTAACCCCACCTAACATTTTTTGGACACTAGGGGGAATTTTAGCATGGCCAGTCCACCAAACCTGCACATCTTTGGACTGTGGGAGGAAACTGGAGCACCCGGAGGAAACCCCCGCACACACGGGGAGAACGTGAAGGTTCCACACAGACAGTGACTCAAGCCGGAAATCAAACTTGGGTACGGAAGGATATTGGCCAAATGAGGGCAAGTGGGACTAGCTTAGTGATAGAAACTGGGCGACATGGACAAGCTGGGCCGAAGGGCCTGTTTCCATGCTGTAAACATCTATGACTATGACTCCATGACTCGATTCCTTTCCCCATAATGCACATATTTTAGATTTCATTTAAATGCATCTACACTAGTCACTTCATATACTCTGTTATATATTCAGGCTCCTTTAGGTTAGAAATAGGGGCTGGTTTAGCACAGTGGACTTAACAGCTGGCAGAACAAGGCCAGCAGCGCAGGTTCAATTCCTGTGCCGGCCTCCCTGAACAGGCGCCGGAATGTGGCGACTAGGGGATTTTCACAGTAAATTCTTTGAAGCCTACTTGTGACACTAAGCGATTATTATTAATCATATTTAGACTCAAAATGTGGGAGCTTCATTGAGTGCATTTCTTGAAACTCCCCATGTAGTCGGTGGGCTCATAGACCGGCAACTGGGCACATGACTGCTGTGTAACAGTAAACCTGGCACCCCAGGATATATATTCACATAACAATATGAATTTATGCTCTTTATGATCAATGTGACAATATCATGCACTCAGTGTGGCACTGAGTTCCACATTCCAGCCACTTTCTGGGTAGAGGTGCTTCTCCTGAATTTCTCAATGGATTTATTAGCGATTCTCCAAGATTTATGATGCCTAATCAGCCTCTGATGTGACCAGAGAATGGATTTAAATTCAATCATTCCACTGCCAATCATCCAGAGCCATTTAATTTTACAATCTAAATGGCAGCGGCGTGAAAACTGGTTTTAAAGACAGGAGTAATTCCAATCTCTATATTTGAATTGATTATTCGATGGGATGACTGAGCATTCAATTGATGCTGATGGAGCTATCATAGTCATCATCGAACTTTCACTGGTGGGAGTAGCGGGGAAGCAGCACAAAATTCCGAGGAGAAAATATTGAGCTTTGTAACTATTGTTATAAGCCACTTACTCCATAATTTAACATCGCATGAGGGTCCCCACTGCGTGAATGATTGGCTCATGCCCCCAGGAAAATCTGGGCTGTTTTGTTTCAATGGGAAAGATGGGGGTGGGAGGGCTATGTCGCCCTTAATCTCTGTGAACAGCAAATCTTCAGTACTGTTCACCTTTCCTGGGTTTTCCAATGCCTCAGCAATGAGTGGATTTTCTGGAACAGTTGCAACATCGGGAGAAAATTCAGGCCTAGTCGATTGCTTAACCAATGTTAATTTCTTCCGAGTAATTCTCAACCTTTTCATTTCAGCCTTACCTTCTTGTTATCTACCTCTTCATTCCCCTCGAACCCCACAACCCATCGAGATACCTGTCCTCTTCCAATTCTGGCCTATTGTGCACCCCACACTTTAATTGCTGCGTCAATTTTGGCTGTGGCTTCAGTAGCCTCGGCTCCAGGCTCTAGCATACCATCCTTACATCTCTCCATCTCTCGCCTCCTTCACGACACTCCTTAAAACCTCATTTGACCAAGCTTTTAGTTATCTGACCTATTGGATCATAGATCATAGAATTTACAGTGCAGAAGGAGGCCATTCGGCCCATCGAGTCTGCACCGGCTCTTGGAAATAGCACCCTACTTAACTCCTCATGTGGCTTGGTGTCATATTATGTTTTATAACCTTCCTGTGAAGCACCTTGGGACGTCCAATTACATTAAAGGTGCTATATCCTCACGGCACTGAGGACCGGGGGCTGGTTTAGCTCACCAGGCTAAATCGTTGGCTTTTAAAGCAGACCAAGCAGGCCAGCAGCACGGTTCGATTCCTGCACCAGCCTCCCCGGACAGGCGCCGGAATGTGGCGACTAGGGGCTTTTCACAGTAACTTCATTGAAGCCTACTCGTGACAATAAGCGATTTTCATTTCATTTTCATCTAGGTTTGATCCCGGCCCCGGGTCCCAGTCCATGTGGAGTTTGCACATTCTCCCTGTGTCTGCGTGGGTCACACACCCACAACCCAAAGGTGTGCAGATTAGATGGATTGGCCACGCTAAATTGCCCCCGAATTGGAATTTCTTTTTAAAAGGTGCCACATAAATAGAAATGATTGTTGTTGAAGCAGCATTCATTCCTCGCTACTGGGTTTCATCCCACATCTTGAAAGTCCCATGGGCAGGAATTCGGTGAATTGGCACCCGAATATATGCATTTTAATAATTTTCCTGCCAATTTCCAGCTTTATTATGAGCATTTGTTTTAGCAGGTGGCGCAATCACAAAGCCGGGCAATAGCTTCCGCAGTGGCAAAAGGGAGCTCTCTGAGCCTCCTGCTGAAACTTGTCAGGGGGCAGTCTACTGTGATGTGAGTCATTGATCGGGGGGTGGCACCACAGCTGCAGTTCGGGTTCCCTGCAAGGCCCCACTTGTGCCAATTTGCTGCACAAAGGCCTTGACCAGTGAGGAAACGGTGGGGGCGTTCCCAACGTTGGTGGTGCGGCAGGTTTAGGCCGGGTGGGCAGACTGTGGGATCTGTCACGAGAAAGTGGTTTCCAGCCATAGCGTATTGGGTCCATTCCTGCTGCCTGTGCTGTTACTCTTTAGCACGGTGGTCTTAGCCATGCAGGCTGGTGTGGTGGGAAGTGAGCAGGTGGATTGGTAAGGTCCTTGTGTAACGGCAGGCATGGGCTTATATAAACCTTCTCCAGCAGCTTTCTTGTTGCAATCTCCCTCCCATGTGACGGCACAGGATGTAAGCATGGTAGAGTTTTGCACTTCTAACTTTATATCCACTTGCCAACATTGATATGTACTGATACCCAAAGCTTACATTGCCAATATGTGGTGGAAGGAATTTAAATTAGCCACATGATAAATGATTAAAATATACATTTTCCTTTGCTTTGGCAGAAGTATTTCTGGTGACGGTGAAGAAGGAGTTCCAATAGCACATTTGAATAAGTTGCAAAAATGATTATACCGACCATTCCATTTTTATACGTGTTATAATTGTATCTTCAAGATAAAGCAGGTTACTGCTCCTGTGTAACTATTCTGACTACATCGTTACCGCTACACATATGTAAGGGGAACTGTGGAAAGCTCAATATCAATTTCTTTCCAGATGTTTCAGCACTTGACCTGGAAACTTGGCTATTGATCGCTCGGCAGATCTGTAAATGGCCCTTGAGGATCCTATTGCCCAGATTACGGAAACAAAACTGTCTGACGGCCTAGTCCCAGCATTTGCTAGTTCCTGGGTGGCATTTCCCAAAACATGAGTGCGAAACTGTAACATCTGGAGACCACACTTTAGGAAGGATGGGTAAGCATTAATGAGGGTGCAGAAAAGAGAGACATTGATCAGGTGGAGAGATTGGAGAAGATGGAGGTGTTCACCATGGAGAAGACAAGGTTGAGAGGAGATTTGATAGAGGTGTTCAAAATCCTGAGGGGTCCGGACAGAGCGGATAAGGAGAAATTATTCCCCGTGGTGGATAGATTGAGAACCAGAGGACACCGATTTAAGACAATTGGTGAATGAAGCAACAAGGAAAATATATATTTTTTCTCTAGTGAGTGGTTAAGATTTGAAATGCACTGCCTGAAAGTGTAGTGGAGGCAGATTCAATGGAGGCCTTCGAAAGAGGATAGTGTCATGAGAATGTCACTTTAAGAAATGGTAGTCTGCTAAAGTTACTGCAGTGATGTCAGAGTGTGTGTGGGGCTGGGCTATGGCTCTGCTTTTTAGTTTCACTTTGAGAAAAGCTTGGGTTTTTTTGGTTTTGTTTCAGTGTTGGAGCTGCAGTCAGTCACAGAAGGTGTAATGTTGTTCTCTCTGCCATATAAAGACTATCTCTTGATCATTTGGTGAATTCAGAGTGATAACTGTTCTCAGTAGTGAATTTAAACCTGATGTGCTTCTGTTAAAAGGACCTTTTTATGTCTTATGGATGTGAAAAGGAAAGTACGGATTACTTAGTGTTGTATTTTTTTGGGGGTTGTATTTGAATTGATGGTTGCTAAGATGTTCACGATATGTTTTAAAAAGGTTAACTTGAGTTCATAGAATAAACATTATTTTGCTTTAAAAATTACTTTTCAATCTCTGCTGTACCACACATGTAGAGTGGGCCGTGTGCTCCCCATACTACAATCTGGTAAAGTCGTGGGTCAGGTGAACTTCATGATACACTTTGGGGTTCTCTAAACCCTGGCCCATAACAATAGGATAATTATCTGAAGAGGGACAATCGCAGGGCTACAGGGCAAAGGCAAGTGAGCGGCATTCACTGAGTCGCTCTTGCAGAGGGCCAGCACAAACACGACAGGCTGAATGGCCACCTTCTGTGCTCTATTATTCTATGGTCCTGTGAAGCTGTATGAATAGCTTTGTCCCGGGATATCCAGTCTGCTATACTATATCTCTTCATCCAATGTGTTTCCAATGTAGGCAAGGGGTTCCAATAAAACAATCAGACATGCCTTTCTTCTGGATTTCCCCAAGGAAAGATTCCTTGTCTTCCCTCACACCACTTCTGAGGAATAGCTTCAGGGAATTATTCAGCACAGAAGAGGACCATTCAGCCCATCGTATCTGTTCTGGTTCTTTGAAAGCTATGTACAATTAGTCCCACAGCCCTGTTTTTACCTCACGGCACTGAAAATCTTCCCCCTTCCCTTGTTTCTACAACCATCCCTGTGAAACTTGTTATTGAATCTGTTTTCAACACGTTTTCTGGCAATACGATGCAGATCATAACACTGTATAAAATCAATTTTCCTGATCTTGACTCTGGATCTTTTGCCGGTTGCCTTAAATTTGTGTCCTCTGGTTACCAACCCTCCTTATTTACACTATTGAAACAGCTTATGGTTTTTAACACATCTATTAAATCTCAGCCAAAGAGAATAACCCTGCAATCTAAAAATGTACAATATGAAAAAAACACGGAGAGAAACAAAGTTTCTGGGCTGCATTTTGCAGCCCCTTGGCCAGCAGCTTTTCAGGTGGGGGAAGCTGAACAATGCCCTGGGTGTCCTGTCCACCATTTAGCTGCCCACTCCAGCCGCTGCTCCAATTTTACCTGCAGCGGTGCTGCCCACTTACCTGTGGCCCAATTGAGGCTCATCAGAGGGCAATCAAAGTCTATTTAAGCGCCTCATCCTACCAGTGCTGGGATTTAACCAATGGCAGGATAGGCCCATGCCAAGATTCACCAGGCAGCTGTTGCTATGCAGGCTGGTGGTAGACAAAGTGAGGCCCACTTGGGCCCATTGGAGACCCCCGGAACGTTGTTCTCCCCTCCGGATCGCCTCTCTGTACCCCCCAAGCCTCTCTACCCTGACCTCATCCCTCCCTTGCCTGGGGCTTTCTTGGGGCAATATCCCCTGTCCATTTACCTTTTACTCTGGCTCCTCAGCACTGGCCTCAGTTGTGTTACCAGCAGGGGCCACTGCTCCCAGTAGAGTTACTGGGAGCAGCGAGCTGCTGGTTATTAAATAGGAGAGGAAATCTCACTTCAAACCAGCATATGGGAGACACGGTAACACAGTGGTTAGCACTGTTACTTCACAGCGCCAGGTCCCACATTCGATTCCCATCTTGGGCCACTGTCTGTGTGCAGTCTGCATGTTCTCCCTGTGTCTGCATTGGTTTCCTCCGGGTGCTCCGGTTTCCTCCCACAAGTCTCGAAAGCCGTGCTTGTTAGGTAAATTGTACATTCTGAATTCTCCCTCCGTTTACCCGAACAGAGTGTGGCGACTAGGGGCTCTTCACGGTGGCTTCATTGCAGTGTTAATGTAAACCTACTTGCTACACTAATAAAGATTACTATTATTACATGATGCCTCCTGGGCAAGGGAAATCTCACCAATGACCTTTTAAAGTTTAAATCATAAATAGCACAAGAAAACTCCATTCACATCTCATTGGGGTACATCTTTTACCCGTTACTCCTCTCTTTGGTTTATTGCACCACAAAACCTTCTTGTCATTTAATCTCCCCTGCCCTCCACCCTATTGCAGCCCTTCTTATTTATTCTTTTGTTACGATCTAGTCAATGCCATAACCGGATGAGAAAATCCCAGAATGGAACCATGACTCAAGTGACCATGGGCAGGATTCTCCGTCTGCCAACGCCTGCATCAGGAAACGTGATTGGGCGATGAACCAGGTCTGACACCAAAATCGCAGTGGGCGCCGATTTGTTGCCAAATCGCAATTGTCCGTCGCCTCGACAGCGGTGCCTATGCGTGCCAGAACCACGTACAGTAAACATCATTAGCATATCATTAGCAGGCCCGACCCAGTGTTCGATGGCGTGGTTCACTGGCACTTGTGTTTTTAAAAATCGTGAAACCGGTGTTGTGGCTGCTGAGGGGGGAGAGAGAGGGTACAGAAAGTGTCCAACATCGCCATAGTTTGCTGACAGTTGTGCCGCTGGCTGGGGGGCTTCTGCCAGGACCGGAGGGGAGTAGCTGGGATTGGTCAGGAGGTGGGCTGTGGGGTCGGAGTGGACGGGCACGGAGCACCATTGCTATGGCCTGCAAGGCAGCCATACAGCTGTGCTCGCTGCTGACTGCCCACTGTGAACTTAGGGTCATGGGTCATATGGTGTCCCACCTGGGCACTCTGGACCTAGCCGACCTATCAGTGGGATGGGCTTGCTCCAGTGCAACCAGTGCCATCTTGTTGGCTGTGATGAGTGTGCGTAGGAGTGCAATGTGTATGTGCAGCTGTAGCTTGTCAGCGTCCCGATTGTCGATCATGGACCCGGTAAATCCCGCACCGTTTTTCATTGGAATCGATTGTGTTCCACGCGGCGGCGGTGCCAACCCCTCCACCGTCACTGAATCCATCCAGGTTCTGCCCCGACTTTGCTGCCGTGGAAGTCCATGAATCATGCCGAGGTGTCAACACTTAGTCTCAGGAATGGAGAATCCAGCCCCGTAACTTTTACTTTTTTTATCCATCGTGGAGGAACAGAGTCACAGGACCGTGAATTTGTTTTAACAACAGCAACAAAAAAATTATTAAACATGGAATAATTGGAGTTTAGGATTAACGCGGATGGCAAAATACATTTGAAGCCACGATCATTGACAAAGTCCTTCTTTTAAACACACAGATTGGTGGTTGTATTACACACTCCGCTCTGAACCCAAGTTAGTGTGTTTGGATTTTGATATAATATACATCCATGTACATAATGGAGTGCAGACAGGCAGTGTATTGACACACAGGATGACCAGTGAGCACACAGAACACAGCAGCCAATCACCAGACAGGACACGACCACTATAAAGCCAGAGGGCACCAGTTTTCCCGCTCTCTCGGGATCCAGCCTCTGAGACAGTCAGAGCTTGTGAGCAGCAGCTCGTATAAACACCATGTGGTAGTCAGTTAGTCTGGTCAGGCTAGCCTCAGGTCTCCAGTCAAGTCAGCATAGCGTCAACCCACAGTTAAGCATATAATATAGTTAGATGTTAAATAAAATCGTGTTGCATCTTATCAAGTGTTGGAAGCCTGTCTCTACACTGCATCAAACGCGGTCCACATACACCCAGCCTGCCCAACACATCAGATTTCTCTTCAGAATCCCCCAGATGATTGACACATGGGAGTTTGCAAAAACCACTCCAAAAATGTGCTTTTAAATCTTCTGCTAAAAACACAATGGATTAGAAAGAACAGTTGGTACGCCAACCTCCACATCTAGAAAATGCTGGAAAATCTCAGCAGGTCTGGCAGCATCTGTAGGGAGAGAAAAGAGCCAATGTTTCGAGTCCAGATGACCCTTTGTCAATCAGTATAATGTTTTAAAAAATTTATGCCTCGTGCTGCTGTGATCTGCCTGAAATGCGAGTGAAACCAGATTGAAAATCAGGATGTTGCAAGAACTGAGAAGTTAGGACAGAGAAGTCCTCTTGCACTGTAAATTCTATGATTCTAAACTGATTAGGAATGATTCAACAGGCTGAGGCTCTTTTCTCTGGGTGTGAAACTAATTGTGTAGACATAATGGAGATTTATCAACTTGCGGAGGAAGATCAGAATCAGGGATTATAAATGGCAGACTATGTGGTGGTGGTGTGTTACCATTCACTTGAGTCCGGTTGCTGTGGCAACCTGCCATTTTGATCAGCAAAGCAGCCCCAAACCCCACCTCCGCACCGCATGGCAGCCCCCCCCCAACACCTCCCCGATTACCTGGGTGCCTTCCCCCCAAACCCCAAGTAAAAAGGGTGATCTGAACCCCCCCCCCCCCCCCCCACAGGGACCCCAGAATAAGGTGACCCCCTCAGGGACCCTTGTAATCTGGACCTCCACCACAGACCCCCCCCCCCCCCCCCCCACACACACACACATACCCCTCCCCCCACACAGCTCACCCCTAACAAAGGACATGCCTCTCTGTAAGCTAGAGAGCAGTCCAGATGGGGCAGTGAGATTTACAGCTGCAACACTTCCCTTGAAGCTCCATGTGTCCATTCCTTAAAGGTGACCTGCCTCTGGTTCCCATAGATTCATTAGCTGAAAGTCATTCATGGCTTTCTAGTTGTGGACTGTGATTAACAGTTTCTACAATCCATCTGAAACTTTGATTCATTAAATTTCCCTCGGGGTTCAGTGGCCTAAGTGGTGAAACTCCAATATTTACAAACATTGACCACAGCAAAGAGGGATGAGTGCAGTGCAATCTCATGCTTGAGTGATTGGAATGCACTTACCATGGGTGTGTGTGGGTGGGGGGATCCCTATAGTCAGGGATTCCCTATGGTTGGGTCTTCCTATTACAAGGGTCCTGGTAGGAGAGTCTCCCTATCAGGCCTGAAGGCCATAAGACACAGAAGCGGAATTACGCCATTTGGCCGATCGAGTCTGCTCTGCCATTCAATCATGGCTCAAATGTTTCCAATCCCCATTTTCCTGCCTTCTCCCCATAACCTCTGATTCCCTTATTAATCAAGAACCTATCTTTTATTAAAATTTTTCTAATTAAGGGGAAATTTAGCGTGGCCAATCCACCTACCCTGCACATCTTTTGGGTCGTGGGAGTGAGGCCCATATAGTCACGGAGATAATGCGCAAATTCCACACGGACAGTGACCGAGGGACAAGATCAAACCTGTGCTAACCACTGTGCTACCGTGCCATCCTATCAAGGACCTATCTATCTCTGTCTTAAAGTCAATCAGTGACTTGGCCTCCACAGCCTTCTGCGGCAAAAAATTCTACAGATTCACTGCCCTCTGGCTGATTACAGGGGATTACTGTGGGATTCTCTCTATTACAGGGGTCACTGGGGAGGATTTCCCCAATCTAGGGGTCCGTGGGGGTCTCCTTATTACAGAGGTCCCTGGGGGTCCCGATTACAGAGGTCCCTGTGGGGGGCCTCTATTAGAGGTATCCCGGGTGGGGGTTTCCCTTTAAAGAGGCCCTTGAGGGTTGGTGGGGGGCATGTGAGAGGGGGTCTGGTATAGGGAATGGACAGGTAGTACAGTGTGGTAGTAAGGGCTGGCCCATGGTTGGGCTTGGATGGTCTCTATCAGCGTGGCCCTGGCATGTGGACGGCACAGTGGGCCAAGGGGCCTCTTAGGGCCACACTGGTGGTGACCACAAGTGATCCACGGTCAGGTGATTCCCAGCCATGGGGTCTGGAGAATCATTGGAGGGGTCCAAGCATAGGGCACGAGGCACGTTAAATGGATGCAAATGCACCATGAAGATCAATTTGCATTCATTTACATCCCCGGCTGGCACACGGTCCCTCGCTTCCGGCGCCAACAAAGCAGGGGGTGAGTGCTCGGAGCAACGCAATCAGGTTGGCGCCCGGGTCCCGGTTCTCCCTCCCAGCGGGGAACGCAATCCGGGATTCCCAGGGAGGAAAATCCCGCCCGCAGAGTGGAACAGAACTAATTGGATAGCTTTTGCAAAGAGATAGCATAGATGCAATGGGCCGAATGGTTTCTTTCTGTGCTGCAAGCTTCCATGAAAAACTTTATTGTTACCTTGCACTCTGCAACTTATTGTCAGGTATTTTCTCTATGATTCTACAGTTTATTACAAACCCCCAGTAATCTTCTGAAGCTGAACCCCATAATTACATTAGTCTGCAGCTCAGTCCCTGGATAATTGGAGGATGTGATGACATACAACCACTTTAATGAGAAAATAATAAGATTTTGTCCTTGTTAAAGTATAATGTAATAATGCTGTCTATTAATGCATGAACAGGTCTGGAACAACAGTGGTCTAATCCTCTCTGGTTACTATATACAATTGAACATGTATCAATAATGCAATTACATGAAAAAGTCCTTTAATATGACTGTGTTATTAAAATGCTATTATCCGCAATTCAGTCGCCCTTAAAATAAAACATTGTCAAATGGGATTATGGAATTTACATCATTGATATCATGTACACGTTAATAGTAGTTCAAGAAAACATGGCTAAGGATGACTTGTCTGCATTAAATTAAGAACTAAAGGCTACAGCAGAATTAATATCCTTGTGCATGAAGTCCAATTTTGTTCAATTTGCCAGCCATTTAGAGTGCAGTTGACTTTTCTTTTGAATGATCAGTCGTTGAATTTGTGGTGATATGCATTACTGTAAATACACAAGGGGGTTAATGTAAATACACTACGACTAAGTGAACACTAGAGGGAGCACCAGAGACATCATGACATGCAGACATACAGCTAATGAACACATAGAATAGGGCACGACAAATGGGCAGTCAAGACACCCAGAGGTGACACTACCACAAGGGGGCATTACACAACCCATATGTAAGGACAGGGCACACATGCTCTGTCTCTTTCCACAGGCGACACTTAGAGAGAAGGACAGGGGCAGATTAGAAGCATCACACCCACCACGTGGCTTAGAGCAGACTGGTTAGTTAGACTGAGTTACGATAGCAAGATGAGCAGGAGAGTTGAAGTCATAGAGGACTGTGCTAATGGTTCAATAAATCACATTGAACTTACTTCAAAGTCTGGAGTATCTTTTGGTCAAAGCTGCATCGAGTTGCAGCCTGTGTTATCCCAGCGTACATAACACAACATAATTTCCTTCAGCAAAACTGGGTGACGGAAAGGGTTAAAATTTCTGACGGTTAAGGAGAGATTTAATGGAGGCGTTCAGAATCAAGAGGGGTTTTAATTGAGTAAGTAAGGAGGAATCATTACCATTTCTCAAATGCCGAGTAACCAGAAGACAGAAATCCAGGGCAATTTTATGACGGGCAAGTCGAGGGGTCATGGACTAAGTCAGGGCGTGCCACTTGTATCTCCCATCACTTCATCAATCCTGGCATATCAATGACAAATTCTAAGAAATTTCCACCCCAATCATCTAGCTACATCCCGATCAACAAAGCAACAAGATTGGCCAGATTGGCAAGTGGAAACCTTTGGGGGCATTTTTAATCTTGTCACCTGATTGAATCGGAATCTACCTCTCCCTATTGCTTGAACGTCATACACAGCGGAGAATGTTTGACATGAAATGTAAATGTATATTGTAAATATAATCTGCAAAAGGCAAGCGTATCAGTCAGACATACCGGGCAAAATTCTCTGTCGCCCACCACCGGTAGCTGGGTTCCTGTTGTGGAGGGGAATCCGGCAGCCACCGTAAAATGGGATCAGCGCAAATGGATGCAAACGAGTCTTAATTACCCATTTGCATCCACGTAGTGGGTGGACACCAAATTCTCTGCATCCTCATGATTCTCTAGTCCTCTGGGCTGGAATCACGTGGGTGCTGATTACAACAGGTGTAGACAAACGTGGCCCTGGCCTGGTGGGCCTCACCGTGGGACAAGGGACTAAACCCTGAAGGGGGTGCCGCCAAATTCCACCCAAGGGACACCCTATCCCCATCAGACACCCCGCACATTCTAAAAGCGAGTTAAATGCTGTCAATTTCCAGCTCAGTACTTCAAAATCACTCAAACGTGAAGGGGGTGGTGGTGATTGGAATGCACTTAACTCTCTTTGAAGTGGTTGATCTTTAAAAGCATTGTGGTTACAATACTTAAGAGTTACTCATCCATGAAGGGAGAGGAATGAAGCAAGGCTCACAGCTGTGTTTGTGGAAGCTGTCAATCACAACCTAGTAGAAGAAATGAATGAATGGCTTGGAGCTAAAGGGTTTAAACACAGGCCACTGCTTTTCTTTTTCCACGAATGGTCATGTGGTGCTTCCTCTATCTGAGCTAGCAGCTGTATGCCCAGGTAAGTGTTACAACATTAACAGATTGCGTGGGAAAGGGGGCTGATGGCCAGCCACAGACCTCGCTATCAAGCCGCCCATTCGAAATGGCAGCTGGTACTCTACTCCTCTCCATGCATAAATTTGCGTGATGACGGATACTGAATTGCTTCCTCATCTGCGGTCCCAGCGGAAGCACAAATCAATTCTAATTTACCTCTGGCAGGAGAACATAGTCACCCCAAATGGAGAACCCTGGCCGCAGTGAAAGAAGCCAATCTGTTTCACACCTTTTACAAAGTCAAATTTGAAATTATAAGCAATGGGGGTGATTTTCCGACTGCTTTGTGCTTGGCGCAAATCCCGCTATACTGGAATATACTGGGAAAGCCCCGAAACGGGGTTTGTGCCGGGAATCAAACAGTTTGTAACATTCCTGGGCCCTCCCACTAGACCTAATCAATATCATGCCCAGAGAGAGCATGAGCGTGATTACCATTCATTTAAATGGGTTTAAATATGCGAAGCCAGCTTGATGCTGAATCCTCCGGCCATGTGCAGTATTCCCACTTGCTGGCATCACGTGGTGCCGGTGAGAATCACTGCTGGTCTCCACAAACGGAGACCAGACATGATGATCATACCTGGGGGCTCAGAGACTATAGGGTCATCCGGATGGCCAGGGACATGGCAGTGCCCTGGCACTGCACTAGCATTGACATAGCATTGCTCCCATCACCCTGGCACCTTGGCATCCATGCACCCTGGCACCCATGCACCCTGGCACACATGCACCCTGGCACCCATGCACCCTGGCAATTCCAACCTGGTTCCAGCCTGGGTTCCAGGTTGGAACTATCAAGGTGACGTTTCCAGGACGTCAGGTTCATGCTGCCAGGTTGGCACTGCCAGGGTGCCAGGGGGCAGAGTCTGACAGAGGGCCTGAAGCATCCGACCTCATAGCAGAGGGCTGCTCAATTCGAGGTGGGGGTGGGGGGTGGGGTGGACTGAGGTCGGCGATTGGGGCCTGGGGGTGGAGTGATGTTAGTGAGGGTGGACGGAGGGGTTAATGCCGACGAAGATGGAGGTGGCAGGGTCGGGTCACCCTGATGCTTGTGTGGTCTGTGTGTGGGCTGGGGGGGGGGGGGGGGGGGTGGTGTGTGGGTGGAATGGATGTTGGTGGTGACCTGAACATCTAGCGTTGAGGTGGTGGGGAGATTGTCCTTTTGTGGTCAATGGTTGGGGGTGTTTCCCTTATCTTGGAAGGCGGAGGGGGAGTTGCAATGCCTGTGGGGGAAATGAGGGCCTGACAATTAACATTGAGATTGGGGATCTCTTTCAAAATGGTGCCCTGACCTCTGAGGAACTGGACCTGCTGGTATGTTTAGGCATCACCCCTCTCAGAGGTGGTTCAAGCCCCTCCTCCTCCTCCCCTCCCGCCTCAAAAATGACAAAGTGTGGGAAGACCCCATTTGCACCGATTTCGGGCCTGAAATTACACTTCGGCATTTGGAGGGGAAATCCTGACCAATGTATTTCACAAATGTTATCAATATTTGGGCAGCACGGTAGCATAGTGGTTAGCATCAATGCTTCACAGCTCCAGGGTCCCAGGTTCGGTTCCCGGCTGGGTCACTGTGTGGAGTCTGCACGTCCTCCCCGTGTGTGCGTGGGTTTCCTCCGGGTGCTCCGGTTTCCTCCCACAGTCCAAAGATGTGCGGGTTAGGTGGATTGGCCATGCTAAATTGCCCGTAGTGTCCTAAAAAAAAAGTAAGGTTAAGGGGGAGTTGTTGGGTTACGGGTATAGGGCGGATATGTGAGTTTGAGTGGGGTGATCATTGCTCGGCACAACATCGAGGGCCGAAGGGCCTGTTCTGTGCTGTACTGTTCTAAATTCTGAATACTTTTGGAAAAAAATAACACTCATTCATGTGAACCCAAATGCCTGACAGAGTGTCAGCTTTCTGAGGTTTTATAATAAAAGTTCACTGTAACATCACAACATTTCTTGGGCCAGACCAGGAATTCCTGCCCCCAGTCAACAGGCATTTTCCTGGTCCATCAACCATTCCCGCAGCGTGCAGGACCGGAATATCCAACCCTTATCTCCACCCATCAAATTCAGTGAAACCCCTGGAAAGTAATAGCCGATTCATCAGTGGTTGGCTTTATTTATTTTATTTTAAACGTTGTTTTGGTGTAACTCACAACATTTTGCAGATTATTTAAATGAATGAGACTGATCCACGTCATCAACAACCAATTAGGAATGGCGCGGTGCAGCCAGCCAGTTACATCGGGATCATTAACATTAACTGGCTGCGACCAGGCAGTTTGCTTCAACCAGTGGGAACGAAAGCTCCCATTTCAAGAACGGCAGCAAGTTCTCCTTATCCGCTGATTACGGTTCTCCTCTCAACCAGGAATACAAGGAGAAAGACTGAAGACCCTTGAAAAGGACCAGTAGAATCAGCATGGAGGTGTACCCACGCCCGACCTGGCCACTCCCAGGGATAAAGCAGAACCGCAGGTGGGAGCTTCTGCTGCTCCTGACACTCTCCCTTGTGTTGAGTGAGACGCTCAATCTCCGCGTCCAATCCTGGCCACCACACGTAACTTCGGGTGATCATGCCGGGGTGTCTGTTATGGAGGTCTGCCAAGATGGGGTCTTGTCCCTTCTGCAGTACCATTACATGCGTCCCCCAAAGGAGCATACCATCATCCACGCTGAACTCAGAGATCTTTGAGGTGAAAGCCTTCAGTTCACTCGGAGGGCCACGATGTTGGGGCCCATAATACACGAACCTTAGATAATGGGGTCAAACTGCGTCCAAGCACGTATCCAGGCACTGTAACCAGCAACATATCGATAAAATGGATAGTAGCAATGACCTCGTTGGCTCAGGCGGCATCAGTGGCATTGTTGGGTAGCGGAAGCTTGCTCAATACATGATCTGCGTGTTCCAGCACATATTCATAGGCTGCCAACAGATGGGCCCACTGTTGAATTCTGGCTGATGCTATGGGTGGGCTGGCACTGTCCACTTTTTGAATAACCCCAACAACGGCTTGAGATTGGTCAATACCGTAAAACAACACCCATAGGCCGACTGGTGGAACCTTTTTATGGTGAAGACAGTGGCCAGACCCTCCTTCGCTATCTGAGCATAATTGCGCTCAGCCCTGGCCAGCGTCCACGAGTCGAAAGCAATCAGACGCTCCTCAACATCGCTCAGCCGATGAGACAACATGGCGGCGATGCCAAACGGGGAGGCGTCGCAGGTGACCATGAGTGGTTTAGTGGGATCAAAGTGGATAAAATTCCCATAGTAATTTGTGAGGCCCAGGAATGAACCGAGTTCTGCCACGCTTCCTGCCGTGAGGGTGTGTTGGATGGCCCCCACTTTGTCTTTAACTGGGTCCATGCGATAACCCAGATAGGTCACTTCTCGGGCATGAAAAATGCATTTTTCTCTGAAGGCAAACGCTGGACTCCTCAAGGCGATGGAGCACCTTGTCCAGGTTATACAGTTAGTCCTGTTCAGATGTTCCCGTGTTCAAGACATCGACCAGATTCCCGAAGTGCAGCATCATAATGGCGGGTGGACCAACATCCAGAAGTCTGTGGAGAAGTGGCCGGATACAACGGACATGGCACCATCTGCTAGCTCCCCTTAATCCTCATCGCCACTGTTGAGGTCAGAGAAGCTACCACACGGAAGGGTTGGGAATTAAAGTTTTACTTACAGAAGTATGAAAAGACTATGTATACAGGTCCCAGCAGGGACTAATGTGTCCAGCTCACACAGGGGCCAGGTTTATAAACTCTGATTTCCCCTCCCACTGATAAGGGGGCCCCATCACTCAGTGGGAAAGTTTGTACTCCACTTGACTCACGGGGAGACTAATCAGCCCGGTCCCGTGGGTCCCATGTGGGTTACAACATTTCCCGTTGAAATGTGGTAGTTGACTGTAGAAGGGTTAGGAGGAGTGTAGAACCTGCATTTATATAGCGCCTGTCAAAACCCAACAGTCAAGAACGTTTCTTTGAAGTGTTGCAATGTAGAAGCGCAGCAGTCAAATGGTCCAAGGAAAGCTCCCGCAAAGAGCAATGCATCAATGAGCAGAGTATCTCTTTCAGTGGTGGTGGTTGAAGGGCGTAGAGATATTAACCAGGACATGGGGAGAAGTCCCCCTCCTCTTGCTCGAACTTGCGAACAGTGCTGCACCCACCCCCCAGTATTTGCACTGGGACCATACACCTAGTACTCTGGAGTGGGACTTGAACTCACAACTTTCAGACTCAGTGGTAAGCCGGCTACTAACTGATGCAAAGTTGTCTGCAAACATTTCTTCTTTCAGTATTGAAGGCGTTATCACTCTAGCTATGCTGCATCCAATGTTAGAAGTAAAATGTCTGTCTTTGTCCTCCTGCTTCTGTATTTGAAGAGTGTGCTTTAGTTTGGCAAGACAAACAATCATTTTAATTCTTACATACAATTAGTTACAGACAGGAAAAAAAAGCACAATTCTTGGGAAAACAAGAGATCATGTGGCTGACCATGCATTGATCATGTGTGCTACTTTGTTCTTTGTTCCTCTTCTGGATCACCCTCCCCCCACCACGAGGGCAGTTCTTTATATACTACCAACTCCACATGACCCTGACTTCATCATACCCTGAGCCAATCTGCAGCTCATTGACCCCATAGCTGTAAATACTTTCATTTCATCCCTCCCTGGTCCTTCATCATATTTTCCCAGCCGATGTAATTGAAAACGTCAGTTTGAGATTCCAAGTGGGAAGAAGAACTCCAGAGTGTGCTGGGGTCCATTCTTACACCGAACCCAGATTCATTACTGACATCTCCACTGCTACTTTTACTGATGACATTTTCGTGAACTCACAATGTGCTTGTAAAAAGGAACGAGGATCGTTTACACTGTAGAGTGCTGCCAATAGACAGAACCTCTGCTCCCTCCGCCACCTTCTTTCATACAGTGTAAACCAGACTTCAGAAAGCTACAAGGTTCTCGGTTCCATCTGGGATGGAACACAAAATTCTTGCTCGCAATATGTGGCAGAGGAATCAATGGAGCTATGTTCACAATGTCACCGAGGCAGCAACGTGTACCTGGGACCTTTCTCCAGTACATTAGAATTCTATCTCGGGCTAGATTTCTTTCGAGACCCACTCCGTGTTTCGCGGCGACGGAAGCAGCCTGCCGATGGCTGGTGGCAAGACCGTCTGGTCCTGTCGTTGTTAACCGGGTTTCCCACCGAATGCCACCCTTGCCACCAGGAAGCCTGCGGCAGGGGTGCACTGTAGGCAAGACCCGAAGATCGCTCCGGCGGGATCGACCGGAAAATTCCGTCAGGGGTTTGCCACAGTCAATATCAAGGTGAAAAAGGGGATAATTTTCAACCTCGCTAACTGGTTGATAATCTGGCGGAGCAGAACACCGGCCATATGTTTGGCTGCAGTTCTACTGGTTTCAATTGAATAAATAGTGCGGTTTAACTGTCAGCTAAGGCGCAAGAAGTGGCTGTTAAGCCCAGCTAATTAGCATTGATGAACCATCAATTTAACGCGAGACGAGTTGCCGTACAAAAGTAGGCTTTAATAAGCTAGATGTTAGCCCTGCGGTCGACTACAGTAAATGGCCGACCGCAGGACGTGCTGGGTATTTATACCTCGCCCTGGGGGCGGGGTTAACTCAGCCTCTCAACCAATCGGGGAGCCGTCACATGACTGGTCTCAACCAATCGGTCGAGAGACACATGAACGACCAGGGCCTGGTAAGCTGGTGTTCTGCACCAATGGCAAGCAGCTATGTTAATCATACCACCACAAGCATCCCGCAATTCCATTTTCTCAATATTGCTTAGTTCCTTAAAGGAATAAAAATCAGTGGGTCTCGGCTCTCTCCCCCCCCCCCCCCCCCCATTGCTCTTGGCTTCCCCCAGCAGAGAAATATTTTTCTTTCCATTAATGTGCTCCGTTGATCTGATCCTCCCAGTTACCAGCCATTTCTTATACTTAACCTCACCTCCACAATGACAGTGACTGCACAGTAAAGTAACGTATTAGCTGGAAATCACGTTGGGCTATGCTGAGGACACGAAAGGCAAGCTCCTTTCTTTCTCTGTAAATAATAGCTGAGCAATGGTCCCATGTCACCTTTCTGCAAAATTATGAGGGGCATAGACAGAGTGGATAGTCAGAGGCTTTTTCCCAGGGTGGAGGGTCAATTACTGTGGTGATCTCTATGTGTGCATGTGCACACGGGGTTAATGTGTAATCAGTAGCACCACATAGTCACTGGAGGGCCTGACCAACAGGGGTATAAAAGACAGCCACATTGGGGCTCTCTGGCTCTCTTGGGTGCACTGTGATCAAAGCAACAGCAGACTAGTTTAGATGGCAGTGGAGTTACATATAGTTACCATAGTTAGATCTTCTTAACCTTATCACTAGCATCAAAGTTACCTCTTCATTCACCTGAGGAAGGAGCAGTGCTCCGAAAGCTAGTGTTTGAATCGAACATGTTGGACTTTAACCTGGCGTTGTAAGACTTCTTACTGTGATCAAAGTTAAAGTAAAGAACTCATGTAAGTATTGTTATAGTTACTCAATAAACCTTTTGTTACTCCTGGAAGATTTGAATCTTCTTCATCGGGATTCAGAATACCTCATCACTAACCAAGGATTGAGTAGCACATGTTACCTACCACACAGGTAACAAAACAATTACTAGGGGCATAGGTTTACGGTGCGCAGGGCAAGGTTTGCAGGAGATGTACGAGGCAAGTTTTTTTACACAGAGGGTAGTGGGTGACTGGAACTCGCTGCCGGAGGAGGTGGTGGAAGCTGGGATGATAGTGACATTTAAGGGGCATCTTGACAAATACATGAATAGAATGGGAATAGAGGGATACGGACCCAGGAAGTGTAGAAGATTTTAGTTTAGTCGGGCAGCATGGTCAGCACAATCTTGGAGGGCCGAAGGGCCTGTTCCTGCACTGTACGTTCCTTTGTTCTTTGTTCATTTGACTGTGTTCAGCAACTGGCCATGACCAAGGCCATTCCTAATGACAAACTAATGTTGAATCACCCTTCAAAGGGAATATCTGATACTTCTTTAAATTAAATGTACATTTTCTTTCAAATGATCAATTAGTTTAAATCCTATGGAGACAGCATGCGAGCTGAATATTTGGGATTTTTACTTCATCAGATTATAAGGTTAATTGGATCCCTAGCCAGATGGTGAAGAGTGAAGCTAAATTCAAATCCTTTTCTTGATGGTTGGTTTATTTACTGAATGCAATGTTACAAATGTCTGCTTCCTACCTACTACAGAGTAGGTACTACCTAGTATCAAGGAAAGAAATATATGGACTTCGAGTTTCTTCAGGGTGTCAATGGGTATGGTGAGAGTGCTGGAGTATGGTGTTCAGATAGTGGATCAGCAATAATCATGTTGAATGGTAGGGCAGTCTCGAACGGCTGAAAGGCCTACGCTTCCTCGTATTTTCTGTTTCTATGCTTACCCAGTGCCGCAACAGTCTCAATTTATAAATGCTGTAAGTGCTTAATTCAATATTGCCTGTCACCTTCATATCTTAATATAACTATCGTAACAGTAACAGGAATGTTGGCATAGTGAAAAATAAATATAATTATGAACTTTCGGGCAGCACCCTTACACAGTGGTTAGCACTGGTGCCTCACAGCGCTCGGGACCCTGGTTTGATTCCGGCCTTGGGTGACTGTGTGGAGTTTGAATTTTCTCCCCGTGGCTGCGTGGGTTTCCTCCGGGTGCTCCGGTTTCATCCCACAGTCCAAAGATGTGCAGGTTAGGTGGATTGGCCATGATCAATTGCCCCTTAGTGTCCAAAGGTGTGTATGTTAGGTTGATTAGGCATCATCAATTGCTCCTGAGTGTGCAGGGATATGAGGTGATTGGGATGGGGTAGGGAATCGGACGAGGGTGGAGTGCTCTCTCAGAGGGTCGGTGCAGGCATGATGGACTCTTTCTGCACGGTACAGATTCTAGGATTCTTTATTTCCACTTTTAGTGTTCCCCTGACATCCCAGGGAAAGGAAATTTGGTACTACTTCTGATTAAAGACAACTTCACTGGATCATTGAGGAACTAACTGGTTTGACACATTGCACGTGGGCTTTCGATTTCTGTGACCATTAGTATTGGATATAAAATGGGAAGTGTGCCCAATGTTTTGTGTTTCTGCTCATTTCCTAGTCAAAGGAATATCATCAGGTTTGGCATGAAGCAATTCCTTTCTCCAGACCTCTCCAACAGGAAATCACACCAATTCACGTCATTCTGAAATGTCCGAACAGGAAATCACAACAACTAATCATGTTCCAATATGTCTCAACCGCTAAGTAATAATACTTTAGAGAGAGTCACGCTGAATACGGAAAGCAAAGAGGAGATATGAAAGAGGAAATAAAGAATAGCTTAGCAGCTAATACAAAAGGGAATACTAACCACAAATGGAGCAAAGGGATAGTGAAAAGAAGATTTTCTTGTGAAGAGAGAGAACATGGGTGAGATAGTAAATGAACACTTTGCACCTATGAACATACAAACATAGCAATTGGGAGTAGGCCATTCAACACCTCGAACTTGCTCTGCCATTCAATAAGATCATGTCTGATCCGATTGTAACCTCAATCCCACATTTCTGCCTCCCCTTTCGACCTCTTGTTTATCACAAATCTATCTGGCTTCGGATTTAAAATATTCAAAGCATCTGTTTCTGCTGCCTTTTGGAGAAGGGAGTTCCAAAATCTCAACACCCTCTGAGAGAATAAGATCTGTGTTGTAAATGAGGACTGGTGTCCGAGAGGAGCTGGGGCTGGGGGATGTCAGCGAGGAGTCAGGGCCGGTGCTGGGATGTGGGGGGGGAGGGCCAAGAACAGCCGAGGCCGAGGGGCGGGGGGGGTTGTCACAAGATAAGCCAGGGTGGTGGGGGGGAGGAGCTGTGAGCAGGTGAGGAAGAGGATGAGGGTGGGTGAGAATGGATGAGGGTGAGAGTGGGCGATGGTGGGTGAGAATGGGTGAGAGTGGGTGAGCGTCGGCCGGGTTGGGTCCCGAAGGTCGGCCGGTTGGCAAAAATGGGTCCTCAGAAATAAAGTTTGAAGAACACTGACATTGAAACATCCTTTAAGTTTATTTTTGTGTATCCGCATCTATTGCACAATAATGCTCATTTGTTTGGGGTTCAATTCCTCAATACAGTAAGAATGTTTCTCAGGTGTTCCTTCCGTACTCTTGGGAGGTCAAATGATTTCCACTGTTGGACAAGTTTGAGAAACCTTACTGTACACAACACTCCCAATGTGGTCTCACCAGTACCCTGTACAAATGAAGCATAACCTCTCCAGTTTTGTATTCAATTCAAAAGCCTTCTGTCTTCACAAAAGGAGAAAATGCATGAAGGAGGAGAAAGTCAAAATGTTTATTAGAATAAAGAGAATGGCAAATTGGGAAAGTCACCTGCCTGGATGAAATGCATCTTAGGTTCCTGAAAACTGCATACTGCCTTTGGCCACAATCTTCCTCAGATACGGGGCTGATGCCAGAGGACTGGAGGATTGCAACTGTTTCATCCCTTTGGAAATGAGAAATTCTTACAATGACCGAGCAGTTACCTAACATCAGTGGCTGGGAAACTGTGCGAGGTGACTGTAATCTTGACGGTTGTGGATAGTGTTGGCCGGGTTCACCGAATTTCCCTGTTGCTATGAGTCTTGATTCCACAGTCTTGGTATTCTTATTTCCGGGCTCCCCGATTGGAGGTCAGCCTGATTGTCAGGCTTGACATCCAAGACGAGCAATCATTGCAGAGTTAAACCTCAGCAACAAACCATTTAAAAATGTTTGGGATTGATGTGTCCCTGGCTGCATGGATTAGAATTCGGCTGAGAGATAGGAGACAGAGGGCAGGCATAGATGGGCATTTCTCAAACTGGAGATGAGTTGAAAGTGGAGTTGCCTGGGGCTCAGTGTTGGGACCCTTGCTTTTGATACTAAGCGAGGGAGAATAGTGAATTGTGAGGATGACACTGAGCGACTTCAGAGGGACATTGACAAGTTAGCCAAATGGGCAGACACCTGGCAGATGAATTTCAATGCAGCAAAATGTGACGTAATGCATTTTGGCAGAAGAAACATGGGGAGACGATATAGGCTCAATTATACAACTTTGAGGGGGGTACAGGAGCAGAGGGACCACGAGGTTCAAGTGAATCATTCTCTGAAGGTGGCCAGGCAAGTTGAAACAGTTGTTAAGAAGGCTTATAGCATCCTTAGGTTAATAAACACGGGCACAGAGTATAAAAGCAAGGAGGTGATGCTACACCTCTACAAATCATTGGTCAGACCACATTTGGAGTATTGTGTTCAGTTCTGGGCATCTTAGTTAGGAAAGGATGTTAAAGGTCTGGAGCGAGTGCAGAGGAGATTTACTGGAATGCTACCAGGAATTAGGAATTTTAGATACAAGGAAGGATTGGAGAAATTGGGCTTGTTCTCCTTGGAAATTAATATCGCTTATTGTCACAAGTAGGCTTCAAATTAAGCTACTGTGAAAAGCCCCTAGTCGCCACATTCCAGCGCCTGTTCGGGGAGGCTGGTACGGGAATTGAACTGTGCTGCTGGCCTGCTTTCAAAGCCAGCGATTTAGCCCTAGAGAAGATTAAGAGGTGACCTTATTGAGGCATTCAAAATTATGAACAATTTTCAAACGGTAAAGAAGAATATTCTGTTTCCACGAGTTGGAATGTCAGTGACTAGGAGTCACAATTTCAAGATGGTCAGCAAGACAGCTAGGAGTGAGATGAGGAGAAATGTCTTTACTCAGAGTTGTTGGGATTTGGAATGTGCTGCCTGGGAGAGTGGTGGAGGCAGATTCCATAGGAGGCTTCAAAAGAGAGCTGGATATATATTTGAAAGTGATGAATTTAGAGAACCGCGGAGATAGGGCTGGGGAATGGAACTAGCTTGGTTGCTCTTATGGAGGCTGGTGCTGGCATGATGGGCCGAATGTCCTCCTTCTGGGCTGTAAATGACATAACATGGGCAGCATGGTCGCACAGTGGTTAGCACTGTTCACAGCGCCAGGTGTCTGACTGGGTTACTGTCTGTGCAGAATCTGCATGTTCTCCCTGTGTCTGCGTGGGTTTCCTCCGGGTGCTCTGGTTCCCTCCCACAAGTCCCGAAAGACGTGCTGTTAGGTAATTTGGACATTCAAAATTCTCCCTCCGTGTACCCGAACAGGCGCCAGAATGTGGCGACTAGGGGCTTTTCACAGTAACTTCATTGCAGTGTAAGCTTACTTGTGACAATAAAGAGAAAGATTATTATTAACTGCTGATAGCAGGTATCACAGTGAAGGACATATGACTTGTTCCAACAAGAAATCACTCCAGTCATATATATATTCACATGCCTCAATGGGAAGTAACACCATTTCCAATTTGGGAATGACATTCCTTTGCACTACATACCAAGGTGGGTTTTACAACTAGTGGGCCCGGGTTTGAGCTCTGGACGCTTGCTGAAGAAACATCTTTGTTTATCACGATAAACATGTCATGAATCCAATAGTGACCGTAGCATTTTTCTCTGGTGAATAATTATAACCCTGTAAGTATGTTTCTTTTTGTTTTTGGTCAACATTTCTTCCTCAACCACCAGTACCGCTCAAAAGACAATAAATAACTTCTTCATTTTATTGCTATTTGTGATGTTCCTGATTAAGCAAAAAAGACCTTCATTGTCCAGCATATGAAGTATTTGGAGATATCGAAACAGAAAATAGGAGCAGGAGGAGGTCATTCGGCCCTTCGAGCCTGCTCTGCCATTCATTATGATCATAGCTGACCATCCAACTCAGTAACCTGTTCCCACTTTCCCCCCAGACCCTTTGACCCCTTTAGATTTAAGAGCTATACCTAACGCCTGCTTGAAAACATCCATGACCGGATTCTCCGTTCCTGAGACTCATGCCGGGGTAGTATTACTGGAGTTCTACCACAGCAAAACTGGCGCCGCACCTGGACCAATCAGCCACCGTTGAGGGGCTGGCACCAGCGCCACATGAAGCATGATCGATTCCAGCGGAAAACAGTGTCGGATTCGCTGGGGTCAGAATTGGCAGTTGAGAGGCTGACAAGCTGCAGGCGCACATTAGTATTCCACTCCCCCCCCCCCCCCCCCCCCCCCCCCAACCGCCCCCAAACCACACACACACTCATCGCAGCCAACAATATGGCACTGCTTACACTGGAGCTTGTCCATCCCATTGATAGGTCTGCTGGGGCCAGAGGGTACCTTGGGGGGGGGGGCACCCATACGACTTGTGGTGCTAAGTTCACAGTGGGCAGCCAGCGGCGTGTGCAGTCACATGGTTGCCTGGCCGGCTGCGGCACTGGTGATCCGTGGCCGTCCACCCTGACCCCAAAGCCCACCTTCTGGCCACCCCCGTGCTACTCCACCCCCTTCCTCCCCGGCCACAGAAGAAGCCGCCCAGCCAGCAGCACAACTGTCAGCACACTATGGCGATGTTGAACACTTACCGTATCTCCTCTCGCACCCCCCCATCAGCCACGGTACCTGTTTCACGGGAACCTACCCTGTCGTGTCCTGTTCGAGTTTTATAGGTGTCAATGAGATCCCCATTCAAACTCCAGCGAATGTAATCTCAACAGACTCAATCTCCCCTCATACGTCAGTTCCGCCATCCCAGGAATCAGTTTGGTAAATATTTGCTGCATTCCAGAGCAAGAAAATTCATCCTCAGATAGGGAGAGAAAACTGCACACAATATTCTAGGTGTGGTCTCACAAAGGCCCTGTATAATTGCAGCAAGACATCCCTGCTGCTGTACTCAAATCCTCTCGCAATGAAGGCCAACATACCATTTATGTTTTTACTGCCTGCTGCACCTGCATGCTCCCTTTCACCGACTGGTGTACAGGGACATCATTGTCTCATTGCACATTGCACTCTCTCAGTACATTGCCATTCAGATAATAATCTTTCTTCGTGTTTTTGTTACCAAAGTGTAGAATGTCATATTTATCCACATTATACAGCATCTGTCGTGCATTTTCCCACTCACTCAACTTGTCCAAATCACACTGAAGGATCTCTGCATCCTCCTCACAGCTCACCCTCCCACCCAGCTTTGTGCCATCTGCAAATCTGAAGACATTACATTTCGTTCCCTCTGAATCATATTTCTATATTGTGAAAGCTGGGACCTCACCAGTCATTGCCTGCTATTTGGAAAAAGACCCGTTTATTCCTGCTGTTTGCCAATCAGCTTTCTGTCCATCTCAATGCACTACCCCTAATTCCATGCACTTTAAATTTTACAGGCTAATCTCTTATGTGAGACTTTGTCGACAGAGTGCTCAAAGTCCGAATAAACCACATCCACTCATGAAATGAAATGAAAATTGCTTATTGTCACAAGTAGGCTTCAAATGAAGTTATTGTGAAAAGGCCCTAGTCGCTACATTCTGGGAGGCTGTTACGGGAATCAAACCGTGCTGCTGACCTACCTTGGTCTGCTTCAAAGCCAGTGATTTAGCCCTGTGCTAAAGAGCCCCTATATCATCAACTCAACTAGTTACATACTCAAAGAATTCCAGTAGATATGTCAAGCATCATTTCCCTTTTGTAATTAAATGCTGATTCTGTCTGATCCTGCCTTTGTTTTCTAATTGCTCTGATATTAAATCTTTTATAATGGATTCTAGCATTCCCCCCACTACCGATGTCAGGCTGACAGATCGATAATTCCCAGTTTTCTCTCTACCCCCTTTTTAAATAGTGGCGTTACATTAGCTACCCTCCATCTTGGAAAATCATCACCAATGCATCCACTACTTCCAGAACCACTTCCTTAAGTACTCTGGGATGTAGATAATCAGGCCCTCGGGAAGTATTGACCTGCAATCCCATCAATTTCCCCAACACTATTTTCATACGAATACTGAACTCCTTCAGTTCCTCCCTTTCACGTAACCTTCTGTCCCCAAACATTTCTGGCATGTTATTTGTGTCCTCCTCTGTGAAGATAGAACTAAAGTACACTTTTAGTTGGATAGTCATTTCCTTGTTCCCATTTCTAGAACAGGAGATATAATAAATGACGATATAAATGCGAGTTTGTTTTCTCCAAATTAGTGAATATATTTCTTTGAATGCCAACCCTCCGTCAAACCTCTAAAGTGAAACATGCCTGTTAAGTTCCAATTCTAGTTAAATTAGGCACATGGGGATCAACCAAAAAACGTAAGGTTAAAAGGCGGACAGACTGAAAGGATAATATGGTGCTGTGGCTGAATCACTTGCCTGATGAACAAAGGGCAAGGAGTAATTGCGCAATTCAAAATCAGACAGAAAAATCCACTTCAGCATTTTATATTTTAAACACAAAACACTTAGGCTACATTGTAAAGTCACTTCTGCCTGGTCTGAATGTTTTGCTTTCATGATTAATTAAAGTCAGACGAAATTTCCTAACAAACCCTCCTTTAAAGCTTCAGCCAAAAACACTTTCAGTAAATAAATGGAAAATAACGCGTTGAACTTTCATTAACCAAAAATCAGAAATATGTCGCCTTTGGCGCGTTTACTGAATGAAAATCCCGATGAGACCCTGAAGTAAAGGAAAACCGATTCTCAACGAAGAACAAAACATATCAGCGATTAAGCATTTCTGGCTTCGAGAAAGTCACTAGTTACTGTAACAGGTGGCTGAGTGAGACAAATTAAGTTCAAATTGAAGCTCAATCAATCGCCTGATTTTGGACAATGTCCTCTGGCTCTTCCTGGACACAACATGCAAAAGGAATTCTGGCAGTTATTTTGAGTATCAACACTGAGATCCAGCGAGAAAACAACAGCTGTGCTCACTGGGATCAAAGCATAATATCTCCTGGCAGGATAGATATCGGCATCATAATCCCCTAAAAACAAACAACTCAATGAAAGCTGTGGATAAGTTGACCAAATGTGCAAAGTCTGAAGAGATAATCCAAATTTAATTCTTCTGCACTGTAAATTCTATCTATCCATCTGATCGTCCTTATTTAACCACAGAAGTTCCTTCATGAGGAAATTCCTGTTTTCCAACTGTGCAAAAAAACAGTTAGTAAATAACTCAAAAATGTTTACCTTCACCCAAATTTTAAAGGCGCCCTGGGTTAGATAACGGGGTTCAAAAATGGTGAAACCGTTTAAGAAACAGCTGGAATACTATGATTGGGAGTTAACAACAACAGTCTGCACTTATATAACACCTGTACCCTGGAAATAATTGCTAAAAAAGAGAGACTGTTGTTGAAGCTTTCCATCTTGGAGTTATCAGGACAGATGCAGGAATGCCAAAGTTCAAAGGGACAACAATTTATTCTGCATGAGAAAAGGGTGCTGAAAAGGGGTGGCTGGTTGATTGTGACTGGTCAAAGCATTGTCATGTGGAATGTACCCCTGAACTCTTGAGCCCGTGCTTTTGATTAATTTATTCAAAAAGTGCAAAACCTGGACATATTCCTTTTGCCTGCAGAGGACAGGACCCTGCGAATATATGTAGCTTCTAGCAAGCATAAGTATGCTATATTGCAAGTGCAACTGATGATTTTAAATTGAATGTTAGTGTAATTCTGAGCACTCTTGGGATTGTTCAGCAAGTGCTGTCTGATTCTGGAGTCACATCTAACATTTGACATTATTGTTGAAAACAGACATTTTGTCAAAGCTTTTCACCTTGCACCCATCAGAACAATCACAAGAACACCAATGCCGGGGAAACCACTGTGTTACGCTGTATGAGAAGAAAGCGCTGATTGGTTGCTAAATAAACGTTAATTGGTTGAGGCATTGCCATGGAAAATGCATCATTCGATGGTGACTGACAGTTAACTGCCAAGCATTGTTTTAAACCTAATCCAGGCAGCTTGACTCCGATTGACCAAGACATTGCCCTGAGAAATAACAGCAAATGGCTGTCATTTACTTTGTACAGCTGAATCAGGTGCAGTGTTCTTTCTTTTATGTAATTTATAGATTCTGCAAAACACCATACTGTGAGCCTGACTGACTTACCAGAAGCTACATATATTAATACACAGGGCCGTGTACTTTGCAGGCAGAAATAACATGTACACGCATTGCACCCATTTCAGCTAACCAAAATAAGTGATAGCCATTCACTGGTTCATTCCTCAGGCGATGCCTCGACCAAACAGAGACAAGCTGCCTGGTTTAAGTTTAAAACAATGCTTGGCAGTTAACTGTCAGGCACCATCAAATGGTGCATTCATTCTACATGACAATGCCCATACCAATCAGGGTCCAGTTTCTAACCAATCAGCACCCTCTTCCCAAAAAGCTGTTGTTTCCCCTGACATTGGGATTCTAGTCATCGTCCTGGTGATGAAAAGCTTCAACAAAATGTCCTTTTTTCAGCAATGCTCAAACGACTATTCGACATTATGTTCTGGGTTTTGCAAGCACAGGTTGGTTGAGTATGGTCAGTACTTTGCCTACTGTGAGCTGCCAAAGAGATGTGCTTTTTGATACAATCATCCAGTCATTGGGATGTCCAGCCGAAGGAACCTGGCATCCCATTGACACTAAAATTCATATACTACATTACTCATTCATATGGTAGGCAGGATGTTGGTTCGAGTAGACGGCAGCATCCTGTCTGTATGATTTCCTGGGAACGGCTCTTGTTGATCCCTTTAAAAATGCCATACTTTGAAAAGAATGCACAATCTATATCTTAAAGATGTACCCCATGGGCTGTTTAGCACACTTGGCTAAATCGCTGGCTTTGAAAGCAGACCAAGCAGGCCAGCAGCACGGTTCGATTCCCGTAACAGCCTCCCCGAACAGGCGCCGGAATGTGGCGACTAGGGGCTTTTCACAGTAACTTCATTGAAGTCTACTCGTGACAATAAGCGATTTTCATTTTTCATTCATTTCATCATTCATAATTCTGGTTTGATTACTTCACTTTGTGCTTTCTGGTATGTCTTCCCTGAATTGTTTCTCTTGCCTTCTTCACTGATTTTGCTTTTAACCCTGTAAATTGTTGGAGAAGAGGGAGAACTCCACCATCGAAAGGCCAACGGTGGGTCCAATTACAGAAGCCCATGCTGAGCCTTCCTCAACTAGCTGAGCCTATGAGACCCTGAAATAGTGACCTAGATTGGATAAGGAGGGCTGCCTTTATCACCTATGTCGCACGAGGAGATCGGCAACTTTTTTTTTTGCCTCCAAAAAGACTATGGATTTTGGGTCAATTTCAAGAAAGTGACTTGTGAATGCAAGGTGTTGTTGTTGCTCAGCATTGCTTCCATCCTATTCAAATGGGTTGACAACCTCATTCAAAGACCAAGGAATGGAAGACGTTCCCCATAATCGGAAAGAATCAGTTGGAGCTCGATCTTAACATTGGTGGCAGAACGGCACTGAGTTAGGAAATGACTGAGAAATCACAGACTGGGCACAACAATACTGTGGGTGGTATTAACCCACTCAAAAGGCACAAATTTGATATGACCATTTTGGGTTCAAGAGTACGCATAATGGTTACCCACATAGCTTGAACTGTAATCATAAGCCAATAAAATAAATCATACTTTATATATGTTCATCAGGCATCCAAAGTACTTAACCTGATCCATTACCAGACTGTTACCAGACTCCTAAACGGCCCTCTTATGGACTGACCTGATTAACACTACACCCCTGTATGCTTCACCCGATGCTGGTATTATGTAGTTAGATTGTGTACCTTGAGTTGTCCTATTATGCATTTTCTTTTCTTTTCTTTTCATGTACTTCATGATCTGCTGAGGTGCTCGGAGAAAAAAATACTTTTCACTGTACCTTGGTCCACCTGACAATAAACAAAATCCAATCCAAAAATCCAATTTGCAAAATTCACCTGAGAACCAGATATTGGGCGACAAGAAACCTTTCAACATGCTGTGAATCCATCTCTCTGCAAGACTCTCACTTCAACTTTGAATAATCAAATCCATTCAAGAAATCACAGCAAAGTTGGCGACTGGAAATCGTAAATCAGAGACAAAACTAACTGTAATGTGTAAAAGTGCACTATCTTTATCTGTATACAGTGTGTGTGTGTGTGTTTGTGAGCGTGTGCAGCATTTGAGACTGGGGCGAGACTCTCCGGCCTTCCCGTGGCACGTTTCTCAGCAGTGGGACGTAGCCCACCATTGAATCTATCCCACACCGTCTGGAACCCCCTAATGATCCCGTTGGCATGAACAGCCAGAGGATCTTGCCCCCGGTGCACAATGTTGCTCTTTTCCGGGGTAAGAATGAACAACTAAATAATCTTAATTTCAAACTCACAAAAGCTTGCTGCTGGACATATTTATTTGGAATACATAGTCCCAAAGGTAAGAAAAAGACAAACTGTTTTCCATACATAGAGATTATAGTCAGTAAGAGAGGAAATACATTCTGTCCATGAACGAATGTCATTACAATGCACAGGACAATTTTAATTGTCATTCAATGGCCAGGCAAATAAGAACAAAGTGGGCCATTCAGCCCCCCCTCATTTATCTGTCTTGGTTCCATAAGGACATGAGCATAACACTTTGAGAGTTCTTCAGCCTATTTGGGATATTAATTGACTAAGGATTTCAGTTTCGCTGAATGAATGCCAGTTGCAGCTTTGCAGCTCTCTTGACTCTGTGTCAGAAGTCTATGGGGGCCAACCCAACGCCAGAAACTTCAGCGCAATATTTCGGCTGGCCCTTCAGTGCTGTTCTGAGGGAGTGCTGCACTGCTAGGGGAGCTGTGTTCCGGATGAGGGAGCCTGAGGCCTCGGGTCTCTGGGATTGGACTTGAAGCTACAAGTTGCTGCCTCAGGTCAGAATACTAGCACAGGGCTCCACAGTGAACAAGAAGAATATACTTAATTCAGCTTTCCTGTATATGCAAGTTGCTTGGCCACAATTCTAACTGACCGAGCTAATAGTGAATCTGAAATGCTGCAACAAAGAAAATGTTCTCACGATCAGCCTCCCAGCTTTCTCTGTGTGGTGTGGCCATCGGGTAAGTACTGTGAGACAAAATTCTAAATATGGAGATAGGAATTTAAAGTGCATTTAAAGGGGATAGAGGTGGGGGCACACCCATTTCTGAGATACTTTCCCTGCACCAGGGAAAGCCTGAGGTTATCCTAATATTGGGTCTTATTCCAATGGGACTCGAAAGGTGTGAAGAGCTAAATTGTAAACCAAATCTACTCGGGTAACTGGAAGGATTTGCTGTGGAAGTGTCACTCCAGAGGCTTCTTACGTTGGACGGACAAACTTTATTTCCAAGGTTGCCTCGTTAGCTGCATGCTTCGAGCTAGCCGACAGGACACTTTTTCCAACTGGGAACATTCCTCCCCTTCGACTCAGATATTCCCTGTGCTAGATGTTGATTGGTTGTTCAGATCACATGACCCTTACGGAGGTTGGTCTTAAAATGACAATCACCACACTGCTGGACAGACCCAGAGTTCTGAGCAGAATTGCTCATGGGCTAGAAGCTCAGTATGAAAAACGGAGGCAATTCTGCTTGCTGCCTGTTGCAGAAGGCTTAAGGACACTTGAAGGAGACTGGGCATTTTATAAATATGTGGGCAAGTTGCTGTAAAGCAACATCGAAGCATGTTGCTTTCGAAGCATAAGTAAGGTTAAGGGGGGTGTTGTTGGGTTACGGGTATAGGGTGGATACGTGGGTTTGAGTAGGGTGATCATTGCTCGGCACAACATCGAGGGCCGAAGGGCCTGTTCTGTGCTGTACTGTTATATGTTCTATATTCTATATATTCTGAGGTTCCAAGGTGCCTTCAGGTTGACAAATAACTCAATTAAAAAAAGCATCATGCATTAAGTAGCAGTAAACAATTCTGATAGTTTCATCCATTTGCCCATTACTCCTTGGCATCTGGTGTGCCCTGTAGCAGTGACTGCATGAGCCACAGGGACAAAATTGTTGAATGAGGACAGTCATTGAATTGAATAAACTTTATCTCTGGAGACTCCAGGCGCGATCTACTAGCCATGTTGTGCCCAGAAGGTGGTTCAGCATGGCCGATAGATGTCGGGAAATGCTGAGGTGCAGATGGTTGACAGCTTCAAATTCCTGTCTGTATACATCACCAATAATCTGCCCTGGTCTACCCTCGACGACGCTACGACCAAGAAAGCACAACAGCGCCTATACTTCCTCAGGAAACTAGGGAAATTTGCCTTGTCCACATTGACTCTTACCAATTTTTACAGATGCACTATAGAAAGCATCCTATCTGGCTGCATCACAGCCTGGTATGGCAACTGCTCGGCCCAAAACCGTAAGAAACTTCATGAGTCATGAACACAGCCCAGTCCATCATGCGAACCCCCTCCGATCCATTGACTCTGTCTACACCTCCCGCTGCCACCCGGGTCATTCTCTCTTACAACCTCTTCCATCGGGCAGAAGATAGAAAAGTTTGGAACAAGCACTAACAGATTGAAAACAGCTTCTTCCTGGCTGTTACTCCTGAATGGCCCTCTGATGAACTGAACTGATCTCTCTGCGCATCTTCTCTACTGTTATAGCACAATACTCGGTATGCTTCACCTGATGTCTATGTATTTATATTGTGTGTTTATCGTATGTCCAATGTTTTCATGTATGGAACAATCTGTCTGGACTGTACGCAGAACAATATTTTTCACTGTACCTCGGTACACGTGACAATAAATCAAAATTGAAATCTAAACCCCTCAGATCTCTTAGCTCCAATCCATTCATTAATTTCTCCTCATGAGCCATGATCGACAGCTTCCACAAAACAGCTGTTCAAGTAAAAATGGTGAATGAAGCAAGGCTAAGTGCTGTAAGTGCAATGTTTACAAACATCAACCGCATCAAAGAGATTTAAGTGTGTTCCAATCACGCTTGAGTGATTTTGAAGTGCTGAGCTGGAAATTGACAGCTGTTAACTCTCTTTGGTGTGGTTGATGTTTGTAAACATTATGGTTACAGCATGTAGAATTTTTTATGGTGGTGGTGTAGTGGTGTTTTCACTGGACTAGAATTCAGAGACCCAGGGTAATGCACTGGGGTCCCAGTTTGAATCCCACCATGGCAGATTGTGAAAGCTGAATTCAATAAATATCCGGAATTAAAAATTTAATGATGACTAAGAAACCATTACCAATTATCCCAAAAGCCCACCTGGGTTACTAATATCCTTCTGGGAAGGAAATCTGCTGTCCTTACCCAGTCTGGCCTACATGTGACTCTCAACCCACACAACGATGGAGTTGACTATTAACAGTCTCCTCTGAAATGGCTTAGCAAACCATGCAGTTCAAGGGCAGTTAGGGATGGGCACATCACATCCCAGCCACATCCCAGGAATTATTTTTATTTGAATTCCACTATTTTACTCCAGCAAATAAAACATCAGAAGATATTTAGGTACCTGCATTTTTAAGTGAAATTAGAAGCAAAACTTTAAATTTCTGACGAAGTTTGCTCCAACCCGAAAAACCAGGTGATAATTTGTAGCAAAAGTTGGTTAAAATACTAGAAGGTTGTTATGGACCCAAACCATTAATTATCACAGAAAGGTTTCGATTTCATTGAAGGAACCAACTTGAAAGGAAAATATTGCATCGTTCGGCGCGGCCCTTGGAGAATTTTGCGAATTTGGTGCCTGGCTAGATGACACAATTAGAGACCGTTTGGTTTGTGGGTTCGGAGAAGATAATTAACAGAATGAGACCCAAGTCTACAGACAATATTTGACATTGCTGTTTCAATGGAGTTTGCTGCAAAGGAGAGTTTTCAGCTCGGAGCAGTCATAGGGATCCATGAAATGGCCCTAATTGTGTGTGTGGGGGCGGGGGGGGAGGGGGGGGGGGGAGCAGCGACGGGGGAGACAATGGTAAGGGAAAAATGGATCGATGGAAGAAATTAAAAGAAATTGATAGAAATAAAAAATCTTGATTGATTGTTATCTTCAACCCATGTGCTGCAACATTCGGCTCTTCTATGGGACAAGGACAAGGTACATTTCCTACCACCAATTTCACAATACTGCTTCAAGTCAAAATCACCCCAGTTCTTCTTATTTTCTTCCATTTCTGACTTGTCATTTGATAAGTCTTCAGTTCCCAGTATGGCTGCTATTGAAGCATTGGCTCAGATTGTGCTAGAGTTTGGTTGCCCAATTCATTATACATTATCCACCTGTGACTCTTGCCGATCCAGATATGATTCACTGTATTTAAGATCAGGAGATAAACTTTTTTAAAAAGAAATTTAGTGCACCCAATACATTTTTCCAATTAAGGGGCAATTTAGCGTGGCCAATCCACCTACCCTGCACATCTTTGGGTTGTGGGAGCGAAACCCCACACAAACACGGGGAGAATATGCAAACTCCACACGGACAGTGACCCAGAGCCGGGATCAAACCAGCGACCTCGGCACCGTGAGGCTGCAGTCCTAACCCACTGCGCCACCATGCTGCCCTGATCAGGAAATAAAGTTGAGTAATAGACACTGTCATTGGTCCCGTGCTCAATATTCATGTGTGTACATTGTGTGCATGTGGACATTAACCTGATTGTACATTTGTTGGTAAAATTAAATGCAGTATTTTTGATCGCTGTGAGCATTTTACTTCTCGACTGAGTGGTGATGAAAATCGCATTGGTGTACCTGAGGTATATTTCCACTAAACCTATTATGTGCGGTTAAAGTAATGCTTCCAAAGTCAAACCTGCAACTAGTCAACAGTTTCCACTGGATAATATTGTCAGATAGCACGAAAGGATAGACGAAAATGCCACGTCGAATGTCAGATACGGAATATGGGGACGGGTTCTGAATGATTTGTTAATGGCATGCAATACAATAAAATCTGTATAATTACAGTGTCTGTTATTAAAGTCAGATGACAACAAATGATAAAAGGCTGAAGAAGTTAAAAAACATGTGCACTTTACTGCCCCAACAATATTCAGCTGATCACATGCAGATGTTGCTCGGTTCCACTCGAGATGGAGAGTCGGAGAGCTGAATCATGGTCACAAAGATAGAGTAAGATTGATTCCCTCCTAACCCAACCACCCCCCCTTCCCATATGACTTCACCCTTCCTTATCTCTGCAACCTCCTCCAGCCCTGCCCGCCGGAATCATCCCCCCCACACACACTGGATCAATCAAGAATGTCAGCGTGCAATTAGGTCAACTTGTTTCACAACATAATATAAGGGCCGTGCACATGTGACATGCTTTTCGTTCGGGACTTTGAGGTTTGTGCGACCACCTTGCATCACGCAGTGCTGGCGGCACCTCGGGTGTAGCGCAAGCCTCGCTGCCAATACCACATCGCTTTCGGGATGGTTACTGGGTAAGGTCCTGGCCCAAAGCAGCGGTGGTAAGGCGGGAGTCATTTGGAGTCAGCTGCAGGACAAGGCCCCTGACTAGGGAACGTGCTGAGTGGCCAGCAGTGCTGCAGGGCAAGTACCGCGACTTGGCGTTGCTGTTATTGGCCAGGAGCAGCATCACAAGTGCTGAACTGGGGGGAGGCGGGGCTCACACACATGGGTGGGGTGGGGTGGTGGGGTTGTGGTGGGAATGGGGGGGGGGGGTGTTGGGAGACTCTAACAGAACGGCGACTTAGGGCCAGAATGGGGCAGCACGGTAGCATGGTGGTTAGCATAAATGCTTCACAGCTCCAGGGTCCCAGGTTCGATTCCCGGCTGGGTCACTGTCTGTGTGGAGTCTGCACATCCTCCCCGTGTGTGCGTGGGTTTCCTCCGGGTGCTCCGGTTTCCTCCCACAGTCCAAAGATGTGCGGGTTAGGTGGATTGGCCATGCTAAATTGCCCGTAGTGTCCTAAAAAGTAAGATTAGGGGGTGTGGGGTTATGGGTATAGGGTGGATACGTGGGTTTGAGTAGGGTGATCATTACTCGGCACAACGTCGAGGGCTGGAGGGCCTGTTCTGTGCTGTACTGTTCTATGAATGGGAAGGCGTTGAACTTGGGGGTGCTTTACTTTACATTGCTTATCCTGCCAAGACCCTCCTTGTCCCAGTGCAGGAAGGGGGAAGGCATGACTGTCCAGTTACTATCTCAACAAGATTGTTTTCCGCAGGGCGCGGACATAACATCACATGTGTTGGTCCGTGGCGGGTCATGGGCTGCAGATGGTGAACTCAACCCAAGAGGCATCTGTAGCTTATAGATGGGGAGACGGTAATCATTCAGACGTCTCATGGTGGGAGGGGTGGAGAGGGGGTGGTGGAGTGAGGGTTTCAAAATCACAATGTACCAGAAGCATGAAGGTGGGGAAAGGTAAAGTCACCCAGGTCATAGCACATCTGCAATCGCAATGGCGTCAAGGATTATAGTGGAAGGTACGAGAGGTCATAGGGGGAAGGAGAATTCAACATCATCCACCAGGATGTTTGCGAGGGTTTTGTCACGCGCACCAGGAGGGGCCACGTTGATCTGACACTGAGCTTGGCACCATCATCTTATAAGATGAAGTTATTGAGCAGCAAATGCCATAAACAAGGACAAACTCATCTGCGGAGCTTCCTGAGGGCCTCTTGGATGATTGATGTATTGCTCTGCGGGGGTAAGGAGGGGTACGGGGCCAGCCAACAGATGTAAACATTCTCAGGTGAGGAGAGATGCACAGCTGAGACAAGTTACGAGCCTATTCACAATGAAAGAAACCAGGAAGATTACCAATGAAGGATAATCATGCAAGATTAACACAGTTACGTGACACTATTCGGACAACTTGTATGACCCCTTCATAGAATCCCTGCAGTGCAGAAGGACGCCATTCAGTCCATCGAGTTATCGAAAGAGAACCATACCTTGGCCCAATACCACGCCCTATCCCTGTAACCCCACCAAACCTTTTAACGCTAAGGGGCAATTTAGCATGGTCAATGCATCTAACCTGCACCTCTTTGGACTGTGGGAGGAAACTGGAGCACCCGGAGGAAACGCACACAGACACGGACAGTTACCCGAGGTCATCCTGGGTTTCTGGTGCTGTGAGGAAACAGTGCTAACCACTGTGCCACCGTGCCGCCTTAATCACATCTTCAAAATTCCCCAGAGCAAGAAGGGAGTCAGGAGCAATCGGGCGACTGGGCAATCCTCACGTGCTGGTTAGAATCGTTCTGAGGGCATGTTCGCACATGCACAGGCTCAGCCCCTTCCCCAAGGCCCCCAGCCACTCCCAAAACATAATCTCAGTTTGTAGCTAAATGTGTATTGCCAAAAGGTTTAGTATTCCCATCTAAAGGGAAGGTTAACTTAAAATGCTGCCTGGGCTGGGCAGGATTTCAGGGGTGAATATTTGCCTCCATGTCACCATCATGTGCAGACATCCGGAGATGGTGGCATAGTGGTAATATCACTGGGCTAGTAATCCAGAAGCCCAGGCTATCCTCTGTGGGAAAGGCTTCAAATCCCACCACAACAGCTGGTGGGATTTAAACTAGGATCAGGAAGAGTCGTACAAGCAGTGAAGGAGACTTCAGCCTGAGTGAAACAGGGACTGAGTGAGTATATTTAGGAATTTGATTTAAAGTGGATATTCAACTGGTAAGTGGTCGTTAGCACTGCTGCCTCGCAGTGCCAGGGACCCGGGATCAATTCCCTCCTTGGATGACTATGTGCGGAGTCTGCACGCTCTTCCAGTGTCTGCGCGGATTTCCTCCGGGTGCTCCGGTTTCCTCCCACAGCCCAAAGATGTGCAGGTTAGGTGGGGTTACGGGTATAGGATGGGGATGTCGGCCTAGGTAGGGTGCCCTTTCAGAGAATTAGTGCAGACTCAATTGGCTGAATGGCCTCTTTGTGCACGGCAGGGATTCACTGGATATGTGCCACATTCTCCAAGACTTAGAGCCACGGGGACTGGGGAGACATCCACTGCCAGTGACTCTGAAAGTCACGTGGCCCTGAACGTCTGTGCCAGTGGCTATTTCCAAAACTCAACTGGGAACTTCTGTGAGGTTTTGTAAGCTTCCACACATAAGTATATCCAGGAAGTTACAGATGACCTATTCGCCCAGGTCCACAATTACATGCACTTCACCAGAGTTCAAGCAAGCCAGGACCTCAGAGCACTGGGTTTCCCAGTCATTTCTGCGTTGCCATAGGCGAAAAGTGCCATTGACTGCACAAGTGTGGCTGTAAGATCTCCCTAACAACAGGTACTGCAATACATTAGTGACTGGAAGCCAAGATCAGTAAGTTTGTGGATGACACAAAGATTAGCTTGGTGAGGCTGAGAGTCTTGGGTTACAAGACGATATAGACGGGATGGTCAAATAGGCAGAAAAGTGGGAAATGGAATTTAACCCTGAAAAGTGTGAGGTGATACTCTTTGGAAGGAGTAATTTGACAAGGAAGTGTTCAACGAGTGGCCTGACACTGGGAAGTTCCGAGGAGCAAAGGGACCTTGGCTTGTTTGTCCGTGGATCTCTGAAGGCAGAAGGGCCGGTTAATAGGGTTGTGAACAAGGCATATGGGACACTTGCCTTTATCATTTGACACAGTAAGAAGTCTTACAACACCAGGTTAAAGTCCAACAGGTTTGTTTCAAACACGAGCTTTCGGAGCACGGCTCCTTCTTCAGGTGAATGGAAAGGCTTGTTCCAGAAATGTTTATATAGACACAGTCAGAGATGCCCCGGAATGCGAGCACCTGCAGGCAATCAAATCATCAAAGATGCAGAGAGAGAGGTAACTCCAGGTTAAAGAGGTGTGAATTGTCCCAAGCCAGTTCAGTCGGTAGGCCTCTGCAAGTCCAGGCTTGTTGGTGGGGGCCGAATGTAATGCGACATGAATCCCAGATCCCGGTTGAGTCCGCATTCATGCGTGCGGAACTTAGCTATAAGTTTTTGCTCAGCAATTTTGCGTTGTCGCGTCTCCTGAAGGCCTCCTTGTAGAATGCTGACCCGGAGATCAGAGGCTGAATGTCCTTGACTGCTGAAGTGTTCCCCAACTGGAAGGGAACAGTCCTGCCTGTTGATAGTCGCACGATGCCCGTTTATTCGTTGTCGCAGTGTCTGCATGGTCTCGCCAATGTACCACGCTTCGGGACATCCTTTCCTGCAGCGTATGAGGTAGACTACATTGGTCGAGTCGCACGAGTATGCGCCGCGTACCTGGTGACTCCATTGTCAACTTGTCAGACTACACCCTTCAACCAGACGAAATCGAAGTCCTCAGCAGAGGGCTCAATTTCTGCACCACCACCAAAATGGACCCCATCAGTCTCGCGGCAGATACGGAGGAATTCATCAGGCGAATGAGGCTCCGGGAATTCTTCCACAGACCCCAAGAGGCCGACAGCGAACCCAGGGACACGACCAATGAACCGGAACAGCAGACCGCGAGATCTGCAGTGCAGCAACTGAAAAGGAAAGAGTCAAATTGGACCCCTCCGGAAGGCCGCTGCCCTAGACTCGACATGTATGCTCAAGCCGTCAGAAGTCGTGTCAATGCCAGATTCATCACTCGCAATCACAAGGCAGCCTCAAACGTCACCCAAGCACAACGCAACGCCCACCCACCAGGTACGCGGCGCATACTCGTGCGACTCGACCAATGTAGTCTACCTCATACGCTGCAGGAAAGGATGTCCCGAAGCGTGGTACATTGGCGAGACCATGCAGACACTGCGACAACGAATAAACGGGCATCGTGCGACTATCAACAGGCAGGACTGTTCCCTTCCAGTTGGGGAACACTTCAGCAGTCAAGGACATTCAGCCTCTGATCTCCGGGTCAGCATTCTACAAGGAGGCCTTCAGGAGACGCGACAACGCAAAATTGCTGAGCAAAAACTTATAGCTAAGTTCCGCACGCATGAATGCGGACTCAACCGGGATCTGGGATTCATGTCGCATTACATTCGGCCCCCACCAACAAGCCTGGACTTGCAGAGGCCTACCGACTGAACTGGCTTGGGACAATTCACACCTCTTTAACCTGGAGTTACCTCTCTCTCTGCATCTTTGATGATTTGATTGCCTGCAGGTGCTCGCATTCCGGGGCATCTCTGACTGTGTCTATATAAACATTTCTGGAACAAGCCTTTCCATTCACCTGAAGAAGGAGCCGTGCTCCGAAAGCTCGTGTTTGAAACAAACCTGTTGGACTTTAACCTGGTGTTGTAAGACTTCTTACTGTGCTCACCCCAGTCCAACGCCGGCATCTCCACATCATTTATCATTTGAGGCATAGATTACAAAAGCAGGGAGGTCATGGTGGAGCTGTATAGAACTTTGCTAAGGCCACAGCTGGCGTACCGTATGCAATTCTGGTCACCACATTATATGAAGGATGTGATTGCAGTGGAGGGGGTGCAGAGGCAATTCACCAGAATGGTGCCTGGGATGGAACATTTAAGTTATAAAGCAAGGTTGGAGTGGCTTGGGCTGTTTTCGCTGGAGCAGAGAAGACTGAGGGGCGACCTGATCGAGGTGCACTTGATTATGAGGGGCATGTGTAGTGATCTGCATAACTGTATATACCCAACGGGGTAATGTAAATACACTACAACTAAGTAACCACGAGAGGGAGCACTAGAGATGTATAAAATCGACAGTCGAAAGCCAGGAGGTCACTCTTCACAGGAACAACAGCTAGTGAGCAGGCCACAGACAGACTCTCATGTAACATCGAGTATAAGCTCTGGAGAGAGAACAAACTCACTCAATAAAGCATTTACTTCAACTGGAAGATTACGAGCTTTATTCAGACATAAGAAATAATATAATATGGGCAGGCTGGATAGGGAAGCAGCTGTTTCCCTTGAAGGGTCAGTTATGAGGGGACACAAGTTCAAGGTGAGGGGTAAGAGGTTCAGGGGGGGTTTGAGGAGAAATGTTTTTACCCAGAGGTAATGACAGTGTGGAATGCATTGCCTGGGAGGGTGGTAGAGGCGGGTTGCCTCACATTCTTTAAAAAGTACCTGGATGACCACTTGGCACATCTTAACATTCGACGCAATGGACCAAGTGCTGGCAAATGGGATTAGGTCGCCAAGTCAGGAGTCTTTCATGCGCTGGTACAGACTCGATGGGCCGAAGGGCCTGTTCTGCACTATATTAGAACATAGAACATAACATAGAACATACAATGCAGAAGGAGGCCATTCTGCCCATCGAGTCTGCACCAACCCACTTAAGCCCTCCCTTCCACCCTATCCCCATAACCCAATAACCCCTCCTAATGTTTTTGGTCATTAAAGGACATTTTATATGGCCAATCCACCTAACCTGCACGTCTTTGGACTGTGGGAGGAAACCAGAGCACCCGGAGGAAACCCACACAGACACGGGGAGAACGTGCAGATTCCTCACAGACAGTGACCCAGCGGGGAATCGAACCTGGGACCCTGGCGCTGTGAAGCCCCAGTGCTATCCATTTGTGCTACCGTGCTGCCCATATTATTCTGTGATTCTGTGATTAATAGGAAAGGCTTCCACTCACTGAATGGAGTGTGATGACGACTAACAAATCCTATAGATTTTCATGAGGTATCCCAAAACCATCATGGATTCCTACACCTTAGGTAGATCGCAGATCCCGGGCATCTTCAAAGGACAACACAATATCCCTGGTTGGCTCCTTGGGGACAAAACGTAACTGCAAACCACAAGACACCATCTGAAGGCCACAAATTATCCCAGAGAGAAGATCGAATGACGCTCATGAGAGGATTTGAATATCGGTGGAACATATCAGAGACATGTTAAAAATATGATTCTGATGTCTGGACAGATCTGGCAGCTCAGTGCAGCTCACCCCCCCCCCCCCCCCCCCCACCCCCCCAGAGGGTTCGCAGATCACCATGGCTGTGCGCGCTCCGCACTCTGGCATTGAAATGGGGGAAGGAGCTGCCAGATGCCGAAGCTGGAAGAGGATGTTCAATTAGGAGGACTTTGAAGGGAATGAGGGTGGTGAGGCTGAGGAAGTCGAGGCTGCAGAAGAAGAGGCTGCAGCATGAGCCAGGCGAGGCAAGCATGCACATGAGGCCCTCACAGTCAACTGATACCAGGAGGATGGTAATGAACAGTAATGAAATGAAAAAATGAAAATCGCTTGTTGTCACAAGTAGGCTTCAATGAAGTTACTGTGAAAAGCCCCTAGTCGCCACATTCTGGCACCTGTTCGGGGAGGCTGTTACGGGAATCGAACCGTGCTGCTGGCCTGCCTTGGTCTGCGTTCAAAGCCAGCGATTTAGCCCAGTGTGCTAAACCAGGGTGCTCTTGGACAAGCACCCTCCATTATGAGCCCACATAAACACTAGCATGTCTATCCCTCTCAATTCAACCATCCTCTCCGCTTCCGAATACTCACACAGGAAGCTCAACTTGTCCTGAGCCTTTGCAGAATGGTGAGATCTCAGGACGAGCTCCAGAAATCGGGTGCTGACTGGTGTAAGTTGTCCTAGAATCACATGTCTGAAGGTGCTGCCTCTTCCAGCATCTTTCATGCATCCCAGTTGCTATGGCAACCTACAGGAGGAAGCAGCTGCTCTCCTAGCCTCGCTGGGCTCATGTTTTCAATGTAACAATGCTCCTGCAGAAGAGTCAACACCAGCATATGTATAACACTCTCTGTGTCACCTTGAGGATCATACTGAGAGGAACCATAAGACCATAAGACCGTAAGACAATAGCGCAGAAATAGCCCACTTGGCCCATCGAGTCTGCTCTGCCATTCAATCTTGGCTGATATTTTCTCATCCCCATTCTCCTGCCTTCTCCCCATAACCCCTGATCCCCTTATTAATCAAGAACCTATCTACCTCTGTCTTAAAGACATTCAGTGAATTGGCCTCCACAGCCTTCTGCGGCAAAGAGTTCCACAGATTCACCACCCTTTGGCTGAAGAAATTCCTCCTCATCTCTGTTTTAAAGGATCGTCCCTTTAGTCTGAGATGGTGTCCTCTGGTTCTAGTTTTTCCTACAAGTGGAAGCATCCTCTCCACGTCCACTCTATCCAGACCTCGCAGTATCTTGTAAGATTCAATAAGATCTCCTCAAATCCTTCTAATCTCCAACGAGTACAGACCCAGAGTCCTGAAACGTTCCTCATACGACAAGTTCTTCATTCCAGGGATCATTCTTGTGAACCTCCTCTGGACCCTTTCCAAGGCCAGCACATCCTTCCTTAGATACGGGGCCCAAAACAGCTCACAATACTCCAAATGGGGTCTGACCAGAGCCTTATACAGCCTCAGAAGAACATCCCTGGTCTTGTATTCTAGCCCTCTTGATATCAACGCTAACATTGCATTTGTCTTCTTAACTGCCGACTGAACCTGCACATTAACCTTAAGAGAATCGTGAACAAGGGCTCCCAAGTCCCATTGTGCTTCTACTTTCCGAACCATTTCTCCATTTAGAAAATAGAGAACCACTCCGACCAAGGCTGCCAAGACCCGAATGCAGGTGTTGGGATATCTATTTAGACGTGACGCAGTCCTCTGTGCCTCCTTCTTGTCAATTACATTGACACCTGGCACCTGCAGTTCAGGATTCTGGCCTACAGTCACCATCACCTTTCTATGGATATGGACCACCTGAGGATGGCAAAATTCAAACAGTTTCCCTCCATACATCACAGTGCCTCCTCTTGAGCAAAGACGGTTCACCATCATGGCTGTTCCTGATGAACCGCAGCAGGCTCAGACAGCATGACACACCGAAGGCTATATCTACTTGATAATAAAGACCACATATCAACTTTACCACATCCTCGCTCCTAACCAATAGCTTCGCTCAGTGTACCACCAAGCTTTCATATGCGCTTCCAGAGCTTGTTATAAGGCTCCATTGAAAGGAGAAAATCACCAATCAACACACTAACCTCAATGAGGGTTTAGTTGAGGGTACACTCTTTGCTTCATCCTACATCATGAATATAGCTTTGTGGCTGCTAAATGGACAACTGAAAGGTAGATCATAGCATTTACAGTGCAGAAGGAGGCCATTCGGCCCATCGAGTCTGCACTGGCTCCTGGAAAGAGCACCCTACCCAAGGTTAACACCTCCACCCTATCCCCATAACCCGGTAACCCCACCCAACACTAAGGGCAATTTTGGACACACTAAGGGCAATTTATCATGGCCAAGCCACCTAACCTGCACATCTTTGGACTGGGGGAGGAAACCGGAGCACCCGGAGGAAACCCACGCACACACGGAGAGGATGTGCAGACTCCGCACAGGCAGTGACCCAAGCCGGAATCGACCGGCAGGGACCCTGGATCTGTGAAGCGATTGTGCTAGCCACAATGCTACCATGCTGCCCCATAAACTCTCAAGATGTGGGTATGAGTGCCATGACCATAAGGTGACTGAGAGGAGCATAACCGAGACTCATTGAAGTGGCAAAGCCCTCAGAAGTATTGTTGAGCGGAGCACACATGCATTCTGAATGTTTGAAATGCGCTTGGTGCACAGGAGCCCGCAATAGCTCTGAGGAAGGGCTAATAGCATGAAAACCCTGCTGGATAAAAGACAGTACATGGGGTTCCAGGATACATGACAGTTTTCTATCTCTTTAAACATCTCTCTTTCTACACCAGACCTTGACCTCTCTTGAAAGCAGCCTCAGCCTTACACAGCTAAGAAACAGGATGACATGACTCTGCGAAGCATTTGAACCAGGTTCTCCTACAAGAGTTCCTTACATTAATGATGATGTATCACTAGTGTCAGGAATGATCTGAACAGGCATACACTCTTGTGTTGATGAAAGCTGGTTACATAGATACGAGGCGCATGATAGTGAAACCTACGATAAGGAGAGGGACAGACCATGCTGGCATGTCTGTTTGACAGCGACGTAGCTCATGATAAAGTGGAGGCACAAGCAAAAGGAGATGTTAAATGTCTTGTATTCTGTGTACATTGATGATTATTATAAGCAGGTGCTTAAGACTCTTGCCGTTGTTGTGCTCCGAACATTACTTAGATTTCCGAACCCTACCACGACACCTTGGAGCTTTCCCAAAAGCCACAGTGCCGGTGAAGGCAGCTTGCTGGCTGCTACGCCCTATTATCTGTGATGACTTCAGTGGGCATCCTATGGAGGCCCCAGCCTACTTTGGGTGTCCTTCTGTGGAGCAGGTGCAACTTCGTCAGCTTGTGGAGCTGAAGCTGGTGGGGTTACAGGAAGAGAGGATAAGGGTCAGATGGACACCACAGGGGTCACCTAGGTGGATGACCCCAGGGTGTACACCTGCTGATCCTCCTCTTCCCTGTGGGTGCCCAAAGGTCCCTGGCTAACTCCTTGAGGAGAAAGGGCTGTTGCACTGAGAAAAAGCTGACCCACTCCCCCTATCAAGTAGCCACTGATGGATGCCACCAAGGGATACAGCAAGGGAGCATTGCTCCTGCAACAATGCAGGACTAATGTCATGGTACCAAGATCAGTGTTGAGTTTAGTGCTTGTCAGTGCTGGCCTGAGTGCATTGGCATGCCAATGCTATCACCTCGGATTGAATGCGAACAGCATCCTCCATCATTCATTGCATTCTGAGGGATGCAGCAGTCATGCCTTCCTGACCTTCCCTGAATGGTCACTGCAGTTCACAGAACTGATTTGCGCCTGAGTTCGGAGGCTCATCATTTGATTGATCAGAATTGTGCTCCAGCAGTCGTCCGAGTGCTGACGACTTCTGACACCCTTTCCTCCACCTGCTGTGGACCAGATTGTGAATCCAAGACTGCTCTAATTCTGGCTCCTACCAAAATGTGTGTCTCTGCGCTGATGGAGGGCGGGGTTGAGAACTGTGGCGGGTCTTGAAATGTGCTGACCTCAGGTTCTTCACCCCAGGTGACCTCGGAATGGAAGCTAAGGGCCTGGTTTATAGGTGTCCTTGAGTGTTATCCAGAGGTACCTGTGAACGAGGGAGAGAAAATTATTGCATGGCAGAAGACAAATGGATGATTGATGGCTGGTACACACACGATGGGCCGAAGTTCCTCTTCCTGCGCCGTAAAACTCTATGACCTTGTCTCTTTGGGAGTGAGGATCCGAATGTCAACCCCTTCAATCCCCCATCCCTGCCAAAGCCGAAGACCTCTCCCTTGTGCAAGCTCGTCCTGCATAAAAACAGACAGAGAGAGTGTCAGCACGACACATGCCAAGGCAAATCATACGGATCATGCGTGTGCGGTGAGTGGCGACATAGCTGGGAGGAGGACGCGAGCTCAAGGGGACATGAGACTGATGGAGATGTGAAGGTGTGTGTGTGTGTGTGAGAGTGAGTGGTGATGCCCTGAGCTGGCAGTGAGCGAGATTAATGTGAATGTGTGAACGTGTGATGGGCTGGTGAGTCAGTCAGTTACAAGTTTTGAAATGATGAACTTACCTTGATGGCATGGATGAGATCATTTCACATCTTCCAACACTGGATGGCGAGCCTTGTGTGTGGCGATTTGGCACTGGCCGCTATTACCACCGCCTCCCAAGTCAGAATAGTGAGGCTGATGGCCCTGAGGCCAGAACGGGGGTAAGGGACATCGCGGCGGACCTCAACTGTGTGCAGCAGGCAGTCCAGGCGAGGTATTGATGAAATTCGGTCATCTTGACTTTTGGGGCCATCTTGTTTCTGTGCAGCAACCTTGGATTGCATAAAGTGCAATAGGTGTGCACAGGTGTGCTTTAAAATGGCGGCTGGAGTGAGGCAACGGGTAGATCACGGTGTGGCGGGTGAGGTCACGGTGTGGCGGGTGAGGTCACGGTGTAGTGGGTGAAGTCACGATGTGGCGGGTGAGGTCACGATGTGGCAGTTGAGTCCAAGGCTGATTTTGTGGCTGTGCTTTCTATATGAAAGGGTAGCAAATAACTGACCATCAAAAAATTCTCTAGTTACCTCATTTTGACAGCGGACAAGACATGGTGACAAAACAAGCACTGAGGGTGTGGACTGTAGCGGTTCAAGGAGGCAGCTCCCCACACCTTCTCAAATTCAGGATCGCCTAGCCAGCGATGCTCAAACCCCATGAAAGAAATCAAACCCAAAGGGCAGCAAATACTTCAAGGCCTCCATGCAGATAGTGGTACTTAATGTATTCGTTCTGACACCATTTGAATGATTCAATGACCCATATTGTTTTAACCCCTAGGCATTCACATTGACTCAATATGCACAGCTCGCATTACTGAGACAAAAGGCTGTGGGTTCAAGTTCCACTTGAGAGAGCTGAGCACCAATTCCAGGCTGCCACTGCATTGCAATAAAGAGGGAGTGCAGCACTGTCGGAGGTGCCATTTTCCAGGTGGGTTTAAACGGAGGCTCTGTCTGCTCTCTCAGTCGGACATTCCGTGGCATTCTTTCAACGAAGGCCAGGGAGTTCCCCCTGATGTCCAGGTCCATATTTACCCCACAACCAACAGCTAAATCGCTGGCTTTTAAAGCAGGCCAAGCAGGCCAGCAGCACGGTTCGATTCCCGTACCAGCCCCCCGGGACAGGCGCCGGAATGTGGCGACTAGGGGCTTTTCACAGTAACTTCATTGAAGCCTACTCGTGACAATAAGCGATTTTCATTTCATTCATTTCATTTCAAGTGAAATGGCAAATGCTCGCATCTTCCAATACATACAGTGTTGACTTATTTAGTACATACACCAACACAAAGTGAAAAAATAAAGTTACATGAGGCTACGTTGGTACACGGCCCGCTCTCAGTCCCATTTCTCAATTCTGCCACAGTCCCTCTGCCTTCGCAAACTCCTCTGCCGCTTCCGCCGTCCCAAAATAAGAGTCCTTGGATTTGTAGGTCACCATCAACTTAGGTGGATATACTATGCCGCACTGCACCTTGCTGATGTACAGTGCCTTCTTCACCCGGCTGAAGGCAGCCCGCCTCCTCGCCAGCTCCACCGTAAAGTCCTGGTATATGCACATACCATCTCCAGCCCACTGCACCACCCGCTTCTGCTTTGCCCAGCACAGGACCTTCTCCTTAATGCTATACCTGTGGAAACACACAGTTACTACTCTTGGCGGCTCACTCGTCTTTGGTATAGGCCTCCACAACCGGTGAGCCCGATCCAGTTCATATTGAGAGGGATCGTCCCCCTCCCCCAATAGCTTCGCCAACACCGTGGCAAAATACTCCGTCAGCCTCGGGCCTTCCACTCCTTCAGGCAGACCCACAATCCTCAGATTCTGCCACCTGGATCTCTTTTTCCAAGCTTGGACATTTTCCCTCCCTGTGCCTTCTTACAGCTTTTTCAGCCTCCGTTGCCCCCGGGACCGGACGTTAAAACCCCAAAATTTCTATTCCCGAGCGGGAGCCCTTCAGTGTGTGTCTGCCTCCCGCCCACCATCACCGGAAGTCTGGTTGGGTGATAGTTGAGTTGTTGGGGATCTGATTGGGGTTTAGTTGCTTTGCTCACTAAAATTACCCAGGTGTTAGATCAGCCATTAAACGATCAAACGTTTCCAGGGTTTATTGACCGCAGAGGAGTCCAAATGTGAGGCGTGAAGAAAACTGGTTTGTTTCAAAGTAAACTATTCACAGTACACTCCAGGTCCCAACCGGGACTACCGGGGCTCAGCTCTCACCTGGACCAGCTTATACACTAGAGTCCACTTACTCTGTTGATGGACCCTCAACGCTTAGCGGAGAAGCTGGTATTCAACGAGACTCACGCGGAGACTAATTGGTCTATCCGTATCAGCCTCCTGCGGGTTATAACACAGGTTAAGTACTGAGATAAGCCCCATGTAGGTAGCCTAAGTCTCTGTCCTTAACTCAGGATTGGAGTCATCTGTGGAGGGTCCAGGCTACCGGAAATTTGCTCATCCGAAGTTTAAACTTCCCGGCACATCCCAGATATATCCCTGTTTTAGGGCTTTCACAGGGTCCTGATACACATCTCGCCAAATACTTCCCGTCTACGACAATCAGACGAGGATTTGGGCACAAAATAACAGCAGAGATGATGGCCGGGATTCTCCGCCACACCACTCTGACGCTGGGTCGCAAATTCTCCGGCGACCGGAGAATCGCTGCCTATCACGCCAGCGCGGTCACCGCGGTGCCGGTTGGGGGCTGTTGAAAACGCCCCCCCCCCCCCCCCCCCCCCCCACGATTCTCCACGCTCGATGGATCGAGTTCGGCCGAGTCCCGTTGGCATCGTTTGCATATGGTCCTACCCGGCGGGACCTCGCCGTTCTGGCTGTGGAGCCCGTCCTGGTAGGGGGGCAGCAGGGGGAGCCGACTCCAGGTGGGGCTTCCACGGTGGCCAGGCACGCAATTGGGGGCAACCGATCGGCGGGCGGGATTGTTCCGGGGGGGGGGGGGGGGGGACTATGTTCCTCCGTTCTTGGCCCTTGTAGGGCTCCACCATATTGCATGGGGGCCAGCGTGGACATGCCAGTTGTGGCACACATGCGCAAACCCGCGCGGCCATGGCGTGCGCATGTACAATCCCGTGCCGGCCGTGGCGGGCCCGCTTTCAGCACCGGAGCAGCGCATATCACTCCGGTGCTGTTCTAGCCCCTGAGGAAGGGGTGAATGCCTGGGCCTGGAGGCCTATTGACGCCGGCGCCGCTCGCACCAGTTTTGACGCCGGCATCAACACTTGGCTGGAATTTCGCAGAATCCCGGCCCATGCTTCCAAAGAACGTCATTGGCTGGAAATTATCTTGACATCACTGACACTCTATACATAACGTGGGCTGATTCAGACCACAGGAGTACCAGACACGACGTCCCAACGCACACACTCATTCACTTCCTTAAAAATGCAAATAAAACCATACATAATTGTCTTAGTGCGAGCGAAACATGGGGAGCTTGGATATTTCCAATTTATAATTTCAATAAGGATGCAGGGAGTCTCCACCGCGTAAAATAAAGAACTTTGCTTTATTTACAATTACGGTACATACACTTCCCGTTAGATTCCTAGCGGGTCTCCTACCGGCCGGAGATCATACTCCGCCATAACCACGGGGAAGATAATCATTTCCAGCCTGTAAGTCCCACGCGGGATATTACAATGATAAATCCTGGAGGAGCTAAAGCTGGTTGAAAACATTTGAGTGATGTTTTCAATCAGTTTTTTGCCCCCTGATGTTGTGTCTCTCACGCTTTCTCCTAGCTGCTCAGTTGACAGCAGTGAGCTGCATAAGTATGCTCGAATGATGTAGCGACGTAGCATGGGGGCAACATGAAGGAGCACACACAGTACCGTAGCCAGTTTTCATTCTTCCCTGAGTGCAGCCAAGTCCCCTCGCCCCCATAGCCTGCCGGGGCTAGGTCTGAGGACCCTTGCAGGCTGGGCAGCTGTGGGTTGCCCCATAGGCAGCTCTTTTAACTTTAATTGGTTTCCTACACGCTGGACAAAAAGCCCTTTAAAAATAGCGGACAGTAAGGCTGGTTCAAATCGGGTAGTGGGCAGAGGATATTCCGCCTGGAAACAGGACAAAATTGGACAAATTGTGACCCGATCTATAAATGCTCGTCCTTTTTCAGTTGCTGGCTGCAACATCTGCCTTTTATGAGGGCAGCTACATCCTGGATCGTGGGTTTGCACAAACATGTCGCGCTGGTTTCAGAGTGCCAAACATGTTTTTTGTTTTCACTTTAAATCATTTAAATCTTTAAATCGGCTGTTAGGCTAATACAAAGCTGCTTACACAGCTGGTGCCAAATTAAATGAAGTAATGCTATAAGTGGATTAGTGAGCTGAAAACTACATGGAACTTTATGAAGCTGGATCGCCTGGCCTCAGGTGTTCTCGTTCTGGAGGAGCTTTCACATACTCGGTGAATTGACTTTTTTATGGGCCAGGGTTTAGAGAATCCCAAAGTGTATCATACAGTTCATCTGACCCACAACTTTTAATAGATTGTGGTATGTGGAGCACACGGCCCACTCTGCAGGTGTGGTGCAGCAGAAATGGAAAGGTATTTTTTAAAGCAAAAACAATGTTTATTCCATTAACTCATGTTAACCTTTTTTAAAACATACAGTGAACACCTGATCAACCATCAATTCAAATACAACCCCAAAGAATACAACACTAAGTAATCCTTAAGCTGTCCCTTTAACATACATAAGACTAAAAAAACCTTTAAAACAGAACGACATCAGGCTTAACTTCACTGCTGAGAACAGTTACCATGTTGAAATCAGCAAATAAACATTTATAAGCTTGCAGAGATTCACATACAACCTGCTGTGATTGCAGCTTCTCCAGAACTAACATGAAACCAAACCCATCATGCAGCAAAAGCTTAAAGCGTAAGTAAAAAGCTGACAGACAGCCCAGCTCCACCCACTCTCTGACATCACTGCAGTAATAAACACCCATTTCTTAAAGGTATGCTCATTATAGATATTTATATACACACCCATTTATAAACACCCATTTGTTAAAGGTACTCTCACATGACACCTCCCCCCCAAGAAAAAAACCCATCAACTTCAAGATGGTTTCATTATTCACCTTTTCACTATCCTTCAAGAAATGCACACAGTAAATATACCCTTTTGTTTCAGAAACCAACACACACAAACAGGTATAATAATATTGACCATTTTTGTTCTTCTTCCTCCAACTGGAATCCTTCTCGATTGACAGTCTCTTTGAACAAGAAGGTCTCTGCACAATCCATCCATTTCTCTACGCCTCGGCATTTCTCTTTAAAGTCAGATGCTTCAGTTCAATCTGATCATAGAGTCCCTTTTAATTCTCCAACACAAGAGCATTGGTTATCACAGCTTTCAGGCAGTCAAATGCCTGTTGAAAGTCCGCTGTTCACTGAAATTTTTGACGCTCTTCAGCAAGTCCATCAGTGGAGTAACCACGCAACAAAAATATTGCACAAATTTCCGATCAAATCCATTCATGCCAAGAAATCACATTATTTCCCTTCGTCTTGAGGGTATCGGAAACTCCTCAATAACTGTTGATTTCTCATCCCAAGTGATAATTCGACCCTATCTATTTTTTATGGCCAAGGAAAGTGACTTGGGCTTTTCCAAATTCACTTTTGACTAGGTTTACCACGAAACCCGCCTGCTGAAGTCGATCGAGTATCTCCATCAGATGTTTTAAATGTTCTTTCCATGTCTGGCTGAAAATTACGAGATCATCGATGTATACCCCACAATTAGGTAATCCTTAAACAACTTTGTTAGTTAACTGTTGAAATGTGGCTGGGGCGTTTTTCATGCCAAATGGACCTTGAATTGGTATATACCATCTGGAGTCACAAAAGCTGAAATTTCCTTCGCTCTTTTGGGTAAAGGTACCTGCCAGTAACCTTTAAGTAAATCCAGTTTGGAAATGAAAGCTGATTATCCCACTTTCTCAATGCAATCCTCCAAATGTGGGATAGGATAAGAGTCCATTCTTGTAACTACATTAACCTTATAAAGTCCACACACAACTGTTGGGTACCGTCTGGTTTAGGTACCATCACTATGGGTGAGCTCCATTGGCTGCAACCACTTCAATTATGCCATTTTTAAGCATACTCTCAATCTCTTTGTTAACCTGTGCCAATCTTAAAGGGTTAAGTCTGTATGGATGTTGTTTGATTGGAACAGCCTTTCCCACATCTACATCATGTATAGCCATTTTCGCACTTCCCAATTTATCTCCACAAACTTGCCTATGTGATATCAATAACATTTTCAGGTCAGATCGTTTTCCCTCTGGAAGGTAACTCAACAATTTATCCCAATTTTTAAGAACACCCTCGTTTTCGAATTTAATTTGAGGTATGTCAAATTCGCAGTCATCTGGATTTGGTTCGACACTTTGAATTAGAATCATTAAAACCTCCTCCTTTTTCTCTCCTTCTCTTTCAAGGTACCTTTTCAGCATATTCATATGACACACTCAGTGTCTTCCATCTATCTGATGTTTTTACCACATAATTCACCTCACTTACTTTCCTTTCAATCTGACAAGGTCCACAAAACCTAGCTTTTAAAGGTTCACCTACCACTGGTAACAATACTAAAACTTTATCTCCACTGGCAAAACTACGAACTTCGGATTTCTTGTCCGCGACCCGTTTCATCACATTTTGTGCAACTTTCAAATGTTGTCCAGCCAATTCACCTGCTCTATTTAATCGTTCCCTAAAATGTGACATGTAATCCACTAATGTAATTTCCGATTTCTCACTCACCAATTTCTCCTTAATCCATTTAAGTGGTCCTCTTACCTCATGACCAAAAATTAGTTCAAAAGTATTAAATTAGGTTGATTCATGAGGTGCATCCCTAATTGCAAACAGTACGAATAGAATTCCTCTATTCTAATCCTCTGGATAATCTTGATAATAAGGTCTCAACATTGTCTTTAATGTCTAATGCCCCCTTTCTAATGCTCCCTGCAATTCTGGATGGTACACAGTTGATTTAAATTGTTTTATTCCAAAGCTATCCATAATGTCTTTGAATAACTTTGAGGTAAAATCTGATCCTTGATCCGATTGTATTTCGGTGGGTCGTCCATATCTAGTAAAGAATTTAAGTAACTCTTCCACAATCTTTTTAGCTGTAATATTACATACTGGAATGGTCTCTGGAAACCTAGTAGACACATCCATTATAGTCAAAAGATATTGATTCCCACTTTTTGTTTAAAGAAGCGGTCTTAGGCAATCAATTAGGACCCTTGTAAAAGGCTCCTCAAATGTTGGAATGAGTATTAAAGGCGTTGGTTTTATTACTGCTTGAGGTTTCCCTCTCACTTGACATGTGTGACATGATTGACAAAATTTAACTACATCTTTATGTAGTCCAGGCCAATAAAAATGTTTCTGGATTTTATCTTGAGTTTTCCTTTTTCCCCAAGTGACCTCCCACTGGTACCTCCTCTGCAACTCGCAACACCTCCTTTCTTATCCCTACCGGCAATACTACTTGATGAACTTCAGCCCATTTTTCATCCGTCTGCATATGTAAAGGTCTCCATTTTCTCATCATGACTTTACTTTTACAGTACACTCAGATTCCTCTTCCGTGTATGCTTTCTGATACATCCATTTTATTTCTATATCTTTCTGTTGTAACTCCGCCAATTTTCCTGAACTACAAATATCCACCTCATCCTCCAACTGTTCTTGTTCTTTTTGAACCATCTGATCAAAAATTGTTTCTGATAATTGCACTTCAACTTCATCTTCACTCTTTGAATATCCCAGGATATTCGTCCTTCAACACTTCAGTTGTCTGATTTTCCACTGGCTTATCAACCAGAGTAGGCATCACTCCCACCTGCGATCCAGCTATAACATTACCCAAGATCAACTGTATTCCTGGACAAGATAGTTTCTCTGTTACTCCTACTACCACTCCACCACTCTTCACTGGACTTTCCAACCTTACCTTATATAATGGAACACTACTCCTCTCACCCTGAATTCCACATATTATCACCTTTTCTGGCAACATTCTTCCCAAACTTCATAACTCCTCACCTCTTACCATTAAAGACTGACTAGCTCCCGTATCTCTTAAAATTGAGACTTCTTTACCTGCTTCTCCTGATACACATGAGTAAACTTTACCCACACAAGTAAATTCTTTAAAGAGATCTTGCACCTTCTTATCAATCACCTCTTGATCAGGCTGTACAATATTTTACATATCCTTCGCTCCACTTGGGCTTTCGTTTACCACTTTAACAAATCCCACTGTCTTATCCTGTTTTACCACATCAGCCTTCCCAGTGCTTTTCTTCAACCACCAACACTGTGAATTTATGTGGCCTAGTTTATTACAGTGAAAATATTTGAGCACGGTAGCATTGCGGATATCACGGTAGCATTGTGGATAGCACAATCGCTTCACAGCTCCAGGGTCCCAGGTTCGATTCCGGCTTGGGTCACTGTCTGTGTGGAGTCTGCACATTCTCCCCGTGTGTGCGTGAGTTTCTCCGGGTGCTCCGGTTTCCTCCCACAGTCCAAAGATGTGCAGGTTAGGTGGATTGGCCATGATAAATTGCCCTTAGTGTGTCCAAAATTGCCCTTAGTGTTGGGTGGGGTTACCGGGTTATGGGGATAGGGTGGAGGTGTTAACCTTGGGTAGGGTGCTCTTTCCAGGAGCCGGTGCAGACTCGATGGGCTGAATGGCCTCCTTCTGCAGTGTAAATTCTATGATTAATCTATGATTTCTACACTCCTGGATTTCTTTTTTAGTCTGAGGTACACTCTCCTTTTTATGTCCCAACAGATCACCTTTACCTTTACCACTTGAGTCTTTCTCATGTCCCCAGTTTCTATCCCTCACAGGCTGAAACTGATGTCGGAACCCAAGGTTTGATTTATGAACTAATTCATAATCATCTGCCATTTCTGCTGCTAATTTCGCAGTTTTAACCCTCTGCTCTTCCACATGATTCTCACTACATCAGGAATTGAATTTTTAAACTTCCCCAAAAGTATAATTTCTCTGAGAGCTTCATACATTTGGTCTATTTTCAAAGCCCTTATCCACCTATCAAAATTACTCTTTTGATTCTTTCAAACTCCATGCATGTTTGACCAAATTCTTTCCTTAAATTTTTAAACCTTTGTCTGTAGTTTTCATGCACTAGTTCATATGCACCCAAGATGGATTTCTTCACCTCCTTATACGTCCCAGATACCTCCTCCGGTAGTGATGCAAACACTTCATTAGTCCTACCTATCAGCTTTGTTTGAATCAGTAATACCCACATGTCCTGTGGCCATTTCATTTGTTCAGCTACTTTCCCAAATGAAATGAAAAAGACTTCAACCTCCTTCTTGTCAAACCTTGGCAATGCTTGGATAACTGACTGGCATGTTTCATGGTCATTTTCTGAAGTTTAAACTCTCTTTCTTTGTCTTTTTTCCTGATCTGTATCTCCCTTTCTCTTTCTTTTTCTTCTGCTAGAGCTATTCTTTCTTTCCTCCTTTAGTCTCTCTCCTTTTCTTTTTCCTCTCTATCCCTTTCTCTTTCCTTTTCCGCTCTCTCTCTTTCTTTTTCCTCTCTTTCATATTCAAGCTGCTTTAATTCTTTCTCATGTTCCATTTGTTTAATTTGTAACTGAATTTTTGGCATTTCCTATAGTCAAACTGTATCACAGGCAACTTTAAATGCTCAGCCATCGCCATTATAACCTCATCTTTTCGCATTTTTTCAGGTAATGTTAACTGCAATGTTTTTGCCGAATCTAACATTCTGATTTTAGTCTCTGTCTGTAAAGTATTGCGTGTGACCGTCTCCACCCCCAAAAACTTCAGAGCCTCTGAAAGAGCCATTTTCCACAACACACTCCCCACTTAAACTAAAATGCCACACCTGAAAAGCAACCACAATATGCTTACCCCTCACTGTCTTTAAGTTCACTAAGACAATCCAATAGATAGACTTTTATCCCCCTCGAGCCCACAATTTGTTATGGGCCAGGGTTAAGAGAATCCCAAAGTGTATCATGGAGTTCACCTGACCCACAACTTTTAATAGATTGTGGTATGGGGATCACACGGCCCACTCTACAGGTGTGGTACAGCAGAAATGGAAAAGTATTTTTTAAAGCAAAACAATGTTTATTCTTTGAACTCAAGTTAACCTTTTTTAAAAACATACAGTGAACATCTTAGCAACCATCAATTCAAATACAAACCCCAAAGAATACAATACTAAGTAATGCTTAAGCTGTCCTTTTAACATCATAAGACTTAAAACACCTTTAAAACAGAAGGGCATCAGGCTTAACTTCACTACTGAGAACAGTAACCACGTTGAAATCAGCAAATTAACATTTATAAGGTTGCAGAGATTCACACACATCCTGCTGTGATTACAGCTTCTACAAAACTAGAATGAAACCAAACCCATCCTGCAGCAAAAGCCTAAAGCGAAAGTAAAAAGCTGACAGACAGCCCAGCTCCACCCACTCTCTGGCATCACTGCAGTAATAAACACCCATTTCTTAAAGGTACGCTCACGAGAGATATTTATATACACTCCCATTTAAAAACACCCTTTTCTTAAAGGTACTCTCACATGGCAACATCACTGTTGTGAATTATGCCAAAGTCAGACGGTAACAAAGAGGAAAATGGAGACTGAAGAGCCTCAAAATATAGGTGGGCCCCCAAACATCTACAGTAGCCCTGTCAGCCTCACATATCTTCGGTGACACCTGTCCTGGCATGGCAGGATGCCAGTCATTCTGTTATACAGGTGAGTTGTTGTGTTGTTGCATGGTCACCTTAAGAGCTTAGCCACATGACATCATCGGCTGCTTTGCAGGCTTTCATCTTAGTCAAGGCCAAGCCTTTGTACAGTTCACATCTGTCTAATAAGCTTCTGTTGAGTATTGCATTCAACCCCACGGCATTACATTATCTTATCCTGCAAGTACAATATATATGATGAAGATATTTTTTATGGAAATCTTCCGTCCACAGCCTCACTGCTCCCAATTTCTGCCAGGTATTCCATCTCTACAACTCTGAAATATGTGTGCTTGCAAAGTTGGCTTCCTGAGCATCCCTGATTTTAAGTGCTCCACCCTTGGTGGTTGCACATTCAGCTGTATTTCGCTCCCCTGTTCTGGAATTCCCTTCCTAAACTTCCTCACCGCTCTACCACTTTCTTTAAGAGGCTGCTGCAAACCTCTCTTTTTGACCAATATTTTCATCGTCCATCCGAATAGCTCCACCTCTGCTTTGGCCTCAAACTTTCCCTGGCTACATCCTGCAATGCACCTTGAGACATTTCATTATATTTCACGTGGTATCCAAATACAAGTTGTTTTTGTTGAATTTACAACATTGTTGTTTTTTTTAAATATAAGTTTAGAGTATCCAATTCATTTTTTCCAATTGAGGGGCAATTTAGCGTGGCCAATCCACCTACCCTGCGCATCTTTGGGTTGTGGGGGCGAAACCCACGCAGACACAGGGAGAATGTGCAAACTCCACATGGACAATGACCCAGAGCCGGGATCGAACCTGGGACCTTGGTAGCGTGAAGCAGCAGTGCTAACCACTGCGCCGCCGTGCTGCCCCCTAATTTACAACATTGTTAAGGATGGAATTTTCACCACGGTCCCTCACAGGATAAATGGCAGCAGTTGGGGGCAAGGCCAGAATCAGGTGTTTCTCTGTCTGTTTTTTGGCATTTGCAGGTTGATTTAGGAGCCAGCGTTACTCTGGAGGTTGTGAGTTAGCCTGGCTAGCCTGGCATTAAAAGCAAACCGTACAGCTGCAGGTCTGGAGTCACATGTAGGCCAGACCAGGTAAGGCAGATTTCCTCCCCTAAAATACTTTAGTGAGCCGGATGGGATTTTACAACAGTCGACAATGGTCATCATTGGACTTTTACTTCCAGATTTTTCAAATTTCACCATCTGCAGTCGTGGGATTTGAACCTGGTTCCCCAGAGCATTACTGTGGGTCTCTGATTTACTAGTCCAGTGACAATACCACTACGCCACCGCCTCCCCAAAATCAGATGAATAAATCTGGAATTCAAGACTCTGCAGTTGAGTTGACCATGAAACTACCATTGACTGTTGTTAAAATCCTGTCTGGTTCACCAATGCCCTTTAGGGAAGGAAATCTGCCACCCACACCTGATCTGGCCTACGTGTGACTCCAGACCCTCAGTAACATGCTTGACTCGTTATTGCATTTTGAAATGGCTTTGCAATTGTCACCCAGTTCAAGAGAAATTGGGGGTGGGCAACCAACAAATGCCGGGCTTGCCAGTGGCGCCCACATCTCATGAACGAACAAAAACAAGTTGAAGTGCACTGGGAACTGGTGTGGTTTTGGAAGTTGGGGGGCTTCTTAACAAGTGGATGAGGTCTGCAGTGGTGGGCAGGCGCCAGATCTCCTGTTGGTGCAGGCGAGTGCCAGAGATTGTTCCATAAGATGCTTGTGGCTACCTGCTTCACATAAATCTGATGCCCGTCCACATCACAAGGCTTGTTGGGGTAATGCTCTTTCAGATGAGTCAACAAATCAAGACCTTGTCTGCCTCTGCAATGGATGTGAACGCTCCCATGGTATTATTTCAGAGATGATCAAGGTTCTCCCCAAAGTCCTGGTCTACATTAATCCCTCACTCAAGCAGATAGGATGGTCATTATTACAATGCTGTGAACAAATTAGCTGCCACATTTCCTATGTTACAGCAGTGACTACAACTTGTTACCCTCATTTGTGGTGCCCGGTGTTGTGTTCTGTGTTATGACCATGGTAATGATGTACACAGAACAACTAGAACGAGGATTTATTATCAAACAAGTGGAAAGATAACTAGCAAACTATAATACAGACAATGGCTACTAAATGAATTCAGTGAATTCTCCTGGAGCTACTCGAAGTGCGACTACCCTCTTGTACGACTTACTACCAACTGGCGGGAGGCTCGAGTCATATGATAGATCTCTATTGCCAACTGATTGGCTGTCACATCGCTTACTGTATACAGATCTTTGCACAGGCATATCATCACACCCGGAGGTTGTGAAAGTTTCTATATAAATCAAATGTTTCTGTACTTTCTTTTCATATGCAGCTACTAATCATTCCAGTTCAGAAATCATTGACTATGGGGGGATGGCTATGTCAATACTTCTTCCTGCCTTTTAACAAAAACAGGAAGGCAGATTATTATCTGAGTGGTTGTAGATTCCTGGGGGAAATGTGCAAGAGACCTGGTGTACTCATATACCAGTCGCTGAAGGTAAGCATGCAGGTGCAGCAGGCAGTAAAGAAGGCAAATGGTATGTTGGCCTTCATAGCGAGAAGATTCGAGTACTGGAGCAGGGATGTCTTGCTGCAATTATACAGGGCCTTGGTGAGACCACAGCTGGAATATTGTGTGCCATTTTGGTCTCCTTATCTGAGGAAGGATGTTCTTGTTCTGGAGTGAGCCCAGACAAGGTTTAAAAGACTGATTCTAGGCTTAGTGGGACTGACATATGAGGAGAGATTGATTCGGTTAGGATTGTATTCGCTGACGTTCAGAAAAATGAAGGTGAATCTCATAGAAACCTCTAAAATTGTAACAGGACGAGCCAGGATAGATGCAGGAAGAATGTTCCTGATGGCGGGGGAGTCCAGAACTAGGGGGTCACAGTCTGAAGGCTATGGGTAGGCCATTTAGGAGAAGTTTCTTCAACCAGAGAGAGGTGGGCCTGTAGAATTCTCTACCGCAGGAAGGAGTTGGGGCCAAAACCTTGTGGGCGGGATTATCCATTTGTTGATGCTGATGGGACACTCGGTTCCCACTGCAGTGAACGGCGATGGTGGTGGTGAGGCGAGGCGGGCGGCAGTGGGAACATGTTATCGAATTGGATGATCAGCCATGATCACAATGAGCAGGGCCGAAGGGTTTACTCCTCTATTTTCCATCTTTCTATGTAAAATGTAGAATCATTGAACTTTGCAGCACAGGAAGATACCATTCAGCTCATCGTGTTGTGTCAGCCCTTTAACAGAGATAACCAATCGTCCGCTCTTCCAAGCCCACGATGTAAACACACTCTTAAAATATTTATCCAGTTCCTTTTTGAAATCCAGATCATAACGACTTGCCGATAAAAATAGTTCTCCTCAACTCACCTCTTCTTCCTTTGACTTAAATCCGTGCCCCCTCATAGAATCATAGAATTTACAGTGCAGAAGGAGGCCATTAGGCCCATCAAGTCTGCACCGGCTCTTGGAAAGAGCACCCTACCCAAGGTCCACACGTCCAACCTACCCTCATAGCCCAGTAACCCCATCAACACGAAGGGCAATTTTGGACACTAAGGGCAATTTAGCATGGCCAATCCACCTAACCTGCACATCTTTGGACTGTGGGAGGAAACCGGACCACCCGGAGGAAACCCACGCACACACGGGGAGAAAGAGCAGACTTCGCACAGACAGTGACCCAAGCTGGGAATCGAACCTGGGATCCTGGCGCTGTGAAGCAATTATGCTAACCACCATGCTACCGTGCTGCCCTGTCTCATTGCTGACATGTTTGCCGCAGGGAACTGCTTTTCCTTAGTTACTCTATCAAAACCCTTCATGATTTGAACCCCTTTATCGAATCGCACCTTGATCTTCTCAGTTCTTTGAGCTCCTGTTAGGGGTGGCACGGTAGTACAGTGGTTATCACTGTTGCTTCACAGCGCCAGCGACCCGGGTTCAATTCCCAGCTTGGGTCACTGTCTGTGCGAGTCTCCCCGTGTCTGCGTGGGTTTCCTCCGGGTGCTCCGGTTTCCTCCCACAAGTCCCAAAAGACGTACTTGTTAGGTGAATTCGACATTCTGAATTCTCCCTCAGTGTACCCGAACAGGCGCCGGAATGTGGCGACTAGGGGATTTTCACAGTAACTTCATTGCAGTGTTAATGTCAGCCTACATGTGACACTAATAAGGATTATTAAGATTGAAAATATGCTTGCTGGAGTGTACAAATATTTCAGGACATGTATTATCTGAGAATAGAACTTAAGGATGTAAGATGCCCTTTGCATGTTGTTCGAGAATAGCTAAGTATTTTAGTTCTAAAGCTGCAGGGACAGGTGGTTAACAAACCAAGCTCAAACAAATCTTAAAGGATCACCTTCAACTTCATGGCAACACGGTTGACCAATTTTAACCTTCCACTGGATTGGAGGAAGAGCTCAGTGTTATTTGCATCAAGGCTCAATTAAGTAAAACATTTTATAGCGTAACACATGTGCGGAACTGAAAGATTGAAAGGAATCAATATATTCCATCGAATGTGTCTCAAACTTGAAAAATAAATTGTCGCATTCTTATCTGTCCTGCCTCTCAATCACTGCCTGCCAAATATTTCACTTCTTGAAAAGCTGATACTGTCGAAAGCAGGATTTGAATTTATATATTTCCTTTCATAATCCCAGCACATTCCAAAGTTCTTTACAATTTATGAAGCACTTGAATGGAATGCAGCAGCCAATTATGCACAGCGAGATCCCAGACACAACAATTTGATCAATGAGCAGCTAATCTTTCCTTTGCTTTTAAACAATGCTGACTGAAGGATAAACATTAGACACGAACCAAGGAGGACCCTGCTGCTCTTCCTGAAGCTTACGTCCACTTCAGTAAACAAACAAGGTTTTGGTTTAATAGAATGAATCTCTGGCAGTGCAACACTCCCTCAGTACTGCACTGCATTTTCAGTATGGAGCATGTGATCAAGTTTCTCGGGGCAAAACTGATAGTCACTGGGCTGGATTCTCCGTTGCCGATGCCGATATGGTAATCGGCGATCGGGCAGAGAATGGGCTTCGACGCCCAAATTGAAAAAAAAAGCAAAAAAGGAATCGGGGCTGAAGCCGGTTTGACGCGGGTCAGCCATGCTTCGCCCCCTCTGAAATGGCGTAATTGTGTTGCGCACCATTACAACGGCAGTAGCACGGCATCAGCAGGTCCTCCCATGATGCTCCGCCCACAATGGGCCGAATTCCCGACCATGCGGGACACGTGTGATCTCAACGGTCGGGAACCCTGTGTGGCGGCTGGGGACTGTTTCCAGCACTGTCGCACTCGGCCGGGATCCGTACCACTGGCCAGGACGGCTTCCACGAGGGCTAGGGGGACTGGTGGGGGGTGGCCAGGGGGTGGCCTATGGGGTCGCAGGTCAGGTCCGCGCAAGGCTGGCACCATGTTGCAAGCGCGACAGCTGCAGATCGTCATCGCGAGCATGCGTGGCCATTCTCCGGCCTTTTTCAGCGCGGGAACCGGGTGTTTCACCCGGCGCCGCTGCTAACCCGTTACCGGTCCCGGAATCGGTGAGGGTTCGGCGTCGATGTTTGAGTCATAAACACCCGTAAATGCTCCGCTTGAGCCAGCACCTAGCTGCAGAAACTGGTATCCAGTCCACGATCTTGTGCTTGAGGAAGAAAGCGTTACTCACTGAACAACAGCAGCATGTTTGATGAGTGACATTTGGCAAGCCGTAAAGTATTTGAACAAAATCACACTCGTCCTTCCTCCCAATCACTTTCTCTGCCCAGTTTCTTAGCTTAACTATTATCACACTGAACTCCATTCTCAGCGAATCTTGCCCACACCAAGGACAGATTTAGATTCAAATCATCTCCTTATATGTGTGTCAACAAACAAGAACCTGGTTCCATCATAAAAGCATCTTTACCACTTGCACTCATCATTGATGAGTTAAATATTGCAAAGCATTGTGCCTTCAACTTCCAGGTTTAATTGTTTCAATGGTTTTCACAGGAGCTGGAATGTGGGATTGGAATGGGCAGCTAGTTTTTACTTTTTCAGCCAGCACTGACATGATGGGCTGAAAGGCCGCTTTCTGTGCCGTGACTTTCCTTTGGTTCTGCTGACAGTAACTGCTGTCAATGTTGCCGCGAAGACGCATCATTTATTTATAATGGTGGCATGGTAGCACAGTGGTTAGCACTGTTGCTACACAGCTCCAGGGCCCCAGGTTCAATTCCCGGCTTGGGTCACTGTCCGTGTGGAGCCTGCACGTTCTCCCTGTATCTGCGTGGATTTCCTTCCGGTGATCTGGTTTCCATCCACAGTCCAAAGATGTGCAGGTTAGGTGGGTTGGCCATGCTAAATTACACCTTTGTGTCCAAAAGGTTAGGTGCGGTTACTGGGTTATGGGGATGGGGTGGATGTGTGGGTGTAAGTATAGTGTTCGTTCTAAGGGCAGAATCGATGGGCCGAATGGCCTCCTTCTGCACTGTAGATTCTATGATTCTATGATTCTTGTTTTCTCACTGCTGATGCATCAATGCCAATCGTGCGCTGGGAACTCCAAAATAAATGGCCGGCCCTGAGGGTGAACTTTCAGGTAAAAAATGCCTGGGGAACACACCCTGCCCACAGCACCCCCACTCCCTGCACACCTCCCCCTCCCCAATACCCATTAAGAGTCTTGGAAAAATCAACGGTTGCACTTTAACTGGGCCCCAACATAAGAAATATCTGGATCAATGAAAATCACGCCAGTATTCTTTGGCTATCACATCAGTTCAAACTTCCCAAAGCTTCTGTCTTTTCCCAAGTCAGGCCTTTTGGACATCTCTGATTTTCTTTTCTCTAACATTGATGACTATGCTTTCAGCTGCCCAGGTCCTGAGCTCCACAGATCCCTCCCTAAAGCTCTCAGCCATTAGCTTTCCTTCTTTAAGACTCTCATTAAAAAGCTGCCTCTTTGACAAAGTGTTTGCTTTCAATTGAGCAGATTGAAATTACAGCGACATAGTGGGGGAATGGGACTGATTGGTTTGCTCTCCTGAGACTTGCCATGGACTCAATGAACTGAATGTCCTCCTTCAGTGCCATAGTAATTCTTTAGGCCAGATTTTCCCATCTTGTCCAGGGGCTAACCCAGATCAGGAGGGCTTTCATAATGGCACGCTCGGCCTGACTCCATGATTCTCATTCCCACTGCCAACAATTTTGAAGGGCGCTGGATAAGGGTGAGTCACGACCCTGCGTGCACCTGTCCCAATGCTCCCAGCTCAGAGGTGTTATGAGCAATGGGAAAACGCTGTTGTAGAATCATACACCTGTTGACTGGGAATTTCAAAAGGTGTTGCAGAGTTCATGTCATAATAAAATGCAATATGATACGTTATGCATGTTTTTAAAACAGTGATTGATGATTGGCTTTTGTTCCTAAACGCTAAGTGGCTGTTAGATTGCCAGCATTGCAAAAGGGAAGATGTCCTCAAGTGACTTAGAGTACATTGTCCACTGGTTAAAGGGTTCTTTTTCATTGCATAATATTAAAATTCACATTTCCAATTGTCCCCTGTACTTTAATATTTCCATTTAATTTCAGTTCAGCCATCTGTTTCTAAGTTTGAACAGTTGGTTGAGCTCTTTGAGTAATAGTTCAGCCATCTGCTTTGTGACTTCAAAGCTATGACAGATGTTTGAGCTTCTGGCTGTCTTCAAAATCTTTGATGTATTAAGCTCTGGAATTTCATCGCAATGGAATTTCATTATGAATGATTGGCTGAACTCCGAACCCACTAATGGATTCAGCTCAATTGGGGTTGTCAAGACTTGTTCAATATAACACCCCACCTATATCATTGCCCAGCCCCTTGCAACATAACACATGATTACAGGGTTTGTGCCAATGCTACTTTGACAAAACAGGAGGGGTTCTCAGGAATCTATCCCCTCCACACCCAGATCTTGCCGTACCAATGACAGAGGATGTAGGCAGAAGCAACAGTGCCAAAAATCTATTATTTGCAATCCAAAGAAAATCCTGAACAGATTTCTGATTTTGTCATTCCTTCTTTGGCTCTTCGTCTTTCTTTAAAACCCAGTTGCTGATGTGGATTTTGGTTAAATTTTAAATGATCAGGCTCCCGTGAACCACCTTGAGAGATTTCTACCACACTGAAGTAATATTGAGACTTGATGGAGGAAGGCCATTAGACTAATACCCAGTGTAAAATAGCTTTTCATGATAAGATCAAAAGATTTGGGAGGCTATACTTTGGCAACACCTGAATATGGTTCATCAGATTGCGAAAGGAATAGATTATGTCCAGTTGACAGTTCCAATTAAATGGTATAGCAAGGTTCAGAGGTCACAATTTTAAGTTCTGTAAGGCCAGATCAAGCTTAGATGCGAGGAGTTGTCTTTTCCCAGAGACTATTGGACGTCTGGATCAGATTACCACGCCACGCGCTGAATCCTTTCAAGTGAGAGGTGTATCTGTCTTTGACTGATGCAGACACAACTGTGTACAAAATGTAGGTATGAAAGAGAAATCAGAGTAACCAAATCATTGCAGGAGACCAATGAGCTCTCTATAGAGCAATCCAGTCTGTCCCATTCCCCCAGTGATTTCAGGACGAGAGTGATCTCGTGGACCAGTTTTGATCAATTGGACGGGTCGGACAGGAATTTCACTGATTTTATTTCCCCATTCCCATGAGGGTTTTCTTTTTGCCTCTTTAAGGAGATCACAGTTTTAAGTGGGATAGAGAATGTAAATATTTTAAGTATGTATTTCAGTTCTGTAGGACAGGTTAGAGGGACCAAAGATTCTGTACCTGGCTGTCATTGTTTGTACATTTATTTGATTTGATTTAGATCTATTGTCTTGTGTACCAGGGTACAATGAAAAGCATTAGACCATAAGACATCGGAGCAGAATTAGGCTACTCGGCCCATTGAGTCTGCTCTGCCATTCAATCATGGCTGTTATTTTTCTCATCCCCATTTTTCTGCCTTCTCCCCATAACCCCTGATCCCTTTATTAATCAAGAACCTATCTACCTCTGTCTTAAAGACACTCAGTGCGCGATTCTCCGCTCCCCACGCCGGGTGGGAGAATCACGGGAGGGCTGGGCGAATCACGATACGCCGCCCTGGCACTCCCCGCGATTCTCCCACACCCCCCAAAATGGCGTGTCGCATTTTGCGTGACGCCGCTTGGAGAATCGCCGCTCGCCTTTTTTCACGGTGAACGGCGATTCTCCGGCCCGGATGGGCCAAGCGGCCTGACAAACCCGTCACGCCGGCGTCAACCGCACCTGGTCGCTGCCGTTGTGAACAGCGCATGACAGGTAAGTGTGGGGCCTGTGGGGTGCGGAGGGAGGATCGAGCACCACGGGTGTGCTCATGAGGTGACTGACCGGCAATCGGTGCCCACCGATCATCGGGCCGGCGTCTCTAAGAGACGCACTCTTTTCCCTCCGCCACCCCGCAAGATCAAGCCGCAATATCTTGCGGGGGCAGCGGAGGGGAAGACGGCAACCGTGCATGCGCGGGTTGGAGCCGGCCAACCTGCGCATGCGCGGCTGACGTCACGTTGGCGCCGCCGGCCGCGTCATTCCCGGCGCGCCGCTTTGATGCAAGCGTCAGGGCCGGGCGCTCGGAATTCATGAACCGCCGCTCCTAGCCCCTGGGGAGGGGGGGGGGAGAAAATAGGGGGCGAGGAGCGGCCTCTGGCACCGGAGTGAAACACTCCGGGTTTCACTCCGGCGTCGGCACTCAGTCTCCCGTTGGGAGAATCGCGCCCTCAGTGATTTGGCCTTCACAGCCTTCCGCTGCGGCAAAGAGTTCCACAGATTAACCTCCCTCTGGCTGAAGAAATTCCTCCTCATCTCTGATTTGAAGGATCATCCTTTTAGCCTGAGATTGTTCTGCATACAGTCCACTCAGATTGTTCCATCCATGAAAAACGTTGGACATACGATAAATACATAGACATCAGGTGAAGCGAGTATGGTGCTACAACAATAGAGAAGATGGCCATTCAGGAGAATGGTAACAGCGGGGAAGAAGCTGCTTTTTAATCTGTCAGTGAGTGTTCTCAGAATTTTGTATCTTCTGCCCAATGGAAGAGTTTGGAAGAGAGAATGCCCTGGGTGGGAGAGGTCTTTGGTTGTGCTGCCCGCTTTCCCAAGGCAGCGGGAGGTATAGACAGAGTCATCGGATGGGAGGCAGGTGTAGCGATACAACTTATTGTCATTGTCGGCGTCATGCATGAGTGACCTCTCCCTGTCCTGCTTGTGCGATATTTCTGCGTCAGCAATCACTAGAGATGTGTTACTGTGCATCCAGATTTACCATAGGTGGGCAGAACTGTTTCAAACCCATTTTACCAACAAGCTGATTTGAGTGTCTATTTGCACGTTGTCATTACCTGATAAGGCAGGTTATGAAAAATTCCCTGTCGGCGTGCTTATTTATTTGTGCTCGACTTATTGTCGTCTGTCTCGGCTGACTCACCAGATGAGAGGCACCAACCAATGCAGGTGGCTGTTGACAACTAAAGTCAGAGTTCAACAGTATGCACCCCACCTCCCCTCCCGCAGCTCCTAAAGAGTTCAGTCTGAAAGCAAATATTTCACAATCATTGGCTATCAGTCTATATATTGTTGATTGAAAAAGCAATTATATAATACAATTCATGCATTTTTAATTACACTGCAAAATTTATCACAAAGGAAGCATAGGGAGCTGTCCATCTGTGGTATGTATCGAATCACACCATCAACTCCTACACGCGTGACGTGCTGAATACCCGTCAGTGGTGTTTACAACGAGTGGTTTAGCATTTTGTTTTGTTACATTAACCCATTCATTGTCCTACTTAGTTTAATGGTTCAACAAAAGCATTTGTAATAAATGAAGCTTGAGGCAATGTCGCCGCATAGATCACAGACTCTGGCAGCTGTAGTAAAGAGACCCAATGAGATCTGATAAAAGTCATTGACGTGGCGATAACTCTTGATTCTCTCTCCACAGGTGTTGCTGTGTGCTTGCAGCATTTACCGTTTTTACTACAAATTTCTAGCACCCGCAAGATTTGCGCTTTTGAAAAATGAAATGAAAATGAAATGAAAATGAAATGAAATGAAATGAAAATCGCTTATTGTTACGAGTAGGCTTCAATGAAGTTACTGTGAAAAGCCCCTAGTCGCCATATTCCGGCGCCTGTCCGGGGTGGCTGGTACGGGAATCGAACTGTGCTGCTGGCCTGCTTGGTCTGCTTTAAAAGCCAGCGATTTAGCCCAGTGAGCTAAACCAGCCCCTGTGGTTGCAATGAAGCTGGGTTTCCGAAAATCAATTTGTCACTTTGTGCTGGTCCGCTACTGTTTCTTGACGCTGATGATTTGCCCGTTATACAGCATGTTACCTTTGACCTCGGTCTAACAGTCACTATTGCCACAGAGGAAAACATGGCAGCCAGACTCAAAATAAAGAATGAAATAAATGACAGAAATGAAAGATAAAAAAGACAATAGACAATAGAATAGACAATAGAACATTACAGCGGAGACTTCCGGTTGCGGCTATGACTAGCTAAGCCGAACATTTGGCAGCTCCTGCGACAAAGGTGTTTTCGGGCCAATTGGAGGGCCCCAACGGTGCTGAAAAGACGAATCCCGGTGGGGGAAGGTCCCCTGAGGAGAACTAGACCGATTTTATGGTCGGTACTCGGAGTGGAGCGGCAAGAAAAGTGGCAGCAGCTCCCCAAAAAAAGCGGGGGAAGAAATCAAAATGGCGGCCGGCGGCGCACCGGAGGGATGGAGGAAATGGGCGGAGGAGCAGCAGGCCGCTCTCCTCCGTTATTTCACGGAGCTGAAAGTGGAGCTCTTAGAGTCCATGAACGCGACGACCGCCAGGTTGGTGGGAGCCCAGGCGACCCAAGAGGCGTCGATCAGAGAGCTGCAGCAGGAGATGACCGCGAGGGAGGAGGAGGCCACGGTCCTCGAGGCAAAGGTGGAGGGGCACGAGGCACTCCACCTGAAGTGGCAGAGCCGTTTCGAGGAGCTGGACACTCGGATGAGGAGGAAAAACTTGAGGATCCTGGGCCTAGAAGAAGGCCTGGAGGGGTCGGATCTCCCGGGATATGTTGCGGAGATGCTGAGCTCCCTGATGGGGGAAGGGGCCGGTCCTGCGCCCCTGGAGCTGGAAGAGGCTTACCGGGTCATGGCCAGGAGGCCTAGGGCAAACGAGCCCCCGAGGGCGGTGCTGGTGCGGTTCCAGCGGCTATGTGATCGGGAGAAAGTCCTGGGGTGGGCAAAAAGGGAGAAAAGCAGTAAGTGGCAGAACTCGACGGTAAGGGTGTACCAGGACTGGAGTGCGGAGGTGGCAAAGCGGCGGGCCCGGTTCAACCGGACGAAGGCGGTGCTACACGCGAAGAGGATCAAATTTGGAATGCTGCAGCCGGCGCGCTTGTGGGTCACCTACAAGGACCAGCATCATTATTTTGAGTCCCCAGAGGAGGCCTGGACCTTTGTACAAGAAGAAAAGCTGGACATGAACTAAAACCTGGGAGCACCGGCGGTCGTAGCCGCCTGGGTACTCTTGATTGAACAAGTGGCCCTTATCTTTACAGGCCAGGTCGGAGCTGGGTAACAGTTTCTTGGATTGTTTGGCTTTTCTTGATCGTTTGACTTTTTGAATATCTTGAAGGTTTCGAGTTGTTTGGTGTTTCTGTATATTTGAACTGTTGAAATTTCTATTGCGGGTCGTTTTCTTCTTATGGTGTGTTTCTTCCCGTTTCCAACTTCCCTTAGTCATTTACCCTTTTTACCCCTTTTTCTTCGGGTATTGGGTCCCCTTTTTTCTTTTTTTGTGTTTTTTCTTCCTTCTCTGGTTATGGTTATCTGTGGTTATTTATACTGTTTGATGGAGGGTGATGGTTAAGCACATTGTTAGTTGATAGCTATTTAATTATTTTGTTATTTAAGTATGTAGTTAAGTATTTATGTATTTATTTGCCATTGGGTATTTATATTGTTAAGTTGGGAAGACGGGACGGGGGGGAGTGGGTTGATCATGCGGGTTTATCTCTGGGGTTTTAAGGGGAGCCTTCACGGGCGTGGATGGGGATGGGGGGGAGTGGAAGATGGCGGGGCGGGGTGTGGCCGGGCGAAAGCGCGGGCTTTCCTCTGTTTTTCCCGCGCGCGGGATGGAGGAGAGAGGAGGGTGGAGGGGAGAAGAGTGGGGCGTGGCCAGTAATGGCGGCCTTTCCCGCGCTGGAGCGGGGTCAGAGTGGAATGGCGGGGGGGGGGAGGCCCCTCCCCCCCCCTAGAACCGGGAGGAGTCGGAGTGTGGCAGGAGCAGCCGGGTCAGCGGAGATCAGCTGACTCTCGGGAGTACGATGTTGGGCACATCGCGGCTAGGAGGGGTCCTAGCCGGGGGGGGGGGGGGGGGAGGGGGGGGGGGAGGGAGGGTTAGGGGGAGATACCGGGTTGCTGCTGGAAAGACCAGGGACGAGAAGGGGAGAGCTGGGGGGGGGGGGGAGGCATCGCTATGGGAAACGGGTCAGAAAGGGAGGGATGACCCGGGGCGAGCAAGGGACAGAACATGGCTAATCGACAGGGAGCAGGGACGGGTCGCCCAGCGATCCGATTGATTACGTGGAATGTAAGGGGGCTGAATGGGCCGGTTAAAAGATCAAGGGTCTTCTCGCACCTGAAGGGACTGAAGGCTGATGTAGCGATGTTGCAGGAGACTCACTTGAGGGTAGCAGATCAGGTCCGCCTGAGAAGGGGGTGGGTGGGACAGGTGTTCCACTCAGGCTTGGATGTCAAGAACCGGGGGGTGGCGATTCTGGTGGGAAAGAGGGTGTCGTTCGTGGCGGCAGAAGTGGTGGCAGACAAGGAGGGCAGGTATGTGATGGTGAGGGGTAGGTTGCAGGGAGAGAATGTGGTGCTGGTGAATGTGTATGCCCCGAATTGGGACGACGCGGGCTTTATGAGGCGCCTGCTGGGCCTCATCCCGGGACTGGAGGCAGGGGGCCTGATCATGGGAGGGGACTTTAATACGGTGTTGGACCCTGGGCTGGATAGATCGAGTTCCAGGACGAATAGGAGGCCGGCAGCGGCAGAGGTGTTAAGGGGGTTTATGGAGCAGATGGGAGGGGTAGACCCATGGAGATTTGGTAGGCCTAGGGCGAGGGAGTATTCTTTTTTCTCCCACGTCCACAGAGTGTACTCCAGGATAGACTTTTTCGTATTGAACAGGGGGCTGATACCGAGAGTGCAGGACACGGAGTACTCGGCCATTGCGATATCGGACCATGCACCACATTGGGTGGACGTGGAATTGGGGGAGGCGCGGGATCAGCGCCCGTTGTGGCGCCTGGATGTGGGGCTGTTGGCGGACGAAGAGGTGTGCAGAAGGGTTAGAACGGGCATTGAGAACTATCTGGGTACGAACGACACGGGTGAGGTGCAGGTGGGGACGGTCTGGGAGGCCCTGAAAGCAGTGATTAGAGGAGAGCTGATCTCCATAAGGGCACACAGAGAGAGGAAGGAGAGGCAGGAAAGGGAGAGGCTGGTGGGGGAGCTCCTAGAAGTAGATAGGAAATATGCGGCGGCACCAGAGGAGGGGCTACTGAGGGAGCGGCGCAGTTTACAGGCCAGGTTCGACCTACTGACCACTAGGAAGGCGGAGACGCAGTGGAGAAGGGCGCAGGGTGCGGCGTATGAGTACGGGGAAAAGGCGAGCAGGATGCTGGCACACCAGCTTCGTAAGCGAGATGCAGCCAGAGAGATTGGGGGAGTGAGAGAGAGGGGTGGGGACGTAGTGCAGAAGGGGCAAGAGGTGAATAGGGTCTTCAGGGACTTCTACAGGGAATTGTATAGGTCTGAACCGCCGAAGAGGAGAGGGGAAATGGAGAACTTTCTCGACAAATTGAGGTTCCCAAAGGTACAGGAGGAGCTGGTAGAAGGGTTGGGGGCGCCGATAGAGCTGCAGGAGCGAATTAAAGGGATAGGCCAGATGCAGGCGGGGAAGGCGCCGGGGCCGGATGGGTTCCCGGTGGAGTTTTACAGGAAATTTGTGGACCTGGTGGGCCCAGTGCTGGTGAGAGCCTTTAATGAGGCGCGCGAGGGGGGGGTTCTGCCCCCAACAATGTCGCAGGCCCTGATCTCCTTGATTTTGAAGCGGGACAAGGACCCGGTCCAGTGCGGGTCCTACAGGCCTATCTCCCTCTTAAATGTAGATGCCAAGCTGTTAGCAAAGGTCCTGGCAACCAGGATAGAGGATTGTGTGCCAGGGGTAATCCATGAAGACCAGACGGGGTTCGTGAAGGGACGCCAACTTAACACAAATGTCCGGAGATTGTTAAACGTGATCATGATGCCGGCAGTGGAGGGGGAGGCGGAGATAGTGGTAGCGCTAGACGCGGAGAAGGCATTCGATAGGGTGGAGTGGGAATACCTGTGGGAGACGTTGGAAAGGTTTGGGTTTGGGGAGGGATTTATCAAGTGGGTAAAGCTGCTCTATTCGGCCCCGATGGCGAGTGTGGTAACAAACGGGAGGAGGTCAGAATATTTTGGGCTCCATCGAGGTACTAGGCAGGGATGTCCCCTATCCCCCCTACTCTTTGCATTAGCGATTGAACCGTTAGCGATGGCACTGAGGGACTCAGGGGGGTGGAGGGGACTGACAAGGGGAGGGGAGGAGCATCGGGTCTCGCTCTATGCGGATGACCTGTTGCTGTATGTGGCAGACCCGGAGGGGGGAATGCCGGAGGTTATGGAAATACTAGCGGAGTTCGGGGATTTTTCGGGATATAAATTAAATCTGGGGAAAAGTGAGGTCTTTGTAATACACTCGGGAGACCAGGGGGAGGGAATCGGGAGGCTCCCCTTCAAAAGAGCAGTAAAAAGTTTCAGGTACTTGGGGGTGCAGGTGGCAAAGAATTGGGGGACCCTCCACAAGCTGAACTTTTCTAGGCTGGTGGAACAGATGGAGGAGGAGTTTAAGCGGTGGGACATGGTGCCGCTGTCGCTGGCAGGGAGGGTGCAGTCAGTTAAAATGACGGTCCTCCCGAGGTTCTTGTTTTTGTTCCAGTGTCTGCCCATCTTCCTCCCTAGGGCCTTTTTCAAGAAGGTAACGAGTAGTATCATGGGGTACGTGTGGGCGCATGGCACCCCTAGAGTTAGAAGGGTCTTTTTGGAGCGGAGTAGGGATAGTGGAGGGCTGGCGTTACCCAATCTTTCAGGATATTACTGGGCGGCAAATGCATCGATGGTACGAAAGTGGATGATGGAAGGGGAGGGGGCAGCTTGGAAGCGTATGGAGAGGGCGTCCTGTGGCAACATAAGCTTAGGGGCACTGGTAACAGCACCATGGCCGCTCCCTCCCACGAGGTATACCACGAGCCCGGTGGTGGCGGCCACCCTCAAGATCTGGGGGCAGTGGAGGCGACACAGGGGGGAAGTGGGGGGTTTGATAAGGGCACCACTAAGAGGGAACCACAGATTTGCACCGGGAAATACAGGAGGGGGATTTCTGAGCTGGCAGAGGGTGGGCATTAGGCAACTGAAGGACTTGTTTATAGGGGGGAGGTTTGCGAGCTTGGGAGAGCTGGAGGAGAAATTCGGGCTCCCCCCGGGGAACACGTTCAGGTACCTCCAAGTGAAGGCATTTGCTAGACGACAGGTAGAGGGGTTTCCCGTGCTTCCCGACAGGGGGGCGAGCGATAGGGTGCTTTCAGGGGTCTGGGTCGGGGAGGGGAAGATCTCGGACATTTACAAGATTATGCAGGAGGTGGAGGAGGTACCAGTAGAGGAGTTGAAAGACAAGTGGGAGGTAGAGCTGGGGAAACAGATAGAGGATGGGACATGGGCAGACGCCCTAGAGAGGGTCAACTCGTCGTCGTCATGTGCGAGACTGAGTCTCATTCAATTTAAGGTACTGCATAGAGCCCACATGACGGGGACAAGGATGAGTCGGTTTTTCGGGGGTGAAGACAGGTGTGTCAGATGTTCGGGAAGCCCTGCGAATCATGCACACATGTTTTGGGCATGTCCGGCACTGGAGGAGTTCTGGAAGGGGATGGCAGGGACGGTCTCGAGAGTGGTGGGGTCCGGGGTCAAGCCAGGATGGGGACTTGCGATCTTCGGGGTTGGGGTGGAGCCGGGGGTACAGGAGGCGAGGGAGGCTGGAATATTAGCCTTTGCGTCCTTGGTGGCTCGGAGGAGGATCTTGATTCAGTGGAGGGACGCAAGGCCTCCAAGTGTTAACACCTGGTTAAACGACATGGCAAACTTCATCCAATTGGAAAGAATCAAATTCGCCCTGAGAGGGTCGGTGCAGGGGTTTTTCAGGCGATGGCAACCCTTCCTGGACCTCTTAGATCAGAGATAGAAACTAAGGTCGTGACAGCAGCAACCCGGGAGGGGAGGGGAGGGCGGGAGGGGGGGGGGGGGGGGGGAGGGTATGGGGGAGGGGAGGGGGGGGGGAGGGGGGATAACAACGAAGGAAACACGGTATCGGTGGTGTCACGGGCAAGGCCTGCCCGAGGACACTGCCAGAAACGACAAGGTGGTCTGGCGGCCGGTTCGTAGGCGGGGGGGGGGGGGGGGCCGGGGGGGCGCGCGGGGAGGGGGGGGGGGGGATTCTTGTTAAGTAGGGGGATTTGACTTTGTTTTGATATAATTCAAATGTAGGGGGGGTTAAAATGTTTGTACTCTGAAAAATTTCTTCAATAAAAAGTATTTAAAAAAAAAAAGAACATTACAGCGCAGTACAGGGCCTTCGGCCCTCGATATTGCGCCGACCTGTGAAACCACTCTAAATCCCATCTACACTATTCCCTTACCATCCATATGTTTATCCAATGACCATTTGAATGCCCTTAATGTTGGCGAGTCTACTACTGTTGCAGGCAGGGCATTCCACGGCCTTACTATTCTCTGAGTAAAGAACCTACCTCTGACATCTGTCCCATATCTATCTCTCCTCAATTTAAAGCTATGTCCCCTTGTGCTAGCCATCACCATCTGAGGAAAAAGGCCTCTATTAAGTCACCTCTTAACCTTCTCTCTCACGAAAACAGCCTCAAGGCCCTCAGCCTTTCCTTATAAGATCTTCCCTCCATACCAGGCAACATCCTGGTAAATCTCCTTTGCACCCTTTCCAAAGCTTCCACATCCTTCCTATAATGCGGTGACCAGAACTGCACGCAATACTCCAAATGCGGCCGCACCAGAGTTTTGTACAGCTGCAACATGACCTCATGGCTCCGAAACTCAATCCCTCTACCAATAAAAGCTAACATACCGTAAGAGCAGACAGCCTGGTGTTTCTGGAGCACTTCACCGGCCACGGGGTTTGCCATCGCCACCAATGAGTTATCATAGAATTCCGACAGTGCAGAAGGAGCCCATTCAGCCATCAAGTCTCTGACCGACACTCCGAAAGAGCACTCTGCTTAGGCCCACTTCCCCCACCTTATCCCCGTTACCTCAACTAACCAACACACATCTTTGGGCACTAAGAGGTAATTTACCGTGGCCAATCCACCTAACCTGCACATCTGTGGACTATGGGAGGAAACTGGAGACAACCCACACAGACATGGGGAGAAAGTGCAAACTCCACATAGAGAAGGGAGGAGAAGGAGAGGGAGAAGGAGGGAGGAAGAGAGAGAGATATATACCGAGACAGTGAGGTTTATGGTGGCAATTCCTGAGTTTAGGTATAATCAGCATGGAGGAATAGCCATTAATGGTCATACAACAAAATGCACAATTGAAGGAACACGTTGAATTGGAAGAGCACAACAAATTCCAAGCCTGTAGGATTGTGGTTGGTGATAGGGAGGAGCAAGACCCAGGAGGATTTGGAATGCAAGTGGCGAAACTTTAGTGGGCTTTGAATCTTGAATTTTCTGACCCAGAATCATTGTACATTTGGAGACAATTTTTCTAACCCTCAGAATTTAAGAATGTCACTAAGGGTTCGTCTCGATCTTGAAGTGGAGACCAGGAACATAATCAGCAAACTTTCGGAAGTCCAGGTAAAGTTTAATGCTTTCGTCTATGTTCAGCTTCTATCAGTGAAGGGGGACGCAGAGTAAACTGGGACATGATTTCCACCAAGATGCATCTTCAGCAAAGATAGTGGGTAACTCTGGGACATAGTGAGCTAAACTATAATCTGGCATCGCTTCGATTTTCTCAAAAGACCTCTAATTGTGCTTTTCTCCAGCATTGTGTACTCTACTGTCATAACATCTGTAGTGGAGCTGGATTCTTCCACACACCCCACTCCCCCTGGGTTCAGCAGCAAGGAGGGAGTGTGTAATGTCACTCTGCTCAGACCCCCAGCAGGAAGGTTGGGGGAAGGGGGGGGCGAGGGAATTGTGGTTGGGGGTGTCTCTAGCAATGGCATTTTCAATAATAGGTACTTCCCTTCCCCCCCCCCCCCCCTTTCACAAAAGGTCTGCCTCTGTGAGTGTTCCCTCCTCTCTCCCCATGGCCTCACCCAGGTCACTCGTGGGCACGAGATTAACAAAATCGCAATCACAATTTTGACATATTTGTCTCGTAGCAGTCAGCTGATGTGTGATAACATGAAGCGTAGAACACAACCTTTTATTCGGCATTTCAATTTTTGATTGCATTAAGGAGAGGGAAGTGAAATGTGAGTCAGTTTATCTCCATTGCGATCTTCCAGCATTGATACGTGACAGTCAGCGACACATTAGAGATCCCTCCACAGCCCCTTCCAAACACTTGCCTTAGTCCTAGTCTGGGACGGAAGAGCCCTGGTTGAACCAGTGTGATTTTTACCGCTGTCCATCTTGAAGAGCATTAGAAGGTATTCAGCCTCTTTTGGGCCTCCTCCTCCATTTAGTTTGACATTGCCTGATCTTTGTATCAGCTGAATTTCTCCGCCTTCGCTCCATAACCCTCAGATACCCATGGTTTTGTTCCTGAACGGCTTGGTTCTAATTTTTAAATTGATGTCCACTTTTTTCTTGACTCCCCCACCCGAGAAAATCATTTTTCCACAACTGCCCTATTGAACAGCACTGTTAGGGAGTACGGAAATGAAATGAAATGAAAATCGCTTATTGTCACAAGTAGGCTTCAAATGAAGTTACTGTGAAAAGCCCGTAGTCGCCACATTCCGGTGCCTGTTCGGGGAGGCTGGTATGGGAATTGAACCGGGCTGCTGGCCTGCCTTGGTCTGCTTTAAAAGCCAGCTATGTTGTGCTATTTTGCGCGTATACCTGAAAAAGAGGGTGCCTTAATATATATATATATATATATATTTTTTATCCAGGGGATGTGGGTGTCACTGGCTGGGCCTGAATTTATTTCCCATTCCCAAATGTACAGGTTTACAGAGAGGACATTTAATAACCAGCCGCATTGCTGTGGGTCTGGAGTCCCATGTAGGCCAGACCAGGTAAGGAGAGCAGATTTTCTCCTAAAGTACATTAGTGAACCTGATGGGATTTGACGTCAATGGTTTCATGATTCTTGTTGGATTCAAATTCCACCATCTGCTGTGGTGGGATTTAAACCCAGGCCCTGAGACCATTACTCTGGGGCCGGGATTCTCCCCCAACCGGCGGGCGGGCCGTATCAGTGCCAAAGAGAGCGGCGTGAACCCGGAAGTTGCGGAATCCTCTGAACTTCCGGGGGCTAGGCCGGCACTGGAGTGGCTGGCTGGCGCCAACCGGCGCCAAAGGGCCTCCGCCGGCCGGCGCGAGTTGGCGCATGAACGGAAGCGCCAGCGTGATCTGGCACATGCGCAGAACCACTGGTGTGATCCCTGCGCATGCGCAGGGGGTTTCTTCTCCGCGCCGGCAATCGCGGAGCTTTACAGAGGCCGGTGCGGAGGGAACGAGTGCCCCCACGGTACAGGCGTGCACGCAGATCGGTGGGCCCCAATCGCGGGCCAGGCCCCCCCCCCTCCCCCCCCCGGGGCCATATCCCCCCGCGCCCCCCCCCGAGGACTCCGCAGGCCCGCCCTCAGAGCCAGGTCCCGCTGGTATGGACCTTGTGTATTTCACGCCGGTGGGACTGGCCGGAAATGGGCAGCCGCTCGGCCCATTGTGGCCCGGAGAATTGCCGGGGGGTTGGGGCCACTGCCAATGGCCCCCGGACGGCGCGACGTGATCCCTGCCCCCGCCAAAAAAATGGTGCCGGAGAATTCGACAGCCGGCTTTTGAGCGGCGGGGCGGGATTCACGGCGCCCGCCGGTGATTCTCCGACCCGGCAGGCGGTTTCAGGGACTATGTCCCCACGCCATCGTGAAAATTGTAGACTTTTATGCCATGAAAACTGGCGTCAAAAGGCCACAAATTCACAGCCTTGCTGGGGGTTAGCAGGCAGTTGTCATGGAGCTCACAGCTCCAGCTGCCAATCCGGACGCCAGTATCTCCGGGTCAGAGGCAACGCATGTGCATGGCGGTGGCCTCCAACGGCCCCGCCTTGCTCCATGGCGGACTAAGACCAAGGACCTGGACCACGGAAATAGTGCCCCAAAGAACAAAGAACAAGGAAAACTGCTGCACAGGAACAGGCCCTTCGGCCCTCCAAGCCTGTGCCGACCATGCTGCCCGTCTAAACTAAAACTTCTACACTTCCTGGGTCCGTATCCCTCTCTTCCCATCCGATTCATGTATTTGTCAAGATGCCCCTTAAACGTCACTATCGTCCCTGCTTCCACCACCTCCTCTGGCAGTGAATTCCAGGCACCCACTACCCTCTGTGTAAAAAACTTGCCTCATACATCTCCTCTAAACATTGCCCCTCGCACCTTAAACCTATGCCCTCTAGTAATTGACCCCTCTACCCTGGGGAAAAAGTCTCTGACTATCCACCCTGTCTATGCCCCTCATAATTTTGTAGACCTCTATCAGGTCACCCCTCAACCTCCATTGTTCCGGTGAGAACAAACTGAGTTTATTCAACCTCTCCTCATAGCTAATGCCCTCCATACCAGGCAACATGCTGGTAAATCTCCTCTGCACCCTCTCTAAAGCCTCCACATCCTTCTGGTAGTGTGGCAACCAGAATTGAACACTATACTCCAAGTGTGGCCTAACTAAGGTTCTATACAGCCACGCGCCCGACCCAGACCGCCCGCACAATAATAATAATAATCGCTTATTGTCACAAGTAGGCTTCAATGAAGTTACTGTGAAAGTCCCCGAGTCGCCACATTCCGGCGCCTGTTCGGGGAGGCCGGTACAGGAATTGAACCCGCGCTGCTGGCCTTGTTCTGCATTACAAGCCAGCTGTTTAGCCCACTGTGCTAAACCACAGCTAAAGGCCCAGTCCCGTATGAGGGCCCCCCCACCTTCCGATCGACCGCCCGCGACCATGGTGACTGTGTCCGCAGCCGCTGCGCGAGTTTCCCGAACGGCTAGAACCATATTAGAAATACGCTATTGGGACTTCAGCCAGTCTTGGGTGGAGAATAGCAGGGAGGGCCTCAAGCAATGGTCGCAGGTGGTGGACGTGACGCGGTGTACTCCCCGAGTACGCCGCTTTTCGGGGGGGGCGGAGAATCGAGGAACCGGCATCGGTCCCGATTCCATGCGTGAAACTGGATTCTCCACCTCGGTGGCAGACGCGATTTCGGCGTTGGTGTGTGAAGAATCCAGCCCATTATTTTAACATTATAAAAGATTACTGGTTAATCATGCATTCTCAAGGGAATACTGGAATATTCTATGTAACATGTGACTGCCCAAATAGGGACCTGTTTTATGCTCCCATTAATTAATTAATACTGATTGCTACAGTACAAAAACTGCCACGTGGAATCTTTACAACCAACAGAAAAATAAGGTACCACCCCTCAGGAATCATAGATGAAATGAATGCAGCTTTGAAGTGCTATCACTATTATAATGTAGGACGAAACAGTGGCCAATTTGCATACAGTAAGTCTCCAAACAGCAAATTGTGCGGGTGGGGGGGGGGGGACCTGAATGTTTAGGACTTGCTAACAACAGGCACAGATGCCAAAATAGCGCCACAATCTGGTCTGCTGGTTCTCCTGCTTCAGCCTTCCACAGGAACATTGTCCCAGAGTTAAAATGGGGTTGCAGTAAGCGACATGTAGCCAACTGCCCCTGCCAATCGCCAATTCTAGGACTCCCCATTTCACCTCCAGGTCCCCAAAGGTGGCAGGTGACTGTGAAGATGCGTGCGAGGCCTCCTCATGACAGGCTGGGTGAAAACCAAAACTCCAGGCAGGCTTAGAGGCCCGCCAAAGACTGGGTTCACTGTAGCCACGGGCTACCCTGTGGACAGATCCCCCGACAATGGTGGCCGGGTTACTGGATTAATTTTTTACTTTAAAAGTTTTTTGAAGTTGAAGAGGGTGCCTCAATTTCGGGGTGCCCCCTCATGCCTACCATGGAATCCTGCTGCTTTTCGCCCAAGCCGGAGGGCCTCCTATTGGCGCTCCAGCTTCAGAAGCCCACCCACCGACCTTATTTGGACAGCACGGGCCATGTTTTGGCCAATTATTGGCCCATTCGGGGGAATGCCACACCTGTTCCCCAAACAGTGTGGGACTCTGATTTCCCCATTTGTGCCTAATGTTGGGTTTCTGAAGCCACCAGAGAAAATCCTTTTGCATCAACTTGAGAGAGCAGATGGAGCCTCAGATTAACAAGTCATCCTGAAGGCAGTACCCCCGGCAACGCAGCTCTCTCTCTCAGTGCCACACTGGAATGTTAACCCCTGCTCAGTTTTCATGTGTAGGGATGAAACCAAAACCTTCCCATATAACATGCGAGACAAACGCAAAGGTCAAGACTTAAATGGCCCGATTACTGGCAGCCAGCATTGGAGCTTGCCGTGAAATTAAATATTTCTACTACTGTGTAATTTTATCCTTCGCTTATCCCATCATTAAACATTGGTATCCACAGACCATCTCTTAGCAGAAAGGAAAGAGTTCCTCAGCTTGCTCCCACTAGCGTCATTAATTATAATGCACTGATGTGTGCAGCAAGCATTACAAGTGTGCACCATCCCTGGAGATCCCTCATCAGACAGCTCAGGTCAGCTCCTGGAGACAGCTGCCTTGATGCGGTGCAGCAGCGGCGGCCCTGATATGCAAGCTGCTGCCACAGCAGACAAGCATCCTCAATGACCTGCTGACTCATGTTGCACAAAACCTTTAAAGCAGTATTGGGGAAGCTGCCAGAACTTCAACACAAAAACTGATTGCTTTATTTCAGGGGAAATAGCTCCTCAGCTCCCGGCTCATCATCACCTCGAATGTAAAATTCTCATGTTTGTGTTCAATTCTCTCAGTGAGCTGGCCTCCTAGTTTCTCCACCCTCTTTTCCCTGTAATCTCCTCCAGTTCGCCAACCCCCCCCCCCCCCCCCCCCCCCCCCCCCCCCCCCCCCGAGGGATCTGCATTCCTCCAATTTGGACACCTTGTGTAGATTTTATTTGTTCCCCTATTGGTGACCATTTTTTAGCTGCCAATTGAGGCCCTAAGCTCTGGAACCATCCATCGAAGCCTCTCCAAAGGCTGGATTATAGAATAGAATAGAACTTACAGTGCAGAAGGAGGCCATTCAGCCCATCGAGTCTGCACCGGCTCTTGGAAAGAGCACCCTACCCAAGGTCAACACCGCCACCCTATCCCCATAACCCAGTCACCCCACTCAACACTAAGGGCAATTTTGGACTCTAAGGGCAATTTATCACGGCCAATCCACCTAACCTGCACATCTTTGGACTGTGGGAGGAAACCGGAGCACCCGGAGGAAACCCACGCACACACGGGGAGGATGTGCAGACTCCGCACAGACAGTGACCCAGCCGGGAACCGAACCTGGGACCCTGGAGCTGTGAAGCAGTTGTGCTATCCGCAATGCTACCGTGCTGCCCCAGCGATTATACACTCCCCCACCAGCAGGTTTCAATGCGGAGGTAATCCAGTGGAAGGCCTGGACACTTTGGTGATCCCCCAAGGCATTACTTGCCAGGTTTGCCTCCCCACATGGCCGCTCAAACCCTAGCCCCACCCCCCACCCCCCTCACCGAGGCCTGCCTGCATTACCCCAGCGAAAGGCACTACCAAACTCTTGATTGAGTGCTGAATGGCTCCTGACTCCCAAGTGCAATATAGTCAATGGCCACGGCTCCTGGTGGCGCTACAGAACAGTCAACCTCTGATGTATCAGCAGCTCTGTTCCTTCCTGTTCTTAAGAAGCAAAGTCCGGCCCCTAGTCTCTTAATATCTCCCCCGACAGCTAGGGGCATGGGATGGGTGTGGTGGAGAGGGGGCGGAAAGCATGTCGGGACCGCAGCATCCCATAAAATACAACTTTTTTTTCCTCTACCTCAATCATGTTCCTTAAGATGCTCCTTAACACTCATCTCCTTTATTATAAGGCATAGGAGCAGAGGTAGGCCATGCAGTCCATCTAGTCTGCTACACATTCAATGAGATCATGACGGATCTGATATGATAATCGCCAACTGATTAAAAATCTGTCTATTTCAGACTTGAACGTACCGAATTAGTCAACAGCTCTCTGCAGTAAAGAAATCCAAAGGTTCACTACCCTCTGTAGTGATCTTTACATGGGTATGTACAGAAGGGGTTGATGGGAAATGGAAAGATCACTAGGGGGCAGCACTGGGGGGTATAAAAGGAGAAGCAAGCAGCCTCTTGGGCTGATTAGACTGTGAGGAGAGCAATAGCAGAGATTTAGCTCAGGGTTGCTAGTGTGGTCAGGCCTAGTTGTTGTATGTAAAAGTTGTAACCTTTCTACTCGTATAGTTCTTAAAATGAGAACTCACGCAGTTGTTAAGTTACGTTACTCAATAAACCTTACATAATCTTCTGGATGACTTTGCGTCTTCTTCTGGAAGCCTCTGCTATAACTGGATTGAGTAGCACATGTTACCTACCACACAGCTAACAAAACATGGTACCAGGTTGGCTTTAATCGAACAGTACTGGATTGATTAGGTTAGAGACAAGAAAGGAAACAAAAAGTAAAGAGCCGACCGCTCGACTATGGTAGACTTTGCAGCATTTGGACCCGAGCCAACCAGCGCAATGGAACACACGCCACTTCCACGGCCGCTGAAAACTACCGGTAATTTAAATAGTAACTGGAAAATGTTTAAACAGCAGCTTCAAATATACATGGCAGCTAATGACTTAAACGCAGCCTCCGGGAGAAAGATTGGGCTGTTACTAGCAACGGAAGGCCAGCAAGCTGTAGACACTTATAACACTTTCACGTACGGTGATAATGAAGACAAAACTACCTTTCAAGTGATAATTGCAAAATTTGACGAACACTGTAAAACACAGTCCAATAAAATCCTGGAAAGATTTAACCTACATAACAGGTTCCAACAAAACAGCGAGACAATCTCTAGATTTTGTTACAGATCTCCGATTACTAGCACAAGGCTGTAACTATGCTGATGTAACAGATTCCATCATCAGAGACCCATTAATCTATGGCCTCTCTGATGAAAAGTTAAGGGAATCACTAATGCAGTAAAATGATCTAACTCTAAAAACCACCATAGCAAAGTGCAGACAGCAAGAACAAAAGAAACAGCAGTACCTAGAGATTCTAGAGAGAAAAAAGTGGAGAAAATCCTCCACGAGGTGGAAGACGTTAAAATGGAGGCCTCTTCTCACAGGCATCCTCTTCCGACCGCCGGCTCCCATTCAAACATGTATGCCCATGCGCACAGTCAAGAGAGACGCGGCCGGCGAGATCCCGGATTGCGCATGCGCAAGAAGCTGCACATGCGCAGTATGCAAAGTACGAACCCAGCCAGAGGAGCGATTCGTGCATGCGTGATCGCTGCCGACGCGTGACGTCATGAACGTCATGACGTGTAACCACTGTGGCAACACCCACTTAAAAGGGAAATGTCCTGTACAAGGGAAAAGATGTTTAAAGTGCTCCAAAATGAATCATTTCGCCTCCCATTGTGAGTCAACAGCAAAATATCACTCTCCAACACAAAGACATGCAAACTTCAAGGTTCGCACAGTGGATGCAATGGACAACCAAACATCTGAAAAAAAAATTTCTCCGACCACGAAGATTTCCACTCCTGGAGGACACATACTGCGTCAGAATAATACATTCGGCTGAGGAACTGCACGGGCCGACCACAACTCCTCAATGCCATTGACTCTGCAAGGGAACGGTGGACCACGGTGCAAGTGAACAACTCCCCAATTACGTTCATGCTTGACACGGGAGCGTCCGCGAACTTGATGACAAGCAAAGATCTCGCATCCATCCCAGGGACACACAAGATGGTACCTGCTGCATGCAAGTTAAAAGACTACAGTGGCAACCAGATCACCTCAAGGGGATCATGCCACCTACAAGTAGTCAATAAGAAGTTCATGAAAGGACTACGCTTCGAGATCATGGACAACGAAAAAAACATCGCTGTTAGGTGCTCAAGCCTTCAAGGACTTCTGGCTGGTCCAGAGAATTTTCATGCACAACGAATGACTCATCCCGATTGGATGATGCCATCCAGTTGCTGCTCAGCGAGTATCCTGACTTCTTTCGTGGCATGGGTACGTTGCCCTACACATACAAAATACTGCTCAAAGAAGATGCAAAACCTCCCATTCACCCACCAAGGAGGGTACCAGCTCCCTTGCGGGATAAGCTAAAATCAGAACTCCTACGCCTACAATCTCAAGGTATCATATCAAAGATCACACAGCCGACTGACTGGGTCAGCTCATTGGTGTGTGTCAAGAAGCCATCAGGTGACCTCAGAATCTGTTTAGATCCCAAAGATCTGAACAAGAAGATTCGCAGGGAACACTACCCCATCCCTAAGCAAGAGCAGATAAGAAGGAGATAAGAAATAAGAAGGATAGGGGCTGGTTTTGCACACTGGGCTAAATCCCTGGCTTTTAAAGCAGACCAAGGCAGACCAGCAGCACGGTTCAATTCCCATACTAGCCTCCCCGAACAGGCGCCGGAATGTGGCGACTAGGGGCTTTTCACAGTAACTTCATTGAAGCCTACTCGTGACAATAAGCGATTTTCATTTCATTCATTTCATTTCAAGTGAAATGGCAAATGCTCGCATCTTCACCAAACCTGATGCCTCACAAGGTTTCTGGCAGATGCAGCTCAATGCTTCCAGCTGACTGTTGTGTACGTTCAACACACCATTTGGACGATACTGCTATAATCACATGCCTTTCGGGATCATCTCCGCATCCAAAATATTTCACAGAATTATGGAGCAGATGACGGAGGGCATTGAAGGCATCAGAGTATATGTCGATGACATCATAATATGGTCAACGACAGAGGAAGACTACATTGCTCGGTTAAAACAAGTCTTCAAAAGAATTCACCAATTTGGGTTGAAACTCAACCGAAAGTGCATCTTCGCACGCTCATCTCTGACCTTCCTGGGTGACACAATATCAGGGCACGGGTCGAAGCCGGATTCTGAAAAGACTGGGCAATCCAGAACATGCAGCGGCCACGTGACAAGAAAGCAGTGTGCAGGTTTCTTGGATTCATCAACTTCCGAGGCAAGTTCATACCGAACTTATCAACAAGGACGTCAGCATTACGAAACGTGATAAGGAAGGACACGGCGTTTGCCTGGATTCCACACCACCAAGAAGAGTGGGTGGATCTAAAGCACCAATTGATGAGAGCTCCAATGCTGGCATTATTTGACCCAACGAAACGCACAAAGATCTCCACTGACACCAGTCAACATGGAATTGGCGCGGTACTTCTTCAACAGAATGATCAATCGGACTGGGTCCCAGTGGCATACGCATCTAGAGCGATGACCGCCACAGAGTGCAGGTATGCACAGACCGAGAAGGAGTGCCTGGGGCTGATCACAGGTATAACAAAATTCCACCACTATGTGTATGCCTTCCCACGTTCCTAGTGGAGACTGATCATAGACCACTGGTCAACATGATTGACAAGAAGCTCAATGACATGATGCCGCACCTACAATACACGATGATGAAGTTGAGGAGGTATGACTTCACACTGGTCTACACTCCTGGGAAGGACCTCATCATATCTGACACCCTGTCCCGAGCCACTGACGCTGACAGTTCTCTTCCGGCATCCATTAACGATGTAGAAACTCACGCACAGTTGTGCAGAGAGACGCTCCTGGCATCAGACGCGAGGCTGCAGCAAATTTGTCTGGCTACACGAGAAGATGTGACCTTGCTCCAGGTCATGCACAACCTACAGCACGGCTGGCCAAGAGGGCGGTGCCCGCAGTTCCAAAACATCAAAACTGAACTGTCAGTGGTGGGTGGCGTAATACTGCGAAATGACAGAATCGTAATTCCACTGGCGCTCCGATCAGACATGCTCCGCAGGATTCATGAGGGATATCTTGGAATGGAGAAGTGCAAAGGAAGAGCACGGCAATCCGTGTACTGGCCTGGGATAAATGAGGACATAACAAACATGGTACTCACATGTTACACATGTTAAAAACATCAACCGGCACAAAGCAAGGGGCCACTCCGGCATCATGAGATGACTACGTCACTGTGGGACAAAGTTAGCATAGACTTGTTTCACTTCATGTGTCGAAGCTATGTTCTTATCATTGATTATTACTCCAACTTTCCGGAAGTAATGAAACTCCCGGATCTAGTATCTGCAACAATTATCAAAGTCTGCAAGGAAACCTCCTTGGGGCATGGCATCACACAGACGGTCATGTCCAACAATGGTCCTTGCTTTGCAAGCTGGGAGTGGACGAAATTCTCCAAGAAATACAACTTTAAACACGTAACATCGAGTCCACACTTTCCCAAATCCAATGGCAGGGTGGCGAAAGGTGTACACATTATTAAGCAACTCATAAGCAAGGCCACTGACTCGAATTCCGACATACACTTGGCTCTATTATCATATCGGTCATCACCGTTGAGCTCAGGGCTATCACCAGCTCAAATGCTCTTCAATCGAGATGTGAGAACAACCCTACCAGCGTTACGCTTCAGCAATCCGGATCACTCACAAGTGTTTGCCAAGATGCGCCAACAACGTCACACACAAAAGCAGCACTATGACCGACATGCAAAATTGCTGCATCCGTTAGCGATCAATGACATGGTTCGCCTGCGGCACCCTGGTGGAGGATGGTCCAATACGGCAATGGTGCTACGACGAGTCTCACCACGATCGTACATTGTAAAGTCCGACGAGGGTGTGCTGTTCAGACGCAATCGACAAGACCTGCTGAAGGTTTCACCTCATCAATCAGTCTTTCCGACGTTAGATCCGCAGTACTCTATCATTCGACATCCCATGACACCATCAGCCAGTGACCAGATGGATAGTACAACCTCAGGGTCTCCATGCCCACTTAGGAGATTGACACGAATCAGACGAGCGCCCAACCGTCTGAACTTGTGAACATTGAACTGATGCAATAATTGATTTCTGCAATGTTTTTCTGCATGACACCAACTGTGTTTGTTCCATTTAGTTACAACACTGCAACTATGTAAAAAAAAAGAGAAAAAGGGGGATGCAGTGATCTTTACATGGGTATGTACAGAAGGGGTTGATGGGAAATGGAAATATCACTAGGGGGCATCACTGTGGGGTATAAAAGGAGAAGCAAGCAGCCCCCCGGTCTCTTGGGCTGATTAGACTGTGAGGAGAGCAGAAGCAGAGATTTAGCTCAGGGTTGCTAGTGTGGTCAGGCCTAGTAGCTGTATGTAAAAGTTGTAACCTTTCTACTAGTATAGTTCGTAAAGTAAGGACTCACGCAGTTGTTAAGTTACGTTACTCAATAAACCTTACATAAACTTCTGGACGACTTTGCGCCTTCTTGCGGAAGCCTCTGCTGTAACTGGATTGAGTAGCACATGTTACCTACCACACAGCTAAAAAAACACCCTCATCTCCATCTTAAATGGGCAGCACCTTACTCTGAGATTATGTTTCCTGGGAAAAAAACTTCTTAGCATCTAATCTGTCTGAACTCTAATGAGTACAGACCCGATCTACTCAGCCTCTCCTCGTAAGAAACTCCCTGCATACCTGGAATCAACCTACTGAACCTTCTCTGGGCTGCCAATGTATCATCCCCAATAACATGGAGCCTTACTTTATTAAGTAATCTTTTGTGCAGCACCTTTCAAATACTTTTTGGAAATTATATTACATCTACTGGCTTCCCTTTATCTATCGTGCTTGTTATCACCTCAAAGAATTCTAATAAATTTGTCAGGCATGTTTTCCCATTCATTGCTAGATTATATTATGTATTTCAAAATGCACTGCTTAAATACATCCTTTATAATGGACTCAAAACATTTCCCCAATGACCAAAGTTAGGCCAACGAGCCTATATACCTGTATTTCTCTTTTTGAATAAGTGTGTTACATAGGCAGTTTTCAAATCTCGGGGGCTTTTCCAGAATTTAGGGATTCTTGGAATATTACTACCAATGCAACCACTCTCTCTGTAGCTACTTCCTTTAATATCTTAGAATGCAACCCATTGGGCCCAGGGGCCTTACCAGCCTTTAACCCCAATAGTTTCTCTTGTACTATTCCCTTCCCACCCCACTAGCTTTTTGGTTATTTAGTATATTTGATGTACTATTAATATCTATTAATACTATTAAAGTCTTCTACTGTGAAGACTGACACAATGTTTTTATTTAACTCTTCTGCCATTTCTGCTTCCCTATTATTATTTCCCTAGACTCATTCTTTAAGGGGTCTTTGTTCACTTTGGCTTCTGTGTCTTTTTATATATTTAAAGAAGCTCTTACTGTCCACTTTTATATTACTTGCTAGTTTACCCTCATGGTTTTATTATTTTTTTGGTCATTTTTTGTTAGTTTTTAAAACTTTTCCAAACGTCTGGCTTACCATTAATCTTTTCCACATGATACGTTTTATTTTTCATTCAGTTTAATACCATTCCTAACATCTTTAGTTAACCAGGGTTGATGTCTCTCCTTCCCAGAATCCCTCTTCCTCACTGGAATATATCTTTGTTGTGAATCATGAACTATTTTTGTAAGTGCCAGCTATTGTCGATCTTCTCTGCTAAGTCGTTTCCCAGTCTACTCCAGCCAACTCTTCCCTCATTTCTTTGTAATTAACCTTATTTAACTTTAGAACAGTTATTTCTGATCCTTATCTAAATTTAGCAGTTATTTCACACTCTCAAATTGAATGATAAATTTGACCATGTTATGATCACTGTTTCCTGAGATTGTTTATTAAACTGCCTCTTTACACATTACCAGATCCAAAATACCCTGATCCCTGGTTGGATCCATAACGTACTGTTTAACGAAGCTGTTCCAAGTGCACTCTATGATTTCTTCCTGATGGCTATCTCTGCCAATTTGATTTTCCCAATCTACATGAAGATTGTGCCTTTTTTATATTTCCTCATTATCTCCTGATTTATTCTCCTGTGCAGCTACTGTTAGGGAGCCGATAGAATACTCCTCCCACCAATGTCTTCTTCCCCTTGTTATTTCTTACCTCCATTCCTTAGGGCTCGACAACTTCGATCCAAGATAATTTCTTGCTATCGTGCTTTTTCCTTCTCGCACTAACAAAGCTACCCGACCACCCATTCCTTCCTGTCTGTTCTTAGGAAAACGCACATATCCCTGAATATTTAGGTCCCAGCTTTGATCTTCTTGCAACCACATCACTGTAATGGCTATAAGACCATACCTATTAATCTCAATTCATGCCGTAAATTCATTTATTTTCTATGGAATATTATGTGCATTTAAGTAAAGGGCCATTCATTTTGCCTTTTTGCCATTTTACCCCCCTTTTACCCTATTTGCTGCTTTTTTTAAATGTTTGTACATTCTGTCAATTCCTGCCTTGGTATAATAACATAAATAGCTGCTTTGCAAAGCTGCCATATCATTTTGCTATGTATGCCTTAGCATCCATTCTCCAGAACCATCCCTCACCCCCACTCCCATTTAGTTTAAAGCCGTCTCTCCCGAGTAATGCAGTTTGCACGAACACTGGTCGCAGCATGGTTCAGATGTTGGCCACCCCAATGGTACAGTGCCCACTTTCCCCAACCCTGATGCTGGTACCCAATAAACTGAAGTTCATTTCTCTCACATCTTTCTTTGAGCTACATATTCATTTCTCTAATTTTATGTATCTGATGCCAATTTGAGCATAGCTCAGGTAATAATCCAAATATTATAACCTCAGAGATTTTGTTGTTTAATTTAATGCCGAGCTCCTCAAACCCTCTCTGCAGAACCCCTTACCTCATTCTACCTATGTCATTTGTTTCTACATGGACCACGCCAATGGGATTCTCCCCCCCCACCGTAAGCTCCTCTCCAGCTCAAGCAGAGACTCTGAACTCTGGCTTTTTGCTGCAGTGCCCCATCACTATCCTGTCCCCTTCTACCATCACGTTCAATTATGTGCTCCTCCCACTTGTACCACTGTGCTATAGCCAGTCAGCGCATCCATCCTGCAGTCCTCACTCTCATCCAAACAACTTGAGATGAGTCTCAAACCTGTTGAACAATTGCAGAGGCTGACACTCCTGCACTCCTGCTTCTCAGTCTGCTTACCTGCCTCAGCTGCAGTCACACCCTCCCCTGCCCTCCCTGACCACTTTCCAAACTAGAAGACCCTATCCAAAGTGGTGTGACCTCCGCCTGAATCAAAGTGGCCAGGTAACTCTCTCCCTCCCTCTGTCACAGTTTCCGCAACTCAGCCTCCAGTTCAAAGACTCTGAGCCCAGGCTCCTCGTGCCGCACTTACTGCAGACGTGTTTTGCCCTGCGTCAGAATGTTATCTGGGAGCTCCCATATTCTGCAGCCTTGACACATCGCCAGTCCTGCCATCCTTAATGTGTTTAAATAATTACCTAATTAAATTATTTAATTATTCATGGTGCTTTTTATATATTTTCAATGTACAAAAGAACAGTTCCTGTGCTATTTTAAACCTTAGGAATTGAACAAAACTTCAACACTTACTAGATACTCATCAGGGTCGAAATTCTCCGACCCCCAGTAGGGTCGGAGAATCGCCTGGGGCTGCCAGAAATCTCGCCCCCGCCGTGGCAGAGATTCTCCGCCACCCGGGAAGTGGCGGTGGCGGGAATCTCGCCACTCCGATCGGCGAGGCCCCTGCGGTGAATCTCCGGCCCGGATGGGCCGAAGTCCCGCCGCTGGGAGGCCTCTCCCACCGCCGAGGTTTGAACCACCTCTGTAATGGCAGGATCAGCGGCGCGAGCGGGCCCCGGGGTCCTGGGGGGGGGGGGGGGGGGGGGGGGGGGGCGATCGAACCCTGGGGGGGTGCCCCCACGGTGACCTGGCCCGTGATCGGGGCCCCCCGCTCAGACTCCGGGCCAGTGCCCTGGGTGCACTCTTTCTCCTTCCGCGGCCGCCACGGCCTCCGCCATGGCGGAAGCGGAAGAGAAACCCACATCGCGCATGCGCCGGTGGTGACGTCAGCAGCAGCTGGCCGCTGACGTCACTGCCGGCGCATGCACCGACCGGCGAAAGCCTTTCGGCCAGCCCCGCTGCCGGGGGCACCGGTTTTTTGCACCAGTCTTCTGGTGCCAACCGCTCCGGCGCGGGGCTGGCCCCCAAAGGTGGGGAGAATGTCCCACCTTTGGGGAGGCCCGACCCCTGAGTGGTTGGCGCCACTCCCCTACGCCGGGACCCTCCGTCACGCCGGGTAGGGGAGAATCCAGCCCCAGATATGCACTAAATAGCAAACTATTCTTGCAGCAGCACAAGGTCATTTTCTGAAGAGTGGAAATGTTGGAAAACAAAAAGGAAAAGCCAACAGAAATTCACTCTTCACCAAATTCCCACTTTGATCCAAATTCCCAACTATACTCACTTGGACTGTGGCTTACACTAAAGATGTGTTCTCTCCCAAAGCACGTACATCCACTTAATAATTGTCTGATTGAAACAGACCTGAACTATATAGAGCTGAGAAGAGTCACTTTAGCTTCCTGCTGATCAACACCTATTCAGGCCCTATGCACTGGTAGTAATTTTCCAACAATCCTTAAATACTGGAAAAGTCCCAGAGCATTTGGAAAACTGCCAATGTAACACCTTTATTCAATGGAGGAGGGAGACAAAAAACAAGTAACTATAAGCCAGTTAGCTTAACTTCTGTCAGTGGGGAAATGTTAGAATCCATTATAAAGGATGGAATAACAGAGCATTCAGAACTACATAATATTATCAAGCAGAGTCAGCAGAGCTTCAAGACGGGGTAATCATGCCTGACAAATTTATCAGAATTCTTTGAGGTGGTAAAGAGCAGGATAAATGAAGATGTAATATTCTTGGATTTCCAAAAAGCGTCCAATAAGGTTCTAATGGCTCCCTTGATCATGAAAACATGCATAGAACATGAGGGTATGGTTATAACAAGTATTTATTCTTCACACATGGGGATGTAACCAACAAACCTATGTACATACAATTATATCTAAGTTACTGTAGAGCTAAGGCGAGATGCAACTGTCCTGTTGTCCATCCTGCTACCAAGTGCCTGTGACTCATCCATCATCCGGTATATATAACTGGCTCCACGTGTGTCTGGTTCCACCTACTGGCAGGAGGTCATAACTGTCACTACATGCATTGATCATCAACTATATACATTGGTACTGTTAGGTACAACTATACACATTGGTGCAATTATATACAGTTATTACAGATATGCATATGAGCATATCACCACAAATAAGATAAGAGCCCATGTTGTTGGGTAAGTATATTAGCACAGCTAGAGGATTGGCTAATTGATGAAAGACAGACACTTGAGAAAAGAGGGAGATTTTTAGGACGACAACCTGTAATTAGTGGCGTGTCACAGGGATCGGAGCTGGGGCCATAATTACTCACATTATATATTAATGACTTGGATGAGAGCAAAGCATGTACTATTGCCAACTTTGTGGATGATGCAAAGATAGGTGGGAAGGCAAATGGTGAGGTTGACACAAAGAGTCTACAGAGGGATATAGGACGGTTAGGTGAGTGGGCAGAAACCTGGCTGATGGAATATAATGTAGGAAAATGTGAAGGTATGGGAGGAAGTATAAGAAGCTGAATATTATTTAAATGGAGAAAGATTGCAGAAAACTGCAGCACAGAAGGATGTGGGGGGTCTTGGTGCATAAATCACAAAAAGCTAGCGTGCAAGTTCATCAGGTAATTGGGAAGGCAAGTGGAATGTCGGCCTTTATTTCAAAGGGAATGGAATATAAAACAGGGACGTCCCACTAATCATTTACAAGGCACTAGTTAGACTACACCTGGAATACTGTGAACAGTGTTGGTCCCCTGATCTAGAGAAAGATAAACTGGCATTGAGGCAGTGCAGAGAATGTTCATGAGGTTGCACGTGGGCATGGAGGGATTTTCTTATGAGGAGACCAATGAGGAGAATACTTTTGGGGAACCAACTTTTCCCCTTGGTGAATGACCGGGGAGGGGGTGGGGGGGGAGCGGTATTGATTTCAGGTAAGAGCCAAGAGGTTTAGAAGGGATGTGAGGAAAAACATTTCGACCCAGAGGGTGGTGGGAGTTTGGAATTCGCTGCCTGATAGGGCGGTGGAGGCAGAGACCCTCACAGCATTTAAGAGGTATTTAGATCTGCACTTGCAATCCCAGGGCACACAAGGCTATGGGTCAAGGGCTGGAAAATGGAATTAGAATGGCCATGTGGTTGTTTTTGACCGGCACAGATGCGATGGACTGAAGGGCCTATTCTGTGCTGTATGATTCGATGACTATGACTCTGTGAGAGTTTGAGTAGGTTTGTGCCCATCGGAGTTTAGATGAGGCATCTTTATTGACATATAGGATTCTCAGGGGGGCTCGACAGGGTAGATGCTGAGAGGATGTTTCCTCTTGTGGGAGAGCCTAGAGCCAGAAGGCATAATCTCAGAATAAGGGGGCGCCTATTTAAGACGGAGATGAGGAGGACTTTCTTCTCTCAGAGAGTAGTGAATCTGTGGCATGCTTTACTACAGAGAACTGCAGATACTCGGTGGTTCAGTGTATTCAACAGTGAGACAAACATATATATATATTTTTTTATTTTTTAAATAAATTTAGATTACCCAATTATTTTTTCCAATTAAGGGGCAATTTAGCATGGCCAATCCACCTACTCTGCACATTTTTGGGTTGTGGGGGCGAAACCCACGCAGACATGGGGAGAATGTGCAAACTCCACACGGACAGTGACCCAGAGCCGGGATCGAACCTGGGACCTCAGCGCCGTGAGGCGGTTGTGCTAACCACTAGGCCACCGTGCTGCCTAACAAATATATTTTTAATCATTAAGGGCGTCGCGGGTTATGGGGGTAAGGCCAGAAACTAGAGTTGGGGATTATATCAGATCAGCCATGATGACATTGAGTAGTGGAGCAGACTTAATGGGACACACGACCGAATTCTGCTCCTACGACTTCTGATCTTTTTCAGGGAAAGGACTTTCAGATGATTGATGTTTAAATGTCACTCAGTCGCTCAGTCAGCTACCTATTTAACTCGGCTACTTATTTTAAAACCAATTAAATTCCCACTTTGGTCCAAATTCCCAAATATATTTTGCTCGGTTTGAGTTTCCACATCATTGCAAGCTGCTGTTGATGAGAAAAAAGCATTTTGTGTCGACAGGGGCTCACGCAGATGACTCAGTCGACCACAAAGGCCCAAAGTTTGAAATGTGGTTGAAACACTGTAATTAATCTCAATAGGCTTGGATTAAAGAATGCAAATTTAGGAGGGTGCCTACACCAGACTGCTGTGCACCAACTGCTGTCCACTGAGGAAATAATTAGTGCTCCTGTAACCAACCAACCTGAAAACATGGGCTACACTTATAGAGACTCTACGGACATCAAGAGTTTTGCTTGAAGGCTTATTAATTTTAATGGTCAGAAGTGCCTGCTTCATACCTCCACACCTCACTCTCAGATTGACACTCCTGTCAACAGGAAGCACACTTTGCAATAGCACTTGGATACTGTGTCAGAGGATGACTGATCCATGTGACACTCAATTTTATCCAAGGCATCAGGAAATGAGAAGAAAGGGAATGTTTCGATGAGAAAAAGAATAGCTGCTGGAGTACTCATCTACTTTGTGTTTTGGGCCACTGTTCAGCTGAGTAAACTGCTGGAAATACATTCTCCCCAATTCCAGAGGATAATTCGTTGAGTTAAAATGTAATTCTTTTCAAAAAAAGTCATAGAATCCCTACAGTGCAGATGGAGGCCATTTGGCCCATTGAGTCTGCATCGACCCTCTGAAAGAGCACCCTACCCGGGTCCACACCCCAACCTCCCCCTCCCCAAATCCTTGTAACATAATCTGCGCATCCCTGGACACTAAGGGGAAATTTAGCATGACCAATCCATCCAATTGCCACATCTTTGGACTGTGGGAGGAAAGGCAGCACCCAGAGGAAAGCCATGCAGACATGGGGAGAACGTGCAAACTCCGCACAGTCACCCAAGGCCGGAATTGAACCCGGGTCCCTGGCTCTGTTAGGCAGTGGTGGTAACCACTGTGCCAGCCTCATACAGGCCAGGATTGTACCCTCCCCCACTCGCTGGTCTTTCGGGCGGGTGGGGAGTGTAAAGTTGAAGGGAGTGGATATCCACCCTGACCACACATCGATTTCTCGCTGGCAAGGCCCCAGATGGGAAGTCAATTCTTTCCCCTGTTCAAGCCACTAAAGTGCCATTTTTGGCCCAGTCATGATTTCTAGGCTGGCAGGAGGATGGAACTCATGTGGGGGGGAGGCTGAAAGTTGATCCCAGGTCAAAATGTGGAAGCCTCTCCATCAGAAGCCCCGTTCTGAAGTTGAATGCCTCCCGTCCCTACCTGAAGATCCTGGACACCCTTCCCCAGCCCCGGCCTCTCCCCCAGGATTTGGCTTGCCCCAGGTGTTCTTTACTCTCCCAGCCCCGGGACCCTCTGGACCTACCTGGGCCTCTGGTGCCCGGATGTAGGCTCAGGTATTCTCCTGCATTTCACCTTCTGTCCATTGCAGCGCTGTTGCTGCAGCGATTGGAGCACCGCCAGCCAATCAGATTGCATGGCAGCTCGCGAAGGCAGGAAAGAGTGTGGACGAGGTGAGCCCTTTGACAAATTGGCATCAGACACAAATTCTGGAGGGGGTGGGGGGAATTTTGCTTTTCATGGAGCATCGATTGAACTCCAATCAATGTAAAGCAATGCCACCTACTGTGGTGCCATTCACACTGAGAAAACAACAACAACATTCCTGGAGGACCACTCATCATTCTGTACCGCACCTGCATGGCCATGAGAGGGGGCTGTGCACAATGTAAATAGATAACCACCCTCAACGCCATTCTTTCCCCAGAACCCTGCAATTATTTCCGCTTTTAAAGAATATTTCCAATTTGGAACGTGACTATTGAATCTGCTTCCATATTTTCAGACAGTACACCGCACATCATTACCCACTGGATAAAAATCACCTCTTCCCTGATTCTTTTGCCAGCACCTTAACTCTCTGGCCTCTGGTTCCTGATCCTTTTCCAGTTTTACAGGGAGTGATGGTAAAACGGTTCCCCCTTTTCCCAGCTTGGAACCCACCACAGATAGGTGCATTTTTAACCCTTTCAGCATTCTGGCGCTTAAAGACAGACACAAAACAGGTTTTCTCATAAGTTTTCAAAAAGGAAGAATAAATGTTTATTTGTTAATGCCCAGATATATTTACAACATTCACCACACACACACATATGAAAATAAATAACACATGGTTACAAAGAAATAACATGAGCTTAACTTTTTTTTAAAGTCCAAAGAATTCACTGTTTTACTTGAGTATTTCAAACTGAGACCAGAGACATTGCAGGCTTAATGATTCCCTTTCACCTTTCTAGTGACAACTTCATAGTCACTTATTTCTTGCAGCAGCAGGTTTGTGGCTTTTCTCCAGTAGAGCCCCTGGTTCTTCAAATGGTAGATAAAGGCTAGTCCCTCTGCCTGTTAGTGGATTCGAGGCAGGGTGCTTCCTTTGCTGGGCTGGATCTCTTCCATCTGAATCACCTTGTCCCCCGAGCTGACTATATGTGTTCATGATTGTTCCTCATCACAAGCTGGTTTCTATCAGGTCACGACAGTATCTGGTTGCACATTGTGCGCACAAATGATCCCCAATGACTTGAGGATTGAAACACAATGAGGTTTGAGTTTCAGCCATTTTCTCTCTTTGTGAACCGAACTGCTCCTCCACAGCGGTTGGCACTGTTGCTTCACAGCGCCAGGGTCCCAGGTTCGATTCCCGGCTTGGGTCAATGTCTGTGCGGAGTCTGCACATTCTCCCTGTATCTGCGTAGGTTTCCTCTGGGTGTCACAAGGCCCAAAGGACGTGCTATTATGCAAATTCGACATTCTGAATTCTCCCTCTGTGTACCCGAACATGCGCCGGAATGTGGCGATGAGGGGATTTTCACAGTAACTTCATTGCAGTGTTAATGTAAGCCTCCTTGTGACAATAATAAAGATTATTCGTCAAACAAAATTCCATTCTGCAGGCAAAATGTCTGAAGGCCATTATGCACGTGTTTCTGTAGATATTTAGACAGTGGCAGTCGTTAATTCCACAGAACAGGCTGGTTGGATTTTAACACCTTCTCATTGGGATATCCCATTGTTTGTCTTTGACTGTCCTGTACCAGACGAACAGATTAACTTCCAGCTTTGTGCAGTTCAATGTATTATGACAGACAAGAGGTCACCTGACCTCTCAACACTATCCTGTTTAAAAACAGATTGTATATTCTCCATTTTTGTTTGTAAAAGCAACTGTCCTTTTTCCTTAACGCCGTAGGTGTAACGGTGTGAATGTGACACTAAATCCTCTCTCTCACACCTTCCTAATGATGTGGAGATGCCGGCGTTGGACTGGGGTGAGCACAGTAAGAAGTCTTACAACACCAGGTTAAAGTCCAACAGGTTTGTTTCAAACACGAGCTTTCGGAGCACTGCTCCTTCCTCAGGTGAATGAAGAGATATGTTCCAGAAACATATATACAGACAAAGTCAAAGATGCCAGACAATGCTTGGAATGCGAGCATTTGCGGGTAATCAAACCTTTACAGATCCAGAGATAGGGGGTAATCCCAGGTTAAAGAGGTGTGAATTGTCTCAAGACAGGACAGTTGGTAGGATTTTGCAAGTCCAGGCCAGATGGTGGGGGGTTAATGTAATGCGACATGAATCCAAGATCCCGGTTGAGGCCGCACTCATAGCCAAGTTCTGCATGCATAAATTTCTGCTCGGCAATTCTGCGTTGTCGCGTGTCCTGAAGAAGATTTTATTCTTCCTTTTATTCTTCCTTTTTGAAAACTTATGAGAAAACATGTTTTGTGTCTGTCTTTAAATGCCAGAATGCTCAAAAGGTTAAAACGCACCTATCTGTGGTGGGTTCAGAGGTGGGAAAAGCGTGAAGAAGCGTGTCTTGGAGAACGCTTACCCGGAGATCAGAGGCTGAATGCCCTTGACTGCTGAAGTGTTCCCCGACTGGAAGGGAACATTCCTACCTGGTGATTGTCGCGCGATGCCCGTTCATTCATTGTCGCAGCGTCTGCATGGTCTCGCCAATATACCACGCTTCGGGACATCCTTTCCTGCAGTGTATGAGGTAGACAACATTGGCCGAGTCGCACGAGGATGTACCGCATACCTGGTGGGTGGTGTTACCACGTGTAATTGTGGTATCCATGTCGATGATCTGGCACGTCTTGCAGAGATTGCCCTGGCAGGGTTGTGTGGTGTCGTGGTCGCTGTTCTGAAGGCTGGGTGGTTTGCTGCAAACAATGGTTTGTTTGAGGTTGCACGGTTGTTTGAAGGCAAGTAGTGGGGGTGTGTGGATGACCTTGGCAAGATGTTCATCTTCATCGATGATGTGTTGAAGGCTGCGAAGAAGATGTCGTAGTTTCTCCGCTCCAGGAAAGTACTGGGCGACGAAGGGTACTCTGTCAGTTGTGTCCCGTGTTTGTCTTCTGAGGAGGTCAATGCGGTTTTTTGCTTTGGCGCTTTGGAACTGTCGATCGATGAGTCGAGCGCCATATCCCGTTTGTACGAGGCATCTTTCAGCATCTGTAGATGTCTGTTCCGCTCCTCCTCGTCTGAGCAGATCCTGTGTATACGGAGGGCTTGTCCATAGGGGATGGCTTCTTTAATGTGTTTAGGGTGAAAGCTGGAGAAGTGGAGCATCGTGAGGTTATCTGTGGGCTTGCGGTAAAGCGAAGTGCTGAGGTGACCGTCCTTGATGGAGATGAGTGTGTCCAAGAATGCAACCGATTTTGGAGAGTAGTCCATGGTGATTCTGATGGTGGGATGGAACTTATTGATGTCATCTTGTAGTCGTTTCAGTGATTCTTCGCCGTGGGTCCAAAGGAAAAAAATGTCATCGATGTATCTGGTGTATAACGTCGGTTGAAGGTCCTGTGCAGTGAGGAGGTCTTGTTCAAACTTGTGCATGAAGATGTTGGCATATTGAGGTGCGGATTTGGTCCCCATAGCTGTTCCGTGCGTCTGGATGAAGAATTTGTTGTCGAAGGTGAAGACGTTGTGATCTAGAATGAAGCGGATGAATTGCATCTGGAGATTGGCAGTTGTCAGTGTTGAGGACTGAGGCTGTTGCAGCAATGCCGTCGTCATGGGGGATGCTGGTGTAGAGTGCCGAGACGTCCATTGTAACGAAGAATGTTCCTGGTTCAACTGGTCCATGGGTGCTGAGTTTCTGTAGGAAGCCCGTCGTGTCGCGACAGAAGCTGGGCGTAGCCTGTACGATGGGTTTCAAGATGCCCTCGATGTGGCCAGAGAGGTTCTCATACAGGGTCCCATTGCCTGAAACTATAGGACGGCCTGGTGTGTTGGCCTTGTGTATTTTCGGGAGGCGGTAGAGATTTCCAATGCGGGGATTACGTGGGATGAGAGCACATAGGGTGCTCAGATGAGGAGGTGCGTAACGAGGCATTGTCTGGCATCTTTGACTTTGTCTATATATATGTTTCTGGAACATATCTCTTCATTCACCTGAGGAAGGAGCAGTGCTCCGAAAGCTCGTGTTTGAAACAAATCTGTTGGACTTTAACCTGGTGTTGGAAGACTCCTTACCTTCCTAATGAACGTCGAACATCCATATCTGGCTCCAGCAGATGTATTGCAGCGCTGGTATACATCAGATTGAACCCGCACTGACCTTTGATGTGGTAGCCATGATGTGGCTACCACATCAAGGGCAGCACGGTAGCACATGTGGCTAGCACTGTAGCTTCACAGCACCAGGCTCCCAGGTTCGATTCCCTGCTGGGTCACTGTCTGTGCGGAGTCTGCACATTCTCCCCGTGTCTGCGTGGATTTCCTCCGGGTGCTCCGGTTTCCTCCCACAGTCAAAAGACATGCAGGTTAGGTGGATTGGCCATGCTAAATTTCCCTTAGTGTCCAAAAACGTTAGGAGGGGTTATTGGGTTGTGGGGATAGGGTGGAAGTGAGGGCTTCAGTGGGTCGGTGCAGACTTGATGGGCCAAATGGCCTCCTTCTGCACTGTATGTATGTTCTATGTGGAAATGCCGGCATTGGACTGAGGTGGGAACATTAAGAAGTCTTACAACACCAGGTTAAAGTCCGACAGGTTTGTTTCGAATCACTAGCTTCGGGACATCCTGAGGCATGGTACATTGGCGAGACATGCAGATGCTGCGACAGAGGATGAACGGAAATCGCACGTCAATTGCAAGGCAGGAATGTTCCCTTCCAGTCGGTGAACACTTCAGCAGTCAAGGGCATTCAGCCTCTGATCTTCGGGTAAGTGTTCTCCAAGGCGGACTTCAGGACGCGCGTCAACACAGAATCGCAGAAAAGAAACTGATAGCCAAGTTCCGCATACATGAGTATGTCCTCAACCGGGATCTTGGATTCATGTCGCATTACATTCATCCCCCCACCATCTGGCCTGGCCTTGCAAAATCCTACCAACTATCCTAGTTTGAGACAATTCACACCTCTTTAACCTGTGATTATCCCTCTCTCCAGTCGCACCGTCTGGACCTGTAAAGACTTAATTGCCTGCAAAGACTTACATTCAAAGTATCATCTTGCATCATTGACTTTGTCTATATATGTGTTTGTGGAACCCACCTCTTCACTCACCTGATGAAGGAGCTGTGCTCCGAAAGCTAGTGATTCCAAATAAACCTGTTGGACTTTAACCTAGTGTTGTAAGACTTCGTACTGAGTGGTGGTAACATAGACAAACGTGGTTAAAAGCAAATTACTGCGGATGCTGGATCCGAAACGAAAGAGAAAATGCTGGAAAATCTCAGCAGGTCTGGCAGCATCTGTAGGGAGAGAAAAGAGCTAACGTTTCGAGTTCGATGACTCTTTGTCAAAGCTAACAGACAGAGAAAGAAGGAAATATTTATACTGTGGAGTGAGAATGAAAGATGAGCCATAGCCACAGAAACCCAGGGAAACTGGGTGCTAATGGCCACAGAAACCAAGGGGAAAGAGTGTCCCCAGAGCAGTCCCCAGAGAGAACAAAAGATGTGAAAGGCCAAACAGCAGAGAAACTAACATCAGAGTGTGAACTGTAGATGTGGGGGGAGGGGAAGGGGGAAGCAAAGAGGAGAAAGGTTAAGGAAAGGTGGATAGGATTCAGGGGAGGGGGGTTTAAATATATATTAAGAAAGAAATAAATGGTAAAAGACAGTTAAAATGAAATAGGATGAAAACAAATGGGTCGAGGTGGGGTAGAGCTGATCATCTGAAGTTGTTGAATTCGATGTTGAGACCGGAAGGCTGTAGCGTGCCTAACCAGAAGATGAGATGTTGTTCCTCCAGTTTGCGTTGAGCTTCACTGGAACATAGACAAACGTGGTAGCCATTTTGCACAAAACAAAGTCAATGAGATAAATAGTCAGGTCATCTGTGCTTTTTAATAGAGTTGGTTAAGAGGAAGTTATTAATTATGCATCAGTTTATATAATTCAACCTAATTATCCCATGTAAATTCCTCTTTAAAAATACTTAACCTTTAAGTGACTGAGTAGTGTAAGGATTAAGATTAAATTAACCGTTGTAACCATGTTCCCTCAAGTTTAACTTCTCACTGGAAGTTTAGGATCAACTAATCGAAAAAGAATGAAATTACGTTTGACACATTTCATGACCCCATGAGATCCCAAAGCACTTCATAGCCAATGAAGTGCTTTTGAGATTAGGTCCTGCTTTAATATAGGAAAGCGTGGCAGCTAATCTGCACGTCACAAGCTCTTACAAACAGCATGAGATAGTTACCAGATAACAAGTTATTTTTAAGTGATGTTAGCAAGGGATAAGTCTTGGTTCGGACATTAGGGGAAATTGACTGTCTTTCTTTGTCTAGTTTACATGGGATCTCTTAAACCAACTTGAAAGGGCAAATGGGGCCTCTGTTTAGCGTCTCATTTAAAATATATCAGCACTGATCGAGCTGCACTCCCTCAGCACCATACTGCAGTGTCAGCCAAGAGTTTGGACTCAGTATTCTGGAGTGGGAGATGTACCAACAAACCCCTGACTCAGAAATGAGAGCATTCTGAGTCAAGGCCGATACCTGAAAAACTGCGGCTTTTCACAATCATTCTGTAAGAATTTGAAGGAAGGTGGTAGTTGAAGCGAGTAACATTTGAAAGAATAATCATCAGCGTTGACATTTAAACCTGTGTTCAGAGCACCATTGATGAACGCTTGGGACAAAATCATCAACCTGACGCCTTAACAAAGAGTGACACATGGTCAAGAGAAATGGAGAGACGAAATTAAATTGAAAAAAAATGTAAAGGGAATTCTGGATATGTAACTAATAATAATAATCGCTTATTGTCACCAGTGGGCCGCAATGAAGTTCCTGTGAAAAGCCCCTAGTTGACACATTCCGGCGCCTGTTCGGGGAGGCCGATATGGGAATTGAATACGCTGGCATTGTTGCTGGCCTTGTTCTGCATTACAAGCCAGCTATTTAGCCCACTATGGTACACCAGCCCCCACTGGATACAGCTATATGAATATAAACAGCTATAATCGCTCTCAGTACTCAATCTGATGGAAAAAGCAAACAGCAATTAAATTGATTTTTTTCTCTTGTAAACATGTTTAAGAGGTAACAGGAATAATGCAACATTATTTACTCTTAAATAGAAAGTAATCTCATTGTCACATGACGGTTGGCTCTCAATAACACATAGTTCAGTTTGAAGAATGTTTGGCAGGGATAGGAGTTGAGAAATAACCATTCGGCCAAGGAAAAATGTAACGTGTAGTAACTGGATTTAACACCAGACAGCTACATGCCATTGGAACATGTCGTTGCTCCAGCAAGAATGTTCTCAGTAGGTTTGTTCTTTATATTTAGAGTTGTTACCATTGGAAGTGTTGTGTTCATAATACAGCCAATATAATCACCAGCAAACTCTGTGAGGGGTGACAAGGTGGCAAAGTGATTCGCACTGCTGCCTCACAGTGCCAGGGACAACCGCAGGCGACTGTCTGTATAGAGTTTGCACATTCTCTCCATGCCTGCGTTGGTTTCCTCCAGGTGTTCCGGTTACCTCCCAATCCAAAGAACTGCAGGTTAGGTGATTGGTCACACTAAATTACTCCCAAGTGTGCAAAGGTTAGGTGGGGTTACAGAGATAGGGCGGGGATTAGGTCTGTGTAGGGTAGTCTTTCAAATGGTCAGTGCAGACTTGATGGGCTGAATGGCCTCATTCTGCATGGTAGGGATTCTATGATTCTATGAATGTAAACTATGTGAGCTGCACTATTCTGTTTTTTTCAACACATGTCCTTACATCCATATATATCATTGGATGATCCATCAAGTTGTAGTTGGTATTCTCAACTGTTTAACCAGGTCCAAACTGTTATAACCCCAATGAAGGTCCCAGGATCAGGACCATACAGTTTCCCATGACTTCCCTGGAATATGAAATTCCCCTTTAAGGGTGTGGGGCTTCCCCTTAACAAGGAGAGCCCCAATTCATATAAAAACCCCAACCTTGGTGCAGGTTGGCGAAGGAGACTTTGATGGGAGTTGAAGAGTTTGGATTTGAAGATCCAGCAGAGGGGATCCAGCAGAGGGGATCCAGCAGAGGGGATCCAGCAGAGGGAATCCAGCAGAGGGGATCCAGCAGAGGGGATCCAGCAGAGGGGATCCAGCAGAGGGAAGCAGAGCGGAGCCGCTGATTGGCTGTTGGGGGGAAAATTTGCATCAGTGCATTGTGGTCACTGTATCCAGAAGGTGTACCTGAGCAAGACACCCTCCGTGTTCAAGTGAAGGCAAACATCCAGCAGAGGGCAGCAGAGCGGAGCTGTGGATTGGCTGTTGCGGGGAAAATTTGCATCAGTGCGTTGCGGTCACTGTATCCAGAAGGTGTACCTGAGCAAGACACCCTCCGTGTTCAAGTGAAGGCAAGCATCCAGCAGAGGGCAGCAGAGTGGAGCCTCTGATTGGCTGTTGTGGGAAAATTCTGCTTCAATGCATTGCGGTCACTGTATCGAGAAGGTGGTTTGTGGAGGAGTGTTGTCAAGTGACAGCAGGTAAGTGATTGGCTGGTGATTGGTAAGTAGTTTTTATTTTACCTGAGTTGTGTTGATAAGATAAGGCTTTTTTATTTGTATTTTTTTTTGATCGTGTGATTTGTAACTATTTTTCTTTTTTTTCCTTTTTCATTCATCTATTATTTGATATTATAGTTGGACTAAATTAAGTTTAAGATTCAAAACGGCAGGATATCTCAGACCCATGTTATGCTCCTCTTGCTGAATTTGGGAGCTCAGGAACCTGGCTGATGCCCCTGGCTCCTTCATGTGCGGGAAGTGTGTCCAGATGCAGCTCCTGTTAGACCGCATGGCAGCTCTGGAGCTGCAGATGGACTCACTTTGGAGCATCCGTGATGCTGAGGAGGTCGTGGATAGCACGTTTAGCGAATTGGTCACACCACAGATTAGGATTGCTGAGGGAGAAAGGCAGAGAAAAAGCAGGAAGGCAGTGCAGGTGTCCCCTGCGGTCATCTCCCTATAAAACAGGTATACCGGAGATGGCTCATCAGGGGAAGGCAGCAGTAGCCAGGTTCATGGCACCGTGGCTGGCTCTGCTGTACAGAAGGGCGGGAAAAGAGTGGAAGGGCTATAGTCATAGGGGATTCAATTGTAAGGGGAGTAGAGAAGCGGTTCTGTGGCCGAAAACGAGACTCCCGAATGGTATTTTGCCTCCCAGGTGCACGGGTCAGGGATGTCTCAGATCGGCTGCAGAACATTCTGAAGAGGGAGGGTGAACAGCCAGTCATGGTGGTGCATATAGGCACCAATGATGTAGGTCAAAAACGGGATGAGGTCCTACAAGCAAAATTTAGGGAGTTAGGAGTAGAGTTAAAAAGTCGGACCTCAGAGATAGTAATCTCAGGATTGCTACCAGTGCCACGTGGTAGTCAGAGTAGAAATGAAAGAATAGACAGGATGAATGTGTGGCTTGAGAGATGGTGCAGGAGGGAGGGCTTCAGATATTTGGGACATTGGGACCGGTTCTGGGGGAGGTGGGACTACTACAAATTGGACGGCCTACACCTGGGCCGGACTGCAACCAATGTCCTAGGGGGTGCTTTTGCTAATGCTGTTGGGGAGGGTTTAAACTAATGTGGCAGGGGGATGGGAACCAAATGAGGAGGATAGTGAACAGCAAGGAGATAGTAACTAAAGCCTGTAAGGAACTAGATCATTAAGTCAGCGTGACTCAGGGGAAGAGTAGGCAGGGAGCAGTGATGAATGCAAAGGGACAGGTGGTCTGAGGTGCATTTGTTTTAATGCAAGAAGTGTAGTAGGTAAGGCAGATGAACTTAGAGTTTGGATTAGTACCTGGGAGTATGATGTTATTGCTATTACTGTGACTTGGTTGAGGGAAGGGCATGATTGGCAACTAAATATTCCAGGATATTGATGCTTCATGCAGGATAGAGGGAGGTAAAAGGGGGGGAGGAGTTGCATTACTGGTCAGAGAGGATATCACAGCTGTGTTTAAGGAGGGCATTCTAGAGGAGTCGAGCAGTGAGCCGATATGGGCAGAGCTCAGAAATAGGAAGGGTGCGGTAACAATGTTGGGGTTGTACTACAGACCTCCCAACAGTGAGCATGAGATAGAGGTACAAATATGTAAACAGATTATGGAAAGATGTCGGAGCAACAGAGTGGTGGTGATAGGAGATTTTAATTTTCCCAACATTGACTGGGATACACTTAGTGTTAGTGGTCTAGATGGAGCAGAATTTGTAAGGAGCATCCAGGAGGGTTTTCTAGAGCAGTATGTAAATAGTCCAACTTGGGAAGGGGACATACTGGACCTGGTGTTGGGGAATGAGCCTGGCCAGGTGGTTGAAGTTTCAGTAGGGGATTACTTTGGGAATAGCGATCACAATTTTGTAAGTTTTAGAATACTCATGGACAAAGACGCGAGTGGTCCTAAAGGAAGAGTGCTAAATTGGGGGAAGGCCAACTATACCAAAATTCGGCAGGAGCTGGGGAATGTGGATTGGGAGCAGCTGTTTGAAGGTAAATCCACATTTCAAATGTGGGAGGCTTTTAAAGAGAGGTTGATTAAAATGCAGGACAGACATGTCTCTGTGAAAACGAGGGATAGAAATGGCAAGATTAGGGAACCATGGATGACAGGTGAAATTGTGAGACTAGCTAAGAGGAAAAAGGAAGCATACATAAGGTCTAGGTGACTGAAGACAGACAAAGCTTTGGAAGAATATCGGGAATGTGGGACAAATCTGAAACGAGGAATCAAGAGGGCTAAAAGGGGTCATGAAATATCTTCAGCAAACAGGGTTAAGGAAAATCCCAAAGCCTTTTATTCATATATAAGTAGCAAGAGGGGAACTAGAGGAAGGCTTGGGCCACTCAAGGACAAAGGAGGAAAGTTATGCGTGGAGTCAGAGAAAATGGGTGAGATTCTTAACTAGTACTTTGCATCAGTATTCACCGAGGAGAGGGACATGAAGGATGTTGAGGTTACGGATAGATGTTTGATTACTCTAGGTCAAGTTGGCATAAGGAGGGAGGATGTGTTGGGTATTCTAAAAGGCATTAAGGTGGACAAGTCCCCAGGTCCAGATGGGATCTATCCCAGGTTACTGAGGGAAGTGAGAGAGGAAATAGCTGGGGCTTTAACAGATATCTTTGCAGCATCCTTGAACACGGGTGATGTACCAGAGGACTGGAGAATTGCTAATGTTGTCCCCTTGTTTAAGAAGGATAGCAGGGATAATCCAGGTAATTATAGACTGGTGAGCCTGAAATCAGTGATAGGGAAGCTGCTGGAGAAGATACTGAGGGATAGGATCTATTCCCATTTGGAAGATTATCAGTGATAGGCAACATGGTTTTGTGCAGGGAAAGTCATGTCTTACCAACTTAATAGAATTCTTTGAGGAAGTGACAAAGTTGATTGATGCAGGAAGGACTGTAGATGTCATATACAAGGTGTTTGATAAGGTTCCCCATGGTAGGCTGATGGAGAAAGTGAAGTCTCATTAGGTCCAGGGTGAACTAGCTAGATGGATAAAGAACTGGCTTGGCAACAGAAGACAGAGAGTAGTAGTGGAAGGGAGTTTATCAAAATGGAGAACTGTGACCAGTTCCACAGGGATCCGTGCTGGGACCACTGTTGTTTGTGATATACAGAAATGATCTGGAGGAAGGTATAGGTGGTCGGATTAGCAAGTTTGCAGATGACACTAAGATTGGTGGAGTAGCAGAGAGTGAAGGGGACTGTCAGAGAATACGGCAGAATATAGATAGATTGGAGAGTTGGGTGGAGAAATGGCAGATGGAGTTCAATCCTGGCAAATGCGAGGTGATGCATTTTGGAAGATCCAATTCAAGAGCGAACAATATGGTAAATGAAAAAGCCCTGGGGAAAATTGATGTACAGAGAGATCTGTGTATTCAGGTCCATTGTACCCTGAAGGTGGCTGCGCAGGTCGATAGAGTAGTCAAGAAGGCATACGGCATGCTTTCCTTCATCGGAAGGGGTATTGAGTACAAGAGTTGGCAGATCATGTTACAGTTGTATAAGACTTTGGTTCGGCCACATTTGGAATACTGCGAACAGTTCTGGTCGCCACATTACCAAAAGGATGTGGATGCTTTGGAGAAGGTGCAGAGGAGGTTCACCAGGATGTTGCCTGGTATGGAGGGCGCTAGCTATGAAGAGAGGTTGAGAAGATTAGGATTATTTTTATTAGAAAGACGGAGGTTGAGGGGGGACCTCATTGAGGGCTACAAAATCATGAGAGGTATGGACAGGGTGGATAGCAAGACGCTTTCTCCCAGAGTCGGGGACTCAATTCCTAGGGACCACGAGTTCAAGGTGAGAGGGGAAAAGTTTCAGAGAGATATGCGTGGAAAGTTCTTTACGCAGAGGGTGGTGGGTGCCTGGAACGCATTGCTGGCGAAGGTGGTAGAGGCGGGCACGATAGCGTCATTTAAGATGTATCTAGACAGATACATGAATGGGCAGGGAGCAGAGGGATACAGATCCTTAGAAAATAGGGTACAGTTTTAGATAGAGGATCTGGATTGGCACAGGCTTGGAGGACTGAAGGGCCTGTTCCTGTGCTGTAATTTTTCTTTGTTCTTTTGTTCTTTGTGCTGTAATAAACCTTGCTCATTAAATTCTACTATGGTCTATGTATTCTGCTTACCACGGATTCAATACAAACTCATGAGACCTTTCTCGTGACCAATCCCCACACAGGATAGCTTCCGATAGCGACCATCTATGACTTTGAGAATGCAACCAATTAATAAAATCCTTATACAATCCAACATCAGCTGCAGAGGAACTTGGAGTGGGAGGGTAAAGATCTAGTTGTTGTGGTTCACGTAGATACCAACGGCATAGGTAGAACAGGGAGAGAGGTTCTGTTCAGGGAGTATGAACAGCTATAAGAAGCAGAACCAAAAAGGTAAGAATCTCTGGAATACTACCTGAGCCACGAGCTAATTGGCGCATAGTCAATAATATTAAGGAGGTAAATGCATGGCTCATAGAGTGGTGTGGGAGAAATGGGTTTGAACTCACAGGACATTAGCACCAGTACTGGGGAAGAGGGGACCTGTTCCGATGGGATGGTCTTCATCTGAATCAAGCTGGGACGAGACTCCTGGGGAATTGCAGAACTAGGGCTTTAGATAGGGCTTTCAAATAAACAGTGGGGGGGGGGGGGAGGGGGGGGGAGGCTTCAGTTGTATGCCGAATTAAAAAAACAACGTCAAAGGAGAAGGTTAATGATGAGGACTTTGAATTAGTTAAAGGGGCTCAGGAGAGTTTAGTAAAGTCTACAGAAAATGTAATAGAACAGAGACTACAGAAGCTGGCAGGAATCTAACCTCAGGCAGAATAAAAGCTGGGACAAATATGAGAGGGGAGGTGGTCAATACTGAGGGTGTTGTACCTAAATGCACGCAGTTTACGGAGCAAGGTAAATGAGCTTGGTGAGCACATTGAAATTGGCCGGTGCAATATTGTGGGCATCACAGAGAGATGGCTGCTTAGATCTAAACATCCAAGGATATGCGTCCTATCGAGAGGAGAGACAGATGGGCAGAGGTGGTGGGTTGCATTGCTAGTCAGGAATGAAACTAAATTGATAGTAAATTCCCGACAGAATCGGGGGCGGTGCCGCTTCCGCGATGCTCGGCCCCCTCCAAAGCAGCGTTCTCTGCGTGTACGCCGTGCCACCTATCCACGGCCTCAGGATATTGCCTGAGGCCCCCCCCCCACATGCTCTGCCCCCGACCGGCTGAGTTCCCGAAGGTGTGGGTTGGGTGTGGTCTCACCCGTCGGAAACTCAGCATGATGGCTGCGGACTCAGCGCTGCCACAGCCGGGGGAGGGCCAATCCGCGGGCAGGGGTGGACATATTCGGGGCTGGGTGCACTGTGGTGGGGCGGCTCGGGGTGCGCGAGCCGGCCGAAGGTGGGGGAACTATTTCGCGGGCCGGGTCTGCGAGCAGCATCCGCCATGAAGCACGGCGTGGCCGCTACAGGCCGCTGCCGTGCGCAAGCGCGGGCACGGCCCCGGCAATTCTCCAGACCGTATCGGCAGCGAGACCCGGGTGCTCTACACCACCTCCCTGCTCGCCCCCAGCAAAACGGGGAATCCGTGGCCGTTTTGCACCAGTTTCGCATCGTTCCCACACCGGAGTGAGGACATAGTCTCCAAATTTGACAATCCAGCCGCAGATATGGGAAAGGTGGGGAGAATTATGATGAGCCAGAGATAGATGAAATGCTTGAGGAAAGATAGACTTTTGGAGTCGATTTTCATCTCCATAAGCCACTGTGGTTGCGGTTCTGTTATTGTCATGGAAACCGCTCGATTACAATTTTCCTTCAAAAATACAAATACCCAGCCCAGACCTGAGGGAGTTTTTATTGTTGCAGCATTTCATAACATAATGTCAATTGTTGGCAAAATATTAGAATCGATTATAAAGGAGAGAATAGCAGTGCATTTGGAAAATCATATTCTGATCAAGCAGAGTCAGCATGGTTTCATGAAGGGAAAATCCTGGGTGGGATTCTCCGTCCCATCGCATCCATTTCCTGGTGTTGGAGATTGGGCAGGATTCTCCCTTCTGGGGACTAAGTTTCCAGGCCCACAGGAAAATGGGCGAGAATCACTCTGGACATTTTCACAGAAAGTCCGGGGTGATTCTCCATCTTCAAGGGGGGGTAGCAGGGCCCCGGCGTGCATCCCGCAGCTCTGGCTGCCGGCGAGGCCTGCAGTAACGCCTGCGCGGCGGCGCATGCGCACGGTTGCCGGCCGCGGGTCCGCGCATGCACACAGCTGCCGTCTTCGCGCCGGCCCCCACGCAACATGGCGGAGCCCTGCAGGGGCCCAGCGTAGAGGACCATAGGGCCCCCCGGAATGAGCGTGCCCACCGATCGGTATCCACCAATCGTGGGCCTGGCCACAGTGGAGACCCCCCCCCCGGAGTTGGATCCCCCCCCCCCCACCCCCCCTCACCATCAGGACGGCCCCCACAGCCTGAACGCCGAGGCCCCACCTGGTGGGACAACATGTGAGCCACGCTGGCGGAACTTGGCTGGCAGGTGGCCAGAGCGTGGAGAATCACCAATGGCCCCTGACCGACGCCACGTTGATTGTGCGCGGGACTGCCGGCGAGCCTCTGGTCACCGGAGAATCGTGCGCCGGCGTGGGAGCCTATTTTGGGTAATCTAGGGAGTCCTGTGGGAGAGGTTGGGGAGGGTTAATGCCTGTGAGTGGGGAAGGGGGGGGTGTCCCCGTGACTGTGATGGGTGAGGGGGGAGAGCGAGTGACCCTGAAACTGTGGCGGGGGTTACGGAGGGGTCAGAGGGGAGAGTGCCCCCCGTAACTGCAATGGTGGGGTGAAGGGGGATAGTGGCATTGAAACTGTGATTGATTGAAAGATGGGGAGGGGGGGGAGGGGGGGGGGGGGGGGGGGGGGGGGGGAGGGGCGAGTGTCCCCAAAAGTGCGGGTGGTGGGGACGGTGAAATGGCGGTACAAAACCCCAAGACTGTGGTGGTGGTGGTGGTGGTGGGGTTAGCTACCAGTGTTCTTGTAATATAAATCAGGCCATCTGACAAAAACATTACACCTGTCTGATTTCTCTTTTAAATAATTGATTTTTTTTCCACTTCCACCACCCTTGTAGATCCTGATCATTACCACTCACTGCATAAATAAAATTGTCTTCCCATTCCCCTGCAACTCTTGCCCCAAATCTTAGAGTTGTGCCCCTTATTCTTTGTATCGTCAGCTAATAGAGAAACCTAATGGGGCGGCATGCAGGCACGGTGGTTAGCATTGCTGCCTCACAATGCCAGGGACCAGGGTTCAATTCGGATCTCGGGTCATTGTCTGTGTGGAGTTTACACGTTCTTCCCTTGTCTGTGTGGATTTCCTCCAGTTGCTCCAGTTTACTCACGCAGTCCAACGATGTGCAGGTTAGATGGATTGGCCATGCTAAATTGCGCCTAGATGTGGTTACGGCAATGCTAAATTGCCTCTAGATTTGGTTACGGCAATAGGGTGGGGGATTGGGCCAAGGTAGGGTGCTCCTTCAGAGGGTTGGTGCAGAGAAGATGGGCTGAATGGCCTCCTTCTGCACTGTGGGGATTCAAGCTTTTCTATGTCTACCGTATCCAAACCTGTCCTAATCTTGTCCGCCTCTATCAAATCTCCCCTCAATCGCATTCGTTCCAAGGAGAACTAAACTTGTAACTAAAATCCCTGGAGCTATTCTGGTCAATCTCTTTACATCCTCTCAAGGACGTCCTTCCTAAAGTGTGGTGACCAGAACTGGGTGAAATGGGGCCTAAGCATAGGGTTCTGAATGAGGTCCCTGATTTTGTACTCAGTGCTTCTGTTTATGAAGCCCACGATCCCATAGGCTTTGCTAACCACTCTCACGATACGCCCTGCCACCGTCCAATATCAATGCACAGGCACTCCAGCTTTCTCTGGACACCCCTTAGGACTGTGCTGCTCAGCCTATATTGCCTCTTCCTGTCCTTTCTGGCAAGATACATCACCACACACTTTGCTGTATTAAACTCCATCTGCCATTTGCCTGTACCGTCTGTTGGCCTATCTTGCAGGCATCTTCACTATTTACCGCTGCTCCAAATTTAGTATCATCGACAAATTTTGAAAGTCTACTCGATGTTCCAAGATCCAAGCTGTTAATACATAACAAGAAAAGTAGTAGTCCCAGCACTGACCCTCAGGGAGAATCGTCATCTGCCACCCTCCCATCTGAAAAATAACCATTGCCCACGACTTGCAGTTTTCTGATGCAGCCAATATTCATACCTATTGAGCACTGACCCTCCTCTTCTTTAGCCTCAAATTTGTTAAACAGCCTTTTATGTTAAAACTAGTGGAAATCTCAAACTGTGTCCCCAAAATGCTGTTGAAGTTGGGGGTCAAATAAATACACAAAAACAGATTGACAGATTTTTTTTTTGGTAAACGAAGGGTGATAGAGCCAAGGTGCAGGAGTGGAGTTAAGATACAACAGAACGGCCATCATTGAATTAAATGGCAGGACAGACCCGAGGGTCGAAATGGGCTAGTTCTTCGTTCCTGTGTTCTGAACCTGAGAGATGTGCCTTTGAGTTACAAGGCGAATTTTGCAAACATCCTCATAAATGAGCTTCAGCCACAGCAGGCCCATTTAAGGATGTCATGGGCATGGCTGTCCACCCATTCTATTTGAATTGTGCCTCGCATTTCAAATTAGTGGGCAGAAATGTTGGGAAGTGCGCTGATGAATTCCTGATACGTGTGCCCCACAAGGCCAGGCTTTGTATCGAAGCTCATTGCTTGATAAAAAAGCCACTAATGGGGCCTTACAGAAGAGTACAAGACATCAGTGAGTGGTGTAGATCAGATAAATTCAGAGCGCCACTTCAAAAAAAGCCAAGACTCAAGAATTTTGGAATGATTAGAGTGCAGTGTAGGCCCCGAGTCCTATCAGGTCCTTGTCAGCTCTCTGCAAGAGCAATCAAACTCATTTCACTCCCAACCCTTTCCCTGTAACCTTCCAATTTAAAAAAATATCTGCATTTGTTCATCGCATTCTCTTTTGAAAGCCACGATTAAATCTGCCTCGGCCCTCAGACAATACATCCCAGATCCTAACCACTCACTGGGTAAAAAGATTTTCACTCGTGTCACCTTGGGTTCTTTTGCTGCTCACCTTAAAACGTGTGCCCTCTGATTCTGTGGAGGTAAACAGTTCTTCTCTATTTATTCTGTCGAAACCCATTCTGATTTTGAACGCTTCTTTCAAATTTATTCCCAACCTTCTCTTCTTTATGAAGAACAACGCCAGCTTCTCCAATCTACCTGCATAATTGAAGTCTTTCATCCCTGGAACTGTTCTCGTAAATCTTCTCTGCAACATCTCTCTGCAACATCTCTGCATCGTTTGAATGCATTGGGCACAATATTCCAGCTGAGGCCAGATCTATGCTTCATAAGCTTTCGTCAAAACTTCCTTGCTTTTGTCCCCTGAGCCTCTGTTTATAAATCCCAGCATTCAGAACGTCCCTTTCAACCTGCTCTGCCACCTTCAACATCTTCTGCAAATATACACACAGATCCCTCTCTGTTCCTACACCACCTTTCAAATTCCACCCATTGTTTTATGATTACTTCATCTCATTCTTCCCACCCAAATATATCTCTTCACAATTCTCTCCAATAAATTTCACTTGTCACATTCCACCTGCACGTCTACATCCTCTTGATGTTTATCATCCTCCTCCTCCTCACGTTTCACAATACTACCAAGGACTGTGCCATCTGCAAATTTTAAAATTGTGCCCCGTGCACCCAATATATGTCAAGTAAAACAGTGGCCTCCGACCTCTGGGATCACTAGTCTAGACCCAGTCTGAAAAACAATGATTCGCCACCGCTCTCTGTTTCCTGACACTCAGCCAAATTTGGACCTATCCTTCCACTGTCTCATTTGGCTCCAACCTTGCTGACAAGGTGTCATGCCGAGCTCCAAGTCAACCACATTTGTCTCACCAACCCCATCGAAAAACTCAAACACGTTAGATAAGCGTGAAATAGAAACAGAAAAATGCTGGATAAACTCAGCAGGCCTGGCTGCATCTGTGGAGAGAGAAGCAGTGTTAACGTTTCACGTCCTTATGGCTCTTCTTCAGAGCTGAAGAGTTTGGCGATGTGATGAGTTATAGAGTGGGGTTGGAGTAGGTGGAGCAGAATAGATGGTCAGGGAAAGGTAGGAGCTATGGAGAGATTGACAAAGATGTCATGGGCACAAGACAAATGAAGTGTTGGCATCAAGGTAAAATAGCAGAGAAGGATATGGAGCAAAGGAAGGGGAATGGCTTATTTGCAGAGCTGGTGCAGACATGATGGGCCAAATGGCCTCCTTCTGTGCTGTAAGAATTCTGTGATTCTAGGAAGAGCATTCCTCAGGACCTTTGGCCACTGTTGTAACTGCTGTTGGCCTGCGCTAAATAACTTCAGTAAATCAGTGTCATTGTTCTCCCCTGTAGGCGAACCTCAAGTTCCATATGACCTGAAACACATCTTTACTTCCCAACATCTCATTAAATGACAGCATACGAGATATCACCAGCAAGTGTTTTCTGCCAACTTTTCAGGAGTTGAACTCAAAAACTTTCTGGTGACATGTGTTTGATCATAAAGCAAGAGGATGGTTTACTTTACATGAATAAACAAATCAACAAGAAGCCCAAGTCCCCCTGTGCTGCATCTTTCTGCAGTCTTTCTCCATCTTCTGACCAAAGTGGATAGCTTCACATTTTCCTCCATTAAATTCCATCGCTCAAGCTTTTGTCCACTCACCAACCTATCCATATCCCTCTGAAGGCTCCTGCTGTCATCCACACCACTTGCTTTCCCACTTATTTTTGGGACATCTGGAAACTTTGCAATCATACATTTACTCCCCTCCTCCAAGCCATTAATATATGTTGTAAATAATTGTGGGGCCCAGCACTAATCCCTTTGGCGCACCATGAGTTACAGGTTGGTATCCTGAAAATACACCTATTGTCCCAACTCTTTGTCATCTATTAGTTAGTCAATTTGTTATGGGAGCGGCGTTTTTAAAACCCCAAAATGTATCATGGAGTTCAAAAACACTCTACCCTTTAATGGATTGTTGCTTTCGAAGCACACTGCTTGTTCTCCAGGTGTGGTACTACAATTATTGACACGTGGGTTTTTAAACACAAAACCCATGTTTATTCCATGAATTCAAATTAACCTTCTTAAATAAACCTTGGATCCCTTAACACCCCTTTCTTAAAATAGTACAACACTAAATAATTCCTCAATGTTCCTTCAAACCTCCAAAAGACTTAACACCTTTAAACAGAGACACACCAGGTTAAAGACATTACTATTATGAGTTTAAATCACCCAAATTATTCGGAGATACTCTTTCCTGACAGAGATCACAGCAGATCCAGCTCACTGCAAAACTGACACACCCACGCTCTTTTCTCAAAACTGGCTTTCTCCTTTCAAAACAGCTCACAGCAAACCAGCCAGGCACTTTTTAGCTGCTTTCTCAAACTGGCTTTCTCCTTTCAAAACAACTCACCGCAAACCAGCCAGGCACTTTTTAGCTGCTTTCTCAAACTGAAACAAAAAGCAGAAGTGATCTCAGCTCAGCTCCCCCTCTGACATCACTTCAGTAATATGAGCTGTTTCATTTTTTAAAGGTACATTGCTTAAACATACATTTCTTAAAGGTACTCTCACATGACAAATTCTTTATCCTGATAAACTATCCCCAACATGATGGACTCTTATCTTGTTAAGTAGCCTTTTGTGCGGTACCTTATCAAATGCGTTTTGGAAATCAAAGTATATTACATCTACTGGTCCCCCATAATTGATTCTGCTCATTACCATCTCAAAAATTCTAATAAATGTTTCATGCATGATTTCGCCTTCATAAAGTCATGCTAGCCGTGCGCGATTATATTTTGCTTTTCTAAATACTCTGCTAATACAACCTTTAAAATGGACTCTACCATTTTCCCAATGACAGATGCTAAACTAACCGGCCTGTTGATGCTTTTTTTGTTCTTCCTCACTTTTTGAATAAGGGTGTTGCATTGTGCAGTTTTTCAATCCTCTGGGACATTTCCAGAATTCAGGGATTCTTGGAAAATCACAACCAATGCAGTCACTATCTCTGTAGCTATTTCTTTTAACATCATAGGGTGGAAGTCAACAGGCTCAAGGATTTTAATCAGACTTTTGTTCCATTAGTTTCCTTAGTATTTTTTCTCTGGTGACAAGTTTTATATTTATTCCACTCCTTTTTCCCCCTTGATTATTTAGTATTTGGAATATTATTATCGGGCTGGGGGCTGGTTTAACACACTGGGCTAAATCGTTGGCTTTTAAAGCAGACCAAGGCAGGCCAGCAGCACGGTTCAATTCCCGTACCAGCCTCCCCAAACAGGTGCCGGAAAGTGGCGACTAGGGACTTTTCACAGTAACTTCATTTGAAGCCTACTTGTGACATTAAACCATTTTCATTAGTTTTCATTTCATGTTTTCCACCATGAAAACTGAACAAAGTATTTATTTAATTCCTCTGTCATTGCCTGGTTCCCCATTATCAAATAAATGAATTCAAAAGAAGTTCTCCAGTGGGCCTTGAACCCTCGACTTTCTGACTTAAAAACAAGTGGCATGCTCGCATTAGAAAATATCACCAGCAAAATATGATAAATGCACTTGATCTTTGAACTTGCCTTGCATCTGAACTCCTCACCAACCAAGAGCACAAAAACAGAGAGTCAATGTTGTAAACAGAGAAACCATTAATATGCACATTTCCTGACCAGTCTCAGACACAAAAATGTCAGCTGTATCTTTTTTTTTACATGTTTCCCGTCAGGGGTTTGGCAGATGGGACACAATGTTTTATGCAAAAATAAAAGGACTGAAAAGCTACATCAATATTTCATTCACTCTTTGGCTTCATCACATAAAACCACAGACTTGACCGTAAAACCTGAAACTTAAAAATTGTCTTCAATATACTTCATTCCTGCGGACTGGTGTGCCGGGTGGAAGGAAGCGCGGGAACCAAATAGTTGCGGGGGCGCAGGACATGGGAGGTTGGGCGGGGTATAGTGTGGGGGATACATTAGTGATAGTGGTGGAGGAGCCTGCGGGCGCCAGGTCTCGGAGGGAGACGGTATCCTGCCAGCCATCGGGGTGTTCGACGTAAGTATAGTGTGGGTTCGAGTCCAGGAGCTGGACCCTCTCTACCAGGGGGTCAGTCTTATGGGTCTGAACATGTTTCCGGAGGAGGACAGGACCCGGTGTCCTCAGCCAGGATGGAGGTGAGGCCCCTGTGGTAGTTCCCCTAGGGAAGACAAACAAGCGGTCATGAGGAGTCTGGTTTGTGGCCGTGCAAAGGAGCGACCTAATAGCATGGAGCGCATCGGGGAGGACCTCCTGCCAGTGGGAAACCGGGAGATTCCTGGACCGTAGAGTCAGTAGGACGGTCTTCCAGACCGTCACGTTCTCCCTCTTCACCTGCCCGTTTCCCCTAGGGTTGTAACTGGTAGCCCTGCTTGCGGAGATACCCTTACTGAGCAGGTACTGACGCAGTTCATCGCTCATGAAGGACGATCCCCTGTCACTGTGGACATAATTAGGGAAACCAAAGAGGGTGAAGACACTGTGCAGGGCTCTGATAACGGCTGGGGTGGTCATGTCGGGGCATGGGATGGCAAACAGGAAACGGGAGAACTCATCTATAATGTTGAGAAAATAGGTATTGTGATTATTTGAGGGGAGGAGTCCTTTGAAATCAATACTGAGGCATTCAAAGGGCTGGGATGCCTTTATCAGGTGGGCCTTATCTGGTCGATAGAAGTGCGGTTTACACTCCGCACAGATTTGGCAATTCCTGGTTACAGCTTTGACCTCCTCGGCGGAGAAGGGCAGGTTGCGGGCTTTGATGTAATGGGCGAGCCGGGTGACCCCCGGGTGGCAGAGGTCGTCGTGGATTGCCTGTAGTCGGTCATCTTGCGCGCGCCGCATGTGCCGTGGGGCAGGGCATCTGGGGGCTCATTGAGCATCCCAGAACGATACACTATATCGGAATTATAGGTGGAGAGTTCGATCCTCCACCTCAAGATCTTATCATTTTTGATCTTGCCCCGCTGCATATTATCAAACATGAAGGCAACTGATTGTTGGTCGGTGATAAGGATAAACCTCCTACCACCGAGGTAGTGCCTCCAGTGCCGCACTGCTTCCACGATGGCTTGAGCTTCTTTTTCGACCGAGGAATGTCGAAGTTCAGACGTGGAGAGGGTGTGTGAAAAAAACGCTACCTGCCTGCTTGGTTAAGGGTGGCAGCGAGAGCGACCTCTGATGCGTCGCTCTCCACCTGGAAGGGGACAAACTCGTCCACCACACTCATGGTGGCTTTGGCGATGTCCGCCTTGATGCAGTCGAAGGCCTGGCGAGCCTCGGCTGACAGTGGGAAAAGGGTGGCCTTAAATAGTGGGCAGGCTTTGTCCGTATACTGGGGGATCCACTGGGCGTAATAGGAAAAAATTCCAAGGCACCTCTTGTGGGCCATGGGACAGTGAGGGAGAGGGAGTTGTAGGAAGGGGCACATACGGTCAGGGTCGGGCCCTAGGACCCCGTTTTCCATGACGTAGCCGAGGATGGCTAGCCTGGTTGTGCGGAAAACGCATTTCTCCTTGTTATAAGTGAGGTTAGGTTTTTGGTCGGTTTGGAGAAATCGGTGGAGGTTGGCATCATGGTCCTGCTGATCATGGCTGCAGATGGTGACGTTGTCCAATTACGGAAACGTGGCCCGCAGCCCGTACTGGTCCACCATTCGGTCCATCGCTCGTTGGAACACCAAAACCCCGTTTGTGACGCCAAAGGGGTCCCGGAAGAAATGAAAAAGTCGGCCGTCTGCCACAAACGCCGTGTAGAGGCGGTCCTCCGGGTGGACTGGGAGCTGGTGGTATGCAGACTTCAGATCCACCATGGAGAACACACGGTAGTGCACGATCTGGTTCACCATGTCTGCAATCCGGGGAAGGGGGTGCGCATCAAGTTGCGTAAGCCGGATAGTGGTCTGGCTGTAATCAACCACCACCCGGAACTTTTCCCCGGTCTTGACGACCACCACCTGAGCTCTCCAGGGGCTATTGCTGGCTTCTATGACTCCTTCCCGCAACAGACGTTGGACCTCGGACCTAATAAATGCCCTGTCGTGCAGACTATACCTCCGGCTTCGAGTGGCTACTGGTTTGCAGTCCGCGGTGAAGTTAGTGAAGAGGGGAGGGGGGGTCGATGTTTAGGGTTGCGAGGCTGCATATGGTGAGCGGGGGCAGGGGTCCGCCAAAACTAAGAGTTAGGCTCCTGAGATTGCACTGAAAATCGAGTCCTAAGAGGAGAGGGGCGCAGAGGTGTGGGAGCACGTACAATTGAAAATTGGTATACTCGGCGCCCTGTATGGCTAAGTTGCAGGAGTGCACCCTTGGATTTGTACTGAGTGCGACCCAGAGGCGAGGGAGATTGTTTGTTGCGTCGGGAATATCGGGAATATACAGCATCTTACCAGATCCGGGTAAACAAAGCTCTCGGTGCTCTCGGAGCCAAACAGGCAAGGTGTCTCGTAGCCGTTAACCTGGACGGCCATCATGGAGCTTCTGGGGTGCTTGGGCCGTAACTGGTCCAAGGTGACTGCACTGAGTTGAGGGTGGTCGGCGGTACTGAGGCGGCCCTGCGATGACTGTCCGTGCAGATCGTACGCGTTGAGCTGCGTAGCGGGTGGTGGCCAAGATGGCGGCCCCTGTTGATCGCACATGTTGTGCAGAGTCGGAGTCGGCAGACACGCTGCCACATTACGGGGTCTGCGGGCCTGAGAGTTGGTGGATCAAGTCTGTGTGTTCGAGTTCGAGAGTTTAGGCTTGGCCAGGCAGAGCTTGGCGAAGTTTCCTTTTCGCCCGCAGCTGCTGCAGTTTGCGTTGCGGGCCAGGCATTGTTGCCGGGGGTGTTGAGGCTGGCCGCAAAAATGGCAAGGTAGCCCCCCCGTGGTGGGCGGGCGGCCACGCAGCGCAGGCCTGGGGTAGTCTCTGGGTTGGGGCCCACGAGGGAGTTGCGTGATCGGCCGTGAACGCTGTGAGACTCTGAAAAGCGACCTCCAGTGAGGTCGCCAGTTTTACCGTGTCCTCCAGGTCCTGGGCCCCTTTTTCGAGCAGGCGCTGCCTCACATAGTTCGATCGGACCCCCGCAACGTAAACGTCTCGGACGGCGAGTTCCATGTGCTGAGTGGCCGTAACGGCCTGATAATTACAGTCGCGCACGAGGGCTTTTATGTTGTGCAGATAGTTATCTAGTGGTTTTAATCAGCTTACAACTTTGCCTGCCTGCGACCGGTACAACACTGAAGGCGGTCCCGCAGGTCTGCTGCTCTTATACTTCCTATAAGGGGCGGAGCCCGTACATGCTGCACATCTCCCCCTGTGGGTGAAGCCACACACTGGCCCATAGATGGAGCCCACAGGGTTAATAACATGGTATAACATAATACAGTATACTGGTGAATTAACAGTATTTATACATTCACCACAAGGAGCATCGGAAATGTTAGATGATAAAAGGTTTGGGTGATACTAAATTGGTTTCCACTATCCTGGTCATGGTACAATGACGATGGAGCTGTTGATTTATCATGGCAAGACATCCCCTGCAGTTATTCTACGATTGATTGCATATGGGATATAAAAATTGAATAGTGGAAAGAATAAAAGATTTACACCCTTCACATGTGCTGGTCATCCCAAAGTGCTCCAACGTCCTTGAAGCACTTTTGAAGCACTCGGTGGCCAATTGGCACACAGCAAAGTTCCACAAACAACAATGAGTTAACTGACCAGATAAACTGTTTTAGTGGTGCAAACGGAGGAGTAAATGTCAGCCAGGGCACTGGGGAGATCTTCCCTGACTGTTCCTCAAGTGTCAAGTGACCTTTCACCTCCATCTGAAAAGCCAAATGGCTCCTCCTTAACACATCATCCAAAGGGTAGCTCCACCAAGAGGGAGCTGTGCTCTCTCTTTACTGCACTGGATTTTCAGCCTGGCTTACGTGCTCAAGTCCCTGGAGTGGGGTTTAAACCCACAGATTTCCAGTTCAGAGACCATGGACGGGATTTTCTGCCCACCCCCCGTGCTGTGTTTAGCAGCGGAAGAGACGGTCCATCATTGGCTGGCGGCAGGATCTTCTGGTACTGCCACTGTTAACTGTACTCGTTGTTGTTTGTCCCCTTCCCTGCCGGAGACGGCGAGGTGGGGGAGTGGGGGAAGATGCGTCGGCGGGAGCGGGAGATCCTGCCAGCAGGAATAGCTGGAAAATCCCACCTCAGAAAACCAAGACTGGGTGAAGGCTGCCACAAAGAATGGTGCAATAACTTCATACCCCTGAACTTTGGAGTGGAGGCTCATCTCTACACTTATCCGCCTCTTAATATTCAGCCAAGTCATTCGCCACTTAAGTGACCCAATGGCCCCTGCCCTGCCATAGCACAAAGACGTGGATCCCGTCCCACTGTAATGAATGGGAGATTTGGCTCAGTGCCAAATTCTCCATCCTTGCTCGCAGCGGGGGCGGGGTTGCAGCGGAGAATCCCAGCCCATGGGTGGTTCATTTTCTGAATAATTGTGTGCATCATGGCTAAATTTATAATGTGTGCAATGACAGTATTATGGAGTTGAAAAATGTGTGTGGTGTGTATGGGAGGTGAGAGTGATTTGGACTGTGTCCCCATAAGTATTTTAAAGCAAACAACTCATCTAAAAAAAGCGGACCGGCAAGAATTAATCGACAAACTGTCCAAAGTGACAATTGCCCCTCAATCCAGAAAACTGGTTTGTTTAACACCTTTGTGAATTTGTATTATTACTCCGTTTCAGATCTGGCCAGGTCAAGCATTTATTGTCCATCCCTAGTCACCCTCAAGGAGGTGACACTGGGATCTCTCATTGAACTGCTGCAATCCATGTAGTGATGGTGCTTCCAAAATCCTACGGTGAAAGTATAGAACCCCAGATTCATCACAGCTCTGTAAATGCTGATGGAGAAGGCAGAAAGGTCACAAAACAATGAACATTCACTAGGCTGATGAATAAAAATGGCGGTAATAAACTTAATTTCTGTTTTCATAGAATATGCTCGTTCACTCATTATATCATCAGATCTTATAAAGAGCGGAATAAATTAGAATACATGGCAGATATAACACAGAAACAGGTCACTCTGCCCAATTGGTCTACGCCAATGGTACACTCCCTTCAAGCCTCTTCTTCACTTCACACTCTCCGCATATCCGTCTATTCCTTTCTCCCTCATATACACTTCACCTCAAATGCATCAATGTTATTTGTCCCAGCCATTCTATAGAAACATTGAAAACCTACAGTGCAGAAGGAGGCCATTCGGCCCATTGAGTCTGCACCGACCCTCTGAAAGAGCACCCTCTCCAGGCTCACTCCCCCGTCTATCCCGCAACCCCATCTACACGAAAAGGCAATTTATCACTGCCAATCCACCTAACCTGCACATCTTTGGACTGTGGGAGGAAACCGGAGCACCCAGAGGAAACCCACGCAGACACGGGGAGAACGTGCAGAGTCCGCACAGACAGTCACCCAAGGCTGGAATTGAACCTGGGTCCCTGGCGCTGTGAAGCAGCAGTGCTAAGCACCGTGCCGCCCTGAAGTTATCCAAATGTCATTTTCCCCACTCAGCACCTCTGGCTACAACAGTGTACAAAATGCCAAGTGAATGCCACGTTATCTGGAAACTGAGTGCTACATTGAGAGTAAGCAGGAATTACTCAACCTGGTGTTAATTTAATTTTGCGACTTCAGCATTTGAGATGTGTCAAAGATAATGACAGTGGGAGGAAACATTGATGATCCAGAATATTTGCAGCATAAGCTCCTGGTGAATCATGATTTTTTAAAAAAAAAAACGTTCTATTCGAGTCGGATTATTAGTGGGGAGCCACGTTCAGAGAGAGTGAGATCCACTGTGTAGCTATGCTCATCGGACCAACATTCCCTCTGAGTGGGGGATTGGTAAAATTGATTCTCTTTTCTCTCTCAAACACAGACTGACCCATTGAGCATCAGTTATGCGAGATGAGTTATACAGGAAGAAAAACACAATATAAAACTTTTTTTATTATTTAACATCAATATTCAACATTAAATTCAACAATTTCAGACCATAGCCATTTCTGCAGGGAGCATGTGCTGGTGATGGTTCCGCTCTCGCCATTTATACCTCCTTTAATCCTTTATCTTGCTTTTTTACTTGTCCCATTACCGTCCCCTTTTTGCCTTTCACCTTCGTCTCTTTTGTCATTTCATTTCTCCTGTCTTTCACTGTGTATCGGAGAAGTTTTGTTCTTTCTCTTCCATCCTCCTTTCCTGCCTTTGCACTTGTTCAAATAGTGCTGATTACTAACGTTTTGATGATTGACACTTTTACTTTCTTTGCTGTGAATTATTTCACATATCAGGTGAGGTTCAACAAGCAGCGCTCCCATCTCTAAGTCAGAAGGTAGTAGGTTCAAGTCCCACTCCAGGGTGTTGAATGCAAAATCTAGATTGACATGTCTGATTCTTGCTCAAATAATACTGCCAACATCTACAATGTATTTTTATTTCAGATTTCCAGCACTTACAGTATTTTATTTTTGCATTAATAACCACAACCCCAGATGGCCCAATGTGCTTTGTAACCAATTAAGAGTTTTTGAAGAGCAATCGCTGCTATAATATTGTGGGAAATGCAGCAGCCAGATTTTATAGTGTGAGGTCTCACAAAGCATTAAGGTAGCAAACAGATGGCCTATTTCAGCGATCTGACGCCCAACCATCTTCAGCTGCTTCATCAATTACTTCCCTTTCTCCATAACGTCAGACGTGGGGTTGTTCGCTGATGATTGCACAATGTTCAGCATCATTTGTGATCCCTCAGATGCTGCAGAAGTCCATACCCAAATGCAGCAAGACCCAGACAATATCCAGGCTTGGGCTGACAAGTGACAAATAATAGTCACGTCACAGTGCCAGGCAACGACCATCTCCAATAAGAGTGAATCTAACTATTGTCTCTTGACAGTCAATGGCACTACGATCACTGATTTCTCCCACAATCAACATCCTGGGGGGGTTTCCATTGACCACAAACCCAACTGGACTGGCCATTTAAATACAATGGCTACAGAAGAAGGTCAAGGCTAGGAATCCTATGTTGAGTAACTCACCACCTGACTCCCCAAAACTTATACACAATAGATAAGGCACAAGTCAGGTGTATGATGGAATACTCCCCACTTGCCTGTGTCATGGGAGAGTACCTTTAAGAAATGGGTGTTTATAAATGGGTGTGTATATAAATATTTGTAGTGAGAGTACCTTTAAGAAATGGGTGTTTACTACTGCAGTGATGTCAGAGAGTGGGTGGAGCTGGGCTGTCTGTCAGCTTTTTACTTTTGATTTAGGCTGTTTGCTGCAGGGTGTGTTTTAGTTTCGTTTTCAGTGTTGGAGCTGAAGCCAGACAGAGCACATGTACTGTTGATCCCTCTGCCATGAAAAGACTATCTCTTGATCATTTGGTGAATTCAGAATTATAAATGTTCTCAGTAGTGAATGTAAACCTAATGTGCTTCTGTTAAAAGGTGTTTCGTTTGTGTTGTTTGGAAAGTTATTAAGGATTACTTAGTGTTGTATTCTTTGAATTGATGGTTGCTAAGATGTTCACTGTATGTTTTAAAAGGGTTAACTTGAGTTCATAGAATAAACATTGTTTTGCTTTAAAAAATATTTTTTCATTTCTGCTGTACCACACCTGTAGAGTGGGCCGTGTGCACCCCATACCACAATCTAGTAAAAGTTGTATGTCAGGTGAATTCCATGATACACTTTGGGGTTCTCTAAACCCTGACCCATAACATCTGGATGAGTGCAGCTCCAACAACACTCAAGATGCTTGACACCATCCAGAACAAACCAGCCACTTGATTTGCTCCCCATCCACAAACATTCGCTCCCTCCACCACCAACAAATAGTGTCCCATAGTGTGTACCATCTGCAGGATGCACTGTAGGAACTTACCAAGGTTCCTTGGACAGCACCTTCCAAACCCATGACCACTACCACCTTAAGTACACGAGCAGCAGATACAGGGGATCACCACCACATGAAGCTCCGCTCCAAGTCATTCACTATCTTGACTTAGAAATATAACCTTGTTCCCTCACAGTCACTGGGTCAAAATCCTGGAAATCCCATCCTACCAGCACTACAGATGTACCTTGTTATGGGCCAGTGTTTAGAGAACACCAAAGTATATAATGGAGTTCACCTGACCGACAACTGTTTATTAATTTTGGTTACGAGGAGCACAAGGGCCTACTTTCCAGGTTGTATTCAACAGATGCCTGAAGCACTTTTAATCAAAAACAAAGTTTATTCTACGAATTCAGTTAACATTTCTATAAACACACACACTGAGCATTTTATCAACTAAAGACATAAATACCCCACACAGCTACAGTACTCTCTATATATAACCCTTAAAAACTTCCCTTTCTGCTGTTTCAATTTAAGGAACAACATTCATAAACCAGAAAACCCCTTTTTATCAAAACAGTAGGTTTGAATTCTTTACAGAGAACAGTTATCACTTTTAAATTATCAAGTGACCTGGACACCTTTTAACATACAGAGAGAGGGAGAGAGCAAAGAAACCTTCTTTCTCCGAATCCAACTTCCAACAGTGTAAAACGAAAGTAAAACTCAGAGCCACAGCCCAGCTCCACCCACACAATGACATCACTGAAGCCATGTAATAACACAAACATTTCTTGAAGGTACACTCGCATGACAAACTACAACGCATGTACTACAGCAGTTCAAGAAGGCCGCTCACCACCACCTTCCCAAGGGCAATTAGGAATGGGTAATAAATTCTAGTCTAGTTAGAGAAGCCTACATCCCTTTAATGGATAAGAAAAAAGGTTGAGGTGTTAATTTTTCCCAGGACAGTGAGTGGACAGGAGTGTGGGGGGGGGGGGGGGGGGGGGGTGGGTGGGGGGGGGGGGGGGGGATCTTTGGATTCCTCAACCCTTCTTCGGAATAATGCCTTGTGATGCTTTACATAATTCTGAAATGGTGGATAAGGTCTTGGATTTAATATCTTATCTGAATGACCGTATCTGCAACAGTGCAACACCCCCTCAGTACTGTCAGTCGAGATTGTGTACTCTGGAGGGTTATAACATTCTGACTCAGAAATGGGAGCACTTCCCATTGAACCCCACCTATTGGTTTTGACAGATCACTACGGCAGCTCACTTTTTAGGAAGGAAGATAGTTAAAATTGCAACAATTAATTCAATAAAATGCCCTACATTATCAGTCGCACAGTAAACACCATCAGAATTGTCTACAGCAAAGAGGAAGGTTCTATGATGAGAATCCCACAACTTCATCCATTAACCAAGATTTTAAAACCAGCTGAAGATCAGGGAGACTGAACCGGGCTGAAGACACAATTGATCACTTGTACGTTAACACCAGGGTGAAGATCTAATTTATATTATGCTGAATTTTAAAACGGCGACATATGGAACGTCACAATATATATCTGCTGCCTGAGATAGCCTCTATCACAGAACAGCCACAATAACTGGAATGACACTTCTGACCTTTATGCGTTTTTGCTCTGTTCAATCTGCATTTCCTTGGAAGCACGTCTGATGTTGCCAGCTGCAAAGAAATCACCTACCCAGCCTTCTGTGTCGGCACTGATCTTAGTCAAGTACAATGTGAATAGGTTAGGATGCTAATGTCTGCTTTGAAGCTCTTTGCCCTTGAGGATACCAGAGTTACATTGCAGCCGAGGTATAAGATTATGATGGACTAACTATGTGTATGATAGGTTAACCATGTAATTATTCACAAGGAGAAGTACATTAAGCACTGGCTGCTGTTCATACTCGCAAGCTAATGCATAATGCACTAATGACTTAATGCAAGATCTTTATTTATCTTTATTATTATTATTATTGTCACAAGTAGGCTTACATTAACACTGCATTGAAGTTACTGTGAAAATCCCCTAGTCGCCACATTCCGGCGCCTGTTCGGGTACATTGAGGAGAATTCAGAATGTCCAATTCACCCGACAGCAATAATATGCATTGATTCAGTGGCTCAATATACAAGAAGGTTAGCTTGGAACACAGAATAACATCAAGTCACAGAATCACAACTTGGTAACAGCAGAGAAGAAGGCCATACAGCCCATCGTGTTTGCGCCAGTGGATACTGAAGGAGCAATTCTCCTATTGCCACTCTCCCGTCTTCTCAGCATAGTCCGCTACATTCATCCTTTTCAAATAATGATCCAATTTCCTTTTTAATGCCTCGATTGAATCTACCTCGACCACACTCTCAGTCAGGCAGCATATTCCAGATACTAAGCACTTTCTGCTTGAAAAAAACTTCTCCTCATGGAGCCATTGCTCCCTTTGCCATCTGTGGACCCTTAGCCTCAATCCTTCCATCAATGGGAACAATCTTTCCCTATCTACTCTGTCCAGACCACTCATGACTTTGAATACCTCCATCAAATCTTTTCTCAACTTTATACAATAGAATCATAGTGCAGAAGCAGTGCAGAAGGAGGCCATTCGATCCAAGGAGTATGTACTGACCATCCTACCTAGGCCCGCTCCCCACCCTATCCCCGTAATCCCACCTCATCTTTGGACACTGAGGGGCAATTTGGCATGAGCAATCCAGCTAACCTGGCCATATTTGTCCTGTGGGAAGAGACCTTCTTTCCTCCAAGGAAAACAGTCCCAACTTCTCCAATCTATCCACCTACTTGAAGTTCCTCATTCCTGGAACTATTGCCGTGAATCTTTCCTGCACTCTCTCTGCCTTCACATCCTAAAGTGTGGGACCTGGAATTGAGGCAATTGTCCAGCTGAGTCTGGACCAGTGTTTTGTACAAGTTCAGCACTACATCCCTCCCTTTGTACTCTCTGCTCTTATTGATAAAGTTTTGGATATTATATGCTTTACTGACTGCTCTCTCAATCTGTCCAGCCACCTTCAATGATTTGTGCCCCAATACACCCAGATCCTCCACTCCTGCCCACCTTCCTTTAGAATTGTAACGGAACAGAAGGTGGCCATTCAGCCCATAGAGCCTGTAGTCACGTTGTGGGAAGGGGGGGGGGGGGGGTTGAAACGGAACAGAAGGTGGCCATTCAGCCCATAGAGCCTGTAGTCATGTTGTGGGGGGGGGGGGGGGAGGAGAAGGGGGCAGACATTAATGTTCCAGTGCCTCCAAGAAGATGTTTCAAACAAGTTAATGAAGGGGGTCTGAACAACAGCTTCGGTAAGAGAGAAAATCTCTTCAAAAACGTGCTAAAAAGCTTGATAAGGATGGGGCTTTCTTTCTCAGAATAGGGAACGCTGACAGGTGGCTAAATGGAGGCCTTCAAGATTATGAAAGGGTTTGACAGGTTAGATAGAGAATAAATGCCACCAGTTATGGTGGCCGTTGGAGTGATAGTGACTGGCTGTTAGGCTGACAATACTAGGGAACATAAATTTAAGCTGCCGACCAATGCACCCAATAAGGAAATCAGAAATAGAAGATTCAGTGACCAAAGAAAGATTATAATGTGAGACTTCCTCCCACAGTGAGCAGCTGGTAAAGCAAATGGCATTATGTGCAGCTAAGGAGAAGCGAGATAAGTATATGAGGGTGAAAGGAGTAGAAGGATATGCCAACAGGTTTAGATGAAGAGGGATCAGAGAAGGCTCATGTAAACCATAAACAACAGGGTTATCTTAATGGTTCCCGTAGCTGTCATATTTGAAGGTGGGGGAGTGGTGCAGTCAAAATAAACTTGCCTGCTACCCACGTGACAATAAGCGATTTTCATTTCATTTTCATTTCATTTCACATGCCCACCACTGACTTGCCCCATTGGGGGAGCCGTGGTGTTAGGTGTCAGGCAGCCTGCCTGCCTGCCCTAAAGCCCAATGAGGCCCTTAAGTGGACAATTAAATGCTAATTAAGGGCCTTTTCCCAAGAGTGCTGCAATTATTCAGTCTACAGGAGAAGGTTGAGGCAAGGCAAATGGGTGGCAAAGCTTTGACTGTGCCGACTGCAGTTGGGCGGGAAGCAGATGGTACCTAATTTGGGTCCCCTGTACCCATCAGGGTCAGCACCCCTCCACCTTCCCAGCTGGAAAACCAGCAAAACGTGGAAATAACTGGTGCGGGTCCAAAATAGAGTTCCATTTTGAAGCTGCACAAGACCAGTTCAGAAAAGTATCAGTCATTTCATAAGTTTTACTGCCTTTTTCCTTCTGGGTTTGCCCCTTTCCCACCCTGACCGCCCCAACCTGACCGCCCCTACCCCCTCCCCTTTGCTTGCCCCTCCCAGCCATGCCCAAGCAACACCTTCGGACGTATCTCAAATCCAGGAGATACCTTCCCATTTTCGTGGAAAGTGGCTGTAGCCCGAGCAGCGACGACGACTCTCTTCTGGCACTGCTGGGATTCAGGAGCTGCCAGGCACGCTGATCTTTGGGACTGGACACCCTGACCCTGAGTGGCCAAAGTCATAATCTGCACTAATTAAAGCCTCCCTCAGCCAACGATCCCCGCAACACAAATGTTGGCGAGTTCCACATTTAGATCTGGAGGAAGGTAATCTGTCCCCCCTGGAAAATTCACTCCAACATTCTCAATCTGTCCTGCATCCTTTCAAGATTTATGTACATCAACTCTCCTTTCTCTCTGCTCCTGAAAGCCCTTTCAAATCACCCCATTTAGTACAATTTGATCCAATAATAAAATTACTCTTCAGAACACAGAGCTGAATCACATTTAGTTGAACATCAATTTTTCGATACTAAGGAAATCCAAATGAGTTCTGTCTATAGACAAAATAAGAAGTGAAAACCACTGGAGGTAGTGTACATTTAGCAGGGTGTGTTAAATTATTTGTGCTGAGAACGCTTGAGAGCTTTATAGAGCACAAGTGAGGCCAGCAGACTGATTAAAATGCATGCTCATAGCAGATATCAGGCACTTTGCACTCTTCCCTGAGTTGAATCAACGTAATGCTGTTGCCAAGCTCACAATCAGAAATGTATAATAGACTTTGCCTCTTCTGCCCCCATACAACCTCCCACCCAACCCATCCCACCCAATGGGTTGAGTTCCTCTCCTCAGGATGTGAATATAAGGCTCCAATGTTTTGAACTGCAGGAACTGTCATGATATTAGAGTGATTGTGGGAGTGTACTCCAGTTTTAGTCATAATAGTCTTACAAAAGTTAGTAAACCTCAACCTAATAAAGGTTCAGTAAGAAGTCTTACAACACCAGGTTAAAATCCAATAGGTTTGTTTGGAATCAATAGCTTTTGGAGTGCAGCTCCTTCATCAGCTGAGTGACCTGAGGAGCTATGCTCCGAATGCTAGTGATTCCAAACAAATCTGATGTTGTAAGACTTCTTACTGTGCCCATCTCAGTCCAACGCCGGCATCTCCTAATAAAAGTTAGTCATGAAGGCCCAGCCTTCTCAACCTTGCCCCTCACCTGAGGTGTGGTGATCCTCAGGTTAAATCACCACCGGACAGCTCTCCCCCTCAAAGGGGAAAGCAGCCTATGGTCATCTGGGACTATGGCGACTTTACCTTTACCTTATTAGTTGTAATACAGTACACTCGGTGCTTTATTGGGCCACCTGTTGTGGGAGTCAGAGGTCAGATAACACATGCAGATGTAAGCTGTAACCTGGCTGCAGGTGTTCAATTGTGCGCAAGTTCTGCTCTTAATAAAGTTAGTTTACAATAATGAAATTGGCCTCCTGCAACATAAAATCAAGACAGGAACCACCAACCAGAAGACATCTTCTGGGGTTTGTTTCGCTTGTCATTACCACAGGAGTGATTCCACAGTGAACACACTGGCTGATGGTGGGCTATAACTTGGGTGTTGCTAACCTTTTGCTATTCTGAACAAGTGGGCCCCATCTGTCAAGATGGTGGATGTCTGGAAGCTATTCAGCTGGGCAGTGACATGCATACATATCCACTTTACAACATCACTTTGTGGAGTGGAATAAGAAGCTGGAATCTTGTCTGACTTTATTATTCCACAGCTGTTGAAAGGAAATTTTGCACAACAACGAGCAGCTTCAGTGGGATTCTATGCCCCCAGCCGGATCAGAGAATCCCCGGGGGAGGAGGGGGCGGGTTGGAGAATCCCCGAGGGAGGGGGGTGGCGGGTTGGAGAATCCCCGGGGGAGGGGGACGGGTCGGAGAATCCCCGGGGGGGGGGAGGGGGGCGGGTTGGAGAATCCCTGGGGGGGGGGGGGCGGGTTGGAGAATCCCTGGGGGGGGGGCGGGTTGGAGAATCCCTGGGGGGGGGGGGGGCGGGTTGGAGAATCCCTGGGGGGGGGGCGGGTTGGAGAATCCCCGGGGGGGCGGGTTGGAGAATCCCCGGGGGAGGGGGTGGTTTGGAGAATCCCCGGGGGGGGGAACGGGTCCGAGAATCCCGGGGGGGGGGGGGGGGGGGGGGGGGCAGGTTGCAGAATCCCTGGGGGAGGGCGGGTTGGAGAATACCCGGGGGGGGGGGTTGGAGAATCCCTGGGGAGGGGGGGGCGGGTCGGAGAATACCCGGGGGGGGGGGGGGTGTGCGGATCCCGCCCAGCCGCCCCAACGCCAGCTGCCGTATTCTCTGGTGCCGGTTTTCGGGCAGGGGTGGGGTTCATGCCACGGCGGTCGGGGGGCGTTGGCCTCCTCCTGCAATTATCCAGGCACCAATGAGCCGAGTGGCCGGCCGTTTCTGGCCAGTCCAGCCGGTGTGGATTGGACATGGTCCCACACATGGCGGGACCTGGCAGGTAAGTCGGCTGGGGCGGTCCTCGGGGGGGGGGGGCACAGGAGGGAGCCGACCCCGGGGGGGGGACCCCCCACAGTAGTCTGGCCCGTGATCGGGGCGCACCGATCTGCTGGCAGGCCTGTGCCGTGGGGGCACTCCTTCCTTCTGCGCCAGCCCCTGTAGGGCTCTGCCATGGCCGGCACAGAAAAGACATCCTGCATTCGCATGAAAACGCCGGCTGGTCTGCGCATGCACGGAACCATGTCGGCAGTTTTGCGCATGCGCGAGATCACGCCAGCCCTTCGGCGCATGCGCTAACACGCGCCGTCCGTTTGGCGCCAGCTGGCAGTGTGGAGAATTCCGCATTTTCGGGGGCTGTTGATGCCGGAGTGCTTCGTGCTGGTTTTCCCTCCAGCGTGGGGACGGAAGGAGAATCCCGCCCAAGTTGTTTTTATGCTGCATCTTTAATATACTTAAAGATCCCAATGTGCTTCACAGGAGCCCTAGCAAACAAATTATTGTAGAGTTGAGAGCTATGCATTTTTAATATTTGTGAATAAATCTAGAGTGGAATAAAGATTGATTGCTGGTCACCTCCTTTACCGACGGGTTGCAAGATGTGTAACATGGTAGCAGGGAGTGAGAGATGTGAAACATGGTAACAGGGAGTGAGAGATGTGTAACATGGTAGCAGGGAGTGGTTCCTAAAGCTGAAAGGACCAAAAATCAGTCTTTACTCAGTTCTAAGTTTATTCACAAACTGAGACATTGAAAATGTATATCTCCCAATTCTGTGACCCACCACTAGTGTCAGTAAGTATCTCTTTACAAGTGCTTAAGTAGTGAATAAATACCTGCCTACCCACTGGTATAAACTTAAGCTAAGTTGATACAATTATCAATTCTGACACTGTGCCACTTACTGTTATATAATAATAATATTTATTGTCACAGGTTGTCTTACATTAACACTGCAAAGGCGTTACTGTGAAAAGCCCCTAGTCACCACATTCCAGTGCCTGTTCGAGTACACTGAGGGAGAATTCAGAATGTCCAAATTACCTAACAACACGTCTTTTGGGATTTGAGGGAGGTAACCAGAGCACCCGGAGAAAACCCACGCAGACGTGGGGAGAACGTGCATACAATGACCCAAGCCGGGAATCGAACCTGGGACCTTGGCGCTGGGAAGCAACAGTGCTAAACACTGTGCTACCATACCACCCACGAGGGCAGGTGACCAAAAACTTCGGCGAAGAGGTAGGTTTTAGGGGAGGAAAAAGAGGTAGGGAGGCAGAGAGGTGCAGGGAGGGAATTCCAGAACTTAGAGCCTAGGGAGCTGAAGACACAGCATGGTGGTGCAATGGAAATTAGGGATGTCTCCAAATCACACTTAAACAGCTCTGCATCCTCCTCACAGCTCATCCTCCCTCCCCCTTCATGACATCTGCAAATTTGGAGATATTACGTTTCGTTCCCTCATCTAAATCTTTAATATATATAGTGAATAGCAGTGAACACTGATCCCTGCAGTACCCCACTAGTCACTGCCTGCCATTTGGAAGAAGACCCTTTCATCCCTACTCTTTGTTTCCTGTCTGTCAACCAGTTTTCTATCCATCTCAATATACTGCCCCTAACTCAATGCACTTTAATTTTACACTGTGGGACTGTCAAAAGCCTTCTGAAAGTCCAAATAAACCACATCCCCCTCGTCAACTCTACTAGTTGCATTTTAGATAAAATGTTTTTTTTTTCTTGACCACTGTGACTGCATAGATAAATGCTGATTTGTATTTATTCGTTACATGAGGTTGGATTTTCACGATACCATAAAGAGATATCCACCCAGCCAGGTAAAGATTATCGTCCTAATTTGCCTCAGCACTCGGTAGTTGAACGAGAGAACTGACGATGTGGCGTTGGGATTGGGGGGCTGAGGAAAGGAGTAGCTGGATTGTTCGGTTACTGAGATTGCTCTGCCTCAAAACGTCTGGAGCGGAATTCTCCAGGTCTCGGCCCATCACCGCTGCCGATGAGGATGGGGAATTTGGTGCTCAGCCAGATCTCCGTTCGCTGCAGCGGGTCCAGAGGACCCCGGACGCGGGCAAGGTTAGAGAATTCCGGCCCGGAAATCTGCCTCCTTCTAAAGCTTTGCCTTGACGATGATAGTCAGAATTCTCTGCGTTTGACAGGGGTTTCCGCTGGAGGTTAAATGAGTCAGGAAATCTTTTGGACCAGATTCCAGGAATGGTTCATAAACTCACGCTTGAGATCGTTAGATCATGAGAATTAGGAGCAGGAGCAGACCATTCAGCCCCTTGAACCTGCTTCACCATTCAGTAAGGTCACAGCTGAGCTGATTATGATCGCCACTACCCCCCTCCCCCCCCCCATAACCTTTGACTTCCATGTCATTCAAAAATCTGTCTAACTCAATTTTGAATTAATTTAATGTTCCAGCCTCCACTGCTCTATGGGGACGATAATCGTCAATTCACCTATCCTGCACATCTTCTAGTGTCTCCGCTAGCCAGCAATGAGAGCTGAAATTAAGAGGTGACAGGCAGACTAGCCGCTACACTAGCACTAACACTCTTCATCCAACACAGTAACCGGAGACACAGCTCAGCATTTCATTTTTCTGGATATTGGTGGCTTCCATCCACTGACTGAGCTTTTTTTACTTGCAGCATACATGCTGTGTTTTCATGCAGATGGGTGGCATTTTGTGGACCTGGTGATTCTGTTACCATTTGTTAATTTAAAAAAATAAATAAACTGGTGCTTTTTAACGACTTTGTCAGTCTGCCCTGACATCTATACCCAGTGGTCCCTCTGCTCCTGCACGTCCTTTCGAATTCTATTTTATTGTTTCTCCTCATTCTTCACACCAAAATATATCACTTCAGTCTTCTCTGCACAGGGCTAAATCGCTGGCTTTGAAAGCAGACCAACGCAGGCCAGCAGCACGGTTCAATTCCCGTAGCAGGCTCCCCGAACAGACGCCGGAATGTGGCGACAAAGGGCTTTTCACAGTAACTTCATTGAAGCCTACTTGTGACAATAAGCAATTTTCATTTCATTTTTCATTTCATTCCCTTTCCTGTTTATGTCCCTCAGATGTCTATCACTATCTTTGCACAGTTCACAATACTTTCACATTTGTGTCACTTGTCATTCGAGGAAAAATGCCATTGAGTACAGGCGTCATCGATAATTGCTCCTGGTTTTCGGCACGGCGCCCAGGATATTCTCCATTGTCAGAGATGTCCTGAGCTGCAAAATAAACGTCAGTCAGTGAAAAGATTTTAGAACACGTCGCATGATTCAAAAAGTGGTGGCATGTAAGGCAGCTCACATTTCTCGCTCACAGCTAATGAGAGGGTGTTGGTAAAAGTAGAACAAGGAACTGGCAGTAGATCAAATGGAGTGAGAGCTTATTGATGGCTACAGTGGAGTCAGAAAGTGGAATAAAGTGGGGTGGGAGAGAGGAACTGCTGAGAGTGGAGGTGGAATACTGGACTTGCTAAAGTACTTGTATTTTGTAGTGTGACAGATCTTCTATGCCATCAGGGAGGTATTTGACTTCACACCAATCTGCGGCAGGGAAGGTCTCTGGCTCCACATTATCTGATGGTAGTTGCCTTCTCAGTTTTCGACAGACAGATAAGGCGATGAATCTTTGCTTTATAAATAATAACTGTTCCAATTAAAGAAGGTTTGATGCATTCCAATGCAATGCAGCTCATAGCCTCTTGATGGCACTGTGCATCATAACATGTACATACATCATAACACTTACTGGAAAGCCATTAGTAACTGTATCCAACAAGGACCCAGACAGAAAAACCAGCCACCAGTCCTGGTAGAATATCAGAGATTCTTCCACTGTTTTTAAGGGGTACAGGTGCGCACACACTGCCAAGGACAGCTTTTTAAAAATTTATTCAGGAGATGTGCGCCGGCATTCACTGCCCATCCCTAATTGCCTTTGAACTGAGTGGTTTGCTGGGCCCTTTCAGAGGTCATTCACAGTGTCACAGTGGTTAGCACTGCTGCCTCACAGCACAAGAGACCCGCTTTCAATTCTGACATCGGGTGACTGTCTGTGTGGAGTTTTGCACGTTCTCCCCGTGTCAGCGTGGGTTTCCTCCGGGTGCTCCAACTTCATCCCACAGTCCAAAGTTGTGCAGGTTAGGTGGATTGGCCATGATAAATTGCTCCTTGGTGTCCCAAGATGTGGAGGTTAGGTGAGGATGCGTGGAAAGGGTGAGTGGATAGGGTTCGGTGGGGTGCTGTCTCGGAGGGTCAGTGTCTCTCGGTGGGGTGCTCTCTCGGAAGGTCAGTGTCTCTCTCTTTCTGTGGGTGCTCTTTCAGAGGGTTAGTGTCTCTCTGTGGGTGCTCTTTCGGAGGGTCAGTGTCTCTTTATGGGCCAAATGCTCTCCTCCTGCACTCCAGGGATTCTATGATTCTTTCAAATCAATCATATTGCTGTGGGCCTGGAGTCACATGTAGGCCAGACCGGGTAAGGAAGGCAGATTTCCTTCCCAAAAGGTCATTAGTGAACAACCTGTTGGACTTTAACCTGGTGTTGTAAGACTTCTTATAAATGAGATAGACTTCTAATAGCAACTCAAGACTGGGCATCCATGAGATGCTGTGGGCCAACAGCAGCAACAGAATTGGACTCAAACACAACCTGCAAACTCATAGCCCAGCATATCCCCCACTCTATCATTACCACCAAGCCAGGGGATCAACCCTGATTCAATGAAGAGTGCAGGAGAGTATGCCAGGAGCAATACCAGGCATACCTAAAAATGAAGTGTCGACCTGGTGAATCTACAACACAGGACTACATGTGTGCCAAACAACATTAGCAGCAAGTAATAGACAGAGCTAAGCAATTCCACAACAAATGCATCAGTGCTAAGCTCCAGTTCTGCCACATCCAGCCTTGAATGGCAGTGGAGAATTAAACAACCCACTGGAGGAGGAGACTCCACAGATATCCCCATCCTCAATGATGGAAGAGCCCAACACATGTGTGCAAAAGACAAGGCTAAATAATTCACAATAATCTTCAGCCTGAAGTGCCGAGTGGATGGTCCATCTCTGTCTCCTCCGGAGGTCCCCAGCATCACAGATGTCAGTGTTCAGCCAATACCATTCACTCCACGTGATACCAAGAATAGGCTGAAGGCACTGGATACTGCAAAGGCTGTGGGCCCTGACAATATCCCGGCAATTGTACTGAAGATTTCTGCTCCAGAATTTGCCACAACCCTAGTCAAGCTGTTCCAGTACAGCTAGAACACTGGCATCTACCTGGCAATGTGGAAAATTGCCCAGGTGTGTCCTATACACAAGAAACAGGACAAATCCAACCCAGCCAATTACTGCCATATACTCTCCATCATCAGCAAAGTGATGGAAGGAGTTATCAAGTGACACTTCCTCAGCAATAACCTGCTCACGGACACTCAGTTTGGGTTCCTCCAAGGTCACTCAGCTCCTGACCTCATTACAGCCTTGGTTCAAACATGGACAAAGAGACATTTGCTCCACACAAGTGCCAGGCAATGACCATCTCCTAAAAGACAGGATCTAACCACCACCCCTTGACATTCAATGACATTAACATTGTTGAATCCCACACAATCAACATCCCGGGGTTTCCACTGATCAGAAGCTGAACTGGACTAGCCGTACAAAGACTCGGAATCCTATGGCGAGCAACTGACCTCCAGACTCCCCAAAGCATGTCCACTTTCTACAAGGCACAAGTCAGGGGTGTAATGGAATATTCTCCACTTGCCTGGATGAGTGCAGCTCCAACAACACTCAAGAAGCTCAGCACCATCCAGGACAAAACCGCCTATTTCATTACTCCCCCTTCCACAAACATTCAAACCCTGCATCACCGACAAACAGTGACAGCCGTGTATACCATCTACAAGCTGCACTGCAGGAACTCGCCAAGGTTCCTTAGGCAGCACCTTCCAACCCACAACCACGACCATCTAGAAGGACAAGAGCAGCAGATACCTGGGAACCCCACCCCCTGGAGATTTCCCTCCAAGTCACTCACCAGCCCAACTTGGAAATATATTACTGTCCCTTCACTGTCGCTGGGTCAAAATCTTGGAATTCTCTCCCTAACATCATTGTGGTGTGCCTACAACTCAAGGACTGCAGCGGTTCAAGAAGGTATACACCACCACCTTCTGAAAGGCAGCCAGGGATGGGCAATAAATGTTGGCCATTTAACCAGAGAGGCACACATCCCATAAATGAATAACATAAATAAATATGTAATGAGTTTTGGGTGGCACGGTAGCACAGTGGTTAGCACTGCTGCTTCACAGTGGCAGGGTCCCAGGTTTGATTCCCGGCTTGGGTCACTGTCTGTGCGGAGCCTGTACGTTCTCCCTGTGTCTGCGTGGGTTCCCTCCAGGTGCTCCGGTTTCCTCCCACAAGTCACGAAAGAAGTGCTGTTGGGTAATTTGGACATTCTGAATTCTCACTCTGTGTACCCGAACAGGCGCCGGAATGTGGTGACTAGGGCCTTTTCACAGTAACTTCATTGCAGTGTTAATGTAAGCCTAATTGTGACAGTAAAGATATTATTATAAGGAACTTGTTAACTCCGAGTCTAATCCTTGCATCCTCCTAACGCTTGTCCTGATGGTTGGTTTCAAAATCACAGACTTTTGGTTTTGAACTAAACCCCCCCCCCTGATAATTGCTATTTGGAGTGATCCTTTGATTAGTATGCTCTGTGGAATAGCTTGTCATATCACCTTGATGGACTTGGCTAGCAACCAGTCCACTCCATTGCAATCCCGTGGCTAAGCAGATCTTTGATGCCGATTGGTGTATTTTTCCCGGAATGCCCTGCTGAGTGACTGTGTGTGTGTTTGGTTTCAGTTTTGCTTGGAGCTGCAAAGCTGAGCAGAATCCTTTGGAATCTCTCTCTCTCTCAGAAGGGGAGAATTCTCTCTCAGATCTTAGCTGGGGATCCCTTCAGGTAAACAGGGCAGTCAGTGAGCATTCAAAGCCTGAAGATCGAGCTGGGGAAGGTGAACTTTCCACATTCCTCTCCTATTAAAGTTACCAGACCACTCGAAGGCCGAGTGAAAACTGCTGCTCTGATATTCTGTTTAACTGAGACAGGCCATTGGTGAGTCTGCTGAAGCTGACCACATATATGAATCTGAGCAGACCTGAAGTGCATCTTCCAAGGGTAAGGCTCAGCCCAACACAAGTTAAAGTGTGTGCCTAGAAGGGATCCCAGAGAATCTGGCCTGAATGGCCCAGCTTGAAGGTCCAAAACAACCAGCAGTTCAACACCTCAGAGTCCTTGTTGTCGAGATGCTCCAGGGATGAGTGTCGGGCCAAAGAGATGTCATCTGCTGTGGACCAGTTGCGGTGATATGCAAATTGCAGTGGATCTAGGCGTCTGGGAGTCTGGAGTTGATGTGCCTCGTGACCAACCTCTCGAAGCACTTCATTACGATCGATGTCAAGGCAACCGGGTGGTAGTCATTGAGGCACGTTGCCTGGTTCTTCTTTGGCACCAGTGTGATGGTGGCCTTCTTGAAGCAGATGGGGGCCTCGGAACGGTGAAGAGAGAGGTTGAAGATGTCGGCAAACACATGCCAGCTGGTCGGCACAGGCTCTGAGTGCATGACCAGGGACCTCATCCGGGCCCGTCGCCTTCCGAGGGTTCACTTTCAGGAAGGTCGATCTGTCTACGGAAGCTGTGATGGTGGGTGTGGGGGTGTCCAGGGCTGCTGGCAGTCAACAGCGGTTTAATGGCATGACAACGATGCTAAGACTTACAAATGAATTTGTTTAACTGCAAGCAGTGATAATTACAAAAAAACATTATCTACATTCTTGCAAACATAATTTTCCATTCACGAATTTAATAAATAAGACTTGGTCGCTATCAAGTTCAGGTGCCAATGTTTGGACCCCAAACACTTTACAAAAGTGCTGCAATCTTGTAGTACCACAGTTTTCCACCGAGTGGCAGAACATAGATACCTCGAGGTGTCAAACTGACCACAGCGTTGCTCTGGTTACGTTTTCCACAGGTCCTTCACTTTTAAAGGTCTCCAATCTTTGACACGGCGGATTTGGTATTAAGAAAGGGTGTCATTAAAATGTGTTATACTTTGTGTGAAGAAAGCAAGCTGCTCTGTTTGCAGATTAGCGCCGTTAATAAAACACGCATTTGTGAGCACGAAGGTGTGCGCTCAATTCCTGCTGCAATATGTGAACATGTCATTTAGGTGGCGAATGCTCTGTCAGTCATGTCATCCGTCAATTGCAAACCTGCAATTGGTACATAAATCTCTCTGCATGTCCCAGTTCCTCCTTTCATCTAAACCTGATGAATTGTTGATTTATCTCCTTGTTATTTGTTGAGTGCAAATTGGCTGCTCTGTTTGCCAATATGACATTATATGAATACATTTAGCAGAATACTCGTCCTTAGACCATTAGCATAGATAGAGGACTTAAAAGAAAATTAAGCACATTAATTCTGCTTCGCACGCTGGGAGTGCTTTTGACTTCATTAGAAATTAAACTGGGGAGATATGAATAACAGGTGGCATATAAAAGTAGTCACGCAGGCCAATCAATTTAAGGTGCCCCGAAGCAGTTTGATGAAAATGAAACTTCGAGCTGTGCAAACGATCCCAGTGTCCCAGTCTCAGAACGACCGTGGTGTAAGCCTGTTCCCGCTGTTCAAAGCAAGTTGCCAAACAATGCCCACAAGAGGGAGTGACTTGCCCAGAAGCAGCGAGCTTGGGGAGAAAACCAACCACGCAGGCACCTCTCCCACGGTGGGACCTGTCATATTTCTGGCGACGAGGAAATCCTGGCTGACCGATTGGCGCTGTGCCTGGCCTGCGCGTGCCCATTCCGAGCAAAATAAAAACACTTGCTCGCCGATCATGGAGGAGCTCGCTGCAAAGAAAACCCACAATTATTGGTTGTCCCCCTCGGCTCTCAAGGGGAAACACCCATTTTGCATTCCAAAGCTCTTTACGTGATGCTGATCCAGGAAAGTTCCCTCGTCAAAATTATTTTGTAAATTTCTCGAACGCCCAACGCCGCTCAGGGTTGGCATCGGGGAACCAGTTAAATAAAAACTTTGAGACGTTTGTGGGAAGCTGATCAGGGACCGAAACTGCCTGTTCCATGTGCCTAAATCACAGCAACCACTGCACTCCAAAAGATAATTAACTCCACCAAGTACTTTCACACCATTGAAATACTGAAATCGAGTGCTGTATAAATGCAGTCTCCTGTTTCTATTTTTCCTATTAGGTAGTAATAAGTAACACTAATCGAAAAGGGAAGTGAAAGGAGAAGGAGTGCTAATTTTCACTTTGGATAACAGTGCAAAATGTACGATATTGGGGTCAGTCAGCCGTTGTACATTTCCCACCATCTTAATTTCTAATGAAGTCAGAATTACACCCAGTGGGCAGCAGAATGAATGTGCTCAATTTTCTTCTAAGTTCTCTGCCTATTTTAGCTGTCTGAGGGTGAATATTAGTGTGGATTTATTAGTATAATGTTATTTCTAGTCATATGAGTTAACGCAAAATTAGCCAGTCCTGGGGGACTGAAGCACTTCTGAATCTTGTCAGCAAACTTTACATAAGATTCAAAGGAAAGGCAGCACAGTCCATTTAGCCCAGCCAGTCCCCAGCGTCTATGCTCCACTCAAACCTCCTCCACTTTTTCTCACCTAAATCTATCTTCGTAACTCTCGATCCAGGGGCCTGGGTTCAATTACGGCCTTGGGTCACTGTCTGTGTGGAGTTTGCACTTTCTCCCCGTATCTGAGTGGCTTTCCTCCGGGTGCTCCCTTTTCCTCCTACAGTCAAACGATGTACAGGTTACGGGGATAGAGCGAGGGAGTGGGCCTGGGTGGGCTGCTCTTTCAGTGGGTTGGTGCAGACTCACTTGACCTTCTGCACTGTGGAGATTCTATGAAGGGATCTGTTGATCCAGAATCTTGGCTAAGAATCCAGAAAGAGGGAGGTCAAGTCCCAACACGACATTATTGAAAACGGAAATTGAATTTGAAAATAAATGCCGGTATCAGGAAATTAAAAAAATAAATAAATTTAGAGAGCCCAACTATTTTTTTCCAACTAAGGGGCATTTTTGCGTGGCCAATCCACCTATCCTGCACATCTTTGGGTTTGCGCGGGTGAGTCCTACGCAGACACTGGGAGAATGTGCAAACTCCACACAGACAGTGACCCGGGGCTGGGATCGAACCCAGGTCCTTGACACTGTGAGGCAGCAGTGCTAACCACTGCGCCATTGTACTGCCCCGGTATCAGGAACAATGACCACAAGAAAAGGCTTTCATTTATATAGCATCTTCCTCAGCCATGGGCTGTTTATATCCAATGAAGACCGTTCGAAGTATAATGACTGTTTTAAGAAACTGGCAGCCAGTTTGCGTTTCCTCAAACAGCTTTGTGATCATGTATACATCATGGGATGTCGACTGAAGGATAATAATTGGCCAGATTGTCATGGGACCTTTTAAACCCACCTTAGAGAGCAAACGGGTGCCTAGGTTTCTTATCTTAAAGATGGTACCTCCAGCACTGTACCACTCCCTCGGTGCTGTGCTGAAACATCAACCTCGATTTCTGTACTCAGCTCTCTGTGGCAGGACTTGAACCCACAATCCTCTGACTCAGAGACAAAAGTTTGATCGACTGAGTGACAGCCAACACCCTGTTGGGTATCAGACTATCATAAATCTCCCAACGTTCCTTAGGGAAAGAAGCCTTCTGTGCTTCGCAGGACTCCAGTCAACGCACCCTCTAACGTTTCTTGGTTATGCGCTGAGTGTTTGTTGCAGCTTGTGTTACATTCTGGATTGAATCCAACGTGTTTGACTCTAAGCTGCCCTCTGAAGCAGTTTGCTTGCATCAACCTGCTACCGTATGATGTGAGCACCCCCAACAAAAGGGCCTCAGCAGCTTAATGAGAAAGCCCATCGCCACCTTCCCAAGAACCAATAAGGATGGTCAAGCAGGCCACATCCCGAGAACAAATATTGCCCAACACCCACAGAGGGCGTGAACAACAGGACCGGCAATCTTTTACTTTTCAAATTTTTTCTCTTTTTCTTTTCACTTTTTCCAATTAAGGGGCAATTTAGCGTGGCCAATCCACCAAGCCTGCATATCTTTGGGTTGTGGGGGTGAGACCTACAGGGAGACGGGGAGAATGTGCAAACTCCAGACGGACAGTGACCCGGTGCCGGGATCGAAACCGGGCTCTCGGCGCCATGACACAGCATTGCTAACTAACCACTGCCCTCAGGACCTGCAATTTGCTCGAACCTTTTGATCGCCCAGTGCTATTTCTCATTCCTGAATGGGGTGAAGAATGAATAACTGTCCAAGGGAACCTGAACTGAGACTAGAGGACTATTGTGCGCGAGGATCAGCGGTTCCACATCCTGCTGCTTGGCGTTGATGTCATTTTGCACCCCTCTGGCAACAATGAGGTCCGGCTCCGCGCCCCCCCCCCCAAAAAGTTACTGAGTCAAATAAAATGCAGGGGTCAGGAAAAGTGACTGTGCAAAAAAGATTTGCTTTTGTACAGCACCTTTCGCAATCGGCAGCCGAAGGAGAACTTTTGAGGTGCAATGGCGATTAGAAAGTGGCAGCCGGCTTTGTGTTTACACAAGCAGTAATATGATAATGCCAGTCGGACATGAGGTAGGGGTCACAACCAAGACACAAGTACAATAAGCACTAAACAAAGGCAAAGCAACTCCAGCCAGGAGACCGTGTCTACAGTCTGGCACCAGTATGGATTCTTCTTGTCATTTTCTGTGCAGCCCCACTTCAAATTGATTCACCGCCGTTAGCGAATGCACCAGAGATGGAGGAAGTCACCAGATACTCCCAGAGCACACTTAGTCTGTATTCGCTCGTACTGGGGAATCCTGCACTGAGCTCTCTGAATACCCCTTGATACTAGCAATGAAAGAGGACAGGCCTCAAAAGCAGCAAGGGAAAAAAAAATCAAGCAAACGAAGACACACTCATGGCTTCCTGGAACGGTTTCCCTAGCAACAGGAAAAAGCACATCAATCTGTTGGAGTCGCAGCAACAGTTTGGTACTTAATGGCTCATTTATATCTTGACTAACTCGGCAGCCTTCCTACCTGTTGCAATGAAATGAGTCCACAAATGCCCCAGCACTGGGGCAGGTTAACCCCCTCTGCAACACACACAACGTCGGAACTGTTAAGGTATGAGAAAGTAAACCTCCTTACCGTCATTTATTCTGAAGGAAAGTGAATGAGCTCAGTCGCACTGGAATGAGATTTATTATTGTTCTTTAAAACATGAAGCGCTTATTAATATTTTCATCCGGAAACCTGGTCCAGTGCACTCCACAGACACGCAGCAAAGTGGCCACGGCAGATACTGGTGAACAATGATTTTCATTGGAGGGGAGAGAACGTGTGATATCACCAGGCAACTGTCCCTTATTGGCAGATTTCTACATTTCATCCTTGGCTACAAGGTTACTGGATACTGTTCAACAGGCATTTCCAACGCACACAGCTTCTCCTTCAGCAAGGAGACCCAATTGTAAACATCGATCTCCCCCTTCAAACAGCACGGTAGCACAATGGGTAGCACTGTGGCTTCACAGCTCCGGGGCCCCAGGTCCGATTCCCGGCTTGGGTCACTGCCTTTGCGGCGTCTGCAAGCTTTCCCCGTGTCTGCGTGGGTTTCCTCCGGGTGCTCCGGTTTCCTCCCACCAGTCCCGAAAGACGTGCTGTTGGGTAATTTGGACATTCGGAATTGTACCCCTGTGTACCCGAACAGGCGCCGGAGTGTGGCAACTAGGGGTTTTTCACGGTAATTTCATTGCAAATAAGCCTACTTGTGACAATAAAGATTGTTATTATTATAACAGCGCTATCAGGGTATTAACAGCCCAGCCCAGTCCAACTCTGTGCAGTTGCACGGCAGTCGAGTTAGTGCAACTGTCTGACACCCATTGCACTTGAGTTAGTGGTTTTAACGCCAAGCTACATGGCTTTGTCAGCCCACTCCATGAACCACCCCCCCCCCCCCCAAACACACACAGCCAACCACCCCCAGCATGTCTTCAAGCCTTGTTGCTCGTAACCGACTCCATTTCTTCCCTGCCCCAATAAGCTCATGAGAGAGAGCTGAAATTTACTGCGGCATCACATTCCTCATGTTCAAAAATCGGCATAAAAGCAAGGCTGTGTTCCAACTTGGCAAGCTGCATGCCTTTTCCTTCACGTTTCACAAAGCAGTGAGGAATTACTGACCTATGCAAACCACATCTAGTCACAGTCTGCGATGAAATATTGAGCCTTTGTGGTACATGTCAGGCCCAGAGTAAATATTCAGCTCACCCTCAATAAGGAAAATCAAAAAGGCCAGGGGTTAAGAAAAAAGGGGAAAATTCATGACGGCAAAAAATGCAGCGCCATTCGTTTCTGTCAGTCTCTGGATCGTGGCGCGTTGACAGGGATGAGGATGAACATCGCGCACTCTTACAGCAGAGAAAGAGGCCATTTGGCCCATCATACCCTGCCAGCTCTCTGAAGGATCTGTCCAACTCGCCCGCACTTTCCCCGCATCCTTTAAATATTCTCCTCTCCAATTATATATCCAGTTCACATCCACAAATTATTATGGAATCTGTTTCCAATTCCCCTTTCTGGCAATCCATTCCAAATTGTAACGGTTCCTTGTGTTAAAAGAATCCTCCTCTCGCCCCCCCTGGCTCTATTCCAGTTACGTTAAATTCTGTTGGAAGTCTCCTCAGCTTGTGAGTTTTTGGGGGGAAATGGGCGGGAATCTCCCATCGGGCGGCTAAGTGCTGACACCGGCGTAATAACGGGAGTGTTTTACTCCGGCGTCGGCGTCCGTTCCGGGACCCCATTCTGCGGCCCATAGGGAGCTAGCACGGCGCTGGAGCCCACGCCGCTCCAGCTGACGATCCCGGCCTGAACCCGGCGCCGCAGGGTCCTCGTATGCGCAGTGGGGCCGGCGCCAACTAGCACATGTGCAGTGGCCTTCTTGTCCGCACCGGCCTCAACGCCAAATGGTGCAGGGCTACAGGATCCGGCGCGGAGGAAAGGAGGCCCCGCGACAGAGAGGCCGGACTGCCGATCGGTGGGCCCCAATCGCGGGCCAGGCCACTATAGAGGCCCCCCCCTCCCGACAAGCCGCCCCCAGACCCTTCAACGCCGAGGACCCACCAGCTCAGAGGATGTTAGAGCGGCACCGGCGGGACTCAGCTTTTTGGTGACGGCCGCTCGGCCCATTTGGGCCAGAGAATCGGCATGCCAGCCCGTGCCGGCCCGGGCTGGAGAGTCGCCGCATACCCCGTCTGACGCCGCGCCGAGAACGCCGGCCCCAGTGGCGCCGATTCTCTGCTCTGTGTCCCGGCATCATGGCAGCGTGGCACGATTCGAATGGCCCGCCGGCGGTTCTCCGACCTGGCATGGGGTCGAAGAATTCCGCCCATGATAGTTTGCACATGCTCATGTCAGGGCGTGACTTATCCCTCAGCCTGTAACTCCTACAATCTGACATTGATCTCTTCTTCCATAGGCTCCAGTCACATCCTTTACCTTATCCAGGGCAACCATTTCAGAACTTGGCGCCGGGGAGTGTCGTGAACCACTCCGCCGTCGGGTCGCCCGGAATGTGCGGAATCAGGGGCTCGGCTAGCGCTGGAGTGATTGGTGCCATGCCAACCGGCACCGAAGGGACTCCGCCGGCCGGCATGAGTTGGCGCAGCGCAGGTGCGCCAGCGTGTGCTGGCGTGATCTCGGCACATGCGCAAGGGGGTTCTTCTCTGCGGCAGCCATGGCTGACATTTACAGGGGCCGGCGGGGAGGGAGAATGCCCCCATGGCATTGGCCCACCCACAGATCGGTGTGCCCCGATCGCGGGCCAGGCCACCATGGGGGCACCCCCCCTCCAGGGCCAGATCCCCTCGAGGACCCCGGAGGTCGCCCACAGATCCAGGTCCCACCGGTAAGTACCATGCCTAATTTACGCCAGCGGGGCCGGCCTAAAACGGACGGCCGATCGGCGCATCGTGGGCTGGAGAATCGCCGGGGTGGGCCCCTGCCAGCGGCCGCCGACCGTGCGGCGCGATTCCCGCCCCCGCCAAAACCCCGGCGCCGGAGAATCCGGCAGCCGGCGGGGGTGGGATTCACGCCGTCCCCCGTCGATTCTCCGGCCCGGCGGGGGGGGGGTCGGAGAATCCCGTCCTTGATCTAGAAAGAGATTCAATGAATAAAGAGAGAAAGAACTTAAATATACATAAGACACCTTTTGTGACATCAGGGCTCATGAAAGAGCTTTGGAGTCAATGAAATGCTGTTGAATATGTTCACCGCAGTAGTGTAGGAAACATGGCAGCCAGTTTGGGAAAACTCGCCCCCAACGAGCATTGAGATGATGGTACGGTAATCTGTTTCATGGCTGACATGTAAATATTGATCAGGGCACTGGACAGAGTTCCCTTACAGGTGCCTGGTACCTTTATCGGATGAAATGTAAATGGCCCTTGCAGGTCCTAATATTCCGCTCGGTGACACAGCCTGTTTCCTGAGCCACAAACAACCCCAATGCTCATGATTAAATCACAGAGCAATTATTATTTGATTTTTTCTTTCTAGTCCAAGTATTGGATCCCTTATCTGGTATCCTGAAAGTGCCTGAAAATTGGCTACATCTGATGCCCTGGGTAACAATTTGAAGGGTAAAACCCCTTTATTCTTTATTTTCATATTTTATTTAGGACCCAAAATCTGTAAAATATCCGGTCCCCAGCTTCCCGAATACAGGGTTTATCTGTCTCCAGTATTTCATGATTCAGAACACACTTACTCCAGGCAGCAAAACATTGCTACAGATTTAGCTGATCTCAACATGGGCAGTGGTAAAGGCCCCTATATGGTTATCGATGGGAAGACGGTAACATAGAGATATTGTCACTGGACTGGTAATCTAGAGATCCAGGGCAAGACTCTGGGTCCCGAGTTCAAATCTCACGAGAGCAGATGGTAAAATTTGAATTCCATGATTGTCATCATCTAGCTCACGAACGGCCCATAGGGAAGGAAATCTGCCATCTATCCAGACCCGCTGGTGCAAAGTCCCACCTTCATCGTGAAGACTAGTGTCCCCCAGCAGGACAGAGCTCAAAGGCACTAGGGGTTGGAGGTAAACGTACAACACGGTAATCCTGACTCGCTAGGCTGAGATTCCCCCCTATAAAAGCCAACACTCAGGACGGTGGGATTATCCAATCAGTGTAAACCAAAGCTGCTTTGTATCAATTCAGCAATTGCAATGTATCTGTGGAACGTTTGCTTCTGATTGGCTAATGTGAAGCAGATCAATGGTAAAAGTCTCATTTTGTCATCCCTGAGCACACAAAACTCTTTCCAATTCTGATCTCTGATTACTTCACCCTGCGACCACTCTTCTTTTCCAAGTGTAGCACAGATTGAACAGTCAACGTACCCACAAACTCACCACAAAGTCCGCTCAGAGGTGCTGTCAGGAACGCCAGTGAGCCCTTCCTTCTCCCGCTGCCACAAGCACTGTTGAATCGTCAGGAACATCAAGGCGTTCTGCAGCTGCACGCTCTGTGTGGGGCTGATGTTCATGGCCACTGCCATTTCACACACTCCTGATGGAAAGGGCACACCCAGCTGAGCCCTGCCTGGTGGCTCCATTGCAGCATTCCATTCAATTGAGTTCACGCAGGTCGCATCAGACAGAGAGATCAACAAGCCAAGGCTGACATCCCATTGCGATATGAAGTTGCTGACAATTTAGGGGCCATCTACAAATTACATAGTTTTCTGAAAGAATAAAAATTAATTGTCCTTGTTTCAAAGAACAAAGAACAATACAGCACAGGACCTTAACCTTGGAGCCTGTGGTGAATGTAACATGGTAATTCACACTGTATCTTTGTAAGCGCAGTTGCGTTATCCGACCACTAGGGGGAGTAGCTCTGGGAATGCTCAGGAGCTTGTACAGGGCTCCACCCTTGGCTCCGCCCACGACTCCTCCCCCTTGTGCTGCTGTATAAATACCCTTGTCCAGAGTCAGCCTGCAGTTCACCGAGAGTTCATCAACGGGTAACAGACTGGCTCTGTAGTAAGTAGATTAAAGCCTATATTCATATCGGAAAACACGTGTCTGGTGAATTGATGGTTCCATCAGAGCCCACTTATCCATTCCAGCCCCTACATAGCCTTGAAACATGCTAAGTCAATGGAAAGATATCTGATCAACTTGCTCCTACCCATTTTCCTTCCCCATTGAGCTTACCTTTTGTCATTACGCGATTCAAGGTGGCCAAGTGCGGGAAGCCCATTTTGTTACATTTTTTTGCATGAGAAAATATTCACTCTCTTCCCAAGAGTCAAAGCATATACAGGCACAAGAGGTAAAATGTTGTCAGATGTTCCCTAACATATTCTAAGGGCCAGAGGAGGGCACAGAATCTTTCGTAATCAGAGAGACAGGGACCGCTCCAGCACGTTCTGCCATTCAATCCAATCATGGATTACCTGGTCCGATTTTCCATCCGTGGTTCCATAGCGTCTGATAACCTTCCCCAAGAAAATTCCATCTCAGCCTTGCAAGGTTCAATTTTCCCAGAAACCTTTTGGGGAGAGAGTTCCAGATATCTACTACTCTTCTGGTGAAAGAGTGCTTCCTGATTTATGAAATGAAAAATGAAAATCACTTATTGTAACAAGCAGGCTTCAAATGAAGTTACTGCGAAATGCCCCTAGTCGCCACATTCCGGCACATGTTCGGGGAGGCTGGTACGGGAATTGAACTGTGCTGCTGGCCTGCCTTGGTCTGCTTTCAAAGCCAGCGATTTAGCCCAGTGTGCTAAACCAGCCGTTGTCTAGTCTAGTGAGACAGGAGATTATGACCAGAGGAGAGAGTGAGAACAGGCATTGAGGTGAGAGGAGAGAGGGAGGCTTAGAAATGGGGTCAAGAAGAGAGTGAAATGAGAGAGATGGAGTGTAATAGTACGAGGCATCACTGAGGAAACTCCTTATATGACAAAGAGGTTTATTGGAAACAACAGTGAGGTTTAACTATATACAGGCACAGAGGTATCTCATACAGGTCTTTACTCCTTGACTCACAGGGCCACACTATCCAGGCCCCTCCTCCCAGGGCCCCGTGCTTTTTCCCCATTGGTTGGGACTCTTGCGCTCCCACGCAATGGGCCCCGAGTGGGTCACGTGACCCGCCAAAGCTCGCCCCTTAAAGGGGGCTCACTACCACAGGGAGACTAGGGAAATAGGATTCAAGAGAAGGAATAAGGTTGAGGGTGTAGTCACCTGAGTTGGCCACTTCCCAAGTTCAAAATGGAGAAACACAAGGAATGCAGGGAAAATTGGACAATCCTAGAGAAACAAGCAGTTTGCAGACTCTTCCTGTGTATTCTGCCTGCAAAGAAAGCAGACAGCACTGAAACCAGCAGCCATGCATATTAATGAGCGATTCCCAGGCACAATAGTAACAATCAAAGGTGATCAAAGTAAAGCTAGACTCCTCGGCGCCAGCAGGAGTCCAAGACAAAAGAAGCAAACGGGCACCCAAGGACCACCCAGCGATTGGGAAACAGCCCCAGTATTGGGGAATTCAAACCAATCAATTGGTATGGGATCCAATCGATTGGAAGTAAGCTCGGGGTCCGCCCAAAAGGGCGTGAAGCCCCTGGGACCTATAAAACAAAGGTCCCAAGTTCAGTTTGCTCTCTTAGCCGGCCCTCCCAGCAGAACATCTTAGCAGCTCTCGAAGAACTTGACCGTAAGAAGGAGAGGCCTGGCCAACTGCTGCACCATCAAGTAAGTGTCCAGTCAACGCACTCTACGAGACAGACGCTCCTGACCCCTTAATCCGTACCAGCTGGAAGCCTGCAGACTCAGGATCGAGCAAGAGGCCATTGTTCCCTGACCCAGCGGGTTCCCTTATCCAGATACGTACTGGCCTGTTAGTGGTAGGAATAGCCTAGTCTTTTAGTATTGTATGCATGAGTAGCGATTAACTGTGTATTAATAAACGTGTTTTGATTTGAACCTTACTAATTGGTGTATTGAGTCATTAATCTGGACTTGAACTTGAACCTCGTGGTGGTATCATAAGTATACCTGGCGACGATAGAGCTAAGTAATAAAACAGCCAATTGAGTGTAAAGCGCACTCACCAGAATGAGCAACAAGGGAGAAAATGAGGCAAAGGAATGGAATCAATGGGAGAGAGTGAAATAGGAGTAGAATCGAGGTGAGAGAGAGTGAAAGGCTGGGGGTGTTCATGGAGAGGGAGAGAGAGAGAGAGATTGAGAAAAACTGGGTGAATCAGGTCATGTGTTAGAGGTGACTGGGGATTAGGGCTGATGGAGTGAGTGAGACTGGAGAATGGAGGCTCAGGGAGAGACTGATACTGAGTATTGAAGGCAAGGAGAGAAGTGAGACGGGGCAGGAATCTTACCAGAATTTGGCTGAGTATCATTTTTGGTACGAAAGCCGAGGTCAATCCCGTTGGCCTGGTTGGCGTGAAATAACCTGGAATTTTTAGGCACTTGAAAAGAACATTTTTCAAAATGGGAATAACGCCGCACCCATGCAATTTGTCATACTCGGCAGCCCCACGGGTCATCTGAGCAGTTCAATCAAGGGGAAGATACATTTAAACTGCTCCACAGCACTTGCTCACAATCCAGCCAAGACGATGGCAGCAAGAAAGACAGTTCCTCGGAGGGTGTCCTGACAGGGTTTTGGATGCCGAGGAGGAGAGGCGGGTAACCATTTACCCGCCGGTGGGCAGGAGGCCCAGGGAGTGTCCAGTCCATCTGACTCATCCCTTCTGCAGACCAAGGAGCCTCCGGCTCAGCAAACAGAACAGGGTCGCACCACAACGCCTGAGCCAACCGCAGGTAAATAGAGCCCTCCAGGTCCCAACCCTCCAAAGGACGCCTACCAAGGTAACCTCAGGCAGTGGGGCAAGGGAGACAGCAGGCCACCTCAACCTCAGATGTGGATCTTGGGGAGACACACAGTGTTGGGGTTAGGAGGGTTAAGAAATTGTAGTCACACAATGTAGGCTCGGGTGATGTTAGGCACTTGTAGATTTGTATATATTTGATCTCACTATGTATTTAAACTCAACTTTGTTAACCACTTTTAGGCTGTCCGATGGCCATTGATTAGTGCCAGCGATGCACATTTAATGTTAGGGATGCATTTGGACTTGCCGTACCTCCGACAACCCTCTATGCGATGATGTCACCTCAGTGCATGTGTTTCCCTCGTTCTGGCAAGACTCAGTAATGATACAGGGAACCCCCAGCCCCCTGAGACAACATCAGGATAGATTACTGACTCCGCATATCATCGCTCTGAAGTGAATCAAGCCACAGGGAGTCTGCGAGCTGCCATCAGCCAGATAGGGTTCAGACGTTCACAGTATCTCTGAGGAGCATCTCAGCCCTTTCCTCATTGCAAGTCATCACCACCCTCCTGCATTGAATGGGCAGCTAACATTTTGTGGATTTCCCATCACCAGCTGCGTGAGTTGTGAGCCCAAACGAGCCCCCTGTGTGCCTCAGAGGGAAATGTCCAGAAGTCACCTGTGTCCTCCCTAATCCTGGACCTCCCTGGAACCTTGTCGTGATGAGGGTGTCTTGAGCACTCCTGCCCATGCGCATGGGACAACTGAAGGCTCTTTCAGGAGGAACTTGAGTTTCCTGATCACACCTGCCCGTTCACATTTGGATGGTGTGATGGTTGTCGGGAAAGGGCGGTGGGGGGGGGGGGGGGGGATATAATGGGGCCGCTAATGCAGGAGGGGGGGCCTGGGGAGCGGTGTACAACTTGGCCCTTGTTTCCGAGACAATGGGTCTGCCAGCCCTCATACCAAAAACTGAGTTTCAGCCTTGGATGTAGCGTTGTGAGGAGCTGATGATGCCAAAGGTTATATTCTGAGGGTCAATCGGTGTCACAGGCATAACTGTCAGCTTACTAACTGGGCATCATTGGTTCCTCCCTCAGTGCTAATAGAAACCTTGGTAACTCAGGTGGCAGCCATCAGGACGTTCATTGCTGTCATCGCGCCACAATAAAAATCAGCTGCAGCCAGCTCTGCCCCCCCCCCCCCCCCCCCCCCCCCCCCCCCGCCCACCGAACAATCCCATCCAACCGCCTAGGAGGGGGATCCAACAAGCATTGTCATGTGGTCACCCACCCATCCAGTCTAGCCCAGCTGGCCAGGCTTCATGGCACAGACCAAGGCCCACCCGCTGACCTCACAGACCCCACCCCCCGCACCCCTCGCACCTCACAAGATTTAGTAGCCATTAAGCGAATTGCATCCACGGCTGACACAGCCATTAATTGCGGTCAGAGCAATGTGGTCAAAAGGGGAGGAGGGACAGGCGAATGTGGTCAATGGAAAGAGAAGAGTCGTGAACTGTGATATAGACAGAAAATCCTGAAATGATGTAGAATCTAATTAATTTTCAGCTGCATATATGACTATATTATAACTATAGTTATGCCTGTTTGCTGTGAGAATGTACATAATGCATAATATATTGAGTCAAATTGGTCACTGTTGAATTTGCTAGCTTGACCTTTGTGGGAGCACAAGAATTAAGTGAATGGAAATCGTAATGGTCAATTGATCTGTGCAAATAAGCACTTAAACAGCATTCTATATGAAGCATCTTGCGCCCTACATCAAGAATCAGGGAAAATTAAGATTAAAAAATGAACTGGGATAAAACAAATCAAACAGCGAGTTGAAAAGTGCAGCTTCCCGAAGAGATTTTGAGTTGAGAATTTGCATTTCAGTGAGAAAAGCAAGCGTTTAACTTGTGTGACTAGGGGAGACAATGGGGAGTAGAAGAGGGAACTTCAAAGTGGAGAGACACGGAAGTTGACACGTGTATGCTAAAAGTCGGATCTACGGGGAAAGGGAAGGAATAATATATCCATGGCACAATGATCGGGGAGAGGGACACAGACACAGCTATTACCACAGCCGCACCCGGCTGCAGAAACTATCTCCCGAAAAGAAAAAGCAGATTTAACCTTCGCCGAAACGAAAGACGGATTTCCCAAACTTGGCAAATAACCTGCGACCGGTAACTCTCTGCTGGATTCAGCTCATGGAGTGACATAATATTGGAGATTTGTTGGGGAAAAAGGGGCATCTCAGAGTTCTGGGAATGTAGATAGTTGGAAACCAAGGGGTAACTTCATGCGATACTGGGCTAGATTCTCTCGTTTTCCCCAACCGCGTGTTTAACGGCACCGTGCCATTCGCTGGCGGCGGGATTCTCGCTTACTGCCGTTTGTCAATGGGATTTGCCATTGAAGCCACCCCCACGTCATCGGGAATCTCCCGGGTGGGGGTGCATTGCCGATGGGAGCATAGAATCCCAACAGCCGAAGAATCCCGTCCACTCTCTGTCTACAGCCATCAGTGTAATTAAATATTGTCGTCCATCGTAGCCCTTCTTGTGGTGTATTTTTTTTCTAAGTTAATAAATATTCCTTATTAATTGTTCGCGCAATGACTGGATTATTCCTCCCTGGTTCACACATATTTCTCACAGTATATCAAATTAAAAATATACTCTACTCAGAACCGGTTTTCCAACTTACCCTTCTGGGTTTTGGGAGACTCTGGCATTTAGAGGGCAGCACGGTAGCATTGTGGATAGCGTAATTGCTTCACAGCTCCAGGGTCCCAGGTTCGATTCCAGCTTGGGTCACTGTCTGTGCGGAGCCTGCACATCCTCCCCGTGTGTGCGTGGGTTTCCTCCGGGTGCTCCGGTTTCCTCCCACAGTCCAAAGATGTGCAGGTTAGGTGGATTGGCCATGATAAATTGCCCTTAGTGTCCAAAATTGCCCTTAGTGTTGGGTGGGGTTATGGGGATAGGGTGGAGGTGTTGACCTTGGGTAGGGTGCTCTTTCCAAGAGCCGGTGCAGACTCGATGGGCCGAATGGCCTCTTTCTGCACTGTAAATTCTATGATGATTTAACATCAGCGGGGTTCTTAACACCTTTATATGCTACATTCCCGAGGCAGGACATAGTCAATGAAAAAACCAAAATCCTTTCATTCTAATAGGTCAGGAAACATTCCCTTTGTACCCACACCTGTCGAAGCAGTGACAGGATGAAACTCATTAAGAGAACCTTGAAACTTCTTCTGATCTCAGAGGTTATCATGTGGTCAGGGGCGCGAGAGCCCTTGAAACAGTGTGAAGGTATGTACATCTGGGTGATGCTTATCATTACCTGTGGAATGCTGGGTCTCTTTGGGGGTCTCATAATGGTCAAAAATGGCATTTTGAAACAGTTCATAGAGCTCTGCAAATAAGGGGTGACATCATTCTTTGACCACTCACAGTGCTGACTCACCTGATGAAGGAGCAGTGGTCCGAAAGCTCGTGATTCCAAACAAATCTGTTGGACTTTAGAACCTGGTCTCGTAAGACTTCTTACTGTACTCTTAAAAGGAGGGAGGTGAGTAAGAGGAGCAGAGAGATGTAGGGAAGGAATTCCAGATCATAGGGACCAGTCAACTAAATACCTAACCACCAATTGTGGAGCAATTAAAATGGGGGATTCACAAGAGGCCAGAATTAGAGAAGTACAGACACCACTGAGGGTTGTGGAGTTGGAGGGGATTACAGACAGAGGGAGGGGCCGGGACCAAGGAGGGATTTGGAAAGAAGGGTGAAAAGTTAGAGGTTTAATCTACTCTTGGATTGGCACCTAATTCACAAAATAAACCATGTTGGATTGCTCTATAACAATGGCTGAAACATGGCTGGGTGAGGAGACACTGAAGAAATGGTGTGTGGGGGCTGCATCTGTAATGGAAGCAGTTCCGCAGTCTGCTGACGTTACTCTGGTTCTGCATTGCTCCACTTGCTGCCAGGCACTGGAATTCAAAGCATGAGTGGAATCGCAGTCCCCACATAGAAGGTTTGTGAGTGAACAGCCATTCAAAAAAGCATCACTGACAACTTTCGAAAAAGGTACAAGCAGTCCAGCAACTACTTGAATTCATCAAGCGCCTTTAAAGATCCCCAGGCAGGTCAAGGCAGCATTAACAACAAAGTGTGGCACCGAGCCAGGTAACAGGTCAAGAGCTCAGAAACCTGAGGTAAGGTCGTGAGTGGAATTTTACCATTTGTTTTCACAGAGTGCGGCAGTGGGCGGGAAAATCGAAGTTGAAGCCATCGGCAACAATAGCGTCTCTCTCCACCGTATTGTCAGGAGAATAGTCCAAAAAACCTGAAGGTGTGCGTCCCCAGGCATCACACGAATGGAGCAGGCTCCGATCCCCCACCAGCAACTTGTTTTTTTTAAAAGATAGGGCTGACATTGTTATTAAGGTTCGCCTAAGTGCACAGAAGTTAAAAGGACACTGTCCGGTCATGACCCTCCTGCTGAGCAATGCCCTCACCTGAACTCCTCTGACAGGTCTGTGTAACATGCATATGCATAGCAATGTAAACAGTTCAATGTACGACCTCCGACCAGCAGTCGGGATGGTGATCCACCGTGTGGCTCCATAGATCGGTAGTTGGTAGTAAGTCGCACTAGAGGACAGTCGCATTACAAGTAGCTCCAGGAGATTTCACTTATTCGTTACCGCTAGTATTATAGTTCGTCAGATATCTTTCCACGTGTTCATTTTTTAAATAAACTAGTCAAAGAACTAGATGTTCTATGTGCATCTTTACCATGGCCACAACACGGAACATAACGCACACCATGGGAAACAAGTTGTAAGTAAGTCACACTGGTGTGCTCTCACCTCAAGGTGAAAGGATTATCTAATGGAGGGAAGGTGGGGGTTGGGACGGGGAGATTACAGTAGGGATAGGGATGATCAGCAATAGAGGTCTGATAATGGCATTCAGATTTATTAAGATACTGTTCCCGTCGATGAACGTTGGGATTCCAGTTATGGCGCTGGTGGTTGGGGGGAAGGGGGATTTGCTGGCAATCGTGACGAGACTTCCTGCCGATGTAGAAGGCGAGTTGGGCCTCTCGTGGAGATTCCCGCTCCCGTCATCACACCCACCTGGGAAGAACAGGGGCGGAAAATCCCATCCAGCATCGTAAAGGAGGAAGGGAGGAGAGGGTCAGGTAGCCAAAGTTACAGCCGCTGATGATGAAGCAGTAGACACTGGCAACACACAGGAGGGCAGAATGAGAGGAGGGCAGAGAGATTTGAGGGCTTTGGGGCTGAAGGAGATTACAGAGATAGGGAGGCTGAAGGTTAGGGTGGGATACCGCGAGCTGTAAATTGTTTAATGTTTACATAATTCTTTCCGAGTTCCATTTGCCATTCTAAATGTCCGGATGTCAAATACATGGTGGCGGCCAACACTGTGTCAGCTTAGGTTGAAGGTTCCATTTCAGCACTTGAGCTCTTTAACAAGGTTGACATGTTACTGACACTGTCGTTGAAGGGGGATTAAAGACTCATAAACAACACCACAGAAACAAAATTACTAACCTATCCTTATTTCATCATTGGATGTGTGGTTCTACCTTGTATAGAAAGCTATGTTTGCCTGGGTATGAACAGTTATTACACGTCAAAGGAATCCAAGAAACAGCTTTCCGACCCTTTTAGATGCAACAGGCCACTGCGTAGAAAGATGCAAGGCTTTATTTTGTTTACAGCTGAGGTAAGATAATCGACCTTCAATGAGTCATATGTTGTGTTCTTTGAAGTATGAATGCGAAGACTCTGGGGAACCGTCATTCACTTTTATCAGTTTCTCAAAGGAAAGAGCATCTGTACAATCATCCCAAACCTAGTCAGAGAGTCATGTTTAGACTGGAAACGTGCAGTTCTGCAGATGCAAGCCGAGTTTTTTCTCCAGGTTTTAGGACACATCGTGCACAGAGAATCTGAGGTTGTGGTTTGTGCCATCACTCTGTCAGGATGGGGCTTGATAGATCCGACAAGGCTGGCTCCACAGAGATCAGGGCACCATCTTTAAAGAGTGCGAGATCTGCACTGAAAATAAACTCCAACAACCCCGCCCCTCCCATCCCATGGAAACTGAGGACCCCTCTCTACATGCACCGAGCACCCCCTCCCCCACCACCACAAAGGCACCAGGGTAACCTCTGACACCACCCCCACAACATTAGCACATCTTATCCCCATCCCACAAGCATCAGTGCACAGCCCCACTCATCACAGACATCGGGACACTCCTTCCCACTGTAAGGATCCTTCCTGTTGATTCCCTTATTTCCCCTTTCTTTTATTTTGCCATTAGATTTTTGATCCAGGTGCGATTAATGGACCTGTGACTTTAAGGCAAAACAGCTTGTAAGTGGCCTATGCCTTTAATTCGAGCAGAATATTGTGCTGATTTGGACTGATATCAGTGATGAGTCGGATTGATTGACGTTGCTGATGGCCAGGGGCTGGTTTAGCTCACTGAGCTAAATTGCTGGCTTTTAAAGCCGGCCAGCAGCACGGTTCAATTCCCGTACCAGCCTCCCCGGACAGGCGCCGGAACGTGGCGACTAGGGGCTTTTCACAGTAGCTTCATTGAAGCCTACTCATGACAATAAGCGATTTTCATTTCATTTTCATTTCATTTTCATTTCATTTCAATGAATGGGCCCAGGCGGCTGTGCCCTGCCCAGTAACCAGTGGTGATTGGATATTGCCTCACTGGAATGTTTCACAAAGACACGAGGGGCGGGATTCTCCCAATGGGCAGCTAAGTGCCAACGCCAGAGTAAAAACGGGAGAGTTTTACACCGGCTTTGGCGCCCGTTCTGGGACCCCATTCTGTGGCCCACAGGGGGCTATGACGGCGCTGGAGTGGCCTCGCTGCCCCAGCTGCCGATCCCAGCCTAAACCCGGCGCCGCAGGTTCCGAACATGCACAGTTGGGATGGCGCCATCTAGCGCATGCACAGTGGCCTTCTTCCCTGCGCCAGCCCCGATGCCAAATGGCGTAGTGCGAAAGGAGCCAGCACGGAGGAAAGGAGATCGGGGGCACAGAGTCTGGCCTCGCCGATCGGTGGGCCCCGATCATGGGCCAGGCCACTACGGAGGCCTCCCCCGGGGTCGGACCCCCCCCCCCCCCCCACCCCCCCACAGACTCTTCAAGGCCGAGGTCCCACTGGCTCAAAGGATGTTAGAACGGTGCCGGCGGGACTTGGCTTTTTGATGACGGCCACTCGGACCATTCGGGCCGGAGAATCGATGCGCTGGCCCGGGGCCAGAGAGTTAGCGCATACCCCGACCAGCGCCGCGCCGACCAGGCCAGCACTGATGGCGCTGATTCTCCGCACTATGGAGAATTGTGTCCCGGCGCCGGGGCTGTGTGGCGCGGTTCACGCGGCGCCGCGTCGATTCTCCGACCCGATGGGGGGTCGGAGAATTCCGCCCGAGGCTCCATTGGAGTTTCACTTTGCTTCTGCAGGTTTGTTGGGGGAATCTAACCAACTCACTCCACGAATATCCAGTCAATTCTGAACAGAAGGCCACTGATAACTCTCTCTCTCTCCATGTAAAATAATAATAATGTTTATTAGTGTCACAAGTAGGCTGACATTCACACTGTAATGAGGTTACTGTGAAAATCCCCAAGTCGCCACATTCCGGCACCTGTTCGGGTACACAGAGGGAAAATTCAGAATGTCCAATTCACCTAACAGCACGTCTTTCGGGACTTGTGGGAGGAAACCGGAGCGCCCGGAGGAAACCCACGCAGACATGGGGAGAATGTGCAGACTCTGCACAGACAGTGACCCAAGCCGGAAATCGAACCTGGTGATGTGTTGGGTACTCTGGATCTGTGGAGACTGCGTTTACCTCAGCAGTAACACATACAGGCTGCCAACACTTGAAATAGTACAACACTATTTTATTAAGCTAGGAACTGTTGAACATACTTTCACTGTGGGTCGACACTATGTTAGATTAAACTGAAGACATATACCTATCCTAACCAGTCTATACTATCAGCACATGGTAAAGATTTGTGCTACAAACTGTGAGCTCTGTCCTTCTTAGAGGCTGCATCCCGAATGAACGGGAAAACTAGTGCCGTCTGGCTTTATAGTGAGTGTGCTCTAACTGGTGATTGGCTGCAGTGTTGTGTGTGTTGATTGGTCTTGCTGTGTGTCAATCAGTGTGTGTCTCTGCACCATTATATACTAATGTCTATATTATGACATTCACCCTTTTATAAAAAAATGTGTGGTTGTGGTAATAAATAATGTGTGGGGAGAATGTTCCTAACTAAGTGTGGGGTGTGAAGGCATGTTTACAAGACTATGTACATAAAAACTAAGCTATTTACATGGGAAGGTGTCCAGTGCAGATGAACAGTATGCAACAAAATAGTAACTAGAGCAACATTATATACAAACCAGTGAGTCAATTAAACAAAGCAACGAAACAATTCAGAGAGTCCATGAATTCAAAAAGTTCATAAATTTAGTCTCTGAGGTGGGCGACACATTCTGGTTGACCACCTTAAGGGTGGGTCAAGAGCCCCTGGTTCAGGAACGGGCTGGACTGTGTCAGAGTCAGAGGGTGGCATCTGCAAAGTCCATGGCGGGGTCGTCATGATGGTGAGGCAGGACCTGAAGATCACGTGGCGAGCGCGGGATGGGACCAGTGCATGCCAATTGCGTCGCAGAAGAGACCAACCGATAGACGAACTAGGAATGAACGGAGGGCCACTTGTCGGAGGACGACAGCGGCAGCAGACCAGCCACCATCTGGAAGATGGACGCGGACGTCATCAGGAGTCAGAGCAGGGAGATCAGTTGCACGGGAGTCATAGGCCGCTTTGTGCTGGGCACGAGACAGCTGCATCCGGCGAAGGACTGGAACGTGGTCAAGGTCCGGGACATGGCTGGATGGCACCGTCATCGGCAGCGTGCGATTCATGAGTAGTTGAGCTGGTGACAGGCCAGTGGACAAGGGGGCGGAGCGGTAGGCAAGGTAAAAATCAGAACCAGCATCGGCAGCCTTGCATAGGAGCCGTTTGACGATATGTACTCCCTTCTCTGCTTTGCTGTTGGATTGGGGGCACAGGGGGCTGGACGTGACATGGGCAAAACTGTACCACCTGGCAAAGTTGGACCACTCCTTGACTGGCGAAGCAGGGGCCATTGTCAGACATAACAGTGAACGGGATGTCGTGTCGAGCGAAGGTTTCTTTACATGCACGAATGACTGCAGCTGAGGTGAGGTCGTGCAACCTTACCACCTCCAGGTAATTCGAGAAGTAGTCCACGATGAGGACATAGTCTCGGCCAAGCGCATGGAACAGGTCGATGCCCAACTTGGTCCAGGGCGACGTGACCAATTCATGGGGTTGCAGGGTTTCCACGTGGTTGCGCAGGCTGGAATCGCTGACAAGTTGGGCAGTTGAGCACGGTGTTAGCTATATCCTAGTTAATCCCAGGCCAGTACACTGCCTCACGGGCCCGTCGGCAGCATTTCTCCACTCCCAGGTGGCCCTCGTGTAGCTGTTCAAGGACAAGCTTGCGCATGCTGTGCAGGATGACAATGCGGTCCAGTTTTAGAAGAACCCTGTCTACTATCGCCAGATCATCTCTGACATTATAGAATTAAGGGCATTGGCCCTTGAGCCACCCGTCCATTAGGCGGCGCATGACACGCTGGAGCAAGGGGTCAGCAGCCATCTTGCGATGAATTTGAAAATGAAATGAAATGAAAAATGCTTATTGTCACGAGTAGGCTTCAAATGAAGTTACTGTGCAAAGCCCCTACTCGCCACATTCCGGCGCCTGTTCGGGGAGGCTGGTACGGGAATCGAACCGTGTTGCTGGCCTGCCTTGGTCTGCTTTCAAAGCCATCGATTTAGCCCAGTGAGCTAAACAGCCCCTGTTTAGAATTTGGATGAGGTGTTCATCCGTGGTAGGCAGATTGGAGGCAGCGAATCCCACATGGGCATCAACCTGGCAGACAAATCCCACTGGGTCACATGGCATGATGACAGACCGGGAGAGAGCGTCAGTGACAATGAGCTCCTTGCCTGGGGTGTATACAAGCTGGAAGACGTAGCGCCTGAGCTTGAGAAGAATACGCTGGAGGCGAGGTGTCATGTTGTTAAGGTCTTTTTGTATGATATTGACCAGCGGTCTATGGTCTGTCTCGACGGTGAACTGAGGGAGTCTGTAGACATAATCATGGAATTTAGCGACTCTGGTACTCCTTTTCAATCTGCTCATAACACTGTTCGGTGGGGGTCATCGCACGCGATGCGTATGCAACGGGGGCCCATGATGAGGCCTCATCACATTGAAGGAACACTGCTCCAATGCTCCAATGCCGGATTGACTGGCATCTGTAGAAATTTTGGTCTCCTTGGCCGGGTCAAAAAATGCTAAGACCGGGGACGTGGTCAGCTTTGCCCTGAGTTCCCGCCATTCGTGTTCGTGGGCAGGGAGCCATTGGAAGTCTGTCGTCTTCTTGACCAGGTTCCTGAGAGCCACGGTGTGAGAGGCGAGGTTAGGGATGAATTTCCCTAAGAAGTTGACCACGCCCAAAAAGCGGAGGGCCGCCTTCTTGTCCTCCGGTGCCTTCATGGCCTTAATGGCAGCTTCGGGGGCACCCTGTGTTTGGTAATGATACCGACTCGAAAGGTGCTTTAGGGTCCTCGGTGTCAAGGTCAGGCAGCAGGTCAGAATCGGGTTCGGTGACCGTGGGTTGGATGGCGCGGACATCCCTGCGTAGCTGGTTGGAGCGACGAGAGCTGGCACGCTGAGCAGACCTGCATAAAGCAGCGTAGTGGCCAAGTTTGCCACATTGTAGGCAGCGTCGGGATTTTGCAGGACATTGCCGCTTTAAGTGGGCGGAGCCACAGTTGCTGTCCTCCTACTACGCCTAGTGGGACCCCAACTATATCATCAAAGCCCGCCCACTTATTCAAACAACCACTTTTCCCCTGATGGATGAGGCCCGCGCAGCCTTCAGCCGCATCAAGGCTGATATCACCAAGGCCGCAATGCACGCGGTGGATGAGTCCATCCCTTTTCAGGTAGAGAGCGACGCGTCAGACATCGCACTGGCCGCCACACTCAGCCAGGTGGGCAGGCCAGTAGCATTTTTCTCTCGGACCCTCTACGCTTCGGTCGAGAAGGAGGCACAAGCCATAGTGGAAGCAGTGCGGCACTGTGGACACTACCTAGCCGGTAGGAGGTTCACCTTCGTCACCGACCAATGATTGGTAGCCTTCATGTTCCACAATGCACAACGGGGCAAAATAAAAAATGATAAAATCTTGAGGTGGAGGATCGAACTTGCCACCTGCAACTACGATATCAAGTATCGTCCTGGGAAGCTCAACGAGCCCCCAGATGCCCTGTCCCGCGGCACATGTGCCAGCACGCAAGATGACCGACTTCGGGCTATCCACAATGACCTCTGCCACCCAGGGGTCACCCGGCTCACCCACTTCATTAAGGCCCACAATCTACCCTTCTCCACCAAGGAGGTAAAGGCCATGACCAGGGACTGCCAAGTCTGTGCGGAGTGCAAACCGCACTTCATCCGGCCAGACTAGGCCCACCTGGTAAAGGCCTCCTGGTCCTCTGAGCACCTAATCATTGACTTCAAAGGGCCCCTCCCCTCCACCAACCGGAATATATACTTTCTCACCATCATCGATGAGTAGTCCCGCTTTCACTTCGCCATCCCCTGCCCCAACATGACCTCAGCCACTGTAATAAAGGCACTGCACAGCATCTTCACGCTGTTCGGTTTCCCTGCCTTTATCCACAGTGACCAGGGCACCGTTTATGAGCAATGAGCTGCGTCAGTACCTGCCCAACAAAGGCATCGCCTCGAGCAGGACTACGAGCTATAACCCACAGGGAAATGGGCAGGTGGAGAGGGAGAACGCGACAGTATGGAAGGTCCTCTCTGACGCCCTCCACTCCATCAGATCGCTCCTCTGCACGGCCCTCACGATCGTTTGTTTATCTTCCCCAGGAAGTCCATCTCCGGGGTCTCGCTTCCATCTTGGCTGAAAACTCCGGGACCAGTCCTTCTCCGGAGGCACATGAGGAGCCATAAGACCGACCCTTCGGATTGAAGCTCAAGCTCCAGACACAACGCCCCTGGAGTGACCACTTGCGACAACTGTGCCCGCCGCACCGCCAGAGCTGCGGAGGTCAAAGAGAACGATCCTGTCTCCAAATAGACTGATAATGTAATGACCCCACGTCACCCCCGCTGGACTTGATTTTTTTAACAGGGGGTGAATGTGGTGAATGTATTCACCATAATGCATGCATGATACCATAACCTGTGACCTATGACCTGGAAGTGGTGCTATGAACTGCTTCCAGGTACTGTACTGTAACCCTGGTATGGCTCCGCCTCTGACTCCGCCCACACCGGGGCCATGTATAGGCCGGCCTCTTGTGGGCGGAATTCATCTGTACTACTGACTCTGGCTCGGCAAGTTCATGACTAATAAAACCTACTGTTCACTCGCTCTCCCTGCCTCACTGTGAATTGAAGATATATCATCTGTCTTATGTGTATAAGTAGTGGGCGGGGCAGTTAAAGAGGGAAGTCAGGTTTTAGCTTATCGTTAAGCAATAATGCTCACCGTGACACCGTTGTCACACTCTAAGTCCTCAGATTGTTGGTTCAAACCTCAGTCCAGAGACTGCAGCGCACAAAGCTAGGCTGATACCACAGTGCAGTGGAGTGCAGCACGGTTGGAAGTGCTGCCTTCTGGGTTTAAAACAAGGCCCCGTCTACTCTCTCTGCTGGATGTAAAATGTCCCTTGGCACTATTCTGAAGATGAGGAGGTGTTGGCATAATGGCATTGTCACTGGACTAGCAATCCAGAAATCCAGGGTCATTTTGAATCCCACCATGACACATGGAGAAATTTGAATTCAATAGATTCTAGAATTTAAAAGTCTAATAGTGACCATGAAACCGTTGGCATAAAAATCCATCTGGTTCATTATCATAGAATTTACGGTGCACAAAGTGGCCATTCTGCCCATCAAGTCTGCACCGGCCCTCGGAAAGAGCACCCTACCCAAGCCCACGCCTCCACCCTATCCCCATAACCCAACCTAAACTTTTGGACACTAAGGAGTAATTTAGCATGGCCAATCCATCTAACCTGCACATCTTTGGACTGTGGGAGGAAACCGGAGCACCCGGAGGAAACCCACGCAGACACGGGGGAGAACGTGCAGACTCCTCACAGAGGGACACCTGAGGCCGGAAATTGAACCAGGGACCCTGGAGCCGTGAGGCAGCAGTGCTAACCACTGTGCCACCCTGAAGCCCCCTGTCTTTTCGCGAAGCAAATCCGCTGTCTGTTCCATATGTGACCCCTGACCATGTCACCAATACCAAAATCTCTTGAATGAACGAATGAATGAATAAATAAGTAAACAAATAAATAAATACAGAGCAGGAGTGTTAACCTGTCGCCCTGTCCACCATGTATCCCTCAATAAATGATCTGAGTTTGCTGCGTGCAAGTTGGCTGCTGTATTTCCCATTATTATACTTGGTGAGCTCCTGCAGTATGGCTGACTTGGAAACTCTCCTGCTCCCGCTGCCTGTCATAGGACATATTGCAAGGGTGTACGGCCTGATAATCAGCCGGTTTGGCTATGTTACGAGCACACCTTTTGTGACCATCATGTCTTGAAGTGGGGCTTGAGCCCAGAGATAGGAATGCTCCCATTGCCACCAAAGTGACTACTTGTCAACAATCCTCCATCGGCTAAAAGGCACATTGGCACATTCTGCAGGTGGTGAAAGGCACTACAGAAATACATGTCTATCTGCCCTGTCAGGAATCCAAAACCCGGGCCATAAATATAAAATAGTCCCCAACTAATCCAATAAGGAATTCAGGGCAATTGTCTTCAGCCAGGGTGTGATTAGTACGTGGAACTGGCCACCATTGAGAGTTGTTAAAGCTAATAACATGGATACACTGAAGGGGACACTAGGAAAAGATCGAAGGAGAAATTATCGTTATGTTGCTGCGGTGAGGTTTAATAGAGTAGGGAGGGGCTCCCGTGGAGCATTAATGCCAGAATAGACCTTTTTAGACTGTTTCTGTGCTGTCAGTAAGTTGTGATTGGATGTAAGGTACTTTCAATTTATTTTTATTTTGCTGGTAATGTGTCCACATTTGCTTTCAAACTCCACCATTTTAACACAATCATTAAGCCATTTAAAATGGAGATGTTAATACTGGTGTTTAAATAGTGCAGCCAGGAAATGAATATAAATGCATTAATCAGAGTATGAATAACAGGTCCCTCAGTCTATTTTTATTCACGCAGCAGTTGCTCCAGGTCTGATTTATCAGTTTTGGCAGCTCACTCTGAATAAGTAAAGTCAGGACAATTAAATGTTACTTTTTGGAAGTATGCATGAATGCGAAATTGATGTAGGAATTCAATAGTACATGTGCTCCGTTGATCTGAAGATCTGTTTTCTGGAACTCTGCTTTCAAGCTCCTTTTCCTGCATTCACAAAGACTGAAAGAATGTTCTTCCCATTTCTTCCATGCTTATCACACTCTTCCATCTAAATGCTTCAAAGGTTTCCTGACATGTAAGGAGTGCTATAGGAATGCTGTAAATCTGTCGCTCATTTGGGAAGCACACTCACGCCTGAGACACAATGTTCAGATCTGACAATGAACATTTTCTATGACATTCAAAAGACACTTGAGGAATGGCACTTGAGGCGAATGGGATCAAGCGTTATGGGGAGAAAACGGGATTAGGCTATTGAGTAGGACGATCAGACATGATCTTGATGAATGGCGGAGCAGATTCGAAGGGCCGAATGGCCCCCTCCTGCTCCTATCTTCTATATTCCATGTTTTGGCTGATATTTCAATGCAGTACAAAGAGCGTTACACTCTTTGAGATGCCATCTTTTTGCACAAGGCTTTGAACAAAGGGCTGAATTGTAGGTGTTGGTGGGGGATGGTGAGGTAGGTGTGGGGGGGGGGGAGGAGGTGGGGGTAGGGGTGGTGGGGGAGGTAGGGGTGGGGGAGAGGAGGTGGGGATGGGGGGTGAGGTGGGGGTGGGGGGAAGGTACGGATTGAGGGGAGGAGGTGGGGGTGGGGGAGGAGGTGGGGGGTGGAGGTAGGGGTGGAGGTAGGGGTGGGGGGGAGGTGGGGGTTGGGGAGAAGAGGTGGGGGTTGGGGGGAGGAGGTGGGGATGGAGGGGAGGTAGGGGTGGCGGGGAGGTGGGGATGTAGGGATGGAGGGAGGAGGTGCGGGTAGGGGGTAGGTGGGAGTGGGGGGTGGCAGGGGTAGGAGGATGGGTAGGGGTGGAGGGTGGATGGTGGGAGTAGGGGAATGGGGGAGGGGGTGGGTGTGGAGAGGAGGTGGGGGTGGGAGATGGGGTGGAGGGAGGTGGGGTATGGGAGGTGGGGGGGTGGGGAGGATGTAGGGGTGGGTGGAGGTGGGGGTGGGGGTGCGAGGTGGCAGGGGTAGGGGGAATGGGAGGAGGGGGTGGAGGGGAGGTGGGTGTGGGAGGTGGCGAGGAGGGGGTGTACAGCTCGTTGTCCCTGAAGCTGAGTTGACTGGAAGCCGACTGATTCAGTCTCAGCCATGATGCGCTGCGAGAGGTTAAATTGACTAACAGTGGGCCAGCTGCTCCTCACTGGGAAGGAATTCCTGCCTTTGGGAGCTGCCAGTCAATCAGGTTGACCGGGGTCCCAGCAGCGGACAGAGCACAGTACTGGGTGATGTGTTGGATATGCTGGGTCTGTGAGGACTGCGTTTACCATAGCAGTGAGAGAGACAGGCTACCAACACTTGTAGAAGTACAACTCTATTTTATTTAACTATGAGCTGTTAAACATACTTGCACTGTGGGTTGACACTATGTTAAGTTGACTGGAGACCTGAGGCTAACCTGACCAGACTATCTTACTACCACATGGTGGATGTTCGTGGTGCTGATCACGGGCTCTGACTGTCTCAGAGGCTGCATCCCAAGAGAGCGGGAAAACTAATGCCCTCTGGCTTTATAGTTGCCGTGTCCTGTCTGGTGATTGGCTGCTGTGTTCTGTGTGTTGATTGATCATTTAGTGTGTCAGTCAGTGTCTGTCTATGCACCATCATATACTTGTGTGTATATTATGACACTGGGCAAAGCCTTTCTGCAGCCAGTTCCAAAAAGACAGTGCAATGGATTCCAGAGTGAAGTAATTCTGGGGCATTGATCAAAGTGTGGCCAGTTTCGGGAAGGGTGGGTGGAGCAGGGTGGCTGGAAGGGGTGCGTGGAGTGGGTGGATTAGATGAGGGAGGTTGGATTTGGAAAGCAGGCAGCAAGATTAAGAATGGGAGGGGGCTACTATCTTTGGGGGCTTCCTCTGATATGCAAAGGGAACCCCTCCAAAAGATAGTACCCATCCTTCCTGCCCACTCTTTGAAATCTTACTTAAAGAATGGCCTGACTACTTCTGTTCTCCTGCTACGCCAACTGCATTATGGCATGTGCAGCGTTAATGGAGTCCATTAGCTTGTTAACAAATTCTATTGACCCTTAATAGAATTGGCCGGCCCACCAATTTTGACACTCGCCCACTGATTGTGTTATTGGGACAAGCTTGGGGGCAGGTGCAAAGATGGTGAACTGGGCACCAACCTTATTTTATATGCCCTCCTTCCGAAACCCCACCCGCAGAGGCCTGGAATCTCTACATCACAGTCTCCATCCACCCTCTCTCAGACTGGACTTCATCCTGTGTCCCCAGTTTTTAGTATTACTTAAACAACTTCAGAAAAAACCAAATCATCTGGTTATGAGTGCATTGATGTGTCATGTGTGGGTACCTTTAAGAAATGGGGGTTATAAAATAACTGTAGTGGATGTACCTTTAAGAGAAGGGTGTTTATCAGTGATGTCAGAGTGTGGGTGGAGCTGGGCTGTCTGCTACAGGATGTGTTTAGTTTCATTTTAGTTTTGGAGAAGCTGCAGTCGCAGCAGGATGTGTATGAATCTCTGCAAGCCAAAGAATGTTCATTTGGTTATTTCAATGTGGTAACTGCTCTCAGTATAGAAGTTAAACCTGATGTCTTTCTGTAAAAAGAGTTATTTTTTGTCTTATAGATGTTGCAAGGAAGGATTAAGAGTTACTTATAGAGTACTGTAATCTTTGGGGAATTTATTGGTGTTGATAGTTGTTAAGATGTTTACTGTGAGTTTATAAAGTGTTAACTGGTTTCACAAATAAACATTGTTTTAATTTAAAAGTACTTTAACGCTCTGTTGCATCACACCGTGTGCTCCCCATAACCACAATCTATTAAAAGTTGTGGGTCAGGTGAACTCCATGATACACTTTGGGGTTCTCTCAACCCTGGCCCACAACAGATGTCTGTGGGGTTCAACAAGCTTCCTCCGTTACAACCATCAAGTAGAGAAGAGCCAGATGAGTGTTGAACACTGCATGATACTCCATGCTGCTTTCGTATCAGGCTTCTGAGACACTGCAAAATTAAGTCTTGCATGTGTCATGCTCATCCAAGGTTGGCCTAAATAGTAGTCAGGAGTAACTGTGATAGATCCCGTCAGGAGGATCTCTCCGGGAATCAGCCGGGGCCGAAGGGACTCCGCCGGCCGGCGCAGGTCCGCGCATGCGCGGGAGCGTCAGTGTCTGCTGACGTCATCCCCGCGCATGCGCAGGGGGTTCACCTTCGCGCCGGCCATCACGGAGGCTTACACGGCTGGCGCAAAGGAAGAGAGTGTCCCCACAGCACAGGCCCGCCCGTGGATAGGTGGGCCCCAATCGTGGGCCAGGCCAGTGTGGGGGCACCTCCTGGGGCCAGATCCCCCCGCGACCCCCCAAGAACCCCGGAGCCCGCCCACGCTGCCAGGTTCCGCCGGTAAGGGGCCAACTCCAATTTACGCCGGCAGGGCCGGCATAGAAGGGGCGGGGCTTCGGCCCATCGCGGTCTGGAGAATCGCCGGGGGGGCCGCTGCTAGCGGCCGCCGACCGGCGCGGCGTGATTCCGGAGAATTCGGCAGCCGGCGGGGGCGGAATTCACACCGGCACCCGGCGATTCTCCGACTCGGCGGGGGTCGGAGAATCTCGCCCAACCTCCGCTCACATTTAGAAGATTATGAGTATAGTATAAGGGCCTGGCATTGAAAGGGTTAACATGGGACTGGGTACAGTACTGCCCACAGTTTGATGTAAAGGAACTCGTGACCAAGTTTAGAGGGGAGTTTAGTACTGGACAGAGATGTGTGCAGAGGCAAGCATGGAGACTGCTCCTGGCTTTGCCTTCATACATGTATGTATCTAGTTACTAGTAGCTAATATACACTTACCGTTGAACTATACAAGAGTCAAAACCTCTTCATAAATCCTACCAAACTACACGAAAACATCTTACAGCAGTAAGTTTAAACCCCATTACAGGACCTGAGTGCGTAATCAACGGCAGCATATCAAGGCAACACTGAAGGTAGTGTTACATTGTTGGAGGTGGTACATTCCAAAACAGATGTTCAACCAGGTCCTCTTCAGCCTGTCCAACTGGATACCAAAGATCATGGGATGATTCTAACTTTGTGTATTTCTGTAACAAAAGGAAAAGTGAATCCTGACTCAACAATCCAGGTCCATATTTCAGCATAGTCGATGGGTAAACTATTTGTGTTAAATGGTCGCATATGGTGACAGGAACATGGATAACCTGTACGATGTATAGATTTGAGTCTGAAGTTATAGCAAAATTTGATGACCAAACCTATTGCTTGGCCCAGTAATGGCAAAGGCAGGAAACTGAGGGGGTGACATTTGACTTGGTGGGTGGCAAATGGCATTAGCCACCTTACCTTCACACATCTTGAGTACACTGCTGTGAACTTAACGCAATGTTTATAAGTAATTAGCTATTATTGACAGCTCCTGACCACATCAAAAGCAATTAAGTGCTTTCACTGGAAAAAAAGAGGCAGTAAAAACATTTAGGGCGGGATTCTCTCAGCCCAGACCAGGCAGGAGAATCGGCCCCATTTGCGCCGGTGCGCTTGACGTGGGGCCGGTCGGGGGCCACTCTACTTGCCCCCCCCCCAGAGATTCTCCGCCCGGGATGGGCCGAGTGGCCGGTAAACAAAATCTGTGTCCCGCCAGCGCTGTCCATGTGTGGTCTTACCCGGCGGGACCTCGATGTGCATCCACCAGGGGGCGGCCTGGCAGAGGGGGAAGGGGGGGTCCGACCCCAGAGGGCCTCTGCTGTGGCCTGGCCCTCGATCAGGGCCTACTGATCGGCAGGCCGGCCTCTCAGGCTGGGAGTCTCTTTTGCTCCACGCCGGCCCCTGTAGCCCTATGCCATGTTGTGTCAGGGTCGGCGCGGAGAAGAGACCCACCGTGCATGCATGCAATGGCGCTAGTCACACTGCGCATGCGCAGACCCGTGGCGGCCATTTGACTCTGGTATCGGCAGCTGAAGCGGCGTGGGTCGCTCCAGTGCCGTGCTGTCCCCCTGTAGAGGTCAGAATCGCTGCTCCTGGGGGCATGTTGATGCCGTCGTGAAATGCGATGGCGTTTACAACGGCGTCACTGTAATTGAAAATATGCAAAGATGTGTCATTAGTAACATGGAAGTCTGGCAATACCTGATCTAAGAGAAACATGAGAGAATATAGGGAAAACACCCACGAAGGGTTAAGAGCAGCTGCAGAGAAGGATTGCAAAATGCAGATAGCCTTAGTCAAGCAGGCTTTGCAAACAAAACAAAACAGGATTTTAGTATACAGCTAAAAGTAATATGTCACACCTAAATTAAAGTAAATTATTTTTAAGAAGCTGGAAAAGAATGGATAAAGTTTTCAGTTGAATTAGGTGACAAATGTTTAAAACAGGCAGGTCTTTCAAATCATAACCAAGTGGATTTTAGCATACAGCTAGAAGCAACATTTCACACCTTCATTGAAATTAACTATATTAGTAAGCAGATGGAAAAGAATGGATGAGGTTTTCAGTTGAATTAGATGACAATGTATAGGTGTGAAGCTCTGCTGACATCAGGTAAATTAAATAAAATTCTGAGCTGGGGATACAAATCAATAATAAAACAATAGAAATGACAGGAACCAAGATTCACACCCCTATTGAAATCAAAGCATTTTGAACATCACAAAGGACACAATGTAATCAGATCTATGGGCTGAGGTCATGCCCATAACGAATACTTAGTCGTGTTAGAAACGAAGAATCTCAAACTCCTCCTCTTTTGCTCACTCAGTGATCCAATCTGGTCGAAACCTTACCCTGATACATTCCTGATATTGCTACTGCATTTACTTTAATTACTTTATTTTGATTGCGACTGGATTTTTATGGTAAGAAGTCTTACAACACCAGATTAAAGTCCACCAGGTTTGTTTCAAACACGAGCTTTTGGAGCGCAGCTCCTTCTTCAGGTGACTGGAGAGGTATGATCCAGAAACATTTATATAGACAAAGTCAGCGATGCCAGACAATGCTTGGAATGCGAGGATTTGCAGGTAATCAAATCATTACAAATCCAGAGAGAGGGATAATCACAGGTTAAAGAGGTGTGAATTGTCTCAAGCCAGAACAGTTGGTGGAATTTTGCAAGTCCAGGCCAGATGGTGGGGAGTGGATGTAATGCGACATGAATCCAAGATCCCGGTTGAGGCCACACTCATGCGTGCGGAACTTAGCTATAAGTTTTTGCTCGGCAATTCTGCGTTGCCGCGTGTCCTGAAGGCTGCCTTGAAGAACGCTTACCCGGAGATCAGAGGCTGAATGCCCTTGACTGCTGAAGTGTTCCCCGACTGGAAGGGAACATTCCTGCCTGGTGATTGTCGCACGATGCCCGTTCATTTGTTGTCGCAGTGTCTGCATGGTCTCGCCAATGTACCACGCTTCGGGGCATCCTTTTCTGCAGCGTAAGAGGTAGACTACATTGGTCGAGTCGCACGAGTATGTACCGCGTACCTGGTGGGTGGTGGTTCCACGTGTAATGGTGATGTCCATGTCGATGATCTGGCATGTCTTGCAGAGATTGCAGGATTTTTATGAAGATAAGTTCCAAACATGACATTTTAACTTAATCATCTGTCCAATCAATGCTGCTAACAGGTTTTAATTCACTGTCTTCCCACCAATTTGGTCATGTGCTTTAATTGTGATACAATTTATTATGCCCCTGACACCATGCTTCACTAATTGAACCGTATGTTTACCCATATTCTGAATGATCTTGTCTTTACATTTTGCAGCTTCACCGATTACTTTGCCTGCGGTTTTAATTGGTAGCTTCATCCAAATTTCCTCTGTATTATCAATTGGTTTTAATATCTTAATTTCTTCTGCATCAATTTTTATTAAATCTTTCCCTGCCATCAGATTCTCATTTCCTGATACTGCAAGTAATTCTCCTAATCTAACTTTTGGTCCAATATCTTTATTCTCCAAAGCTCCTTCTACAATGTATTTAACATTCCAAACATCATTATTTTTGCTAGTGACTTTTTTGTGATCATTGGGCACTAGGACCCTGCGGAGCTATGCAGTGTCAATTTCAAAGCAGCAATTTCAAAGTAATTTCCTGCACACAGCTGCCTGCTGCCTGTATCTGTTTATTCTGAGACCAATTTAGTTCTGAACATACTGATTTACTACCTCATAATACTGATGACATTTGTACCTGCCATTTATAACTTATAATTTATGTGAAACTCGGCTTTGCAAAATACAACATTTAAAAAAGTACAAACACCAAAGGAAATTCACAAATCCTTATGAAACATACACACACTCATTCATCTACTCAGATCTTGGATCTTTACTGTGTAGGATTTCACAAATCCTTATTAAACACACACATACACATTTATCCACTGAGATCTTGGACCTCTATTCAGTAGGGTTTTAGTTACTCTTAACAAAAATTGAGACCCCTCCATGCTGATAAGTTTCTCTTATGCAGGAGTTTTTTGTCTCTGTTAATCTTTTCCACTCTTGTTTGATTGCTTCAACTCTCTTGACCGTGTTTCAGAGCAAGAGGATTATTCTAATCGCCATTTTTCGGAATTCTAAGTACTGTTCCTGGTTGTCCCTTTCAGTTGCAATCTGAAATTAAGGATAAGTACCCTTTCTGGGCCCCATCCAAAGCTAACTAAGGCACTATCTTCCCGTTTTAGTTAAGGGTCGATTGGTTATTGGTCTCTAAAGATTCTAGGCGTCCCTATTCCTCTAGGATATTGTGGTGAACCACTGTGCACCTGTATTAGGGGATGTACGGTAGGACCTGCACTACAGGTTCGCCTGTAGCCCCTGCCGGCTAGCTCCGCCCACAAGGGGCCGTATAAATATGCCTGTCCTCCTCCTGATCAGCCATTTCGCCAGCTGCAGTAGGAGGCCACGTATCTGACTGTAATAAAGCCACAGTTGTACCAATCTGAGTCTTTCGTGCAATTGATCGTGCATCAATTTATTACAGTCAGATTTTTCTACATTATGGACATCAGGATCAAACCAGATTGCCTGCAGCTGGATCTGCACTCGCCAGACGCCAGAAAGGACTTTAATCACTGTCTGGCTTGTTTTGAGGCCTACATCAACGCTGCGACCCCTGCGCCGACGGAAGCTCAGAAGATCCAGGTTCTGTACTCCAGGTTGGGCTCCAGCGTGTTCCCATTGATCCAAGACGCCCCGAGTTACGCGGAAGCAATGACACTCCTAAAAGAGAACTACGCTCAGAAGACAAACACACTCTTCGCAAGGCATGTACTCGCCACTCGCGTACAACTCCCTGGTGAGTCTATCGAAGACTTCTGGCGGGTCCTAATCCCACTCGTACGGGACTGTGACTGTCAGGCCATCTCGGCCACTGAACATTCCAATCTCCCCATGCATGACGCATTCGTAACGGGGATTGCGTAGCACCCCATCCGACAATGACTGCTGGAAGGGGCCACGCCCGACCTAACGGAGACGAAAACTTTAGCGCTCTCCATGACGGTCGCATCTCGAAACGTCCAGGCCTACCCCGCTCGCCTCGTGGCCCACCCCTCCTGCCCCTCCTGGACCCTGCAAACGACCCCCCCCCCCCCAGCTGGGGCCCCTCCTAATCAATACGCCTGCGCTGCCCACCATGCCAAGCACCCTGGGGGTCCCTGCTGCTACTTCTGCGGCCAGCAGAAGCACCCCCACCAACGCTGCCCAGCCCGCACCGCCACTTGCAAATCCTGCGGTAAAAAGGGCCACTTCGCAGCTGTGTGCCACGCCCGCGCAGTCGCTGCTATCGCGCCCACAATCGCCCCCTCCCCGCCAGCCGAACGCACAATGGGCGCCACCATCTACTCCCCCCAGGTCCACGTGCGACTCGTGGGCGCCGCCATCTTGCCCTGCCCCCACAACGTGCGCACCATGGGCGCCGCTATCTTGCCCTGCCCCCACAACGTGCGCTCCATGTGCGCCGCCCATGTTCCCAACAAGTCCTCCGGATGCCATCATTTTGTCTCATCCACGGGACTGGAACGCTGGACCCGGGTCGCCGACGCTCCCCATCTGAATCCTCGGACAACCACCCGCAGCTCGCCTCGATGTCACTGGACTAGTACCGTCCTCACAACCTGGCCACCGCTTCGACGACAGTGAAAATCAACGGCCACGCAACTTCCTGCCTGCTGGACTCCGGGAGCACCGATAGCTTTATTCACCCAGACACGGTAAGGCGCAGCTCTCTCGCGGTCCTCCCCGCCAACTAACGGATCTCCCTGGCCTCCGGATCCTACTCTGTCTCGATCCGAGGGTTCTGTGTGGTCAATCTCACTGTCCAGGGCGTAGAATTCAGTGGTTTCCGCCTCTACCTACCCAACCTCTGTGCTGCGCTATTGCTGGGTCTGGATTTTCAGTGTAATCTCCAGAGCCTCACCCTCAAATTTGGAGGGCCCCTACCTCCACTCACCGTTTGTGGCCTCACGATTCTCAAGGTTGACCCCCCCCTCCCACTTTGCCAATCTAACTGCGGATTGCAAGCCCGTCGCCACCAGGAGCAGATGGTACAGCGCCCAGGACAAGGCCTTCATCAGGTCCGAGGCCCAGCGATTGCTTCGGGAGGGTATTATCGAGGCCAGCAATAGCCCATGAGGAGCCCGAGTGGTAGTGGTTAAAACAGGGGAGAAACACAGAATGGTCGTGGACTACAGCCAGACCATCGATCGGTACACGCAGCTCGACGCGTATCCCCTCCATCGCATATCTGATATAGTCAATCAGATTCCACTTCTCAACAATTGACCTGAAATCCGCCTACCACCAGTTCCCCATCCATAAATCGGACCGTCCCTACACTGCCTTCGAGGCGGACGGTCGGCTCTATCAATTTCTTAGGGTTCCCTTCGGTGTCACTAACGGGGTCTCGGTCTTCCAAAGGGAGATGGACCGAATGGTCCACCGGTACGGTCTGCGGGCCACGTTTCCGTACCTGGACAATGTCACTATCTGCGACCATGGCCAGTAGGACCACAACGCCAACCTCTCTAAATTTCTCCGCACCGCCACTCTCCTCAATCTTACATACAACAAGTAGAAGTGTGTGTTCCGCACAACCCGTCTAGCCATCCTCGGCTATGTAGTCCAAAACGGACTCCTGGGGCCCGATCCCGCCGCCTCATGGAGCTCCCCCTACCCCACTGCCCCAAGGCCCTCAAATGCTGCCTTGGGTTCTTCTCCTACTACGCCCAGTGGGTCCCAAACTACGTGGACAAGGCCCGCCCACTCATACAGTCCACCCAATTTCCCCTCACGGCCGAGGCACAACATGCATTCGTCCGCATTAGAGCAGACATAGCCAAGGCCGGGATGCACGCAGTAGATGAGACACTGCCCTTTCAAGTAGAAAGCGACGCTTCAGATGTCGCCCTCGCCGCCGCTCTAAACCAGGCAGGCAGACCCGTGGCATTCTTTACCCGCACCCTCCATGCCTCTGAAATTCAGCACTCATCCGTTGAAAAAGAGGCCCAGGCTGTCGTTGAAGCGGTGCGGCATTGGAGGCATTACCTGTCCGGCAGGAGATTCACCCTCCTCACTGACCAACGGTCGGTAGCCTTCATGTTCAACAACACGCAGCGGGGCAAAATCAAAAAGGACAAAATCTTGCGGTGGAGGATCGAGCTCGCCACCTATAATTACGAGATTTTGTATCCCCCGTCAAGCTCAACGAGCCCCCAGACGTCCTCTCCCGAGGTACATGTGCCAGCGCACAAGTAGACCAACTCCGGGCCCTGCATGACACCCGGGGGTCACTCGATTGTACCACCTCGTCAAAGCCCGCAATCTGCCCTACTCGGTCGAGGACGTATGGACAGTCACCAGAGACTGCCAGGTCTGTGCCGAGTGCAAGCCGCACTTCTACCGGCCGGACTGGTGAAAGCGTACCGCCCCTTTGAACGCCTCAGCGTGGATTTCAAAGGGCCCCTCCCCTTCACCGACCGCAACACATATATCCTCAGTGTGGTCGATGAATTCTCCAGGTTCCCCTTGGCCATCCCATGCCCCTATATGACGTCTGCCACCGTCATCAAGGCCCTCAACACTATCTTCACTCTGTTCGGTTTCCCCGACTACATCCACAGCGACAGGGGATCCTCATTCATGAGCGATGAGCTGCGTCAGTTCCTGCTCAGCAGGGGTATCGCCGCCAGCAGGACGACCAGCTACAACCCCCGGGGTAACGGGCAGGTAGAGAGAGAGAACGGGATGGTATGGAGGGCCATCCAGCTGGCCCTACGGTCCAGGAACCTCCCAGCCTCTCGCTGGCAGCAGGTCCTCCCTTATGCACTACACTCCATACGGTCTCTACTGTGCACCGCCACAAATAACACACCCCATGAACATGTTTTTACCTTCCCCAGGAAGTACACATCCGGGGTGTTGCTCCCGACTTGGCATGCAGCTCCAGGACCGGTCCTTCTACATAGGCATGTCCGACTCCACAAGGCGGACCCCTTAGTGGACAGGGTACACTTGCTCCACGCCAACCCCCAGTATGCCTATGTAGAGTTCCCCGACGGCCGCCAGGATACGGTCTCATTCAGGGACCTGGCTCCCTCAGGTTCTACTCTCACACACTTCCCCACCCACGCGCCACCCTCCCCTCCCCCGGCGCTCCCAACATTAGCCCCACCAGGTCCATCCCTCCTTCCCCTGCCCACGCTAGAGGACGAGGAAGATTTCCGTACACTCCCAGAGTCATCCGACTACTGGCCAGCACCAACACCGCCAGCACCGACGTCAGCGATGCGAGCACCGACATCGCCGCCACTGTTACGTCGCTCCCAGCGAACCGTCAAACCACCGGACCGACTTAACCTCTGACGGGCACCGGACTACCAAAACGGACATATTTTTGTTCAACTTCCCCACTGTAAATTATTTGTAAATCTGCATATAGTTCCACGCCACCCCCACCGGACTCATATTTAACAGGGGGTGAATGTGGTGAACCACTGTGCACCTGTATTAGGGGATGTACGGTAGGACCTGCACTACAGGTTCGCCGGTAACCCCTGCCGGCTAGCTCCGCCCACAAGGAGCCATATATATGTGTGTCCTTCTCCTGATCAGCCATTTCGCCAGCTGCAGCAGGAGGCCACGCATCTGACTGTAATAAAGCCACATTTGTACCAATCTGAGTCTTTTGTGCAATTGATCGTGCATCAGATATTTCCTCACAATCTGCCTTACTCTAAGGATGATTTATTTTTTGGCTTCCTTTTACCAGTAATGGATGCAATATTTTTAGTGCTGTCACCAAGATGTCTTGCAGACTTTTTCTCAGGGTGAGTATCTTCTAGTCTACTGATTTTCACACCCAACCTGAGTTTTAGTCCCCTCGATCCACAGAATATCCTTACAAAAGTCAATCACACATGACTTTCCAGACTAAACTTGGCAGGTAAATTCTGACTCACACATAGACGAGAAACTTCTAATATTCTATCCTTTGTGCCGGTTAGAAACTTCTAATATTCCAACCGTTTCTTGGGAACTAGAAACTTCTAATATTCTAGCCCCCACTCTAGCCCCCATTCTGCTCAGCTAGAAACTTCTAATATTCTAGCCTCGCTTTACCTAGAAACTTCTAATATTCTAAACTTCTGATATTCTAATATCAGCTGCTATTAACCCTTTGTGGGATCTATCCCTGTATCCTCTCATGTTTCTCTCAGACCAGATATTGCCAGACTTCCATGTTTGAAATGACACATCTTTCCATATTTTCAATAACAGGATCTATCCCCTTTGCCGTGGAGCCCTGCGGTGAGTACCGTTCAGTGCTGGTCCCCACCAATGGGGACCAGGCGAAAAGGCACTTGGAGAGGGGGGGAGTCTCGCAGGGGGTTGAGGGTCCCAGGTGGTTGCCCTCTACGCAGGGTGGCACCCTGGCACTGCAGGTGCCACCTGGTCACTTTGGCACTGCCAGCCTGGCACTTCCATATGAGGTGGGGTGTGTGGTATCATAGAACATACAGTGCAGAAGGAGGCCATTCGGCCCATCGAGTCTGCACCGACCCACTTAAGCCCTCACTTCCACCCTATCCCTGTAACCCAATAACCCCTCCTACCCTTTTTCATCACTAAGAGCAATTTATCATGGCCAATCCACCTAACCTGCATGTCCTTGGACTGTGGGAGGAAACCAGAGCACCCGGAGGAAATCCACGCAGACACGGGGAGAACGTGCAGACTCCTCACAGACAGTGACCCAGCGGGGAATTGAACCTGGGACCCTGGCGCTGTGAAGCCACAGTATCCCGAGCATCCCCTTATAGGTGAGCCGGGGATTTGTGTGGATGGTCAGGGTGTCGTGTTGGGGTTTCGAGCCGAGGAGAGCTCCTCAGCGCAGGAAATGGGACTAAGTGCGGCCTCGATGGGGCCTTCCCCGATCATGCACGGTTTGCAACTGAGTCCCATTCGATAGTATGGTGTTACTCAGCGTTACGAGTGCTGGGAAACACCCGGCTAAACGCCCTCGACAGGGGACTTTGGTTAGATTGTGTCCTGTGATTTCAAATGCTATGTGATCTTGCCTGAATATATGGGGCGCAATTCTCTGCACTCACGACGGTGCGGAGAATATCGGGGGTCGTATATTTTTACAGCCACGCTAGTCTGACGCCCTCCCGCTATTCTCCCCCCCCCCCCACGCCCGACTCCCGACACGAATTGCTGCCGCCGTTTTTTTACGGCCAGCAGCGATTCTCAGCTGGCCGATGGGCCGAAGTCCAAGCCCTTTACGGCCGTTTTTACGAACGGCAAACACACCTGGTCTGGCCGTTCGTAAAAACGGCCGTAAAGTTCGGATCTTGCCAACCATGGCACCGATTGGCACGGCAGTACCACGGCCGTGCCAAGGGTGCCATGGGCCCGCGATCGGTGGGCACCGATCGCGGGCAGCGGGTCCGATTCCCGCGCACTCTTTGTCCTTCCGCCGCCCCGCTGTATCAATTCGCGGGGCGGCTGAGGGGCATCCCGGCCCGCGCATGCGGGGTTTCGCGCAAATGCGCGATGACGTCATCCGCGCATGCGCGGGTTGGAGTCTTCCAATCCGCGCATGCGCGGCTGACGTCATGTGACGCGTCAGCCGTCGCAAACTCTGGCAAGTGGGCTTAACGAAATTCGTTAAGCCCGCGATGCCGGAGTTCACGGCCGCGGCATGCTAGCCCCGACCGGGAACCGATTCTGGTCCCCGGTCGGGAGGGGGGGGGAGGGAGGCTGGCGTCAAACCCGCCCGTTTTTGACGCCAGCCTTACGATTTCTCCCTGTTTGGGAGAATCGCGCCCATGGTTCGGAAAGAAAAGACAGAAAGGCAGAAAGAAAGGAGCTGACAGCTGCTTTCACAATGTCAAAGTCCCAAAGTGTTTCTCAATCAATGAAGTACTTTTGAAGTGCAGTCACTGCTGCAATATAGGCAAATTACCACAAATCTTCAATGGCTTCACCATGGTTTAACAAGTCATAAAACTCACCCTGGCTCCTGTGACAGCACTTTCCAAAAAAAAGTGGAATACGGCATAGGCAGTAGATGCATACAGGTTCCCCTCTAAGTCACACATCATCCTGACTTGGAATTATATCGCCATTCCTTTCTATTTGTCAATCAAAATCCTGGAAACGCCTCCCAAACAGGACTATGAGTGTTCCTCTGACCCACGGACTGCCGGGATTCCAAAAGACAGATCACCACACCTTCAGAAAGACAGGTAAGGATTACCTTATGGTAAGTGATCCCCTCATCCTGTGAAAGAATAAGAAATAAGTACAGATGGAGACCATGCGGCCTATCCAGTTAATCCCACTCCTCCTGCACCATCTGCAATAGCACTGCAAAGGTTTCCTTTTCAAGTAAGTATCCATTTCTGTTTCGATAGCTACTATTCTTCAATAAAGAACGTGGAGAGAGAGAGGGGGCGAGACTTCAGGAAAGAGCGCAGAGAGAGAGGGGGCGAGACTTCAGGAAAGAGTGCGGAGAGAGACAGAGGGCAAGACTTCTGTAAAGAGCGCGGAGAGAGAGGGCAAGACTTCAATAAAGAGGGCAGAGAGAGAGAGAGAGGGCGAGACTTCAGTGAAGAGCGCGGAGAGAGAGCGAGGGCGAAACTTCAGAAAAGAGTGTGGAGAGAGAGAGGGTGAGACTTCATTAAAGAGTGCGGAAAGAGAGAGAGGGCGAGACTTCAGTAAAGAGCACGGAGAGACAGAGGGCGCGACTTCAGTAAAGAGTGCGGAGAGAGAGAGGGCGAGACTTCAGTAAAGAGCGGGGAGAGAGAGGGCGAAACTTCAGTAAAGAGAGCTATCGGGTAAGACAGCTGTTTGTTTTTAAATTTTTTAAAAACCCAGTAAAGTGACATCACACAGAACTGTGACCTGATGGCTGAACGGCAGACTGGGCTAAATTTGCATATCTGGACTTACAGATTTAAATACTAGTTTTGATTTGACTTAGATTACTATTTTTAAGTTGATTTAAATAACTATTTTAATTTCAATTAAATAACTATTTTTAATTTGTTGTCAGATCAAGAGGGATAAATACTCAGTTTATCTAATTGAATAGTGTACGGGGATTGGATTTAATCTGATACATGTTATGTGAGAGTACCTTGTGAGAATGGACTGGTTTAGCACAGGGCTAAATGGATGGCTTTTAAAGCAGACCAAGGCAGACCAACAGCACGGTTCAATTCCCGTAACAGCCTTCCCCAACAGGCGCCGGAATGTGGCGACTAGGGGCTTTTCACAATGACTTCATTTGAAGCCGACTTGTGACAATAAGCGTTTTTAATTTCATTTTTCATTTCAGAAATGGGTGTTTATAAATGGGTGTGTACCTAAATATTTGGAGTGAGAGTACGTTATGAAATGGGTGTTTATTACTGCAATGATGTCAGAGAGTGGGTGGAGCTGGGCTGTCTGTGAACTTTTTACTTTTGTTTTAGGCTGTTTTATTCAGGGTATGTTTTAGTTTCGTTTTCAGAGCTAGATAGCTGCAGTCACAGCCAGAAGGGGTATTAGTCTCTCTCTCTCTGTTATCTAAAAACTGTAAATCGATCCTTTGGTGATTTAAAACTAATAACTGCTCTCAATAGTGACTTTAACCTGATAAAGGTTATGTTTTTAAGTCTTATGGAAAGCTTAAATTATTACTTAGTGTTGTAGTCTTTGCGAGTTGTATTTGAATTAATGGTTGCTAAGATGTTCACTGTATGTTTTAAAAAGATTAACTTCAGTTCCTAAAATAAACATTGTTTTTCTTTAAAAAATACTTTTCCATTTCTGCACCATTCAGCCCTCATGCAGACTCGATGTCTGCACCGACCTACTTTAGCCCTCACTTCCACCCTATGCCAGTAACCCAATAACCCCTCCTAACCTTTTTGGTCACTAAGGGCAATTTATCATGGCCAATCCACCTAACCTGCACGTCTTTGGACTGTGGGAGGAAACCGGAAACCCACGCAGACACGGGGAGAACGTGCAGACTCCGCACAGACAGTGACCCAGCGGGGAGTCGAACCTGGGACCCTGGCGCTGTGAAGCAGTTATAGGAGATTCAATTGTAAGGGGAATAGAAAGGCGTTTCTGTGGCCGCAAACGAGACTCCAGGGTGGTATGTTGCCTCCCTGGTGCTAGGGTCAAGGATGTCTCGGAGCGGGTACATGACATTCTGGAGGGGGAGGGTGAACAGCCAGTGGTCGTGGTACACATCGGTACAAATGACATAGGTTAAAAAAAAGGGATGAGATCCTAGAAGCACAATACAGGGAGCTAGGAAGGAAGTTAAGAAACCGAACCTCAAATGTAGTGATCTCAGGATTACTACCGGCGCCACGTGCTAGTCAAAGTAGAAATGACAGGATATATAAGATGAATACATGGCTGAAGAGATGGTGTCAGGGGGAGGGTTTCAGATTCCTGGGGCATTGGGACCGGTTCTGGGGGAGGTGGGACCTGTATAAACTGGACGGGTTACACCTGGGCAGGTTTGGAACTGATGTCCTCGTGTGGGTTATTTGCTAAAGCGGTTGGGGAGGGTTGAAACTAATATGCCGGGGGGGGGGGGGGGGGGGAGAACCTACGCAAGGAGGCAGAGAAAGAGGGAGCAAGGACAAAAACAAAAAGTAGAAAAGTGAATAAGAAAAGTGACAGGTGGAGAAACCAAAATTCAAACAAGGCAGTAGAGAAAAATATTGGGAGCAAGACAAGCATTGTAAAAAAGACAAACTTAAAGGCTCTGTGCCTTAATGCACGGAGCATTTTCAATAAAGTGGATGAATTAATCGTGCAGATAGATATAAATGGGTATGATATAATTGGGATTACGGAGACATGGCTGCAGGGTGAACAGGGATGGGAACTGAATGTTCCAGGGTTCTCAGTATTTAGGAAGGACAGGCATAAAATAAAAGGTGGTGGCGTGGCACTGCTGGTTAAAGAGGAAATTAACACAATAGTGAGAAAGGATATTAGCTCTGACAATGTGGAATCTGTATGGGTAGAGTTGAGAAATACCAAAGGACAAAAAACATTAGTTGGTGTCATATATAGACCCCCAAACTGCACTGGTGAGGTTGGGAATGGCATTAAACAAGAAATTAGAGATTCATATAATAAGGGAATATCGGTGATCATAGGTGATTTTAATCTTCACAAAGATTGGGCAAATCAAATTAGCCACAATGCCATAGAGGCGGAATTCCTGGAGTGTATACGGAATGGTTTGCTTGACCAATATGTGGAGGAACCAACTAGAGAGCAGGTCATCTTAGACTGAGTACTGTGTAATGAGAAGGGATTCATTGCCAATCTGGCTGTACGAGACCCCTTGGGGATGAGCGACCATAACATGATAGAATTTTTTTATCAAGTTGGACAGTGAAGTAGTTGATTCGGAGACTAGGGTGCTGAATCTTAATAAATGGAACAATGAGGATATGAAGCATGAGTTGGCCTTGATAGATTGGGGAGAGTTACTTAAAGGGATGACAGTGAATAGACAATGGCAAACATTCAAGGAATGCATGGAGGAACTGTTCATTTCTGTCTGGCACAAAAGCAAAGGGGGTAAGAGGGCCAATCCATGGCTTATATAGGAAATTAGAAATAGTATCTGATCCAAAGAAGAAGCATACAGATTGGCCAAGAAAAATAATAGGTCTGAGGATTGGGAGCAGCTTAGAATTCAGCAAAGAAGGACAAAGGGATTGATTAAGAATTTATCAATTTCTGTCTTAAAGACACTCAACGTCCCGGCCTCCACCGCCCTCTGTGGCAATGAATTCCACAGACCTACCATAAGACCATAAGACATAGGAGTGGGAGTAAGGCCATTCGGCCCATCGAGTCCACTCCACCATTCAATCATGGTTGATTTCAACTCCATTTACCCGCTCTCTCCCCATAGCCCTTAATTCCTCGAGAAATCAAGAATTTAAAGAAGGGGAAAGTACAGTACGAAAGGAAGCTTGGAAGGAACATAAAGACTGACACTAAGAGTTTCTACAGATATGTGAAGAGAAAGTGATTGGTGAAGGGAAGTTTAGGCCCACTACAGACAGAAACAGGGGAATGCATAATAAGGGACAAAGAAATGGCTGAGCAATTAAATACATATTTTGGTTCTGTCTTCACAAATGAGGACACAAATCAGATCCCAGAAATGTTGGAGAATGAAAGGTTTAGTGAGAGGGAAGAACTGAGGGAGATCAACATTGGTAGAGAAATGGTGTTGGGAAAACTGATGGGATTGAAGGCGGATAAATCCCCAGGGCCTGAGAATCTGCATCCCAGAGTGCTTAAGGAGATTGTTTTGGAAATGGTGGATACATTGTTGGTCATCTTCTGGGATTCTATAGACTCTGGAACTGTCCCTGCAGATTGGAGGGTAGCTCACGTCACTCCAATATTCAAAAATGGAGGTAGAGAGAAAGCAGGGAATTATAGACCAGTAAGCCTAACATCGGTATTGGGGAAAATGCTTGAATACATTATCAAGGACTTTATAGCGGAACATTTAGAAAGCAGTGGCAGGGTCAGTCAGAGTCAGTATGGATTTATGAAGGGAAAATCATGCTTGACAAATCTGTTGGAATTCTTTGAAGAGGTAACCAGTACAGTCACCAAGGGGGAGCCAGTCAATGTGGTATATTTGGACTTTCAGAAGGCGTTTGACAAAGTCCCGCATAAGAGATTATTCTGCAAAGATCAAGCGCATGGGATTGGGAGAAATGTATTGAGGTGGATAGAAAACTGGTTGGTAGAGAGGAAACAAAGAGTAGGGATTCATGGGTCCTTTTCAAAGTGGCAGGCAGTAACCAGTGGGTACCACAGGGATCGGTGCTGGGACCCCAGCTATTCACAATATATATTAATGATTTGGATGAGGGGACAAAATGGAACATCTCAAAGTTTGCAGATGAAACCAAATTAGGTGGGAGGGTGAATTGTGATAAGGGCAGCACGGTAGCATTGTGGATAGCACAATTGCTTCACAGCTCCAGGGTCCCAGGTTCGATTCCGACTTGGGTCACTGTCTGTGCGGAGTCTGCACATCCTCCTCGTGTGTGTGTGGGTTTCCTCCGGGTGCTCCGGTTTCCTCCCACAGCCCAAAGATGTGCAGGTTAGGTGGATTGGCCATGATAAATTGCCCTTAGTGTCCAAAATTGCCCTCAGTGGTGGGTGGGGTTGCTGGGTTATGGGGATAGGGTGGAGGTGTTGACCTTGGGTAGGGTGCTCTTTCCAAGACCCGGTGCAGACTCGATGGGCCGAATGGCCTCCTTCTGCACTGTAAATTCTATGATAATCTATGATAATCCTACATCTGGACAGGTTGGGCGAGTTGGCAAACCAATGCCAGATCCAGTATAATTTGGATAAGTGTGAGGTTATTAATTTTGGAAGCAAAAACAGGAAGGCAGATTATTACCTGAATGGTTGTAAATTGGGAGAGGGGAGTGTACAGCGGGATTGGGTGTCCTTGTGCACCATTTTCTGAAGGGAAGCACGCATGTGCAGCAGGCGGTAAAGAAGGCTAATGTTATGTTAGCCTTCATTGCAAGTGGTTTCGAGTATAGAAGCAGGGATGTGCTGCTGCAATTGTACAGGGCCTTGGTGAGGCCACACTTGGAGTATTGTGAGCAGTTTTGGTCTCCTTCTCTGAGGAAGGATGTTCTTGCTCTCGAGGGAGTATAGTGAAGGTTTACCAGACTGATTCCAGGGATGGCGGGACTGTCATATGAGGAGAGATTGACTAGGTTGGGATTGTTCTTGCTGGAGTTCAGAAGAATGAGGGGGAATCTCATAGAGACTTATAAAATTTTAACAGGACTAGACAGGGTAGATGCAGGGAAGATGTTACCAATGATGGGTGTGTCCAGAACCAGGGGCCACAGCCTGAGGATTCAAGGTAAACCATTTTGGACAGAGATAAGGAGACATTTCTTCACCCAAAGAGTGGTGAGTCTGTGGAATTCATTACCACAGGAAGCAGTTGATGCTAAAACATTGAATATATTCAAGAGGCGGTTGGATATAGCACTTGGGGAGAATGGGATCAAAGGCTATGGGGAGAAAGCAGGATTAGGCTATTGAGTTGGATGATCAGCTATGATCGTGATGAATGGCGGAGCAGGCTCGAAGGGCCAAAAGGCCTCCTCCTGCTCCTATCTTCTATGTATCTATGTATTGAATCTGCAACTCTTCAGGTACTGGAATTCTAGATTGTGACAACTTGCTGAATAAGAACAAACCTCCTAATTTCCCATAAAATTAATCTTCATCCTTCTAAAAATAACCTATCCTTTTGTGTCAGCTTGAATTCAGAATACATGAGCTCAGATAATTCATGGTCGACCTATATCCCTGCACACTGGAGGTCCCTTGCAAGCACCTTTATAATGCTTTCATTCAAATTAACCTTTGGTCTTTAAGAATATATGGGTTCGTGATTACTATTTTTTGCAAGTGTTCTCAGAATATGGGGTTTGTCGGCAAGGTTGGCATTTATTTTCCATAACTAAGTACTCTTGAGAAGGTGGTGATGACCTTCATCTTGAACCACTGTAGTCCATGTGGTGAAGGTGCTCCCAGTGTTGTGAGTTGGGGCCTTCTGGGATGTTGGACCACCGATGATGTTGGAACAAGCCAAGATATTTCCAAGTTACAAGAATTTTAATCTATCTCCAAGACAGGATAGCGTTAACATTTTCTGTCTTATTTTAATCAGAGCAATTGTACTGCAAACTGAGAGCAGAGATGACGAGGAGAGAATTTCAAGCATTGCAGCAAATGAACCATTACCAACCATATGCATGCTCTGAATTATCAGTTCAAAGTATCCCAGATGGGGAGACAGAACAAAAGCCCTAACCTAGAAGGGCCCTGAAGACAAAAGCGTGATTTGATTAAGTTCTATAAGATTTTGAAATGGTTTCATGGGGTAGATCGCAAGCATATTTGATGGGGAAATCTAGGACAAAGGTCATGATGATAAAATCAAAGTTAGTTTCCTGGGAGAGAGATTCGGAAACATTTCTTCACGCAGAGGAGGATAGAATTGTGGCACCCACTCCCACTACAAAGCTGCAGAACTGAATTCCTCCTCCTCCTCTTCAGGTATGTGCCATGCCCTACAAGAACAGGAACTTCCATTGGTTTGATCCATGATTATTCTTGGCGAAGTACTGCAGTGGTTACAGACGAACATATACAATAGGAACAGAAATGGGCCATTCGTCCTCTCGAGACTGTTCCACCATTCAACAAAGTTCATGTTTCGATTTCGACATTCCCATCTACCCTGATAATCTTTGATTCCCTTGCTTAACAAGAATCCATCTGCCTCCACCTTAAATATATTCCGTGGCCCCCTCCCCCGCCCTTCCACCGCCTTCTGAGGCAGAGGGTTCTAAAGTTGTACAACCCTTTGAGGGAAAAACAATTCTCCTCAGTTCTGTCCTAAAAGGGTGACCCCTAATTTTAAAGCAGTGCCCCCACTAGTCCAGGACTCACCCACAAGAGGAAACATCCTTTCCACATCCACCTTGTCAAGACCATTCGGAATCTTGGCTGGAATTCGCCGACCAATGAGATTCTCTCTTCCCGCGGCAGTGCATTCCTGCCCACAGGTTTCTCGGCAACATAGGGTGGTTTCAATGGGAAATCCCATTGACAAGCAGCGGGAGTACAAAATGGCGCACCGCTGATAAGCACGTGGCTGGGCAAATTCAGTTCTCTGATATACTTCAATGAAGATACCCCTCACTCTTCTAAACTCCAGCGGAAACAAACTCAGACTGTGTGACCTTTCCTTATGAGATAAACCGCTCATTCCAGATATCCATCTGATAAACCTCCTCGGAACCGCCTCCAATGTATTTGCAACCTCCCTTAAATAACTGGACCAAATCTGAACACAAGACCATTGACTCGTGCCATATAGCTGACCAGGAAACCCCCACACTCGTTACTGCCTGCCGGCAGGCATATTGGAAGGTTGTGCAGGCTGATGGCCAACCTGCCTGGTCATGTTTTGAAAGCTCTTTCCATTGCAGATACTGACAGTACCACAAAGCCTCCTCCTTACACAGTTAATCATTTTAAATCTGGGATCTATCGATCTTTTGTGAGCCAGTGATAATAAAGGATATGGAAGCAAGACTGGAATTAGGATGCAGATCAGCCATGATCTAACTGAATCAGGGAACAGGCTCAAGGGAGTGAGCTCCTACCCTTAATACTCTTACTCGCATATTGCTATGATACCATTGAGTTAAAGTCCCCCAAGAGTTGATTTGGAATGAAGCAAGTGAACTGGAGATGCTTTTCTCCCAGCGAAACACAGCTTAGAAGGAACGGAACAAACACCGGGAGGGAGGGGTGGGGAAAGAATTGAGGAAGGGAGGGAGGGAAATGGGGGAGATGAAAGGGTGGATTGGGATCTGGAACACATTTACAGGAACTCTCCCAGTAAGAGGGAACATCAGCCATTGGGACGCGTAATTAAGCATGACTTGCTTGCTGGGCGAAAGCAAGATTTCTCCCATTTTTGTGTCGGCGTCTCCCATTCTGTTTCGTTGACAGGAATTCCACGCTTTCCAGGTGTAGCGTGGAATTCCTAACTCTCCAGGTAAGTCTGGAGCTAAGATGGGAACTGTGCTGAAGAGGCAAACTGCACTGAGAAAAATTCAGTTTTCATTTCAACTGATTAGCAGCGAGTATGTAGGCAGAGCTTAGCAACTGTGTAACCAAGGGCAACATGATACTCTTCAGTACCTGTTAGCTGTCAGATCCCGGCTCACCAGAAACTGAAAGAAACCACATCAGTGAAGGTACTCTTAACTTTTAACACCACAATACCCCACCCCCCACCCCCCACCAACCATCACCCCAATAAGCAAACCCACCCCCCCACACCCCATCCAACTCCAGACTTTGAATGAATATCCTTGGAGTTTTCGAGCTTATCCCACAGGCTGTTAGCTCTGTAGGAGACTTTTGAATATGTTTCCTTTTAACAATTAAAAAGTCTTTCCTTTTTTTCTTACGCTGCAAACAAAATGGGCAGAAGATCGACACGGATTGATGTTGAGCTGAAGAGAAGACCTTGTAATGGATGAGCCAAAGGTCTGTTGAGGGTGAGCTCGAAGGGTGTCTGAGAAGGAAGGCAGCAGGTTGGAGATTGGGCCCGCGGGGGTTTCCAGCGAGGCTGAAGACTCGGCCACAGATGGGAGGGCAAAGGAAATGATGGGGGGTGGAGGAATGGGGGAATGCCCAGCAGGGCAGCAATGTACTTGACTTTGATGATTTGAGGAGCATGGCTAACTCACTGTCGTGGCTCTCTCACCACCATTCGGGAAAATGGGAGGTGGGCTGCAGACGCTGGAGGCTCTCTGACATCCCATGCTCCTGTGCAAGGCAACACCTTCAGCAGAAAGAATGGCTATAAAAGTTCACTGGATTTACCATGATCGTGATCTTCCAACATCATTACACTCGCGCTCACGTGAAACGAGGTCGATGAATAGCGGGAGTGGGCATAAACGAGATCCGCGGCAGGCACCAAACAGTTTGAAAATGCAATCGGCCCGCTCCCGTAGGCAAAATCGGGATCTCGCCGTAGCTTGGCGGAAACCAATTATCACCACTTAAGCCCTATTTCCATAAAATTAACGGGAACCACCCCAAACCCAACAGCCTCCCGTCATTAGCGGCCACCCCAGCAACTGCTCACGCTGGGGCCGATTAGTACTCCTTTTGAAGAATGTGAACCTGGCGGAAGGGTCTTTGTGGGGACCCAAGGAGGGGGGTAGCCATCTTTGCTCACAGGCAAAGAGCCCGGGAGATCTGGGTTTGCCACACCAGTGCTCTGTGAGGGGTGAGGGACTCTCTGGGGTGGGGGATCCTCCGCAGGGGTGGGGCGCCAGGGGGTGTGTGGGGGGCTGTGCTTGGAGGGGGGCTCAGAAAACGCTCTGGGCACAACCATGCCAACCCCTGGATCGTGTTTACCCATTCCAGTTACCAGTAGAACATTGCAGGGTCTGCTTTTAAGTGGCAGCGACCCCTTTTCAACAAGACAGACCTTGTGGAAAATTATCACACTTGACACATCATTCCCTCCATAAACATATTTGTCTAATTTCCACAATTTTTTCCTTCTGTATCTCAGGCCTTTTGGGATAGTTTCAAAAATACTTCCCTTCAAAGTTTCTCATTCTGCAAAAAGGCAGCTTTTGTATGTGTCAATTTACACTGGCCTTAGTAGAGGGGTTAGTAACCATGGGGAGTGGATTTAAGGTAAGGGGAGATTTAGAGGGGATTTTTGGGGGAAACAAACATTGGGTGGAATCCTCCGCACACCGGGGGCTAGGCCTGCGCCGGAGTGTTTGGCGCCACACCAACCGGCGGCAAAGGGCATCGACCGGCCGGCGCGATTTGGCGCATGCACGGGAGTGCCAGTGTGTTCTGCCGCATGCGCCGAACCGCTGGCATGATTCCAGTGCATGCGCAGGGGGCTTCGTCTCCGCACCGGCCATCGCAGCGGTTCACAGCGGCCAGCACGGAGGGAAAGAGTGCTCCCACGGCACAGGCCCGCCCACGGCACAGATCCCATTACCCCCCCCCCCCCCCCCCCCCCCGGAGGACTCCGCAGGCTGCCCGCAGAGCCAGGTCCTGCCGGTAAGAACCTTGCGTAATTTACGCCGGCGGGACTGGCCGAAACGGACGGCCACTCGGCCCATCGCGGGCCAGAAAATCACCGGGGGGTCCGCTGTCATCGGCCGGCGACCAGCGCGGCGCGATTCCCACCAAAACCCCAGCACCGGAGAATTTGACAGCCGGTGGAGCGGCGCCCCCCCCCCCCCCCCCCCCTCCCCGGTGATTCTCCATCCCGGCGGGGGGGTCGGAGAATCCCGCCCATTATCACCCAGCGGGTGGTGGGAATCTGGAACCCTCACAACATTTAAGAAACATTTAGATGAGCACTTGCAACGGCAGCGCATGCATAGACCAAGTGCTGGACAATGGGATTAGAATAAATGAGTACTTGAGGGCCGGCGCAGACATGATGGGCTGAAGGGCCTGCTTCTCTAAACGTCTATGAGCATGCGAAAAGAGGTATGTTCTAATGAATGTCTTAAAGGTGTTAATTGAATGGAGAGATTTAGGAAGGAATTCTGGAGCGCAGTGACTTGGTAATTAAAGTGGGAAGGATGAAATACCTTAAATCAGGGATGTTGAAGAGGAGGAGTGCAGAGATCTCGGAGGGTTTTAGGCTGGAGGAGATTACAGAGATAGGGACAAATTAGTGACATGGGAAGGTTCGCTGCAAAGCAGTAGTGTTTAAATTATTCATCAAATCCAAACAAAAGCGCAACTGGAGGTGCAAGTTTTGGGTTAACATAGCAACATTATTGATTGAATGACAATGATGCAACACCGAGCGGTGGTGAAGTGTACAAGAGTGGGTGTTTTGTTGGGGCGTATTTCAACAATGAGATTTTGTGCGGGCAGATATAGAGGAGGAAAATGGTAATGAACTGAAAAGGATAAAAGGCAAATGCGATGAACACAAACAATGCAAGTTAAGTTAGCTAGTCCGACACAGCAGCATCTTCTCGATTTCTTTGAAATCTTTGGCCGGTTAGCTGCCTGGAACCTGCGAAAACCAGGCCAAGTGCCAGAAGTATATCCCATGGGTATATATTGCAGGCAGGCCAATGGCTTACTGGACGAATTGACAGAAATTCCAGCTAGCCAGGGGGAACGAGCTAAGGTATTTACAGCTCAAAAACTTCCTATGAATGGAGACAAGGACGTACCCACAACCACCACGACAGACACTACTGGAAGAACTACTGGATACAAGCATACTATATAAAGGAAACTGTAGTGACATGTATGACCGACTGGTAGAAAGGGCCGACACCGTAATGGACACAACAAAAACGAAATTGGAGGAGGACCTGGGGATTGAGATAGGGTGGGGACTCTGGAGCGAAGCACTTCATAGGGTCAACTCCACCGCCACGTGCGCAAGGCTCAGCCTGACGCAGCTAAAAGTGGTACATAGAGCCCACTTAACAAGAAACCCTATGAGTAGGTTCTTCCCGGAGGTGGAGGATAGATGTGAACGGTGCCAAAGAGGCCCGGCCAACCACGCCCACATGTTCGGGTCTTGCCCCAGACTTACAGGGTACTGGACAGCCTTCTTCAAGGCTATGTCCAAAGTGGTGGGGGTGAGGGTGGAGCCATGCCCGAAAGTGGCGGTCTTCGGGGTTTCAGACCAGCCAGATCCATTCCTGGGGAGGAGGGCTGGCGCCCTTGCCTTTGCCTCCCTGATCGCCCGCCGTAGAATCCTGTTCGGCTGGCGGTCAGCAGCACCACCCAAAGCTGCAGACTGGCTGTCTGACCTCTCGGAATCTCTCCAAATGGAGAAAATCAAATTCAGACGATGTCTTCCACAGAACGTGAGAGCCATTAACGCAATTGTTCCGGGACCTGTTTGTGGCCAACGAACAAGCGGAAAAATAGCCAGGTAGCCAAGAATCAGGGGAAAGTCACCAAAGCATGAGAGGGAAAGATAGACCGGGAGGGGGGGGGGGGGGGGGTGGACAGCTAAACCTAAGAGGAAAGAAAGGCAAATCACAGGAGGGGGGAAGGGGTGGAGAGGGAAGAGACAGGGAACAAGAGAGGAGAACCAGGGAGGTGCGGGGGGGGGGAGGGAAATGAGAGCCGGAAGGAAGGAACGGGATACAATAACGAACATGGCATTTCCAGGAGCCGGGAACGAGGAGAATAAAGACGAAAGACGGGAGGAACAGCAGAAGTGGATATGAGCGCGAGACGGCAGCGAGATCTGTCCAGGAGAAGCAAGCGACAACACCAACACCAAACCCATGTGAGTATTGCCCACTGTAATTGTTTCTCCAGCGCCCAAATGTATATTTACCTCCCCAGTCTCCACTCCCCCTCCCTCCCACCAACAGTCGGCCATTTATGTGTTGTAAATAATTTTGTCAGGTGTACAGAGTTGCTGCTGTTAAGCTGGTGCACAATACCCTACCAGTTATTCTATTTTACTTTTTATTGTATTTTTTTAAATTATTTACTATTTTCTTTTCTTCGGTATGTTTGGGTGTGCCCTTCTCTTCTATATATATGTCTCTTATCCTGTGTACATAACGGTAAGTATACTTTGTTCAAAAACCCAAGAAAAAACATTTATAAAGAAAAACTCACTTGTGTTGGGACTCTGGGGTATGTGGGGCTGGAATTGCCCATGCACTAGTCCAGGGTGTTGTAACAATATATTGTTATAACAACGGGAATTCAGTGCCTGAAAGGGCATTGACAGCAGCTTCAATCATAAAAAAGAATTTGTTAAAACCTTGAAAAGTAAATCTTTGCAGGACTGTAGCAGAATAGGGCTGATTGGATAGTTCTTTCCCAGAAATGGCACAAGAAAAATGGACTGTATGGCTCTTTCTGTGCCACCCAATTCTACCATTTTGTGTTTCCTGTCATCATCAATTGCACCCCAATGTCCAAGGGGCCAACATGGATATTTTCCAACCTCAGTTCCCATGTCTTCTCTGAATAACGTAAGAAGTCTTACAACACCAGGTTAAAGTCCAACAGGTTTGTTTCAAACACGAGCTTTCGGAGCACGGCTCCTTCTTCAGGTGACCGGCATCTCCACATCATGGCTACCATTCTCTGAATAAGACCAACTAACCTGCTTCATGACATTTAAACGCAATTATGGTCCATTTTGTGTCCTTGGCAACTGGGGCGAGTCACGTTTATTTCTGCACTAGTCAATGAGTGTGGAGGGCATAGTTCCCCGTTTAGAAAGGGCACCATTCAAACTGTCTCATCCCTATCAATAATAAATTGTTATGGGCAGCACGGTGGCCTAGTGGTTAGCACAACCGCCTCACGGCGCTGAGGTCCCAGGTTCGATCCCGGCTCTGGGTCACTGTCTGTGTGGAGTTTGCACATTCTCCCCGTGTCTGTGTGGGTTTCGCCCCCACAACCCAAAAATGTGCAGAGTAGGTGGATTGGCCACGCTAAATTGCCCCTTAATTGGAAAAAATAATTGGGTAATCTAAATTTAAAAAAAAATGAATAAATTGTTATTTTAAAGGTTTTCTATCCAGACATTTGAATTATAGTTTTTAGTCCTCCATCCATTTTTTTTTCTTTTTCTCTCAATTCAATCTTTCTTTCCCTCTCATTCGACCTCTTTCTGCATCCAATTTGACTTTAACTCACCCTATTTTCTTTTCCCTCCTGTTTGCTTCTCAAGCGATAAATCTCATTGATTTAGCAGACGGACTGCTGTACCCAATTTAACCATTCTCCAGGATGCCCTGTTACCCTCGCTACCTCATCATCAGTTTGCGCTTCCAGCTGACGGGGGCTGAAGAGTGAATGGGGTGATGCCCTGCCCTAGCAAGTTCTGGGCCATTCTATTCACTCCCAAGAGCACTGCTCAACTTTTCCGTTGGGTCCGAAACTACGGAATACTGTTTTTTCACCACAAGCTGAAATCTGGATTATAAATTGACCTGTCATTGGCGTTGTTTATAGAGGCATTATTAGAGTCATGAAGGCACAGATGGAGGCACTCCAGCCCATTGAGTCCTTGCCGGCTCTTTGTAGAAAACCTAATCCGTTAATTTGCCTCTCTCTATCCTGACAGCCCAACAAGTTTGTTTCCCTCAAGTTCCTTTCCAATTTGACTGTTTCCGCCTCCACCAACCTCATACACAGCACCAAGTTCCAGATCATTTTGCTCAACAACTTCAGCTGGGAAAATGATAATGGTTTCTTGGATATACTGAAGCTGTCATGTGGATGCAACTTTTGGGGACAAAGCTTAGAAATGGCCGTTGGAGATGTTAGCTGATAAAGTCTTAACCTGCTCACACAACATTCCTCTCTATTATTTTAAGGAGGATGTTCAACCACGTAAAGCAAATAGATTGGCGGTGATTGCTAAAACTATACAAGGCACTACGGGGCTGTTTAGCACAGGGCTAAATCGCTGGCTTTGAAAGCAGACCAAGCAGGCCAGCAGCACGGTTCGATTCCCGTAACAGCCTCCCCGAACAGGTGCCGGAATGTGGCGACTAGGGGCTTTTCACAGTAACTTCATTTGAAGCCTACTCGTGACAATAAGCCTTTTTCATTTCATTTCATTTTTTTACCAGTTGTACCCCAGTTTTGGTTCTCTTATCTAAGGAAAGATATACTGGCATTGGAGGCAGTCGAGAGAGATTGATCCTGAGTATGGAGGGATTTTCTTATGAGGAGAGGTTGAGTAGGCTGGACTGTACTCATTGCAGTTTAGAAGAATGAGAGGTGGCCTTAATCAGACATATAGGATTCTCAGCAGGCTGGACAGGGTATATGCTAAGAAGTTGTTTCCCCTTGTGGGAGAGTCTGGGACCAGAGGGCATAAACTCAAAATAAGGTGTTGCCCATTTAGGACAGGGATGAGGAGAAAATCCTTCTCCCAGAGGATAGTGAATCTGTGGAATTCTTTACCGCAAAGGGCTGTGGAGGCTGGGTCGCTAAATTAGTTCAAGGCTGGGATAGAAGATCTTTAATCAGTAAGGGAATCAAGGGTTATGCGGATAAGGTGAGATAAAGGAGTTGACGATTATCACATCACATCAGTCATGATCTCATTGAATAGCAGAGCAGACTCGATGGGCCAAATGGCTTGCTTCTGCTCCTACATCGTATGGTTTTATGGTCGTATGATCAATAATCTGGATTTAAAATAAAGAACAGGGAAACGGGTTAAAAAGCTCATCCACAATTAGACCAAATGGTAACTTTCATACTTTAATTGTGTCCCGATCACTGGTTAACCTCTGTGTATCACAATGTTTTGTGAGCCAATCTTCTCCTTCGATGATCACTAGCCATTGATTAGGATTGTCCTCCAAAGAAACTCCGTGTTGCAAGTCATGGGTTCTTCCATGGCTGATCAGCCCGATCCTAGAGCCACATCTTCAACTGCACACTTGGCAGATGTTTCCAGGAGGTGGGATTGGTCCTTGGACTCTAGATTGCTTTTGTTCCTTACCCAGGCTCCTTTTCCGGGCTTCCTCCTGCCTTCAGGTGTCCTCCGAAAATTGCGTTGCTTCAATCAGGATGTTCCATGAAGTAGGTCTCTTCTGAGCAAGTGTCTCCCAAGTGTTGATGTCTATGCCGCATATCTTGAGGTAAAGTTTCAGGGTGTCTTTGAAGTGCTTCCTTTGTCCTCCTCTAGTTTGGAAGTCTTCCTTGAGCTGGGCAAAGACGATTTGCGTTGGCAGTCAGAACTCTGACATCTTAAGCACATGGCCGGCCCAGTGGAGTTGGTTTTGGATGATCATGGCCTCAATGCTGATGTTCGTGGCTCCTTCAAGGACACGGATGTTAGTATGCCTGTCCTCCCAGCTGATGTGGCAAATGCGTCTCAGACACCGTTGATGGTGCCTCTCCAGGACACGAGGTGGCATGTATACATAGTCCAAGTTTCTGAGCCATACAGAAGAGTTGGGAAGATGACCACTTTTACATGAGGATCTTGGTGTCATCATGGATTTCATGGTCATCAAAACCTCTCATCCATAGGTATCTGAAAGAGGCACTTGCAAGTTGGATATGATATTCGAGCTCCACATCCATGTCAACCATCGAGGAGAAGTGGTTCCCAAAGTATGGGAAATGTTCCACATTTGGGAGGGCTTCTCCATTGATTGTGATGGAGGGAGAGACTGGATCTTGCCCTGAGGCGGGTTGGTAAAGGACTTGAATCTTCTTGAGGTTGAGACTGAGACGAAATCTTTGGTATGCTTCTGCGAAGGTGTCAAGCATGTCTTGGAGATTCTCTTCTGAGAGAGTAGAGATGACGATGTCATCCGCACACTGACGCTCCATGAACAATGTCAGTCTGGATTTCTTCATGGATTTCAAACTGTCGAGGTTGAAAAGTTTTCCGTCCATATTGTACCCGAGGTAGCTTGCTCTTGACAAGGTGAAGGATGGTGGCGATGAAGATGGAGAAAAGGGTGGGGGCGAAGACATATCCTTGCTTGACTCCAGTCTTGATCTCAAAGGTTTCTCTCTTATTTCTGTCGGTGAGGACCGTCACCGACATCATGGAGGAGTTGGAGGATGTTGATGAATTGCTCTGGACAGCCAGCCTTTGACAGGGCCTTCCATAACACTTCTCGATTGACTGAGTCATAAGCCTTGGTCAGATCAATGAAGGCCATGTAGAGCGGTTGATGTTGCTCCTGGCATTTGCCTTAAAGTTGCCGAGCAGTGAAAATCATGACCGGCGTTATAGTTTGGTCAGACCTGCATTGGCTTTCTGGAATGATTTCTTCAGAGACGTGGAGGACGTGGCTGGCGGGAATTTGGGTGATGACCGTCCAGGTGATGGAGATGTTGAAGATGGTGGCGATGACGGTATCCCTGAGGTTTGCAGGAATTTCTTCTCCGTCCCAGATTTTCAGCAACAGCTGGTGGAGATGAAGGGTGGTCTCGCCTCTAAGTTTGAAAATCTCAGCTTGGATCCCCTCCACCCCTGTGGCTTTTCAATTCTTCCAGTGTTTAATGGCGGTTTGAACTTCACCCACGCTTGGCTGGAGTCCAAGATCATCTTTGATGGGGAGTTGGGGAATTTCTTCAAACACGTCCTCAAAAATATAATAGTTTGGGAGCTCTTTGAAGTGTTCTCTCCATCGAAAGTCAATGTTTCCTCCATCTCAAGGTTCATCCTTCCTCCACATTGGTTTGAAGCCGAGGATATTTGGTCCATATATTGCCTTAGTAGCTCTGAAGAAGCCCCAGATGTCATGCTTGTCAGCGAGGAGTTGCAACTCTTTACCTTTCTCAGTTCACCATTGGTGCTTGCTTTCCCTAGTTCTCCTTTATACCTGCACCTTCACTGATAGATGAGATCTCCTCTTTGCCTTGCTGGCTATGTCATTTTGCCAGGCGCTGCGAGCTTTCCTCTTGTCGATTTACACCACAGTTTTCTTTAGACGGCTGTCTAAAATAACACACAGGAGTTTCAGACTCCTATTTATTGACTACAGCTCCGCCTTCAACACCATAATCCCAGCCAAGCTCATATCAATGCTCCAAAACCCAGGACTTGGCTCTCAACTCTGCAACTGGATCCTCGATGTTCTGACCAACAGACCACAATCAGTAAGAATGAACAACAACACCTCCTCCACAATAGTCCTCTATACCGGTGCCCCACAAGGCTGCGTACTTAGCCCCCTACTCTACTCCCTGTACACACACGACTGCGTGGCAAAACTTGGTTCCAACTCCATCTACAAGTTTGCTGACGATACGTCAATAGTGGGCCGGATCTCAAATAACGACGAGTCAGAATACAGGAGGGAGATAGAGAACCTAGTGGAGTGGTGTAACGACAACAATCTCTCCCTCAATGCCAGCAAAACTAAAGAGCTGCTCATTGACTTCAGGAAGCAAAGTACTGTTAACACTCCTGTCAGCATCAACGGGGCTGAGGTGGAGATGGTTAGCAGTTTCAAATTCCTAGGGGTGCACATCTCCAAAAATCTGTCCTGGTCCACTCACGTCGACGCTATCACCAGGAAAGCACAACAGCACCTATACTTCCTCAGGAAACTAAGGACATTCGGCATGTCCACATTAACCCTGACCAACGTTTACAGATGCACCATGGAAAGCATCCTATTGGGCTGCATCACAACCTGGTATGGCAACTGCTCGGCCCAGGACCACAAGAATCTTCAGCGAGTCGTGACTACCGCCCAGTCCATCACGCAAACCTGCCTCCCATCCATTGACTCCATCTACACCTCCCGCTGCCTGGGGAAAGCGGGCAGCATAATCAAAGATCCCTCCCACCCGGCTTACTCACTCTTCCAACTTCTTCCATCGGGCAGGTGATACAGAAGTCTGAGAACACGCATGAACAGACTCAAAAACAGCTTCTTTCCCGCTGTCACCAGACTCCTAAATGACCCTCTTAAGGACTGACCTCATTAACACTACACCCTGTATGCTTCATCCGATGCCGGTGCTTATGTAGTTACATTGTATATCTTGTGTTGCCCTATTATGTATTTTCTTTTATTCCCTTTTCTTCCCATGTACTTAATGATCTGTTGAGCTGCTCGCAGAAAAATACTTTTCACTGTACCTCGGTACACGTGACAATAAACAAATCCAACCCAATCCAAGGCAGGAGAACTTAGTTTGGCCTGAGGCCAAAAATCAGTTTATCAACATCAGGATGAAGACAAGGAATTAAGTTCTCGGGACTTTAAAGGTGGGTTAAAGGGGGGTCAAACCTCCTGATGAACAGTGCTGGGAAGCCCTTTGGAAGCATTAGCATGCCATGTGTGCTCATCAAAATGCCACTAAGTCGGAATTAATCTCCCCTCTAAATCTCCACCAGCAAGAAATTAGAATTCTCGCTTTTACAACGGTATATAAATGGCTTACAGCAGGAGAGTATCACTTGGTCCACAACTCTGAAGTCAGTGAATGCTACTTTGGCCTTCTTATTGGGACACTCATGACTTGAGTAACATCGGGCGCTTGTGGGACAAACTGTGTGAAGGTTGGACATGGGAGGCAGGTGAAAAGGGGAAGGGGGAGACTGTCCAGAGAGGGAAGAACTGTCCAAGGAAGGGGGGGAGACAGTGAGGTAATGGGAGGGTTCAGCGACATGGGATGGGCGGAGGGGCCTTATGCGTGGAGTGTAGGGTTCCAATGGCTGGTTGGGTGAAGGGTTTTATGGGGAAAGGATGGTTCCCCTGATAATGCAGGCTCCAGCCAATTCTTTCTACTGAGCTGTTATCCCAATGAGAGGAAGCAGGGCATATTGGCACAGTGCCAGTGGGAGCAATGGCCTGGGCAGCAAAAGGCAGCGGGGCTTCAAGAGGGTCAGGATGCTGGTGAACTGCAAAGTCAAGAAATGGCCTGATTCTGCTTATATTACAGGGGGTGCAGCTAACTATCAATAGATAAAAGGCAATTCTGGAGCTACCTTAGAATGTTCTAGAATATGGTTACACACACCTTTCAGCTTCTCCGCAATGATCAGCCATCACAAGGGTTGATGGGAATCCCATGCTGGTGGTATCAAAGATCACCACTGCTATAAAATTAATTTCCAGTTGTTTCTTCCAGGCCAGCACTGGGGAACTGTGCAGCATCTCCCAGTCAGTGACACACAAGTGCATCTGGGAGGTGACAAGTGCCCTGTTCAGGCAAACGCCCCAATTTGTCCAATTCTGCCTGGCTCCTGAAAGCCAGGCTGCAGGATTTGCTGCAATCGCAGAGTCCCAGAGAATCACAATTTGACTGCTCACATAAGAGAGCTCCTAGGCAACAGCCAGCAACATTGTCAATAGAAAAATATTCCACTCTTTGAACCCGGAGCTGATATGCGATCACATAAGGCAAATCCTCTGTTTCTGTGCTTTGTTCCTAGGGAGCTCTCACGATGCCTACATTCTGACCCACTCCCATGTGCCATTATGAAGGACCTTGGCAATTGCCGGGCTGGCTCCTTGGGGATCGAGTAAGCTCCATGAAGACCTCGCTGATAATACCTGTTTGCCATCTGCAGAGTGTTGCTGAGGCACTTTATCTCCGATCGGTCTAATTAGAGACCAGGGTGGCCTTTTGATCCTGTGCTGGAATGTGACTCTGGGCAGCTAGCTCAATGATGACCATTCATGATATTGTAATGTATTCAAACTGCATTCCCTACATGGTGCAGCGGGAAATGGTCTCCGCCATTGAAATCTGCAGCTCTTGAACGTAACCTGATATCACACCGACAGAAAAGAGACTTTTTCATTCCTGAAATATTTTACTTCCCGCCATTATGTCCGCCTCAAGAATGGAAAATCCCAGCCTTTGACTCCACTCTCTTCGACCAAATAGAAAATTGTTGCTATGGGAACCTTCATGGATCCCTTGTTCCAGTCCTGCTCAGCTCACCACCCTCACTCTTTTTACTGATACATTGATGGCGACGCTGGTGCTGTTTCCTACTCTTGTTTCCAACTGGAGTAATTTCATGAATTTTGCTTCCCATTTTCACCTTCCCTCACTTTGGCAAGGTCCACCTTTGACCCTTCCCTTCGCTTTCCTGACATCCCCGTCTCCATAGCTGGAATGCCCCCCCCCCCCCCCCCCCCAATTTCCACTGTGAACCCTCAAGTAAAAGCAAAACACTGCGGACTCTGAAAATTGGAAATAAAAACAGAAAATGCTGGATAAACTCAGCTGGTTGGGCAGCATCTGTGGAGAGAAAAACAGAGTTAATGTTTCGAGTCTGTGTGACTCTTCTGCAAAAGTTCTGTAGAAGGGTCATGCGGACATGAAGCGTGAACTGTGTTTCTGCTGGAAACATTAACTCTGCAAGGAAGCCCATGCAGACACTGGGAGAATGTACAAACACCACACAGTCACCCAAGATCCAAATTGAACACGGGTCCCTGGTGCTGTGAGGCAGCAGTGCTGGCTACTGTGTCACCATGTTAAATATGTTTACTTCAAATATCTTATTCATTTAAATTATCTCAATTAAATATTTCAGTAAGACATTAGTTGAATCTAGTAATGTTTAATGTAAAACATTTATTAACAAAAGTAATTTTCTCAATACAAAACTGAGGGACCAGTTAACATTTAACTTAACGTTCAACTTTATCAACTGAACAATGACATAAAACTGCCTCAACGTTTACAAATTTCTTGCAATAAAATATATTTTATCACTGAAACACAATGGTCCTGTCTATTTGTCAAGGGAGGGGATTGAAGGGGAGGGAAGAGGGGCAGAGAGGGAAGGGGGGGGGGGGGGACGGAGAGGGAAAGGAGGAGAGGATGGTTTTCACAATTGTTAATTGACAAGCTGAACGTCCAAAAGCAGCAGCTGCTGAAACGCAGTGTATAGGGACACATCATTTTGGGATGTCCTTTGGTAGTACACTCTTAAGGCTGGCTGATTGATTGGCTGCAATACCTGTCAGGCAGATAGTTCACATTTGCTCACAAATTAGTTGCATACGTCAACTAAGGCATGAAACTTTGTTAAATCATTTGAAGTGATAACTGAGGCTTCTAAGGATGCATATTACACCAGGGAAACTTGTAAGCAACTTAGCTTAAAATATATTGCAAAGTCCAAATGTGCTTTAGCTCTGAATCAACTGGGAGGACAGGTATGCGAACATTAATGGAATTGAAGGAGTCAATAATGCCAGTATCGAGGGTATGATCATCCAAAAGCAACTCAGCTGGGCCGCCCATATGTGTACGATATCATGGTCACGACTGTCAAAGCAATCTTCTTCACCCAGCTCAAGGAAGGATCCCTACCAAGGGAAGATGATAAAGGAAGCTCTTCAAAGACACCTTGTAGGCTTACCTCAAATGGAACATAGACATCAATGCCTCAGAGACCTTTGCTCAGAGGAGACCTACTTGGAGGAACCTTCTGATTGAAGGCCACAATTCTTCAAGGACACCCTACGACAAGAGGAGGCCCGGAAAAGGAGCCTGAGAAAGGAATACCCGTGACTTAGCGTCCGAGGACCGATCCCACCTTTTAGAAACTCCTGTCGAGTGAGTGATTGAAGATGGGGCTCTAGAATCGGGCTCATCAGCTATGCAAGGACCCACAGAACCCGTGACCAATAACATGGAGTATCTAAGGTGGACAATCATTGCCGTTAGCGAGTGATCACCTCATTGTATCCATTATAGATCCTTTAATGGAATTAACAGCCTCATGCCAAACCAAAGTTAAAAAAAATAATAATATATCTTCCTTTCATTTTATTTGCACTTTTAAACATATTAATAAATGCTAAGCACTAATAATAGAGAATTTTAGCCACCAAAAAAATGTCTCCTGCTGTCTCCTGCCCCTGCTGGCCGTAAAACATTCTGTGTAAATAAAAAGGTGTAAAAACTCACCAAATAGCCGGGTAAGTTGCCCAGGTTAGCGCTGCAGATGGTACACTTGAAGTTAGAAGTGGTTTTATTCCTTTTAACTCTTTCTGTAAATCTGACAGAACCATCTGAAGCTGGAAAACTAACTTGCTTTGTTGGATGGTTCCCAGCCCAGCGCAATTGCCTCGAGGTAGTTGGCGTTTCTGGGCCATTGCCGTGTAAACCTTCACCGAAGATCTTCCGATTGGGATTCGCCAGTGCATCATTAGGGTACCTCCCTAAATCCGACACTGAGGACTCAGAAAGCTACTTTTTTTGCTCTCTCTATAGTTGCTGCCTGACTTTCAAGGTATTGCCATCATTTTTGATGCAAGCAGTTGTTCTCGGGAAACTGGACTAAAAAGCAAGTAAAGAAAGATTTTAAAAACTACTCACACTATATAATGATAACAATAATCTTAATTCTCACAGGTAGGCTTACATTGTAATGAAGTTATTGTGAAAAGCCTCTAGTCGCCACATTCCGGCGCCTGTACGGGTACACAGAGGGAGAATTCAGAATGTCCAAATTACCTAACAAGCACGTCTTTTGGGACTTGTGGGAGGAAACCGGAGCATCTGGAGGAAACACACGCAGACGCGGGGAGAACGTGCAGACTATGCACAGACAGTGACCCAAGCCGGGAATCGAACCCTGGTCCCTGGTGCTGTGAAACCACAGTTCTAGCCACTGTGCTAGCTCAAAGACATGGTTCTCCAGCTCAAAGACATTTTTGGTTAATTATAAACTCCCATTACCCAGCGTGGCCTTAGCCAGGATTTATAGGCCCTGTAAGTGGCAGGACTTACAATGGAATGACAGGGAGTCCCAAGCAATCCTTATTGCTCATGCCCGTCACCTACTCTCTATTTTCTCGGCACCAGCAAATTGAGACCCACAAGGCAGCCGAGGACCAGTCCAAGTTCCCAGACCATGTCTGGAGAAGGCTCAGGAAGAATCTTCACAGCGCTGACCCGTGCCCTCCTCCAGTGCAGAGACGCACACCTCTGTGGGGCACAGCTCTAGATTAGTCCTGGGTTCACTTTCTGGAGAACACCCCACTGACACATCCCCACAGTAGTCAGAGGCAGGGACAGCCCAGACCATCGGCATTCAGAGGGATGCTGGACACCAGCCACCTGCTCAGTCCAAATTAGATGTCATTTCACCAATGACCTGCACAACCAAAGCATAACCACCCTACTTTTGTATATAATTCCCCTCCCAATAAACAGTAACACAGCAGAGTGGTTAGCACTGTTGCTTCATAGCGCCAGGGTCCCAGGTTCAATTCCTAGCTTGGGTCACTGTCTCTGCGGAGTCTCCCCGGGTCTGCGTGGATTTCCTCCGGGTGCTCTGGTTTCCTCCTACAAGTCCTGAAAGACGTGCTGTTCGGTAATTTGGACATTCTGAATTCTGAACAGGCGCCGGAATGTGGTGACTAGGGGATTTTCACAGTAAAGTCATTGCAGAGTTAATGTCAACCTACTTGTGACAATAAAGATAATTAAAAAGTTAAAAAATTAACTTGGAGTTTTATTTTGGTTGAACAGCTTCCACGGTGGCATGTAACACAATAGGTCGCGGTTGGGACTAATGAGAGCGCCGGTCCAGGCTGGTTTTTAAAGTGTAAAGTAATGACCCTGCCGGACGGGGCTCCGCACACCAGAGGGGAAGCTCGTATTGCACGTGTCTGACAGGGAGATCAACCAGTGTATCCCCGTGGGCCTCGCAGTGTGTAGACTATCTAATTCCCCTTCACCCGGTCAAAAACTTTCTCTGCATCTACTGAGATCACGAAGCTGCTAATCACCTGCTTTTGGAAGACCTGAATCCTATGTAATAATCTCCTCACATTTGTGACATAAATTGTGGCCCTTTCTAAGCCCAGTCTGATCGCCCAGGTAATCAGGGGGAGGATTTTTTCTCGACTCAACGCCAATATTTCTGACAACAAGTCTACATTCAAGATTGAAGTCGGCCTGTGGAACGCACGTTCCTCAGGGTTCTTGCCTGCCTTCAAAATGAAGGAGATATTCATTTCTCAAAGTGACTGAGGCACCAGGCCTTCATGGAATGAATGATTATGCAGACCAATCAGAGGATCTATCTGCAAGCTTTTAAATTCTACATTAAATTCACTTCCAAAACCATCAGGCCGCGGAGCCTGAGCAGACTGAAGATCCCTCAAGCAAAATACCACTTCCCCCTTAGAAGTGGGAGGGAGCTTTTAAGGCCAGAGTTTAAAGAAGGAGAAAAGACACTACCTGGGCAGGATTTACCCACCAACCCGCCTTGTGATTTTCGCCTCATCTGGACCAGCACATTCCCCAACTGACCTGTTTTGCATAAATCGGCATAGAAGCTTTTAAATGCCCTATTGATATCCTCCATCTTAATCATTCTATTACCCTTGGAATCGAGCACAAAATAACCCAAGTGACCACCTTCTTAGTAAGGAAAGCCAAATACGTACCGGGTTTATTTCCAAACGCATGTAGCTTTCGTTTGGCAAACTTTCTACTCCTCCCAGCACATAGAGTCAGTAAGGAGTCCATTCCCGTTCAGATTGCGATCATTTCCTTCAGTTGTGAACAGTTAGGATTCTTACCATACTCCTCCTCGATTCCGGCCTCGATTCAAGCTGGTTCTGTTATTCCAGACTTTTATGCTTTTCGCTGATCATACGCAGAAAGACAAGCCCCTTGCAAAGTCCTCAAAGGTTTTCCACAGGATTGAAGGGCTTAGTTCTGGGAGAGAGAATTTACGGAGTAGAGGAGCATTTGACCTTAAAGTACAAGATAAAGTCACGAACTTTAAGCTGAGATGCATTCAATCTCCAAGATTTAGACCGAGGATCAATCTCCCTGAATAAAAGTTCCAAGAAGACTGGGGCATGATCGGAGACGACAATGCTACCTGGGTGAGGGTAAGGCGTCCGAGATTTATGAGGAGTTAATGGACTGGGAAGGAGCCCGGTCGGAGAAGTCAAACAGAAATGGGAGGAGGAACTGAGGGGTGGGGGCGGGGGGGGGGGGGGGGGGGGGGGGGGGGGGTGGAAATGGAGACCGGGATGTAGGAGGAGGCCCTGAGAGCGTGAATGCGTCCTCCTCTTGTGAGAGGCTTAGCCTTATCCAGTTCAAGGTAATTCATAGGGTGCACATAGGGCAGAACAGTAGCACAGTGGTTAGCACTGTTGCCTCACAATACCAGGGTCCCAGGTTCGAATCCCGGCTGTGCGGAGTCTGCATGCTCTCTCCGTGCCATCGTGAGTTTACTCCGGGTTCTCCGGTTTCCTACCACAAGTCCCGAAAGTCGTGCAGGTTAGGTGAATTGGGCATTCTGAATTCTCCCTCTGTGTTCCTGAACAGGTGCCGAACTGTGGCGACTCGGGGCTTTTCACAGTAACTTAATTGCAGTGTTAATGTGAGCCTATTTGTGAACCAGTAAAGATTATTATTATTATTATTGCACTGGCGAGGATGAGTAAATTTTTTGAGGGGGCGGAGGAGAGGTGCGGGCTGGCCCGCGAACCATGTTCACATGTTCTCGGAATGTCCAAAACTGAAGGGGTTCTGGCAGGGCTTTGCAGACGGAATGTCCGAGATGTTGAGGGTGAGGGTGCTCCCGAGTCCAGAAGTGGCGATATTTGGAGTGTCGGAAGACCCAGGAGGACAGGGGGCGAGAGAGGCCGATGTCTTGACCTTTGCCCCCCTGATAGCCCGGAGATGGATTTTGCTTGTGTCACAGAGCCACCGAAGTGGGGGGTCAGGGTCTGTGACCTGCCAGAGTTCCTGAGGTTGGGAAAAAATCTAATTTGTCTCGAGAGGGTCAGTCGAGGGGATTGGCAGGAGTTGGAAGCCGTTCATCGACTTCTTCAAGGAGGATTGAGGTGTCGGGGGTGGCTGGGGGGGGGCGGGGGGCGGGGGGGGGGAAGGGGGGGCGGGGGGGTGGGGAGGGGAGCGGGGGGGCGGATGGTGGAAGGGGTTTATTAAGGGGTTAAAACAGGAAGGCAGGACGGGAGGAAGGGTAGGACAGAGAGGGGGGTTTGGGTGTTGATTAGCTCTTTATTTATTATGATGTTCCTGTTTGATTTTGCTTTTGTTTTTGTATTTACTGTTTATATAAATGCCTCAATAAAAATATATTTTTTAAAAAGAACAGAGGAGACCATAGAACATGTGCCTCCAATATAAAAGTACAGATGAAAAGAAAGAGGGGAGGATATTATTCACACAGCCCTAGTGTCATATAACCAGCACAGAATATTCCTTAACTAGAAGGAGCACGTTGAGGAGTAATTTTCATTAAAGACAGATGGAAGTCCCTACCATTCTTAATAATACAAACTCACTGTGGTGCTCAATTGCTAAATCATCCCCGTTAGAATGAAAAACACCATCACAGGATCAGGAAGATGTTATAATGATGAGGGATAAGGTCTGGATTGTACAGTGAACTGCAGTCTGTTACTCCAAATGGTTGCATTCCAGGGAGTTCACAAAAGCAAAGGCTTTAGTTGAATTGTTAAATGTCTTTAAGGTGTTGTTGGATATCGCCCGCAGTGCAGCAGGGTGCAGTCGGGCAAATTGCACTGCAATGGCCAACAAGCGTCTCCCAGCTTCACCAAACCCCATGCGTCTCTGATATTTTGCCGCTGAAAACTCTTTGAAAAAAGACCTTTGCTCCCCCGTAGAGTGAAGCCCCATTGCGGCGAGCTGCCTCCAATACTCTTTGGCGATCCATGAAGTTATGAAAAAAGATAATTACAGGCGGCCTCAGAGACAGGATACAATGTGCCCTTTCTAATTTAATGTGCCCACCTTTCACTTCTAATTTTTTTTTAAATTTCCAATTTAAGGGCAATTTAGCGTGGCCAATCCACCTACACTGGGCAGCACGGTAGCATAGTGGTTCGCACAGTTGCTTAACAGATCCAGGGTCCAGGTTCAATTCCCGGCTGGGTTACTGTCTGCGTGGAGTCTGCACATCCTCCCCGTGTGTGCGTGGGTTTCCTCCCGGTGCTCCGGTTTTCTCCCACAATCCAAAGATGTGCGGGTTAGGTGGATTGGCCATGATAAATTGCCCTTGGTGCCCAAAATATGTTAAGTGGAGTTTACTGGGTTACGGGGATAGGGTAGATACGTGGGCTTCAGTAGGGTGCTCTTTGTAAGGGCCGGTGTAGAATCGATGGGCTGAATGGCCTCCTTCTGCACTGTAAATTCTATGATATCTATGATTCTATGATATCTACTCTGCACATCTTTGATTTGTACGAGCGAGACCCATGCAGGCATGAGGAGAAAGTGCAAACTCCGCACGGACACCTTTTCTTTCTAAATTAAAAAGGCATGGTAGCCAGCTCTCAAAGAATTTAACTGGGAGCTTATCCTCAGCTCCTTCTGGCAAACCAACAATTTGGACAATCTTCCTCTGGCCTTGGTTTTCCAGATTGTCAAGGAATTCTGACCTACCACGCATCTGCTTGTCAAAGGATTGTATGCGAGCCTCCACAGAGGAAGTTCCAGTTTCAACAGTACTAATTCTCCCCTCCGCTCCATCAAGCCGTTTACCCGGATTCTGCAGGGCAAAAGCATGAGCACTGATATTTTGTGCTCACAGACCGAGTTTCTTGTCAATGACCTTAATAATATTCGCATTTATCAGATTCAATACCTTTGAGCGTGCCGGAACGAGAGCCTGTTCGTTCACTAAGTCGCTGTGTTGAGGAGCCACTTCCCCCCCAGTCACCTCTGACTGCTCTTTCTTGTCCAACTATTTCCTTAATATTTCTCGGCATTTTGTCACCAACGTTCAGTTAGAAATTGTCCAGGGACATAGAATGGAATGCTCACTCCCAGATTAGTTAAGCACACGTTGTGTGAATGCGATAAATTCAAGGATTATAAATTGAGTAGTGCCAGAGTTCACGGAAACACAGCTATTCCCACGGTCACATCACGTGGCCCCTCGCTATAATATCTTTAACGGTGGATTCTAACATTTCCCCTATGACAGGTGTTAGGCTAACTGGCCCCTAGTTTCCTGCTATCTTTCTACCTCACTTTTTGATTTGATTTATTGTCACGTGTACAGAAGTACGGTGTAAAATATTGTTGTGCATGCAGTCCAGACAGATCATTCCATACATGAAAAAAAACATAGATAAATACACAATGTAAGTAGATAGGCACAGGCATCAGGGGAAGGAATAACTGGAAGACAGAGTACTGGGCTAATGGCAAGATTCTTGGTAGTGTGGATGAGCAGAGGGATCTCGGTGTCCATGTCCATAGATCCCTGAAAGTTGCCACCCAGGTTGAGAGGGTTGTTAAGAAGGCGCACGGTGTGTTAGCTTTTATTGGTAGAGGGATTGAGTTTCAGAGCCATGAGGTCATGTTGCAGCTGTACAAAACTCTGGTGCGGCCGCATTTGGGGTATTGCATGCAGTTCTGGTCGCCGCATTGTAGGAAGGATGTGGAAGCATTGGAAAGGGTGCAGAGGAGATTTACCAGAATGTTGCCTGGTATGGAGGGAAGATCTTATGATGGAAGGCTGAGGGACTTGAGGCTGTTTTCGTTAGAGAGAAGAAGGTTAAGAGGTGACTTAATTGAGGCATACAAGATGATCAGAGGATTAGATAGGGTGGACAGTGAGAGCCTTTTTCCTTGGATGGTGATGTCTAGCACGAGGGGACATAGCTTTAAATTGAGGGGAGATAGATATAGGACAGATGTCAGAGGTAGGTTCTTTACTCAGAGAGTAGTAGGGGCATGGAATGCCCTGCCTGCAACAGTAGTGGACTCTCCAACACTAAGGGCATTCAAATGGTCATTGGATAGACATATGGACGATAAGGGAATAGTGTAGATGGGCTTTAGAGTGGTTTCACAGGTTGGTGCAACATCGAGTGCCGAAGGGCCTGTACTGCGCTGTAATGTTCTATGTCTATAAGCATACAGGAGGGTAGTTCTACTCAGTAGATAAGATGTGTGGAGAGATCAGTTCAGATATAAGAGGGTCATTTAGTTTTGAAGAAAGAAGTTACATTTTCTATTCCAATTTAACGGAACCGTCCCACAATCTAGGGAATTTTGGATAATTAAAACCAATGCAGCAACTATCTCACTAATCATTTCTTTCAAGATCTTCGGGTGAAATCCATCCAGATCAATGGATTTGTCATCCTGCAGACCCAACAATTTGCTCAAACCATTTCCCATGTGATTGTAATTCTCCTGTGTTCCTCCAACTCTTCCATTTCCCGATTTACCGCTATTTCTGGAATGTTACTTATAGTGAAGGTAGATGCAAAATACCTGTTTAATTAGTCCACCATTGCCCTACTTTCCATTATCAATTACCCAGACATAATTCTATTGGATGAATGCTCACTTTATTAACTCTTTTCTTATTTAAATATCAAACTCTTACTGTCCGCCTTTCTATTACTAGATAGCTTTCACTCGCACACTAGTTTTCACCTCCTTGTCAATCATTTTGTCATTGTTTGCAGTTCTTTAAATTCTTCCAACCTTCGCCTTTGCAACCTGTGAGTTACCTTATGGTCACCAAGGGAAGGTCAGGACCACTATGGAGCCCTTGGCCCAACAGGTCTTGCCAGATTTGCACTCGGCCCTGGGCACACACCCTGGTTGGCTCCATCAAGATTTGGGCGACATGAAGACAAAGCACCTTGGCATCGCTAGGTGCACCATCTCCTGCAGGAGTCAGCGCAAGGTCCTCAGGCACCCACTGGGAGGATGAGTGTCAGTCGGACACCCTGGGGACCTCCACTCCAAGGGTTTGCAGCACCATTTGCCTGTGACCGTGACCACTCCAGCTACTCAGGCTGCCGAGGGTCACTGGGGCCTCCGAGGCCTTGGGCCACCAGGGGGCGAACACCAAGGTCATTGCAGGCATCAGGATGTACCAGTCAACAGCCTGCATCCAACACTGCTGCAGAGGTCATAGCTGCACCCAAACATAGCGGTAGGGTTAGGAAAATATATCATTGTAAAGAAATTGCACGTTTGTGAATAAAAACGTTTTATGGTTTTGTCAGCTGAAAGTGTTGTGAATTTGTAGATAGGAATCCTCTTATGTCAAGGTTTAGCTCTCGTCGCACTGAGTGAGAACGTCCCACTCTAAGGTGATCATAAATGTCATGTCAGCCTCAGTTGAACTACTCTCCACACCCTTGTGCGACATCAGGGAGATGTGTTTAAATCTTTATTTTAGGGGTATTATCTCCCTTCTTCCTCACAAATTAACATTGAATGAGGATAACTCATCAGCATTGATACTGTAGCAGCATTTGTGTCCCCTAGGAGGCAGTGCCAGAACACACACGATGTATGGACGGAGGAGACCCCTAGAAAGGCCCTCATCCCTGTCGTGGCGGTGTTTGCATCATTAGATGGTGGCCAAGCGGCAAGTCTTCTCTTGCATTGCTCTTTTTCCTCAGGGACTCTCAGTTCCCAGAGTGAGCGCAGGGCATCGCAAACCAAAGCCATGGCCTTGCAGTTCATAAAGCCCGAAGACGCAAGTGTGAATGCTGGACTTGTTCTCGCATGGTTGGGCTTGTCCTGAGATAAAAGAAAGTGACACTGAGGGCTAGGAGAGATATGACGATATGTTCTTGCCCTTCCTGGAACCTGGCAGCAATTAAAGTATCACGGGCACGTCTCCCATGTCTTCCTTCGTCCGTAGCGTCATAGTGCCCATACTAACGCTGAGCAGCCTCCTGAGCCTTCCAATGAGCTCGCAACCTCCTTCACTTCCTTTCTCCACTGCCGTCCATAGTGCCCTCATGCCCTCCCCCCCCCCCCCCCCCCCCCCCCCACCACCACTGCCCTCGTACAGCCCATCTTTTCATAGCCCCCCCCCTCCCATGAGTTCTTCACCGACCCCCCCACCATCAAAATGCTTGTCTGTCAAAGTGCGATTCGGCATGGGTACTGCAGCATCGTGCTGTTCCTGCGGAAAAGGCTGGCCAGGAGCAGGAACAGTCCAACTCAACAGCTGCAGCAGTGTGGCGTTCAACATAACGAGAACAGCACAGTGCTTTGCCAGATAGCCTCTATATGTGTTATGGGCCAGGGTTTAGAGAACCCCAAAGTCTATCATGGAGTTCACCTAACCCACAACTTTTATTAGATTGTGGTATGGGGAGCACACGGCCCACTCTACAGGTGTGGTACAGCAAAAATGGAAAAGTATTTTTTTTAAAGCCAAACAATGTTTATTCTATGAACTCAAGTTAACCTTTTTAAAACATACAGTGAACATCTTAGCAACCATTAATGCAAATGCCACCCCCTTAAGAATACAACACTAAGTAATCCTTAATAAATTCCCAAACAACATCCAGAAGACAAAAGACCCTTTTAACACAAAGATCAGGTTTAAATTCATTATTGAGAACAGTTATAAATCTGAATTCACTAAATGATCAAGAGATAGTCTTTACATGGCAGAGAGATCAACATTACACCTTCTCTGGCTGGCTGCAGCTCCAACACTGAAACGAAACCAAAAAAACCCAGACATACCCAAGCTTTTCTCAAAGTGAAACTAAAAGCTGACAGACAGCCCAGCTCCACCCACACTCTGACATCATTGCAGTAATAAACACCCATTTTTTAAAGCTACACCTACTACAGTTATTCTATAAAAACACCCATTTCTTAAAGGTTACTCTCACATAACATATGTCACACTCCCCTCAAAGTGGCAAGAGAATTGAGGTCCAGCTTGTGCATGCCACTCATTTCCAAACGGGGTTTGACGCTGACGTAATTTCCCACTGGAGTGACACAAGATTGGAAGGCGTGAGGAAATTGCGGAGAGCAGCTGTTTTAATGAGCAGTCACGAGAGTTAAATGAATGCAAAGGGTGTTCACGCCAGTCAGCAGCGGGAGAATTGGGAGCATTGCAAACTGATTTTATGCCTGTAGGTGTTTTTTTGCCTGCGCTCCGTTCTCCCACTCCCACCTGCCATGAATCTCACCATGGATGGGATGGGAAATTTCTGTGCAAAGTATTTGAAACAGTCCGACTGGTCGATTCTGGTGGCCAAGCTCCATATGAGCATCCCCCCACCCTGTTTCATCTAAACGGCATCAACATATCCTTCCACTCCTTTGTTCCATGTGTGCAGATTTCCCCCAAATTCAACTTTGCTCTTCATCTCTGTCGTCAAAAGCTCGACATCCCCACCAATCTGAGTTCCTTTGGAATTCGCTAACGGATTTGTTGGCCACTATATTATAGTTGGGCGGCACGGTGGCACAGTGGTTAGCACTGCTGCCTCACAGCTCCAGGCCCCAGGTTCAATTCTGGCCTTGGGTGACTGTCTGTGTGGACTTTGCACTTTCCAAGAATCATAGATTCCCTACAGTGCAGAAGGAGGCCACTCAGCCCATCAAGTCTGTACCGATCCTTGCTCCGACAGAACACCCTACCTAAGCCCAATGCCTCACCCCTATCACCGTAACCCCACCTTAGCTTTCGACAATATTAGCATGGCCGGTACACCTAATCTGCACATCTTTAGACTATGGGAGGAAAGCTGAGCACCCGGAGGAAACCCACGCAGACACGGGAGAAAGTGCAAACTCCACAGAGTCACCTGATGTCGGAATTGAACCCGGGTACCTCCCACAGTCCAAAGATGTGCAGGTTAGGTGGATTAGCCATGCTAATTTGCCCCTTAGCATCCAAAAGGTTAGGTGAGGGTTACTGGATTACGGGCATAGGGTGGAAGCATGGGCTTAAATAGTGTGCTCTTTCCAAAGGTCATTTCAGACTAGATGGGCTGAATGGCCTCATTCTGCATTGTAGGGATTCTATTCTATTCTCTCTATGGACCATCGTCCTGGCCTCCGCCGCAAGTGAAACATTTTCTTTGGGTTTATCCTGTCAAGCTATTCATAATCGTAAAATCCTATCAGAGTCTTCCCTTTTCGAGAGAAAACGGCCCCAATTACAATTCGAGGCAACTTTGGCAAATGAGCTGCAAGAGGAATGTAAATTTAGAGCATGCCCTCAGCAAAATCAATTATTCACAGGACTGATATAGAAAAGTGCTGATTTGTATTCCTTGAAGACTTTGAGTCTGAATCTGGAATCGCATTTAGGAATTGCTAGGTTCAAATTGGATGGGACCCCACGAATGAACTTTTAGATTTAAATCAGCAGAGCATGTAGTCAAGGGATAAATAATTGAGACAGACTAAATGTTGCAAAATTAGATCTCCAGAACAAGCACTGGATAATGTGTAATTGTTTCTCCTTTTGCCTTCCCCTAACCCATAAAGAAATCTACTGGCGAGTGATGTCTTGGGTTTATGTTACAGGATGACTAATATCATTATTGTAAACTAACTTTATTAAGAGCCGTGATGTGGAGATGCTGGCGTTGGACTGGGGTGAGCACAGTAAGAAGTCTTACAACACCAGGTTAAAGTCCAACAGGTTTGTTTCAAACAGGAGCTTTCGGAGCACTGCTCCTTCCTCAGGTGAATGAAGAGGTGGGTTCCAGAAACATATATAGACAAAGTCAAAGATACAAGACGATACTTTGAATGCGAGCATTTGCAGGTAATTTGGATCTCGGGATCTGTAAAGACTTAATAACCTGCAAATGCTCGCATTCAAAGTATTGTCTTATATCTTTGACTTTGTCTATATATATGTTTCTGGAACGAAAGGGAAAATGCTGGAAAATCTCAGCAAGTCTGGCAGCATCTGTAGGGAGAGAAAAGAGCTAACGTTTCGAGTCTGATTACTCTTTGTCAAAGCCAATATGTTTCTATATGTTTCTGGAACCTACCTCTTCATTCAGCTGAGGAAGGAGCAGTGCTCAGAAAGCTAGTGATTTGAAACAAACCTGTTGGACTTTAACCTGGTGTTGTAAGACTTCTTATTTTATTAAGAGCAGAACATGGACACACATTTCAGGCCTACAGGCTGGTTTCAACTTACATTTTGATGTACTATTTGACCCTGAGGCCATGACCCTGCGAAACACTAAGTAACACTGGAATCCACTACTCAAGCCAATATATCAAAATTGAGTCCTGTGACCCTGTTAAGGTTATCTTTTTACACAGATCTGATTTCTTGCCTATCGCCGGTATAGCTCCGTACATGCCAATCAAGGGAATTTTCAAAAGCTCACCAGAGTGCTGGAGGAAAGGCAGCTGTGACGGAGTCATGGGGCCAGTCTGGAAATTCCAGGTGAGGTAGGGGGCAGGAAGGGGTTGGTTAAAGTGCAGTTGGGTCTTCATCCATGCGTGTCTCTTTTCCTCATTTTGTCTTATGAAGAGAGATTGAGCAGTTTACATCTATACTCATTGGAGTTTAAAAGAACAAAGAACAAAGAAAATTACAGCACAGGAACAGGCACTTCGACCCTCCCAGCCTGCGCCGATCAAGATCCTGCATCTAAACCTGTCAGCTATTTTCCAAGGATCTACTTCCCTCTGTTCCCCACCTGTTCATATATCTGTCCAGATGCATCTTAAATGCTGCTATCGTGCCCGACTCTACCATCTCCGCTGGCAAAGCGTTCCAGGCACCCACCACCCTCTGCGTAAAAAACTTTCCATGCACATCTCCCTTAAACTTTCCCTCTCTCACCTTGAAATTGTGACCCCATGTAATTGACACCCCCACTCTTGGAAAAAGCTTGTTGCTATCCACCCTGTCCATACATCTCATAATTTTGTAGACCTCAATCAGGTCCCCCCTCAACCTCCGTCTTTCCAACGAAAACAATCCTAATCTACTCAACCTTTCTTCATAGCTAGCAACCTCCATACCAGGCAACATCCTGGTGAACCTCCTCTGCACGCTCTCTAAAGCAACCACATCCTTCTGGTAATGTGGCGACCAGAACTGCATGCAGTATTCCAAATGTGGCCTAACCAAAGTCCTATACAACTGTAACATGACCTGCCGACTCTTGTACTCAATACCCCGTCCGATGAAGGCAAGCATGCTGTATGCCTTCTTGACCACTCTATCGACCTGCGTTGCCACCTTCAGGGTACAATGGTCCTGAACTCCCAGATCTCACTGTACATCAATTTTCCCCAGGACTCTTCTGAGGAAATGAATAAATGAATATGATAAAATTAGAATTATTAGTTAAGATAGGATAGATGGTAGGGCCGGTCCGATGTTAGTAGGGCCGGTCTGATGGTCGTGAACTCACAGACAAAGGACAAAGAGATTTAGCCAAAGCCTGTTTGAAACTATCGGGGGATGGGAACCTCATGGTGAGCAAGGTGAAAAGGATGCTGGGGTTACAATGCAAAGTGACCAATTAGGATATAGGGCCAGGTCAGGAGGTGTATAGAATGACCAATGGGAAGCTTATATGTGAATCTTACTGTGATTTTGAATATATCAGCAGAAGTTTCTTTGTATACTTTCTCTTTAGTCCTGGTGTCTACAGAAGACAGTATGTGTGTCCTGTAGCTCTATGGATTGATGCAGCCTTGCAAGTTAGTTATTATTAAATGATATGATACCTGCAAATCCATCTCAGATTTTATTGAATCTAGACTGACAGCAAATTAACCAGGAATCTACACTTCCATTGACCATATAGACCGCTCTTGAATTAGATCTTCCAAAATGCATCACCTAGCATTTGCCTGGATTGAACTCCATCTTCCATTTCTCTGCCCAACTCTCCAATCTATCTATATTTTGCTGTATTCTCTGACAGTCCTCCTCGTTATCTGCAACTCCACCAATCTTAGTATCATCTGCAAACTTGCTAATCAGACCACCTATACCTTCGTCCAGATCATTTATGTATATCACAAACAACAGTGGTCCGAGCACGGATCCCTGTGGAACACCACTAGTCACCTTTCTCCATTTTGAGACACTCCCTTCCACCACTGCTCTCTGTCTCCTGTTGCCCAGCCAGCTCTTTATCTATCTAGCTAGTACACCCTGAACCCCATACAACTTCACTTTTTCCATCAACCTGCCATGGGAAACTTTATCAAACGCAAGGCAAATGAGAGGAGATCAAATGGAAAGCTTGAATAGATTGGGCCTGTACTCATTGGAGTTTAGAAAATGAGAAATGATCTGATTGAAATATGAATGGCTTTGAGGAGGTTTTACAGGTTAAGTGTTGAGAGGATGTTTCGCCTTGCAGGAGGTGTCTAAGTATCCCCAAATACACAACCTCAATTCCCTTATCTGGAATGAGGCGAGCATGTCAGGAGATCTCAGAATCAAGTGACAAGTCTGACTGCAGTAACTACAGACGGGTTTCCCTGCTGCTGGCCGTCATGAGTCCTCCCTAATTACCCGTCTCCCTGTCGCTGACCCTGTAGGAGGCTGAGTATCCTTACCTTCCCAGAGTCCTCCCAGAGTCGGAATGTGGATTCACCCACTAAGGGGATCAATGGACATTATCTTCACCGCTTGGCAACTTGAATAGAAATGCAGGGATCAGCGCCAATCCTTGTACATGGCCTTCTTTGACCTCATAAAGGTCTTCAACTCTGTCAATCTCGAGAGAGTATGGCGCGTCCCCCCTTCATTTCGGCTGCCTCCACGGTGACAAGCAATCTATAATGCTGACCAACGGCCTCACCACAGACCCATTGGGGTCAAACAAGACTGTGTCTTCACACTGACGCTCTTCTCGATCTTCCTGACTGCAATGATCCATCTCACCCTCAGTAAGCTCCTTGCTGGAGTTGACTTAAATTACAGAACAAAGGCAATCTGTTCAACCTTCACCATCTGCAGGCCAGATCCAAAGTCACCCATCCTCTTCCGTTGAACTATAGCATGCAAACGCTGCTTCTGTCTGTGCACAGACTCAGAGCGCCAAGCCAACATCAACACCTTCACCGAGGCAATATGAGAGCATGGGCCTCACCCTAATAACCCATAAGACAAAGGTCCTCTACCAACCTGCTCACCACAAAGCACAGCTATCAAAATCCACGATGAGGCTTTGGACAACTTTTGAATCCTTGGGAGCCCACTGTCAATAAAGATTACATCGAGGACGAGTACTCTTCAGTGTGCCAACACAGCCTTTGGTCACCTGAGAATGAAAGTGTTTGAAGACCAGCACTTCAAACCCAGGATCAAGCTCATGATCTACAGAGCAATAGTGATGCTCACCCTCCGACAGGGTTCAGGGATGTAGACTATGTACAGCGGACACCTCAGTGCTGCCAGAGCAAGATCCTGCAAAGACATTGGCAAGGTAGGTAAACTGACATCAGTGTTCTAACTCAGGCCCATATCCCCAGCTTCAAATCATTGGCCATGCTCCATCAGATCCGCAGGGCGGGTCACATTGCACATGGCCTGACATGAGACTCCTGAAACAAGCACTCTACAAAGTTTTGACATAGCAATTAAACCCCAGGAGGGCAGAGGAGACGCCCGCAAAGTCTCCTTGAAAAAGTACAACATCCCCAGCAACACTTAGGAATCCCTGGCCCTCTAAGTGGAGGAAAAGCATTCAGGAAGGAGCTGAACACCTCAGGGTGAATTCTCCGCTGGTGGGATTCTCCAGTCCGCCAGCAGCGCAGCTCCGCCCGCGGGTTTCTGGCACCGTGGGCTGGCCGCAATGGGAAATCCCATTGGCTGGCTCCAGGAACAGAGAACCCATTGCCGACGATGGCACATCACCGAGGAACGCGCGGCTGGGGAGGCAGAGAATTCATCCCCTCAAGTTTCATCGCCGAGAGCAAGCCGATGCCAAGTATGACAACCAGGATACCCCACCCATCCACTCCTCCAACGACCTGTGACAGAAGCTGTACATCGCGCGTTGGACTCCTCTGTCACCTAAGAACTCAATTTTAATGGGAAGCAAGTCATCCTCCACCCGGAGGGACTGCCTGAGAAGGAGAGAAGGCCTCACACATTTAAGATGGAGATGAGAAGGAATTTCTTCTCTCAGAGGGTTGTTAGTCTTTGGAAATCTCCACTCAAGCGACTAGAAGAGGCTGGATCATTGAATATATTCAAGGTTGAATTAAACGATTTTTGATCGACAAAGAGAAAATGATTATGGGCAGTAGGAAGGAAAGTGCAGATGAGGGGATTGTCAACCATGATCTTATTGAATGGCAGAGCAGATGTGATGGGCCAAATGGCCTACTCCAGCTCTTTTTCCTTATTAAAATATCTTCTAAATCATGGGGCTTCCAAAGAAAGTAACCCCCTCAGTAGCACAATACAGTCAGCCTTGAATTCTGTGCTCAAAACTCAAGAGTATTATTTGAACCCAGAACGTTCTGAACCAAGATGAGTATGCTGCCAAGTGAGCCACAGCTGACACCTGCAGCCCAACAAGGATCAGGAACGAGAGGGCACAGATTTTAGGTGATTTGCAAAAGAAGCAACTGTGATGTGAGAAAAAAAAAACATTATCACCCAGCGTGTGGTTTGGGTCTGGAATGCACTGCCAGGAAGTGTGGTGAAGAATGGTTCAATCGAGGCATTTAAGAGGTCATGAGATGGTTAGTTAAATATAAACAATTTGTAAGGCGGGAGAATGACACTAGGACGTGATGCTCATTCGGAGAGCTGGTGCAGACACAATGGGCTGAATGGCCTCCTTCTGTGCCTTAACAATTCTGTGACCCTGTGACAATAACTACTTATATTCACGCGGGGCTGGTTTAGCACACTGGGCTAACTCGCTGGCTTTTAAAGCAGACCAAGGCAGATCAGCAGCACGGTTCAATTCCTGTACCAGCCTCCCCAAACAGGTGCCAGAATGCGGCGACTAGGGGCTTTTCACAGTAACTTCATTGAAGCCAATAAGCCATTGAAGACAATAAGCGATTTTCATTTCATTTCATTTTTTTCACAGCAGCTTTTGTACAATGTCCAAAGGAGCTACCGAGGAGTATTCCCAGAAAATATCTGACACAATGCCTGGTAAGAGATATTAGCGCAGATGCCCGAAAGCTTAGTCAAAGTACTTGGTTTTAAGGAATGTCGTAATGGAGGAGAGAGAAGAAGGGGAAACGTTTCGCGAGATCATTCCAGAGATTAAAGTTTAAGAAACTGAAGGCAGAGAAACCCGGGAATGCACAAGAGGCCAGAATTGGAGATTCCCGAGATCGGATGACTGGAGCGCTGGAGAACGTTACATCGGGTGGGTTGAGGTTCGAACACAAAATTGAGGGAGAGGATTCTCCGTCGGCCGAAGTGGAAATGGGGAAAGGCGATTGGGCCGTGAACCGGTTTGGACGCCGAAATCGTGGCGGACGGCAGGTTCACGCCAAACCGCGACTTTCTGTCGCCTCGACAGTGGCGTCAGTGTGTTCCACTCCACATGTCCAGTCAATCCCATTTTCATATCATTACCGGGCTTGACCCGCTATTCTCCGGGGCCTCCTCGATTCCTGACAGTGAGGTTCGCCTGTGCTTTTAAAATCGGGTGACAGTCGCCGTGGCTGCGGATGGGGAGAGAGGGGGTGTGAGATATGTCCAACATCGCCATAGTGTGCTGACAGCTGTGCTACTGACTGGGGGGTTTTGTGCCAGGGCCGGGGAGAGTAGCGAGGTGGGGGGGGGGGGCCAGGAGGTGGGTCGTGAGGTTGGGGTGGACAGAGATTGAATACCATTGCCGCAGGCGGCAAGGCAGCCATGCAGTTGCTCACGCTGCCGACTGCCCAGTGCGAACTTAGCGCCACGGGATGTATGGGCACCACCCAGGCCACCCCCCCAGGTGACTTCTGGCCCCAGCCGACCCATCAATGGGATGGGTGCGCACCTGCGCAACCAGTGCCATCTTGTTGGCTGGGATGATGTGTGTGGGGAGTGAAGTGTGTATACACGCTGCAGGCTGTGAGCCTCCCGAGCGTCAATCACGAACTCTGCGAATCCCGTACCATTTTCCATTGGAATCGCTTGTGTTTGACATGGCGTCTGTGCAAACCCCTCACTGGTTAGTGAATGGGTCCAGGTGTGACACAAGTTTTATGTCGGAGACGTCCACCAACCTGCCCTTGCCTCAACACTGAGGGCAAGATTTTCCGATTTTGAGGCTATATCTGGAGACTGTGTCCAGTCTTACGCTGAAAAAGTCAGCGCCGCCCCTGCAGCGATGCTCCGCCCCATGATAGTCCTCCATGGGGGACTAGCAGCCGCACCATGTAAAACCCCAGGCATTCCCGCCAGAAACGTACGGATAATTACCGGGTCCATAGCCGCGCATGTGCATGGCGACGCCCTGCAGCGGGTGCACCGTACAACATGGCGCCAGCCGCTGTGGACCAGGCCTACCAATCCCCCCAGCCCCCTCCGAACCCCCACCCGGACAGCGGAACGGCTCCCCCCGCCCCCGACTGTGGTGGCGCTGGACACAGTCCGCAGCCGCCACGCGAGGTTGACGAAAACTCAGAGCACAAGCGATCCACGCCGCCGGGTAGTCGGCCCATCGGGGGCGGAGCATCCGGGGAGGGCCTTCAGGCGCAGCCCCCGATTTCACCGTCGAAAGGGATTCTCCGCCCAATCGCCGAATGCGGTTTGGGCGTCGGCAAGGGGTGAATCCCGCCCAATGTCTCAGGAACGGAGGAGTATCCTGCCCGAGAACTTTAGAATGGAGAATTTCCCAGTCCTGAAACGAATATGAAAGTTGCCATAGTCATCATGGACCAAAGGCTGCTTTCCTCTTTTGAGAGAGAGCTGACTGGTGAGTGATTTAACTGGAGGGTCACCACACTTCAGTCAAGGGGAAAGGTTCAGGAGATAACCTCAGGGATATCCTCAGCCAGGACAGGAACTGAACCACCATTGTTAACAATTGTCTACATCACAAAGCAGCTATCCAGCCAAGTGAGCTAACAGTTTAGTGCGATGATGCCACCTACAGTAATAAAGTGCACTGGCACAATGCAGTATCTACGGCAGGAATGTGCTGTTAAAATATAACATTCAGACTTCCGGTTGCGGCTATGACCAGCTAAGTCGCACGTTTGGCTGCTCCTGCTACAAAGGTGTTTTCGGGCCGATTGGAGGGCCCCAACGGCGCTGTAAGGACAAATCCCGGTGGGGGAAGGCTCCCTGAAGAGAACCAGACCAACTTTATGGTCGGTACCCGGAGTGGGGTGGTAAAGAGAGCAACAGCAGCTCCCAAAAAAAAGCGGGGGAAGAAGACCAAAATGGCGGCCGGTGGTGCACCCGAGGAATGGAGGAAATGGGCGGAGGAGCAGCAGGCCGCTCTCCTGCGCTTCTTTACGGAGCTGAAAATGGAGCTCTTGGAGTCAATGAATGCGACGACCACCAGGCTGATGGGAGCCCAGGCGACCCAAGAGGCGTCGATTCGGGAGCTGCAACAGGAGATGACTGCGAGGGAGGAGGAGGCCACGGTCCTCGTGGGAAAGGTAGAGGTGCACGAGGCACTCCACCTGAAATGGCAGAGCCGTTTTGAGGAGCTGGATACCCGAATGAGGCGGAAGAACCTGAGGATCTTGGGCCTGGCAGAAGGCCTGGAGGGGTCAGACCTCCCGGGATATGTAGCAGAAATGCTGAGCTCCCTGATGGGGGCAGGGGCCGTCCCTTCGCCCCTGGAGCTGGAAGAGGCCTACAGGGTCATGGCTAGGAGGCCAAGAGCAAATGAGCCCCCGAGGGCGGTGCTGGTGCGGTTCCAGCGACTCAGCGACCGTGAGAGAGTGCTGGAGTGGGCCAAGAGGGAAAGGAGCAGCAAGTGGGAGAATTCGACGGTGAGGGTCTACCAGGACTGGAGTGCGGAGGTGGCAAAGCGGCGGGCCCGGTACAACCGGACGAAGGCGGTGCTACATGCAAAACGGGTCAGGTTCGGAATGCTGCAGCCAGCGCGCTTGTGGGTCACCTACAGGAACCAACACCACTATTTTGAGTCCCCAGAGGAGGCGTGGGCCTTTGTACAGGAAGAGAAACTGGACTCGAATTAGACCCAGGGGATACTTGGCGGCCGCAGCCGCTCGGGTACTTTCAGCTGAATTCTCTGTTTGGATTTTGAACTCTTGCTGTGGTTTTTCTTCTGATGTTTTTTCCCCCTTTGCCAACTTCCCTTAGTTATTGTTATTGTGGTTATTCATGGTTATTTATGGTTATTTATGCTGTTTGGTAGAGGGCGACTGTTATGTACATTGTTATTTGTTATTTATCTGTTATTTATAATGTTAAGTTGGGGAGGCGGGACGGGGGGGGAGAGCAGATCGGGGATATGGGCTCCTAGGGGGGGTTCTTACAGGCATGGACGGGGACGGGGGTGGAACTGAAGATGGCGGGGTGGGGTGTGGCAGGGCGAAAGCGCGGGCTTTCCTCTGTTTTCCCGCGCGCGGGGCAGAGGAGGGGGAGGGGAGGAGTGCGGGGCGTGGCTAGCAATGGCGACCTTTCCCGCGCTGGAGCGGGGCCAGGGAGGAGTGGCAAGGGGGGGGAGGCCCCCCCCCCCCCCCCCGAGCCGGGGGGAGTCGGAGTGTGGCAGGAGCAGCCGGGTCAGCGTGAACCAGCTGACTTACGGGAGTACAATGGAGGGTACATCGCGGCTAGGAGGGGTCCTAGCCTGGGGGGGAGGGGGGTTAGGGAGGGACACCGGGTTGCTGCTGAAAAGACCAGAAACGAGAAGTGGAGGACTGGAGAGGTGGGGGGAGGGGGACATCGCCATGGGGAGCGGGTCAGAAGGGGAGGGTCGACCCGGGGCGAGCAGGGAACAGGACATGGCTAATCGGCAGGGGAGGGGGGCGGGTCGTCCCGCGACCCGGCTGATCACTTGGAACGTGAGGGGGTTGAATGGGCCGGTCAAGAGTTCAAGGGTATTCTCACACCTGAAGGGACTGAAGGCTGATGTAGCAATGTTACAGGAGACCCATTTGAAGGTAGGGGACCAGGTTCGCCTGAGAAGGGGGTGGGTGGGACAGGTGTTCCACTCTGGATTGGACGCAAAGAACCGGGGGGTGGCGATTCTGGTGGGAAAGAGGGTGTCGTTCGTGGCGGAGGAGGTGGTGGCGGATAAGGAGGGTAGGTATGTGATGGTGAAGGGTAAGCTGCAGGGGGAGAAAGTGGTGATGGTCAACGTATATGCCCCGAACTGGGATGACGCGGGTTTTATGAGGCGCCTATTGGGCCTCATTCCGGGACTGGAGGCAGGGGGCTTGATCATGGGGGGGGACTTTAACACAGTGCTGGACCCCGGGCTAGACAGATCGAGCTCAAGGACCAATAGGAGGCCGGCAGCGGCAGAAGTGCTGAGGGGGTACATGGAGCAGATGGGAGGAGTAGACCCATGGAGGTTTGGTAGGCCGAGGGCGAGGGAGTATTCCTTTTTCTCCCACGTCCATAGAGTGTACTCCAGAATCGATTTCTTCGTGTTGAGCAGGGGGCTGATCCCGAGGGTACGGGAAGCTGAGTACTCGGCCATTGCGATCTCTGATCATGCACCACATTGGGTGGATGTGGAAATGGGGGAGGCGCGGGACCAGCGCCCGCTGTGGCGGCTGGATGTGGGGCTGTTAGCGGACGACGAGGTGTGTAAAAGGGTCCGGAAGAGCATTGAGAGCTATCTGGACTTGAATGACACGGGTGAGGTGCAGGTGGGGATGGTCTGGGAGGCCCTGAAGGCAGTGATCAGGGGAGAGCTGATCTCCATAAGGGCGCACAGAGAAAGAAAGGAGAGGCAGGAGAGGGAGAGGCTGGTGGGGGAGCTATTGGAAGTGGATAGGAGATATGCGGAGGCACCAGAGGAGGGGCTGCTGGGAGAACGGCGCAGCCTGCAGGTCAAGTTCGACCTGCTGACCACCAGGAAGGCAGAGACGCAGTGGAGAAGGGCATAGGGCGCGGTTTATGAGTATGGGGAAAAGGCGAGCAGGATGCTGGCACACCAGCTTCGCAAACGAGATGCGGCTAGGGAGATTGGGGGAGTGAAGGAGAGGGGCGGGAAGGTAGTGCAGAAGGGGCAAGAAGTGAACGGGGTCTTCAGGGATTTTTACAAGGAGTTGTATCGGTCTGAGCCGCCGACGAGGAGAGGGGGAATGGAGGACTTCCTAAACAAATTGAGGTTCCCAAGGTCCAGGAGGGGCTGGTAGAAGGGCTGGGGGCGCCAATAGGGCTAGAGGAGCTAGTCAAGGGAATAGGTCAGATGCAGGCGGGGAAGGCGCCGGGGCCAGATGGGTTCCCGGTGGAATTCTATAAGAAAAATGTGGACTTGGTGGGACCGGTACTGGTACGAGCCTTTAATGAGGCGCGAGAGGGGGGGGTTCTGCCCCCGACAATGTCGCAGGCTCTGATCTCCCTGATATTGAAGCGGGATAAAGACCCCGTGCAGTGCGGGTCCTACAGGCCTATCTCGCTTCTGAACGTGGATGCCAAGTTGCTGGCAAAGATCCTGGCAGCTAGAATAGAGGATTGTGTGCCAGGGGTAATCCATGAGGACCAGACGGGGTTCGTGAAGGGGCGGCAGCTCAACACGAACGTGCGGAGATTGCTGAATGTAATTATGATGCCGGCAGTGGAGGGGGAGGCTGAGATAGTGGTAGCGCTGGACGCGGAGAAGGCATTCGATAGGGTGGAGTGGGAGTACCTGTGGGAGACGTTGGAACGGTTTGGGTTTGGGGAAGGCTTTATTAAGTGGGTGAAGCTGCTCTACTCGGCCCCCGACGGCGAGTGTAGTGACAAACGGGAGGAGGTCGGAGTATTTCGGGCTCCACCGAGGGACCAGGCAGGGATGTCCCCTATCCCCCCTACTTTTCGCACTGGCGATTGAACCGTTGGCGATGGCACTGAGGGGTTCAGGGGGGTGGAGAGGACTGACTAGGGGAGGGGGAGGAACATCGAGTATCGCTGTATGCGGATGATCTACTGCTGTACGTGGCAGACCCAGAAGGGGGAATGCCGGAGATAATGGAACTATTAGCAGAGTTTGGGGACTTTTCGGGGTACAAACTAAATTTGGGCAAAAGCGAGGTTTTTGTGATACACCCGGGGGACCAGGGAGAGGGTATTGGGAGACTCCCCTTCAAGCGAGCAGGAAAGAGCTTTAGGTACTTAGGGGTGCAGGTGGCAAGGAACTGGGGGACCCTCCACAAGTTGAACTTTTCCAGGCTGGTGGAACAGATGGAGGAGGAATTTAAGAGGTGGGACATGGTACCGTTGTCGCTGGCGGGGAGGGTGCAGTCAATCAAAATGACGGTCCTCCCAAGGTTCTTGTTTTTATTTCAGTGCTTGCCCATCTTCCTCCCTAGGGCCTTCTTCAAAAGGTGACGAGTAGCATCATGAGCTACGTGTGGGCGCATGGCACCCCAAGGGTGAGGAGGGTCTTTTTGGAGCGGAGTAGGGACAGTGGAGGGCTGGCACTACCCAATCTTTCGGGGTACTACTGGGCGGCAAATGTGTCAATGGTGCGCAAGTGGATGATGGAAGGGGAGGGGGCAGCTTGGAAACGAATGGAGAGGGCGTCCTGTGGCAACACAAGCCTGGGGGCCCTAGTAACGGCACCATGGCCGCTCCCCCCCACGAGGTACACCACGAGCCCGGTGGTGGCGGCCACCCTCAAGATATGGGGGCAGTGGAGGCGACATAGGGGGGAAATGGGAGGTCTGTTGGCGGCGCCAATAAGAGGGAACCATAGATTCATCCCGGGGAACATCGACGGGGGATTTCAGAGCTGGTACAGGGTGGGCATACGGCAGCTGAAGGACCTGTTTATAGAGGGGAGGTTTGCGAGCCTGGGAGGGCTGGAGGAGAAGTTTGAGCTCCCCCCGGGAAACATGTTCAGATATTTACAAGTGAAGGCATTTGCTAGACGGCAGGTGGAGGGGTTCCCCCTGCTCCCCAGTAAGGGGGCGAGTGATAGGGTGCTCTCGGGGGTCTGGGTCGGAGGGGGGAAGATATCAGACATCTACAAGATAATGCAGGAGGCGGAAGAAGCATCAGGGGAGGAGCTGAAAGCCAAGTGGGAAGGGGAGCTGGGAGAGCAGATAGAAGACGGGACGTGGGCGGATGCACTGGAGAAGGTCAATTCTTCCTCCTCGTGTGCGAGGCTGAGCCTCATTCAATTTAAGGTGCTGCATAGAGCTCACATGACGGGGACAAGGATGAGCCGGTTCTTTGGGGGTGAGGACAGGTGTGTCAGATGTCTGGGAAGCCCAGCGAACCATGTGCATATGTTCTGGGCATGTCCGGTGCTGGAAGGGTTCTGGAAGGGGGTGGCAAGGACGGTGTCGAAGGTGGTGGGGTCCAGGGTCAAACCAGGATGGGGGCTTGCGATCTTTGGGGTCGGGGTAGAACCGGGGGTACAGGAGGCTAGGGAGGCCGGAATACTGGCCTTTGCATCCCTAGTGGCTCGACGAAGGATATTAATTCAATGGAAGGACGTGAGGCCTCCAAGCGTTGAAACTTGGATTAACGATATGGCTAGCTATATTCAGCTAGAAAGGATCAAATTTGCCCTGAGAGGGTCGGTACAGGGATTCTCCAGGCGGTGGCAACCTTTCCTTGACTTTTTAGATCAGAGATAGACGTTCGGGGTCGTGGCAGCAGCAACCCGGGGGGGGGGGGGAGGGGGGGGGAGGGGGGGAGGGAGGGAGGGGGGGGGGGGGAGGGAGGGGGGGGAGGGGGGGGCAGCAAGGGTCGTGGGGGGACATGTACGACTGTAACGCGGGCAAGTCTGCTCGCTGCTCAGGTCTGAAACTGTAGGCTGCCTTGTTTGTTAAGGTTGCCTGGGGGGGGGGGGGGGGAGGACTGGTGCGCGCGATGAGGGCGGGCGAGGGAGGGACATTTGCCTAGAGGGATTGTGTTGTAAATAATTTAAAAATTAGTAGGGGTAAATGTTTGTATGGAAAAACTCTTTCAATAAAAATTATTTTTAAAAAAAAAATATAACATTCATGTCACGGCTGTGTGGGGAATCATGCTGAATCATGCGCTCACTTAACAAGCTGCTGGATTCTCTAATCTGTTGAATGTAAACAATTCGAGAATTTCAAATATGACAAAGGCGAGGGCGGTGACCTTGGACAGCGTTTGTCGTGGGCGAAAGCAGCGACGCGGTGGAAAATCCCGCGGGACCGCAGGAACGGGAATCTCGGCGAAGTGATCCCACACTCATATTTTCCCCGGTGATGCAATGAGGCTCCGTCTCAGATAGGTCAGGAGCCTCGCTTAAATTAATTTAAATTAATCAAAATGTATTTGTAGCGCATCCCCGCCATATAGAACATAGAACATAGAACAGTGCAGCACAGAACAGGCCCTTCGGCCCTCGATGTTGTGCCGAGCAATGATCACCCTACTCAAACCCACGTATCCACCCTATACCCGTAACCCAACAATCCCCCCATTAACCTTACTTTTTTTTAGGACATGTGTAGTCTTCAGTGACATTGGTTCTCAGATATCCGCAGGTTTATCAAGTGCCGGTGTGGTCCATGGGTCGGGAGATGCACCTCTGAGTGACGACTCTCTGGGATTCACCCTCTGCGTCTGGAGCAGGCCCTGTCACCCCTTCCTCTTGATAGTTCTGCTCCTGCCTTTGGCGAGCCATGTGCCGTTATTGATGTCTTCTTCTGCTTTCCTGTCTATGAGCGAGAAGTATGATAGTGAGATCACCACGCTCCATGTTCCTGACAGTCTCCTCACTGCAATATCAAAAAGGGAGATGTGACAGTTCGCATCAGTCTGCTATAAGGAGCAGTATTGATCCAGTCATCATATGAAACGGCCTTTCAAAGCCCACTGACTCATGTCCAAACTACAACATTGATACCTGGTTCATAATTCACATGCTGGTTGAGCAAGACCCCATACCACTCCCGCCCCACACCATGGCCGGGATTCTCTCGTACCCGGCGGGGCGGGGGGTCCCGGCGTGTTGGAGTGGCGTGAACCACTCTGGCGTTGGGTCGCCACAAAGGTGCGGACGTCTCCGCACCTTTAGGGGCCAAGCCTTCACATTGAGGGGCTAGGCCCGCGCCGGAGTGGTTCCCTCTCCGCCGGCTGGCATGAACGGCCTTTGGCACCACGCCAGCCGGGGCCAAAAGGACTTCGCCGGCCGGCGTAAGTCCGCGCATGCGCCGGAGCGTCAGCAGCTGCTGACGTCATCCCGGCATATGCGCAGGGGAGGGGGTCTCTTCCGCCTCTGCCATGGTGAAGACCATGGCGAAGGCGGAAGAAAAAGAGTGCCCCCATGGCACAGGCCCGCCTGCCGATCGGTGGGCCCCGATCGCGGGCCAGGCCACCGTGGGGGCACCCCCTGGGGTCAGATCGCCCCATGCCCCCCCCCCAGGACCCCGGCGACCGCCCACGCCGCCAATCCCACCGGTCAGGTAGGTGTTTTGATTCCCACCGGTGGGAGAGGCTTGAGAGCGGCGGGACTTCAGCCCATCGCGGGCCGGAGAATCGTTGCTGGGGGCCCGCCAACCGACGCAGCGCGATTCCCGCCCCCGCTGAATCTCGGGGGCCGGAGAATCCGGGACACGGCAGGGGCGGGATTGACGCCTGCCCCGGGCGATTCTCCGACCCGGCCGGGGGGGGGGGGGGGTCGGAGAATCCCGCCCCATATGTCGCTGGGTCACTCTGTGTGGAGTGTGCACATTTGCCCCGTCTTTGTGTGGATTTCGCCCCCACAGCCTAAAGATGTGCAGGGTAGGTGGATTGGCCACGTTAAATTGCCCCTTAATTGGAAAAAATGAATTGGGTACACTAAATTTGTTTTAAAAAAGGATTGTATTCGCTGGAGATCAGAAGAATGAGGGGGGAATCGCATAGAAACTTATAATATTCTAACAGGACTTGACTGGATCGAAGCGGGATGGATGTTCCCGATGGTGGGAGTGTCCAGAACCAGGGGACACGGGGTAGCCTATTTAGGACAGAGATGAGGAGAATTTCTTCACCCAGAGATTTCTGAACCTGTGAATTAGTTACCACAGGAAATAGTTGAGTCCAAAACATTGAATGGGTTTCAATAAGCAGTTGGATATAGCACTTTGGGCAATGGGGATCAAAGGCTATGGAGGAAAGGGGGATGAGGCTATTGAGTTGGATGATCAGCCATGATCATAATAAATGGCGGAGAGGGCTTGAAAGGCCAAACGCTGCTCCTATTTTTTTCTATGTTTCAATGAAAGGCGCTAAGACAATCCTGGGGAATTAAAGTCAGTGTGTGTATTTTGTTAATGGCAGACGAAGGAACTTGACGTTGCTTTCATGTGTTTATAACTAACAACACACGATGCTATTTCACAAGGAACACTCTCAAGGAGACCAGCGCTGCTTAATTGTTCTTCAATATTCATTATTCACAATTTAAAGTCGGGAGTGCAGTGAAGCAAGATTAACAAGTATTGAACAGAGTGTGTGAAATTTCTACGGTTAAATATATAGTTAAATCTCGAAGGGGTTCTCGACGAAAAGGAACTTTCGGTTGTTCCATTTCAAGATGAAGAAAATTCTGATCTCATTAATTAGAAGAAGCAAGAACCTTGACAGAACATGGGGAATTAAATTATTTACGCTTGCTAAAATAATGGAAACAGCTTATTAAAAAACAAGAACAGAGATCTGTCTCCCGACCCCAGGATCCTTGAGTTTCATTCCCCCAATGATATTTTGTTTTTCTGGCTATTCCGAGATGAAAGAGAAACATTGAAACATAGAAAATAGGGGCAAGAGGAGGCCATTCAGCCCTTCGAGCCTGCTACAACATTTATTATGATCACAGCTGATGTTCCCACTTTCCCTCGCCCCCCCCCCCCCCCCCCCCCCCGCAATATCCTTTGATCCCTTCAGCCCCAAGAGCGACATCTAAATCCTTCTTGAAAACATACAGGGCGAGATTCTCCGCACTCCCGACGGTGCGGAGAATAGCGTGGCTCGTAAAATTTTACGGCCACCTGTTCCGACACCCTCCCGCTATTCTCCGCCCCTCCCCCCCCCCCACGTCCAACTCCCGACACGAATCGCTGCCGCCGTTTTTTTACGGCCGGCAGCGATTCACAGCTGATAGATGGGCCGAGTTCCCAGCCCTTTACGGCTGTTTTTACGAACGGCAAACACACCTGGTCTGGCCGTTCGTAAAAACGGCCGTAAACACTCGCATTTTATAACCATGGCACCGATTGGCACGGCAGTACCACGGCCGTGCCAAGGGTGCTATGGGCCCGCAATCGGTGGGCACCGATCGCGGGCAGCGGGCCCGATGCCCGCGCACTATTTCTCCTTCCGCCGCCCCGCAGTATCCATTCGCGGGGCGGCTGAGGGGCAACCCGGCCCGCGCATGCGCGGGTTTCGCGCAAATGCACGATGACATCTTCCGCGCATGCGCGGGTTGGAGTCTTCCAATCCGCGCATGCGCGGCTGACGTCATATGACGCATCAGCCGGCGCTAACTCGGGCAAGCGGGCTTAACGAAATTCGTTTTGCCCGTGATGCCGGAGCTTACGGCGTCGGGCTGCTAGCCCCGACCGGGGACCAGAATCGGTTCCCGGTCGGGAAGGGGGGGGCTGGCGTCAAACCCGCCCGGGTTTGACGTCAGCCTTACGATTTCTCCCCATATGGGAGAATCTCGCCCACAATGCTTTGGCCTCAACTTTTATTTTTGTGGGAGAGGATTCCACTGGCTCACCACTCTCTTAGACTACGGCACCTAGTTCTGGACTCGCTGCCATCAGGCAGATTCTTCCCTGTCTACTCCTTTTAGAATTTGATTGGTTTCTATGAGATTCCTCCAAACTGTAGCGAATATAATCGTAACTGGCTCAAACTATCCTCATACATCAGTCCTGCCATGCCAGGAACCAGTCTGGTAAGCCTTCACTGCACTCCCTCCATAGCAAGAACATCCTTCCTCAGGGGGCGTGGCGGAGTGTTATTGTTGCTGGACAGGTAATGATCTGGGGGCCCTGGTTCAATTCCTATCACTGCAGGTGGTGGAATTTACAACTCACAAAATATCTGGAATTAAAAATCGAATGACCATGGCCGGGATTCTCCCCTACCCGGCGGGGTGGGGGTGTCGGAGTGGCGTGGTGGAATTCTCTGCCCCACTCCGCCGGCTGGCGTGAACGGCCTTTGGCACCATGCCAGCCGGGGCTGAAAGGACTTCGCCGGCCGGCGTACGTCTGTGCATGTGCCCAAGTGCCAGCAGCTGCTGACAACATATCGCAGCATGCGCAAGGGAGGGGGTCTCTTCTGCCCCGCCACGGTGAAGGCCATGGGGGGGGGGTCGGAAGAAAAAGATTGCCCCCCGGGTACAGGTCCGCCCGCCGATCGGTGGGCCCCAATCGCACGCCAGGACACCGTGGGGGCACCCACCAGGGCCAGATTGCCCCGCACCCCCCTCCCCCCAGGACCCCGGAGCCCACCCGTGCTGCCAATCCCGCCGGTACCAGAGGTGGTTTAAACTATGCCGGCGGGAAAGGCCTGTCAGTGGTGGGACTTCGGCCCATCGCGGGGCGAAGAATTGCCGCGGGGGGCCCGCCGACCGGTGCGGTGCAATTCCTGCACCCGCCAAATCTGTGGGGGGGGGGGGGGAATTCGGGAAATGGCGGGGGGGGGGGGGGGGGGGGGGGGGGCGGGGGCGGGATTGACGCCGGAGAATTCCGCCTCCTGATGCCATTGTTGTAAAAATATCCATCCAGATCACCCTTTAGGGAAGGATATCTGCCATCCTTACCTGTGGGTCTGGCCTTCATGTCACCCCAGAGCCACAGCTAACTCTGAAATGCCCTCTGAAATGGCCAACCAGCTGCTCAGTTGCATTCAACCACAACAAAAACACAGAAGAGGAATGAAACTAGACGGACCACCTGGCATCGACCCAGGCACCAGGATCGACAAATGGCAAACCCAGCCTGTCGACCCTGAAAACTCCTCCTTACTAACATGTGCCAAAGATGGGAGAGCTGTCTCACAGGCTAGTGAAGCAACAGCCTGACGTAGTCATACTCACAGAAGCAAACCTTACAGACAAATGTCCCAGACACCACTATCACCATCCCTGGGTATGTCCTGTCTCACCGGCAGGACAGACCCAGCATGGGTGGCGGCACAGTGGTATACAGTCGGGAAGGAGTTGTCCTGGGAGTCCAACATCGACTCTGGACCCCATGAAGTCTCATGGCTTCAGGTTAAACATGGGCAAGGAAATCTCTTGCTGATTACCACATACCGGCCACCATCAGCTGATGAATCAGGACTCCTCCATGTTGAACACCACTTGGAGGGAGCACTGGGCGTGGCAAGGGTGCAAAATATATTCTGGGTTGGGATCTTCAATGTCCATCCCCAAGAGTGGCTCAGTAATACCACCACAGGCAAAGCTGGCCGGGTCCTAAAGGACATAGCTACTAGACTGGGACTGCAGCAGGTAGCGAAGGAACCAACAAGGGGGAAAAACATACTTGACCTCTTCCTCACCAAGCTACCTGCTGCAGATGCATCTGTCCATGACAGTATCGGTAGATGTGACCACTGCACAGTCCTTGTGGAGACAACGATATCCTCCATGTTGTGTGGCACTACCACCATGATAAATGGAATAGACTTTGAACAGGTCCAGCAACTCAAGACTGAGGATTCATGAGGCCATCAGCAGCAGCAGAATTGTATTCAACTACAATCTGCAACCTCAAGGCCCAGCATATCCACCACTCTACCATTACCACCAAGCCAGGGATTAACCCTGGTTCAAGTGCAGGAGAGTATGCCAGGAGCAACACCAGGCATACCTAATAATGAGGTGTCGGCCTGGTGCATCTACAAGACAGGACTACCTGTGTGCCAAACAGCATACGCAGCAAATAATTGACAGAGCTGTGATTCCACAACAAATGCACCAGTCCTACCACATCCGACCGTGAATGGTGGAGGACAATTAAACAACCCACTGGAGGAGGAGGTTCCTCAAATATCCTCACCCTCAATGTTGGAGGAGCCCAGAACATCTGTGAAAAAGACAAGACTGAAGAATTCACAACAATCCTTACCAGAAGTGCAAAGTGCATGATCCATCTTGGTCTCCTCCAGAGGTCCCGAGTTTCATAGATGTCAGCCTTCAACCAAAATGATTCACTCTACGTGGGCTGCACGGTAGCCCAGTGGTTAGCACAGTCACTTCACAGCTCCAGGGTCCCAAATTCGATTCCCGGCTTGGGTTAATGTCTGTGTGGAGTCTGCATGTTCTCCCCGTGTCTGCGTGGGTTTCCTCCGGGCGCTCCGGTTTCCTCCCACAGTTCAAAGATGTGCAGGTTAGGTGGATTGGCCATCATATATTGCCCTTAGTGACCAAAAAGGTTAGGTGGTGTTACTGGGTTGCAGCAATGGGGTGGGGGGTGGGCTTAAGTAGGGTGCTCTTTCCAAGGGCCAGTGCAGACTTGATGGGCCAAATGGCCTCCTTCTCCACTGTAAATTCTATGATTCTATGATATCAAGAAACAGCTGAAGATACTGGATACTGCAAAGGCTATGGGCCCTGACAATATTCCGGTAATAGTACTGAAGGCTTGTGTTCCATAACTTGCCAGATCCCTAGCCAAGCTTTTCCAATACAGCTCCAACACTGGCATCTACCCGGCAATATGGAAACAGGCCAAAGTATGTCTTATACGCAAGAAACAGGACCATTCCAACCCAGCCAATTACCGCCCTATCAGTCTACAATCCGTCATCTGCAAAGTGATGGAAGGAGTCATCAACAGTGCTATCAAGCGGCACTTACTCAGCAATAACTTGCTTGCAGATGCTCAGTTTGGGTTCCGCCAGCGTCCCTCAGCTCCTGACCTGTTGGAGTGCAGCTCCAATAACACTTAAGACGCTCGACACCATCCAGCACAAAGCAGCCCACTGATTACTCCCCCAACGAGAAACATTCAATCCCTCTACCCCGACGAACAGTGGCTGCCATGTGTACCATCTTCAAATCACTCACCATTCCAACTTGGGAATATATCGCTGATCCTTCAGTGTCGCTGGGTCAAAATTCTGGAACTCCCTCCCCAACAGCACAGTGGGTGTACTTACACCTCAGACTGCAACGGTTGAAGAAGGAAGCTCACCACCACCTTCTGATGGGCAACTAGGGATGGACAATAAATGCTGGCCTAACCAGCGACGCCCACATCCCGTAATTGAATAAATAAATCAATGAATTTAACAAAATGAGATACTTGCCTTTATAAGAGCAGGAAGGTTATGATGGAACTTTATAAATTGGTTGTTCGGCCACGGCTAGAGCACTGTGTGCAGCTGTCGTCACTACGCCACAGGAAGGATGTGATTGCATTGGAAAGGGTGCAGAGGAGAGTCACTGGGATATTGTCAGGGTTGGAGCGTTTCAGCTATGAAGAGAGGCTGGTTAGGCTGGGGCTGTTTCCCTTAAAGCAGGGAAGGCTGAGAGGGGACCAGACCAAGGTGTATAAATTCATGAGGGACGTAGATAGGAAGGAACTTTAACCCTTGGTTGAGGGGTCAGTAACCAAGGGACAGAGTTAAGGTAAGGGGCAAACGATTTAGAGGGGATTTGATAAAAATTATTTTCATCCTGAGTGTGGTGGGAATCTGGAACTCACTGCCTGAATGTATGGAAGAGGCAGGAGTCCTCAAGATTTAAGAAGCATTTAGATGAGTATTTGAAATGCTACAACAGACTTGGCTTGATGGCTGACACATGGTGGATCGAAGGGCCTCCTTTGTACTGTAAAACTCTTAGGTTCTATAACTACAATCTGCTTTATAAAATTCATCATGAGATGTGGGCATCACTGTTTGTCCAGCAGTTATCCATCCCCAAGGACAACCACATTGCTGTGGGTCTGGAGTCACATGTAGGCCAGACCAGGTAAGGACGGCAGATTTCCTTTCCGAAAGGACATTAGTGAGCCAGATGGGTTTTTACGACAATTGCTCCATGGTCATCATTAGACTTTTAATTCCAGTTTTTAAAAACTGAATTCAAATTTTCCTATCAAATCCCAAACGGCGGAGCAATTGAATCATAGAATCACTACAGTGCAGGAGGAAGCCATTTGGCCCATCGTGTATGCACCGACCCTTTGGAATGGTACCCTACCTAAGGTCAGGCCCTCAACCTATCAACCTATCACCTTAACCCAGCAACCCCACCTATTTGTTCACTTTTCCATTTCATGACAGTGGTGTCAATGTACCTCCCTGTAACTCTTCATTTGCAACATTTGCATTGGGCTCAGTTGCACAATCCAGGGATAAATAGACTGCAAAATACATATATCCGCTTGTTTAACCCAATGGTCCATTTTACTTCCCACACACCATTTAAAATGAAGTGTTGCTGTGTAATACAGATGTCTGCATGCCCCATCAACAGCACTCTCATCTCTCAAAATTAATACTTATCCCATTACCCCCATCACTAAAGCAGGTTACATGGTCATTATCAAGTTGCTGATGGTAAGAGCTGAACATGAACAAACTGGTTGCCATAGTTCTCACATTACAAATTGGCTACTCTTTAAAAAATACTATACTGGTTATAAGGGGCGCCTTCTACCAGTTGCATCCCTCCGGAACAGGGGCGTGAGCGGCTGGTGGATCATGGGAGACGAGTTTCCCTGGATTCCCAACGGTCGTTGTGCCTCGCCAGGTCTAACCACGATGGGTGGGACCCAGACTCGCATGGCTAAGTGAGTTTAAGACCCCACCACTACAAGCACTGGGAACGACACCGCTAATCCCACCCAGAACGGGCTCTATTTTGTTTTTTAGTTAGATCATGCCCAAGATGTCTTGTGATGCCCTGAAACCATGAAAGTCTTTATGTCAATTTTTATTCTAGCCAACATATAAGAACCTCTTAGGAACATCTTAAGAATAATTGAAGGAACTGAGTAGCATTATGCCTGTCAAACCAGAGAGAGTATAAATTTAATTTCACAATCAGTTCCACTGAAGTGCAATGGCAATAAATGCCTCCCCACCTTGCAGAATGAACATAAAAGCTGACATTTGCTGGGGGTGTAAAATCGATAGGCCCATAATTAAATAATGGCTACTTGGTCTGGTAATTGAAACATGCATCATTTGAAGCTTAGACAGAAAACATTCACATTATTTATGCAAAAGGAGTCATTTAAATCTGTTTGCTTTTTCCAAAAAGTACTTAATTTGTTTGCAGAGAATGAGTCATTAAGCACTTTGAACATTATTCACCATGCAAAATTAGATAATGTTCCTTATGTAACATGAGGAACTTGGACCCAAGATGTAGACAACAAATCTCTCAACCAATATTCCAGCCCGGAAATGAAAGATCCACCTTTACTGCTGTTTATTTAAATCAGTATTGATTAATAAATTACATTAAAAATCTAGACCGTTCCATGTCTGCGTGGGTTTCAATCCCAAAACCCAATGATGGTTAGATGGATTGGCCATGCTAAATTGCCCCGTTAATTTGAGAAAGAAAAATAATTGGCTCCTCTAAATTTTTTTTTTAAAATCTAGACCGTAGGAACAGCAGCAGGCCATTCAGCCCCTCAAGAAGAAATAATTCCTCTACTAGATCAATCCTTTTGATTATCTGAAACAAGCCAATTAAATCATCCCTTAATCTTCTTTTAGATTTAAATGTAGGAGGCACAATAAACATGTTAGCAGATGATTAAAGAGTTGGCATAGCATTGACAGAGAAAGAATCATGGAATCATAAAATTTACAGTGCAGAAGGAGGCCATTCGGCCCATCGGTTCTGCACCGGCCCTTGGAGAGTAGCCACCTGGGGTGGCCACTGCCCAACACAAAATGGAAGATTGCAAGGAATGCAGGGAAAATGGACATGTTGTAAAGCAAGCAGCTTGCAAAGCGCTTGTATATTGGGACGACTGCAGACCAGTTTTGACTGCTGCAGAAACCAGACAGCACTGTGAAAAGAAACCAGTTAACATACTAATGAGGCGATACCGGTCGATCCCCAGATACAATGGAAACAAGTTAAACACAGATCGATACATTGAATGGAAGGCCAGACTTTTCGGCGCCAGAGAAGCCCAAAACAATAAGTCCCAAGAACCGCCCCAGTGACCGAGGAACTGCCCCATGATTGGGGGGTTCAAACATATCGATTGGGAAGAGACCCAATCCATTCCAAGCAGGTAAGGGAGTCCGCCCAAAGGGGCGCGGATCCCCTGGGACCTATAAAAGACAGGTCCCACACATGGTTCAGTCTTCTGATCCAGCCCTCCAGCCCTTCTCTCTCTTTGACCAACACTCCTCCGTGGACCAGCTTTTGCCAAGAAGATCTTGAACGAGAGAGAGGAGAGGGTTCGAACAGCAGCCGCCAACAAGTAAGTGCCTCACAACGATCGCTACCAGGGATAGGCACTCCTGACCCCTTTTAACTGATACCAACCTGAAGTCTGCAGACCAGAGCAGAGCAAGAGGCCTTGTTCCCTGACCCAGCAGTTCCTTCGAGATAAGTATTAGTTTATTTAGTGGTAGGAATAAGTTTAATCCTTTTAGCGTGTGCATGGGTAGTTATTATAATTGTATTATAATAAACTCAGTTGTTTGGACTTACTAATTGGTGTACAGTTTTATTGCTTTGAACTTCACCTTTAAGCTTGTGGCGGTGTCTTAACGACACCTGGCGACTCCAGAGCTAAGTAAGAAACAGAGCCAAATTGAATGTTCAGCACACTCACACAGAATGACCAACAGGAAAGAGCATCCTACTTAAGACCACAGCTCCACCCTATCCCCGTAACCCAATAACCCCACCTAACATTTATTTGGGCACCAAGTGCAATTTAGCATGGCCAATTCACCTAACCTGCACATCTTTGGACTGTGGGAGGGAACCGGAGCACCCGGAGGAAACCCACAAATGCATGGGGAGAACATGCAGACTCCGCACAGGCAGTGACCCAAGCCGGGAATTGAACCTAAGACTCTGGAGCTGTGAAGTACCTGTGCTAACCACTGTGCTACCCAACAGGACACCATAAAGTACAAAAGGACTGGTCTGTTGGGCAGAAAGACTGTGAATGGAATTCAATCTGGAGATTGGCGAGATAATGCATTTGGGGAGGGTAAATGGGGCAAGGAAATTCAAACAGGTGTTCGGATTTGAGAAAGGCAAAGGAACAGGGGGATCTCGGAGTGCATGTCCATCTACAGGTCTCTCAAGATAACAGGATAGTTATAAACGGTGGGGTAACAATGTGTGCGGAATATTTTCCTTTATTAGCCCAGCAGGAGAATCAAGAAGTAAGGAAGTTCTGCTCAGACTGCATGAAGCACCAATTAAGTGATAACTAGATCGCTATGCACAGTTCCTGATCCCAGGCAAGGCCTACCACTGGGTAGTTACGTGACTGAGGAACACTTCCCGAATAGAGGTGTCTCGAGGCTCTCGCCAGCTCTCCAGTTGGCAGGCGAAATCTCGGAGGCTCTATCACATCCCTCCCTATGATTCTATTCTTAAGAAAATACAATCCTGTCTCTTCCACCTGGCCTCTTTCACCCTGCTTTCCCCGACAGCAGACTGCTGAACCTGGCTGAGCCGACCTCTGAGGTCGATATGTCCTAACGAGAGTTTAATATAACTGTAACCTAGCAACCACCCCTTTGTATCCCAGGCCCCTTAAGGTTCTATTTATTTTGTATATATCCATTGCCACCAGTGCTTTGTGTATTTGAAATCCTCCACAGTTCCTCGTCATTTAGAAAATACCCTGCCGCTGACGTCACTGCCAGCGCATACGCCGACCGGCGAAAGCCTTTCGGCCAGCCCCGCTGCCGGGGGCGCCGGTTGTTCGCGCCAGTCTTCTGGTGCCAACCGCTCCGGCGCGGGGCTGGCCCGATCCCCGAGTGGTCGGCGTCACTCCCCTACGCCGGGACCCTCCGTCACGCCGGGTAGGGGAGAATCCCGCCCATAGTCTCTCATAAAAGTCCCTGAAGACCCCATTAATGTCTACCCCCCTCTGCACCACATTTCCTCCCCGGTCCTTAACTCCACCAATCTCCCTAGCCGCATCCCGCTTATGGAGCTGGTGTGCCAGCATCCTACTCGCCTTCTCCCCATACTCGTACACCGCACCCTGAGCCTTTCTCCATTGAGCCTCCGCCTTTCTGGTGGTCAACAAATCGAACTCAGCATGAAAGCTGCGCCGCTCCCTCAGCAATCCCTCCTCCGGGGCCTCCGCGTGCCTCCTGTCCACCCTCACCATCTCCCCCACCAATCTCTCCCTTTCTCTCTGCTCCCCTCTCTCCCTGTGGGCCCGAATAGAGATCAACTCCCCCCGAACCGCCGCCTTCAGCGCCTCCCAGACCGTCCCCACTCAGACCGCCCCATTGTCGTTGGCCTCCAGGTACCTCTTGATACATCCTCGAACCCGCCCCCTCAGATCATCGTCCGCCATCAGCCCCGCCTCCAAGCGCCACAACGGCCGCTGGTCCCACTCCTCCCCCAGCTCGAGGTCCACCCAATGCGGGGCACGGTCAGAAATGGCTATCGCCGAGTACTCAGCGTCTACTACCCCCCGCAATCAGCGCCCTACTCAAAACAAAGAAGTCTCTCCGGGAGTAGGCGTTATGCACATGGGAGAAGTATGAAAATTCCCTGGCCCTCGGCCTCGCGAACCTCCAAGGATCCACCCCTCCCATCTGGTCCATAAACCCCCTCAGCACTTTAGCCGCCGCAGGCCTCCTACCCGTCCTGGAACTGGATCGATCCAGTGGCCGATCCAGCACCGTGTTGAAATCCCCCCCCCATTATCAGGACCCCACCTCCAGATCTGGAATCCGGCCCAACATGCACCGCATGAAACCCGCATCATCCCAATTCGGGGCGTATACATTGACCAGCACCACCCGCTCCCCTTGCAGCTTGCCGCTCACCATCACGTACCTCCCGCCGCTGTCTGCCACCACACTCGACGCCTCAAACAACACCCTCTTTCCCACCAGGATCGCCACCCCTCGGTTTTTTGCATCCAGCCCTGAATGAAACATTTGGCCCACCCACCCCTTCCTCAACCTACCCTGATCCGCCACCTTCAGGTGCGTCTCCTGAAGCATAGCCACGTCCGCCTTCAGCCCCCTCAGGTGCGCGAACACGCGGGACCGTTTGACCGGCCCATTCAGTCCCCTCACATTCCAGGTGATCAGCTGGATCGGAGGGCCACCTGCCCCCCTCCCCCGTCGACTAGCCATCACCCTTCCGGAGTCCGCCACATACCCGCGCCCCCCCGCTCAGCCCGTTCCCCACAGCGACAGACCGCCATCTTGATCCCGTCTGCACGCTGCAGCTCCTTCTTGGCCATTCCAGCAGCAACCCAGTATCCCCCCCCTCCCCCCTCTCTCCCCCCCCCCACCCCCAACCCTCCCCTCCCCCCCCCCCCAACCCTCCCCATCCATCCCCCCCCCCCCCCTAGCTGCGTAACTCCGGTCATTGTACTTCCTTAAGTCAGCCGACTCCTGCTGACCCCAGCTGCTCCCACCACCCCAATTACCCTCCCCAGTGTCCCCCAACCATTCCCCCAATGCCGACTCCGCCCCCTAGCTTCTCCAGCGCGGGAGAGAGGCCCGCGCCCCCCATCCCAAGCCCCGCCCCCCCGACCCAAAATGCGGGAAGACAGGCACATGACCCAACAGGGCCGCGAACCCCACCCAAACCCGCAACCAGTGAAATAATAAAAATCCCAACATGATATGATAAAACACCCAAGTAAACAGATAACAGTCCCGAAAAGCAGAAAAGAAAAGGCAAGACAGCAAAAAACAAAAAAAAACATCGTCCAATAGAACCAAAACGAGCGAAAGGATATCAAGGAGGACAAAGCCTCCGGGCTGCGTACAACATTCCCCAGCCCCCAGTCCTCAGTTCAAGTCCAGTTTCTCTGCCTGGACAAAAGTCCAGGCCTCCTCCAGGGAGTCTAAATAAAGTTGGCGATCTTTATAAGTGACCCACAGGTGTGCCGGCTGTAACAGGCCAAACGTGACCCCCTTCTTTTGGAGCACTGCCTTCGCCCGGTTAAACTTAGCCCTTCTCTTCGCCACCTCCGCACTCCAGTCCTGGTAAATCCTGATCTCCGTATTCTCCCACCCACTACTCCTCTCCTTCTTCGCCCAACGAAGCACACACTCACGGTCGACCAAGCGTTGAAAACGGACCAGCACCGCCCTGGGTGGCTCGTTCGGCCCGGGCTTCCGCAGCAGCACCCGATGGGCACCCTCCAGCTCCAGGGGTCCCCGGAACGACCCCGCGCCCATCAGCGAGTTCAGCATCAGAACCACGTAGGCCCCCAAATCCGAACCTTCCAGCCCTTCCGGGAGGCCCAAAATCCGCAGATTCTTCCGGCGGGAGCGGTTCTCCATCTCCTCCATCCTTGCCAGCCATTTCTTGTGAAGCACCTCGTGCGACTCCACCTTCACCGCCAGGCCAAGGAGTTCATCCTCGTTCTCCAAAGCCTTTTGCTGCAGCTTCCGAATCTCCGCCGCCTGAGCCATCTGAGTCACCCCGAGCCTGTCCAGCGATGCCCTCAATGGCTCCAGGATCTCAGCTTTTAGTTCCTGGAAGGAGCGCAGCAGCAGCTCCTGCTGCTCCCTCGCCCACTGCTGCCACGCTGCCGGTTCCCCGCCGGCCGCCATCTTGTCCTTTTTGCCTCGCACCTTCTTCTGCTGCAAAGTTGATTTTCTGGTCGCTCCACTTCTAGTCCAGCCCATCCACCGGCCGCCAAGCGCTTTGGCTGCGTTCCCACCTGGGGAAAAGTCAAATCAGCACCGTTGCGGGCCCTTAAAAGAGTCCTTGGTGAGATCTTTTCCAGTTGTTCCCTTTGCTGCTAGAATCCAGCTTTCACAAGGGCCCTCAGGTCAGCTTGAGGCCTCTAACACAGCCCTTCCCCCGCCTGCCTGCTGAATAGGCTTCTGTCTCTCTGCTGCAGCCCCAGCCAAATCCTACACTGTTTCTGCGGGACTGGAAACCAAGAAACATATCATTCCTGGGGGGAAAAACTCCTTCTACATTCACCTATACTTTTTCATAAAAATTCCACTCCATATTGCTTAAAAAAGAGCTCTTTTCTGTGATCTTTGCAGGAGCTGCTGTGTGTGTGTGTGACCACTGACTCCATGGTGCACACCAGAAGTCCAACAAAACCCTGGTTAGACCACATCTGGACTATTGTGAATAATTGTGGGCATCACATCTTGCAAAATACTTTGAATGGAGTGAACAAAGAACAAAGAACAAAGAAAAGTACAGCACTGGAACAGGCCCTTCGGCCCTCCAAGCCCATGCCGACCATGTTGCCCGACTAAACTCAATCTTCTACACTTCCTGGGTCCGTATCCCTCTATTCCCATCCTATTCATGTATTTGTCAAGTGCCCCTTAATCGCCACTATCGTCCCTGCTTACACCACCTCCTCCAGCAGCCAGTTCCAGGCACCCACTACCCTCTGTGTAAAAAACCTGCCTCGTACACCTACTCTAAACCTTGCCCCTCGCACCTGAAACCTATGCCCTCTAGTAATTGACCCCTCTACCCTGGGGAAAAGCCTCTGACTATCCACTCTGCCTATGCCCCTCATTATTTTGTAGACCTCTATCAGGTTGCTCCTCAACCTTCGTTGTTCCAGTGAGAACAAACCGAGTTTATTCAACCTCTCCTCATAGCTAATGCCCTCCATACCAGGCAACATTCTGGTAAATCTCTTCTGCACCCTCTCTAAAGCCTCCACATCCTTCTGGTAGTGTGGTGACCAGAATTGAACACTATACTCCAAGTGTGGCCTAACTAAGGTTCTATACAACTGCAACATGGGTGGGGCACAAATTTACCAGAATAATACCAGAGTGGCTCCCAAGATTTGATTATACGATGATAGTACATAAGCTGGTCCGGTACTCCATGAAATATAAAAGGTCAAGGCGAGTCTTGCCTGGGATTTTTAGGATTCTGAACAAAACTGATAAGGTAGATCGAGAGATTTATTTTCCACTGGTGGCGGGGGGTGAGGACAAAAAGACAAAACCAGATACTCAGAGGCAGGCCATTAAGGAGAGAAATTCAGTCACACTTCTTCATTCTTTTCGGATAGAAGCAGGGAGGTTGTTTCCACTGGCGGGTGAAACGAGAACTGGGGGAGTAGCCTCAAAATAAGGGGGAGCAGATTTAGGGCTGAGTTGAGGAGGATATTCTTCATCCAAAGGGTTGTGAATATGTGGAATTCCCTGCTCAGTGAGGCAGTTGAGGCTTCCTCGTTAAATGTTTTTAAGGCAACGAGATAGATTTTTGAACCGTAAAGGAATAAAAGGTTCCGATGAGCAGGTGGGTACGTGGAGCTGACTCCACAGATGAACGGCGGAGCAGGCTCGAGGGGCCAGATGACTGACTCCTGTTCTATGTTCTTGTGGTAGAATGTGGAACTCATTCCTACAAATTCCTTTCAATCACACGGGCTGACCAGGAATCTCTCCAGCTCTTACGACCTGCCAGGTTGACAGTCTTTTGCAGGCCAAGGATATGGACAACGTGAGGTGGATAGAGTTAGGAAACAGATTGACTATGATCTAATTGAATGGGAGAACAGGTTGAATGGCCAACGTCTGGACCTATGTCCATTTGTGTCACCGGGATTGATCACATCATCAGCATCATGAGGAAATCAATCAATAATCGGGGGGGGGGGGGGGGGGGGGGGGGGGGTAACAACAGACTTGGACCAGGGGTTAACTTGAGATTACTTGCATGATGATGATGACTTAGTCCAAAGTGTAACAGCCAGCCTACCCCCAGAAGGGGAAGAATCTGCCTGACTAACCTTCTTGAGGAAGTAACATGACCTGAGGAATACTGTGAGGCATGGGGTACTTTGAATACAAAAGAGTTTTGAGAACGATTCCCACAAAATCCCAATCCTTAAGGTGAGCAGTAAGAAAGAAAAGACTTGCATTTGTATAGCACCTTTCAGGATCTCAGGACTTCTCAGAGGGTTTTGCAGCCAAAAGGGTAATTTTGAACTATACTGTTGTAATGTGGCTCAAAGCAAACTTGGCACTATGGAGGAAGTAGACGGTGGAGCAGTAAGGAGTGTGTGCTGGGTTAATGAAGCAACATTGATGTGGGGGAAAGTACAATCTGAAGGGATAATCTGAAGGGTGGTGGGCCTGTGATGATATGAATCGAAAATGCAAGTATGGAGACCAGTGACAGTTGAAATTCACACAAATATATGAAGTATTGTACATGGGAAATAAAGCTACAGACTCTTGTGAGGTTGATTAACTTTTGACAGATGCTATCAACATTGACCTGAAATAATAACCCTCTTCCTCTCTGTACAGCTGCTACCAGGCGTGCTGAGTGTTTCCATCATTTTCTGATTCTATTTCAAATTTCCAGCATCCAAAGTATTTTGCTTACGTGTTACCGCCATTTGAACATTAACGACAACAAATTCATCAAGGAAGTCTCCTACATATTAACTTATAATTGGTAGCCGTTCCTGGTTTTGAAAGATTCTACTCCTCATACATCTCAAAACATCTTGCATCCGTTTGCTGGTGCAACTGCCCGACACTTGAGAGACTTGGGAGATTTAAAAACACTCCGTGAGCTGTGGCATTGCTTCAGGTCCTTGCGCACTCTGACCTTTTTTACAAAATATTCGCCCTTCAGAATGGTTAACGTGTGTGCAAGTCATGGTGCGTGTGCGATCCACCGGGCGTGATTTTCCACACCTTCCCCGCGGCGCGGTTTGCGATGGTTGGGGCGGCCCACCCATTGACCGCTGGCAGAATCTTCAGGGTAGATTGATTTGATTGATTGATTGTCGCATCTTCCGAAGTACAGTGAAAAGTATTTTTCTGCGGCCAAGGGAACGTGCATAGTACGTACATAGGAGACAAAAGAATAATCAATAGGGTACATTGACAAATGACATGTCAACAAATAGTGATTGGTTACAGTGTGGAACAAGGGCCAAACAAGCAATACATGAGCCAGAGCAGCATAGGGCGTCATGAATAGTGTTCTTGCAGGGAACAGATCAGTCCGAGGGGGAGTCGTTGAGGAGTCTAATAGCTGTGGGGATGAAGCTGTTCCTAAGTCTGGATGTGCGGGTCTATAGACTTCTGTATCTTCTGCCTGATGGAAGGGTCTGGAAGAGGGCAAAACCTGGGTGTGAGGTGTCTCTGACAATGCTGTCTGCCTTCCTGAGGCAGCGTGAGGTATAGACTGAATCAATGTGGGAGTGGCAAGCTTGTGTGATACGTTGGGCTGAGTTCACCACATTCTGAGGTTTCTTGCGATCTGGGCCGAGCAGTTGCCATACCAAGCTGTGATGCAGCCGGATAGGATGCTCTCTATGGCATATCTGTGGAAGTTTGTAAGAGTTGATGCAGACATGCCAACTTTCTTTAGCTTCCATAGGAAGTAGGGACGTTGTTGGGCTTTCTTGACTGTTGCATCAATGTGAGTGTACCAGGACAGACTTTTGGTGATGGTGACCCCCAGCTAGATATCTTATTTTTAGTCTTGACCGTAAAAGGAAGCTTCCCTTGGTTTCCCTATCAAGTCACCTCAAGATCGGTTTTATTTGAATAAGGTCACATCTCATTCGTCTAAACTCAATGGGTATAGGACAAACCTATTTAATCTTTCTTCAAAGGAGAAGCACTTCACCACAGAGTCAAGTGGATGTTCTCTGAACTGCTTTTAATGCAATTGCAGTTTGTTTTCAAATGGGAGTGTGGAAGGAACTTCTTTTAAATCCTTGTCTGATCCCTGTGTCCTTAAATAGAACATAGAACATACAGTGCTGAAGGAGGCCATTCGGCCCATCGAGTCTGCACCGACCCACTTAAGCCCTCACTTTCACCCTATCCCCGTAACCCAATAACCCCATCTAATCTTTTTGGACACTAAGGGCAATTTATCATGGCCAATCCACCTAACCTGCACATCTTTGGACTGTGGGGGGAAACCAGAGCACCCGGAGGAAACCCACGGACACACGGGGAGGATGTGCAGACTCCGCACAGACAGTAACCCAGTGGGGAATTGAACCTGGGACCCTGGCACTGTGAAGCCACAGTGCTATCCACTTGTGCTACTGTGGTGCCCTTACTAGCTGCATCAACTTTGCAGATTTTGGGTTTAAACTACAGACTTTTGAAATCCCTGCCGCAAGCTGCTATTTGAACCTGCCCAAGGAGATTCCCCTTCAGACAGTGAGCTCTGTGGTGGGGTCCTATGGTGTCACTTTGATGGACTTGGCCGGTAGCAAGTCGGCTCTTCTGAAATTCCAGGACATATCCTGTTTTCAATTGTGATTGGTAGAGCTCTTCAGAAGACAGATTCCATCTTGGCTCCCCGTTCTATGAAAGCCTAGGAAGCAGCACGTTCTACCAGCTAAGGCTGGTGATTAAAGCACTTTTCAGCCCGGTCTATGAAAGTTTCACTTCGTATTAAAAGTCCAAAGATGTGCGGGTTAGGTGGATTGGCCATGCTAAATTGCCCGTAGTGTCCTAAAAAGTAAGGTTAAGGGGGTGGTTGTTGAGTTACGGGTATAGGGTGGATACGTGGGTTTGAGTAGGATGATCAATGCTCGGCACAACATCGAGGGCCGAAGGGCCTGTTCTGTGCTGTACTGTTCTATGTTCTATATGCTAGGGAGCCGAATCAGATTTTTCTCAACTGATAGCCTGTGTTCAAAGAACTTTCTCTCTGCAGTCAGTTAAAACTGAGGGAGGATCCATTCCAGCACCATGTGCAAGAACAGGGGGCTCTTTGAAAACCCACTTAGAATCCTCAGGTGAAGAATTCTAATATCTCAGTGAGGCTAAGAGCCAGTCCGGTGGAGGTCATTCAAATGAGAGTGATTCCGCGGACAGAATTGTACAGCCTGTATGTTATATTTGGAGACAAAGATTAGAAGATCCAAACCAACTGATGATATCAACATTTCATGCCCTTAGTAGATCACCGACTGCAAAGACTATAACCTCAGCAGCAAAAATTCACCTTATGCCCTTTTAATCCCTGTTGCTTTTGATCCTTTCTGTACCCCCTCCATGTGTCTGGGTTGTGTGCATCTGGGTGGAGGGTGGGATGGGGTTAGGGGAATAATTAGATGAACAGATCATTGTTCTTTTATTATCAATACATGTTTATCTCTTGTTATAAATAAACAGTTTTTAAAAAGGTTTCAACAACCCAACAAGCACCAGGGTAAGCTCCCCCCCCCCCCCCCCCCCCCACCCCCGAGGACCTGTTCCTTGCAGTGCCTGGATGGCACTGCCAGGGTGGCATTGCCAAGGTGCGCTGCCAGGGTTCTGGGGGAATGTCCTTCTTCCCTTACCTGTGCTTCCCCCAGCTGATTCCCCTCTACCACTTCACATCTTTCAAAAGCAGTTGTCAACCTCGGCAACGTAATGTTACTTTAGTTACTGGAGAATTTCTAATGTGGAGGGAACATATGGCCAGGAACCCCGGTAATTACCGTATATACTCGTGTATCCTACGATCTCACGTATCATGCGACCCCTAAATTTTCGTCCCCAAAACATGATTTTATCATATATCTTATGTATCATGCGAGTCACTTTTTTGAGATACCAGATGACACTAGGCTAGCCTTTCAAACAAGTTTAATAAGTACCCAACACGTAACAAGTACCCTAACACATAACAACGATCGAATACAGACCTTAACAACAGAATCATGAAACGACTCTTCCGCCGTAAACAACCGAATGAGAAACAGCTGTTTTGCTGTTTCTAATTACGATAATAAACAGTTACCTAATACGTGACAAGTACCCTAACACATAACAATGATCGAATACATTCTACCCTTAGCCACTATGGAGAAAAGATCTGCGAAGAAATATACTGCCAAATTTAAGCTGCAAGTTGTTGCCGAAGCAGAACAAAACAACAACGTTAAAGCTGCAAAGCTGTTTGGTGTCGGAGAAAGCTGTGTCCGAAACTGGAGAAAACAAAAAGAAAAATTGAAGGAAACTCCTTCCTATAAATGCGCAAATCGCGGGTCGAAATGTCATTGGCCGCATTTAGAAGATAAAGTATCAAAGTGGGTGTCCGAAAATTGAGAAAATGGTTATATTATAACATGATCAGTATGACGACTGCCTCGATGAAGAAGAATTCCAAGCTTTATTTGATGATGACACTGATAACAATGAAAGCAAATTTGAAGGATTTTAGTTTACCTGTAATAGTTTGTTTTAATAGTGTTTTCATTTTATTAAATGTTAATTAACCTACATATGTATTCCTGTTTTATATTTCATTATGTCCAAAAATAAATATAATAGTTTCATTAAGAATCGTTTCTGTTTTCCTTTGGTAGTTAGCCTCTCAGCTGATTTGGAAAGCGTAAACATTACGTGTGTATCAGTTGCCAGATTGCATTTAGGATATATTATTTGACTTACCGTAAATGGATACGGTCTGCTTAACAGCCTAATCTTGGCCAGCACTTCACACCCGCAAATTTTGTATCTCGCATATCATGCTACCCCCCAAATTTAGGTTACAATTTAGGTTTTCAAAAGTCGCATGATACGCGAGTATATACGGTATATTAAAATTGATAAAAATCCATTTAAATAAGCCTCCCGCTGGAACCTTATGGCGAGGAGCTGGAAAAATCAGAAAATGAGATCTGACCGTCGAGAATCCAATTCTCTTGGTATCTTGCGACGGCGAGGGCAACATCACCAAGCCCTAGACAACCGCAGTAAAACCTCCCAACTTTATATTCCATTCCCCTTGCAATAAACAACAACATTCGATTTGCTTTCCTAATTGCTTGTTGTGCCTACAAACTAATTTTTTGTGATTCACGTACCAGGGCACCCAAATCCCTCTATACTGCAGAGTCACACAATCTCTCCCTATTTAAACAGTTTATACTGCCTTGCTATTCTTCCTGTCAAAGTGGGACAAGTTCACATTTTCCCACATTAAAATCCATCTGCCAATTTTTTTGCCTACTCACTCAACCTGTCTATATCCCTGAGCAGACTCTCTGCCTCCTCTTGACAACTTATCTTTCGACCTATCCTGATGTCATTGGCAAATTTAGCTATCATATATTTGGTCCCTCCAACCAAGATATTGATATAGATTGTAAATATATGAGAACCAGGAGCAATTTATCACACAGTATTTTTTTTATATGGCAGGTATGATTCATGGCACACAGTACAATTCATGTCACCATTTGAATTACAGCACAGTTATTAACCACAACTGAATATTATAAATAACAATGTATGGTTCACAATACAGCAGGATTCATCACACAGGTACAGTTCATGGCACTGTAGAGTCACCATAGTCCCAGATGTTTTCCCCCCTTTGAAGGGGAGGGCAGACTGATTTTAAGCTGGAGATCACCACACCTCAAGCAAGGGGCATGAATAACCTCAACCCCTATACGGGAATTGAACCTACATGGTTGGCCTTGCTCTGGTATCGCAAACCAGCTATTCAGCGAAATGAGCTAAACCAGCCCTATGGCTCAAACTCTTGCTATATTTTTCTCTCTCTGGCCACACTCTGCCCACGGCCACTCTTGATGAGATCTGTTAACTCAACTCGGAGCCGAGGCTGGATCCTGCAGATCTGAATGGTTCAGAGTCTCACTGAGAAATTTCCCTTTAATCACTTGGTCGCAAGGGGCACTCACGTCTTATTTTTAAAGAGCCCTGATTTTGTTAAGGAAAACTATTTTGAAAAATCAAGATTTAGTGACTTTTGTAACCTCAGGATATCCCGAACTGCTATACAGCCCACACAGCCTCGGTTTAATGGAGCAAACCTGGCAGTCAATATGCACAATGCAAGGTCCAACAAACTGTATTGTAACAAAGACTGGATAAACTATTTTTAATAACGCCGGTGTGATCATAATATGATCGAATTTCATGTTCAGTTCGAGAAGGAAAGATTTGGGTCTCGAGGAAGATGAAGAGCAGGCAGAGGAGGCCCTTCTGAACTTGACACGGAGGAGGATGAGGATAACCACTGTGGACCAGCTGATGGGAAGGCCCATTAGCCAAGGCTGCCTTTGTTGTTCTTTCAAGAGATATGGGCATCACTGCCTGGCAATTTATGTCAATCACTAATTGCCCTTGAGAAGGTGAGCCACTTTCCTGAACCATTGCAGTCCATGAGTGTAGGTATACCCATAGTGCTTTTAGGGAGGGGGTTCCCTAATTCTGACCCAATGACACCAGAGGGACAGCGGTATTTTACCAAGTCAGGATGGTGTGTGCCTTGGAGGGGAGCTTGGAGGTGATGGTGGTCCCATGTCACAGATTGGATGGTGCTGATAAAGGTGTCTTGGTGAGTTGCCGCAGTGAATCTTGTAGATGGCACACAAGGCTGCCACTTTGTGCCGGTGGTGGGTGGAATTAATGTTCAGGTGGTGGTTGGGGTCCAGAGTGGATGTTGAGGACTCCCAGTACAACTCTCTCCTGACTGTATACCACTGGGCTGTCACCTCTCAAACGTCTGTCCTGCTGGAGACACAGGAAATGTCCTGGGATGGCGATGGTGATATCTGGGATATTCTCTGTAAGGGATGATTCAATGAAAAGACAATATCAGGCTGTTGCTTGATGAGTCCTTGGGACAAATCTCTCAATTTTGACACAAGACCCCAGATGTTACTAAGGAGGACTGTTCAGAGTCAATAGGGCTGAGGCTGCTGTTGGCGTTAGCAGTGCTAAGGTTGATGTGGGGTGATCCACCCAGTTTCATTGCTTGGTGACTTTTCTGAAGCAGATTGATAAAATTGCAGGAGGTGGATTCCCATGAGCATGCTGCCCTTGTCCTTCGAGGTGGTGTTCCAGCAACTCATTTAACTACCTTCCAAAATTATCCATCAATCGTGGGCATCTAGTTCCAAGAGTGTGTGCAATATGGAATGCTGCCAAACACAATGGAGTGAGGAGACAACACACGCCAGCTTCCCTGGAGTATGCATGACATCTTGACATGCTGAAAATCGACTGAAGTGACCAGGTAATACTCCTGTGTGGATGACTGCCTTTCACACAGCATTCAGGAGCAGCTTGAATCACAAGCTTCCATGCTATAAGAGCGTTATGTGCCAGGTCTCTCTGACATGCATCAGTCAGATGCGAACCATCACGGGGCAGCACGGTAGCATAGTGGTTAGCACAGTTGCTTCACAGCTCCAGGGACCCAGGTCCAATTCCCGGCTTGGGTCACTGTCTGTGTGGAGTCTGCACATCCTCTGGGTGCTCCGGTTTCCTCCCACAGTCTAAAGATGTGCGGGTCAGGTGGATTGGTCATGCTAATTTGCCAAAAGTGTCCAAAAAGGTTAATTGGTGTTACTGGGTTCAGGGGATGGGGTGGAGGAGGTGTGTGCTTGAGTGGGGTGCTCTTTCCATGGGCCGGTGCAGACTCGATGGGCTGAATGGCCTCCTTCTGCATTGTAAATTCTATGACTCTATCACGTGGACCTCAGTGTGCTTATAGAACATAGAACATAGAACAGTACAGCACAGAACAGGCCCTTCGGCCCTCGATGTTGTGCCGAGCAATGATCACCCTACTCAAACCCACGTATCCACCCTATACCCGTAACCCAACAACCCCCCCCCCCCTTAACCTTACTTTTTAGGACACTACGGGCAATTTAGCATGGCCAATCCACCTAACCCGCACATCTTTGGACTGTGGGAGGAAACCGGAGCACCCGGAGGAAACCCACGCACACACGGGGAGGACATGCAGACTCCGCACAGACCCAGCCGGGAATCGAACCTGGGACCCTGGAACTGTGAAGCATTTATGCTAACCACCATGCTACCGTGCTGAAGAGTTCTGAAGAGTTCAACAACTCTTCATACCAGAGTACACAGGTCATATAACCTCTTCCTGTATTGAATCCAAGGTCTTCTTTGGTCCCCTGATAAACTCATGAGGGAACCTGGCATATAAGGCTTCCAGCTTCGAATGGTCTCATGTACACATGTCTGCTTGTGAACCATGCTCTCTATCTCCTCAGTGGTGTTGGGAGCAGGAGGACAGCACAGTGGCACAGTGAGTTAGCACTGCTGCCTCGCAGCGTCGAGGTCCCAGGTTTAATCCCGGCTCTGGGTCACTGTCCGTGTGGAGTTTGCACATTCTCCCCATGGTTGCGTGGGTTTCGCCCCCACAATCCAAAAGATGTGCAGGGTAGGTGGATTGGCCACGCTAAATTGCCCCTTAATTGGAAAAAAATGAATTGGGTACTCTAAATTTAGAAAACAAATGTTGGGAGCAGGAAGGGCAAAATGGGTTTGGAGAAATGCAGCTTGCCTGGAATTTGTTCCTGTCATCCCCAGATGGAATGTTGTGCTCCTGTTCGCGAACTACCCTGCTGACCTGATCTCCCTGAGTCACGCTGTTCTCCGTGACAGTGAGATCCTGGCCAAGGCTCAACTGTATGCCTGAGAAATGGGTGAAAAGAGGGTAGAGGATAGGACAAAAGGGCCGTGGCAAATGTGGTGTGTATCAGACATGCCCTGAGGTATTATGGTCAGGTCAATATAGAATACTGCGAACAGATGATGGTCCGTGTCGTGATATTCAGATATCAATATACATGATCAATCTCTGTAAATGTAGTACAGTAATTTCAACATTAGACAGTGTGGTGCTATGCCTCACTGTAAATACATAAGGGGTCAATGTAAATACACTACAACTAAGTAAACACTAGAGGGAGCACCGGAGATGTCATGACATGCAGACATACAGCTAATGAACATTTAGAATAGGACACAACCAATGAGCAGTCAAGACATCCAGAGGTGCCGCTACCACAAGGGGGCAATCCATATACAAGGACAGGGCACACATGCTCTTTCTCTTTCCACAGGCGACACTTAGAGGGTAGGACAGGGGCAGATCAGAAGCATCACACCCACCACGTGGCTTAGAGCAGACTGGTTAGTTAGACTGAGTTACGATAGCAAGATTAGCAGGAGAGCCAAACTCATAGAGAACTGTGCTAATGGTTCAATAAATAACATTAAACTTACCTCAAAGTCTGGAGTATCTTTTGGTCAAAGCTGCATCGAGTTGCAACCTGTATTATCCCAGAGTACATAACACATCAGACGGCTCACAGCCAGATACTATAAGAACTGGTTTCCCGCCTTTTCTAAGTCAGATGATGATGTGATTCAGAACAGTGAACAAGCAAGACATAGAATAGCTAGAGTGAGGGAAGTTAGAACTAGTTTGTTATAACAGTGTATAGTTATATAGTTATCTGTATTGTACTTTAATTCTTTATTGTTAGTTTAGTATTGAGTAAAATGACTCACAGTTTATTATTTTATTACTCATTAAATAGTTCATCTTTCAACAAGAAAACTATTGGTCATTTTATCATCTTGGTGGATTCAAGAGTAATAGATATATTTTAGATAAGTCATAATTTAAAACATAACAGTCCCATCTTCATTTGTGTTGTGTAGCTTTTCCAGGTTGTATGCTCCTCCGTTACAATGGGAAGTCAGCAGCAGGACAATTCTCCTCTGGAAAGCCCATGATGGGTCATCCCTTTCAGTGTCAGTAATCAGTTGGACAACTTTTACAGTTAGTATTTACCTGACTGGTGACTGACGTTTCCTCCGAGCAACAGTAACACTTGTATCTACTTTGCAGGAACTGCTTATCGGGCCTCCGTTTAAACTGCGACTGAGTCACTTGACCCACACTGGGTCTGCCTCCAAACCTCTCCTGCTTCCGACACCAGCACCCTCCCGCCAACAACCACTCCCCCCCTCCCCTCCGCCAAGAGCGAAAAACTGGCCATTTGGAGCAGTTTCTCCTCAGTCAGGTTTGGGAAGTGAGGAATTTTCACCTGACTTCAGGAGCCAAAGTTCAAGAAAAGAGTTTGCAAAAAGGATATGGATATTTCGGCTGAGAAGCCATGACTTCCTCAGCCAATCGGCTGAGAGGCACATGACTTCCTCAGCCAATCGGCTGAGAGGCACATGACTTACCCGGGCCAATGGGCAGTGAGTCCTCTGCACCAATAGCAGCTCACTTCCAAGGTACCGTAATACCCCTAGTCATACTACCACACCCCATCACCAATGGAAGTCAAAGGCAAGGATCTTGGTGCAGATCTTTTGCCACTGGACTTATAATAATCTTTTATTATTGTCACAAGTAGGCTTACATTAACACTGCAATGAAGTTACTGTGATAATCCCATAATCGCCACACTCTGGCGCCTGTTCAGGCACACAGAGGGAGAATTCAGAATGTCCAATTCACCAAACAAGCACATCTTTCGGGACTTGTGGAAGGAAACCGGAGCCACCACAGGAAGCCCACGCAGACTTAGGGAGAACGTGCAGACTCCTCACAAACAGTGATTCAAGCCGGGAATCGAACCTGGGATCCAGCCGCTGTGAAGCAACAGTGCTAACCACTGGGTTAATGTGCCACCCACTAGATCCCAGAGCTAGTGCATTGTGAAAGATCCTGGGCTGGATTCTCTGGTCGCCGATGGCGAAACGGGTTCGGCGACAGGCCGGAGAATCAAACTTCCCGTCAGAATCGGGGGCGGCCATTGCCTGAAGCCCGCCCCCCTGATGCTCCGCCCTCGACCGGCCGAGTTCCCGACGGTGCGGGACACGTGTGGTCTCATCCGTTGGGAACTCGATGTGGCGGCTGCGGACTCAGTCCAGTGTGGCCACAGTCGGGGAAGGGATGATCTGCGGGTCGGGGGGCCAGTATTCAGGGCTGGGGGCACTGTGGTGGGGTGGCGAACCGGCCGAAGGGGGGGAATATTTTGCGGGCCAAGTCTGCGAGCGGCATCCACCATGAAGCACGCCGCGGCCGCTGCAGGCCGCCGCCGTGCGCATGTGCGGCCACAGACCTGGCAATTCTCCATGCCGTATCGGCTGTTGGCCCGGATGTTCTACGCTGCCTTCCTGCTAACTCCCAACCAAATGGGGAATTGGTGGCCGCTTTGCGCTGGTTTTCCACCATTCCCACTCCCGGGGACATAGAATCCAAATCGGAGAATCCAGCCCTCTGTGTAAACACTGATTGCAAATAAACCATTATCATTTGTTATACATACTGACGGGTGGTCGCCAATCCTTCCTCAACTACACTCACAATTTCCTGAGCAGTGAAGAATTCAAAGAAAGTGTCGTTGAAAAATGCAAAGTGAATCAGAGGCCTGAGGAAGAGAGAACAAGAATACCTCTCTTCAGGAGGCTAGAAGCCTTGAACCCGACTGCTGAGAATTGGGTGCACGAGATCGAACGGTTGGGTTAATGCAATATAGGGTGAGGATAGACAGAAAGTCATTTTATTTACCGTCTGCGGGACCCAGAGTTGTAATCTAATTCAAAGTTTAACATCTCCAGAGGCTCCTTATACTAAGCAGTTTCTTCTTCGGCAATCACTCGTTAACGAATGTGATTATCCACCTAAGAAACGCCATTTTATCATGGGCTCCGTGGGTCCTTGTGTGGCTGATGAGCCTGATCCTAGAGCCGCATCTTCACCCGCACACTTGGCAGATGTTTCCGGGAGGTGGAATCAGTCCTTCGATTCTCCATCACTGGTATTCCTTTCTGTGGCTCCTTTTCCGGGCTTCCTCTTGCCGTTGAGTGTCCTTCAAGAATTGCGTCCCTTCAATCTGGAGGTTCCTCCAAGTCAGTCACCTCTGATCAAGGGTTTCCCAGGCATTGCCGTTGATGTTTTATTTCTTGAGGTGAGCCTTCAGGGTGTCTTTGAAGCGCCTCCTTTGTCCTGCTCTTGCTCGGAAACCTTCCTGAGCTTGGGCAAGGAAAATTTGCTTTGGAGGTCGGGACTCTGGCAACCTAAGCGCATGACTGGCCCGGCGGAGTTGGTTTCAGATGACAATGGCCTTGATGCTGGTGCCCTTGGCTCCTTCAAGGAAGCTGATGTTAGTCCGCCTGTCCTCCCAGCTGATGTGGGGAATCTATCTCAGGCAGCATTGATTGTACCTCGCCAGGGCTTTTAGGTTGTGCGTGCACGTAATCCAAGTTTCCGAGCCATACAGACGAGTTGGGAGGTCGACCGCATTGTCCATGAAGATCTTGGTGTCAGCATGGATGTCACAATCATCAAAGGGTCTCATCCTTAGGCGTCCAAAGGAGGTGTTCGTAGATTGGATACAATGTTGGATCTCCGCATCAATGTCAGCCTTCGAAGAGAGGTGGCTACCCTGGTGTGAGAAATGAAATGAAATGAAAATCGCTTATTGTCACGAGTAGGCTTCAAATGAAGTTACTGTGAAAAGCCCCTAGTCGCCACATTCCGGCGCCTGTCCGGGGAGGCTGTTACGGGAATCGAACCGTGCTGCTGGCTTGCCTTGGTCTACTTTCAAAGCCAGCGATTAGCCCAGTGAGCTAAACAGCCCCTATGATCCACATTTGGAAGGGTTTCTCCATTGATCTTGTTGGAGGGAGAGACTTGATCTTGCACAGATTCCAGAGTAGAGTCTGCGTGAGATAATTGCAGCATTATCTTCCTCGACAGTCAGGCCATAGCCAGTTGAGCTACGTCACTCCCAGAGGAAAAAGAGGTCCCCTGACAGATTGAGTTTTTAATGGACTGCGTACAAGAAGTGTTTCTCTGTACTGGTGTTTTGTTAATGGTATAACTATTTCATGTATTGTATAACAAGGACTTAAAGGGGGAGGGGTGCAGTAGCTGGCCGCTTTAAGAGGTGTACATCGGGAGGGTCATGTGACCCCCGTCACCCAATGGGTTCAAGCGCGGGGTTATTGATGCAGAGCGCGGTCTTTCGCAGCCAGAATTGATCCTCGACGTGGTTGTGATAGCATCGTGAATGACTCTGTGTGAATGCAACTTGTAAATAAACCGTTATAATTTATAATACATACTGACCGGTGATCGGCAATCCTTTATTACAGTGAACAAATAAATTGGCAGGGGGAGTCTTATGTGTTCAAATGTGAAGGATTGACTTTGGGAAGAAGTGTAAAAAAGGAAAATAATATTCAAATTGAGAGACGACAGGAGGCTGTGGTACAGGGGGACCTGGGTGTCCTCATATATGAAGCATGAAATGTCAGCATGGAGGTACAGCAAGTAATTGGAAAGGCAATTGGGATGTTGATCGTTATGGCAAGCAGTATAAAAATAGGGAAGTCTTGCTAGAATTACACAGGGCATTGGTGAGACCATATCTAGAGTACTCAACACAGTTTGGTATCCCTATTTAAAGAGGTATCTGCTTAATTTGGAGGTAGCTCCAAGAGAGTCACAGGGACGAAGGTGTTGTAGTGTGAGGAAAGATTGAGCTGATTGGGCCGATACTCATCGGAGGTTCGAAGATTAAAACATATGATGAGATTCTGAGGAGGCTGGAGAGCAGATTGGGGAAAGACGTGGGGGAGAGGTAATGTAAGAGTAACTGGCATAGCAAGGGTTATTGTGGGACCGATAACAATTAAACCCACACAGTGATGTAAAGAGACACATGGCATGAGGTTAGAATCATTTGTGGACTGGACAGAGACCTGCATTGAAGCAGGCATGGAGTTATCTTGGCTCTTGGGCTATATGTGTACATAGTTTATATGTAATCAATAGAACCTCTTTGCAAGACCGACTGAACGTAAACATTGGCTACCAGCAGGAAAATGAGCTTGAGGCCATGATCAAATCAGCTGTGATCTTGTTGAAGGGTGGAGCAGGATTGAGGTACTGCATGGTCTACTTCTAGTCCTACTATGTTCTCATGGATGACGAATAAATATCGGCTCAAGGAACATGAGAAATTCAGATTGAGGTGGTTAGGATCTGTAAAACTGAAGATGGATTCATGCCTCATCATATCTGGCTAGATCAGGCTGGAGAAGCTAAGGCTGGACTTTGCATGTGGAAAGGGGACATGTAATATGTCAGGTGGCAACATTAGAGGTCAATCCAACATCCCCCCCCCCCCCCATGACCGCCATCCCCCATACCAATTCCCCCTCCCTGGGCTCTCAGATCTCACCTCACTATAAAGGCCTGGGACTTACCATGTGCGGCAGCCGTCACTCTCCTTCGCCCTCCTACTGGCAGTCACTGCGGTGCCCTCTTCTGAACAGTGGCACTGCTGTGACTGCTCGGGCTGCTGCATGGGCAGGGCTCATGGGCAGGGCTCCCTCCTACTGCAGAATGATAGCCTCAATCTCAGCTCGGTTAGGCCAGCCAAAGCATGTCATGGCTTCGGGGCGTGCTTCTCTCCGACTTATCAGCTTTCGACCGACTCTCCTCCTGCATCCCACTTCTCTCCCCCCCCCCGCTTTAAAATCCAACCCTTCCTGTTGTAGGAGCCTACAAAGGGCCCAGGAGTTGAAGCAAGACATCACAGACAAAGTGTTTTATTAAATGTGTTCCAAAATGCTGGAATATCCTATGCACCACATCATTACTGCCTCATCAGTCCCTATATTCCTCTTTGAGGTATTCTGATACAGTCCAGTCCCTGCAAACCAATGAAACTTTAAAAACTGGGCAGCACTGTAGCACAGTGGTTAGCACAGTTGCTTTGCAGCTCCAGGGTTCCAGGTTTGATTCCTGGCTTGGGTCACTGTCTGTGCAGGGTCTGCACGTTCTCCCCGTGTTTGCGTGGGTTTCCTCCGGGCGCTCCGGTTTCCTCCCACGGTCCAAAGACGGGCACGTTAGGTGGATTGGCCATGATAAATTGCCCTTCGGTTACAGAAAAGGTTAGGTGGGGTTACCGGGATAGGGTGGAGGTGTGAGGATAGGGTGGAGGTTTAGGCTTAGGTAGGGTGCTCTTTCTGAGGGGTGGCGCAGACTCGATGGGCCGAGTGGCCTCCTTCTGCACTGTAAATTCTATGATTCTATGATTCTAGTACACAGCAAGTTCAGCCCAGACTCTGGGTGCTAATGGAAAATGAACGATAGTGAGGTTCCAGCATGTTTGACATCTCTTTCAATATCTTATTCCCATTAATTTTAATCAGCTTGCACGGAAGATGCAGAAGTCTCCTTGTACGGCTAGAATTTAAACAAGCTCACATTATTCCATAGCAACGTCTGATATAGATTAGTATGAAGTAAGTGATAAGGTGTGCGTGGAGATTACGCAACGAGAGGATAAAAGGTCATGCCATTTGGAAATATCAGGAGGATGTATAAATTCTAATCGGAGGGGATGCAGCTTAACAGTTGGAAAGCTTTGTAAACGTGGACGTGCTCACGGCAGAGAATGGGATTTGTGAATAAGACATCACACTGAGAACTGGACTTATGTTGCATTTGGAAGTTTAAGCAGGCCATAGAAGGCTGAGAACATCATTGGTAAAAGCAAAGGTATGAATTCAAAATGTGTTGCTTTGTTGATATTGTTTCCTTCCATCCTCCTCAATCAGAAACAAACTAAAAGTTGCTGTGAAATTTAGTGTGTTCGCTTTTTCATTCCTCTCACCCATCTCCTGACCTCTTTGAAGCTCAATGTTAGCTGTGGACATATTGAGAAAGAAAGTTAGGATGAGTGTAATGGGGTTGTGTTAACAGCTCTCACTGTGCTTGAAGGGCTTTGGTGAAAAGACATGTGAGTCCCTCAGATTAAGCCATTTTAAACGGAAAAGAATCACATAATCCTTCCCAATGGGCCATTCAGCAGCAACTCAGGTTGGATTGGCCGTAAATCAAGATCCCATTTTAAAGCAATCACACATAAATCACATGAATTGATGAAAAATACATAATCTTGTTGTCATAATATACATCCAGGTATATGATGGTGCACAGACAGGCAGAGATTGACTCACAGGATGACCAGTGAACACACAGAACCCAGCAGCCAATCACCAGACAGGACACGACCACTATAAAGCCAGAGGGCACCAGTTTTCCCGCTCTCTCGGGATCCAGCCTCTGAGACAGTCAGAGCTCGTGAGCAGCAGCTAGTGCAAACACCATGTGGTAGTCAGTAAGTCTGGTCAGGTTAGCCTCAGGTCTCCAGTCAACTCAGCAGAGTGTCAACCCACAGTTAAAGTATGTTTAATAGTTAAGAGTTCAATAAAATCGAGTCGCATTCTTTGCGTGTTGGATGCCTGTCTCTCTCACTGCTGCAGTAAACGCAGTCCTCGCAGACCCAGCTTACCCAACACATCACTTGTCAACAAGGAGATGTAGTTAGACCGGCATTTTTTTTGTCTTCATGTTTATCAGGGCAATCTCTTGAAACATTTTCCTTCCACTTCCTGTACATATTTTTAAAGATTATATCAGCAGAGTAAAAACAAGTTGGTTGAATTAAGTTTGAAAAAAAAATGATAGCACACCAGTAACCTAAAACTGGTCTTAAACATGCCCAGGGTGATAAAGAACAAAGAAAAGTTCAGCACAGGTACAGGCCCTTCTGCCCTCCAAGCCTGTGCCGAACATGAGACCCTAACTAAACAAAAATCCTCCTGCCCTTACTCGGTCTGTATCCCTCTATTTCCTCCCTATTCATCTGTCCATCCAAATGCCTCTTAAATGTTGCTGATGTGCCCACTTCCACCACATCCTCTGGCAGGGGGCTCCAGGCACCCACCACTCTCAGTGTGAAAAACTGACCCCGCACATCTCCCTTAAACTTTCTCCCTCTCATCTTGAATGTGTGCCAGCTTGTAATTGAAACTTCCACCCTTGGAAAAAGCCTGTGACTATCCACCCTGATGATGCCTCTCATAATTTTGGAGACCTGTATCAGGTCTCATCTCAGCCTCCATTTATCCAGTGAAAACAATCCTAGTTTATTCAACTCTCCTCATAACCAACACCCTCGAGACCAGGCGACATCTAGTGAACCTACTTTGCACTTTCTCCAAAGCTTCCACGTCCTTCTGATAATGTGGTGACCAGAAGCAATACTCCAAGTGCGGCCTAACCAAGGTTTTATATAGCTGCAACATGATTTCCCAACTCCTGTACTCAATGCCCCGGCTGATGAAGGCAAGCGCGCCATATGCCTTCTTAATCACCTTGGCCACCTGTGTTGCCACTTTTAGGGAACTGTGGACCTGTAGGCTCCCAGGTGATCTGCCTGGAAATTCTCCAGCGCCTCCCTTGGCAGACTCTTCACTGCTGTTGAGGCCCACCCATGACATCATCAGCCTGCGCTCAGGGTGGAAATCCAGCAGAAAGTTCACTGACCCAGCATGGGGGGGGGGGGGGGGGGGGGGGGGGGGGGCAGTGGCAGCGGCCATGAGCGCCAAATGCCTGCAGAAGAGGACATCTATCCATTGTCGCAGGAGGATGAATAATCTCTTTGAGCTGTCAGGGTGAATCACTCTTCTCGTCACTACGCAATCACAGGGATCTCACTCCGTGCCAATTCAAGGGATGCCACCACTCGCTCGCCCACACACTTCCTCATCTCCCCTGCAGGCCTTATCCTCATCACTTCTCTGGTCCCACTCACCATCCACACATGCCAGGCATCCGTATCATCAGCCCACGCACGCGTCCTGCTTACACTCTCTCCATCTGTTTTCATGCAGAACAAGCTGGCACACAGCAAGAGGGAGAGATACCAGATGAACAGAGGGATGCCAGAACCCAAGGCCTTCAACCGTTTCGAGGACAGAGCCAGCCTGCTGGCCGGCGAAGACATTGACCGTTCCTGTGCTGAAGGTGACGTCGACGGCAATAAACCAAGTGAGGATCCAGCACAATATCACCCATCGGACAACCATGCTGTGAGTCATGTGACCTGGTTCAAAAGGCCCCCGTCATACACTAATGACAACCTTTCTATCGCAGGCACATTTGTGAAGTAGTCCGGGATGTCCGCCAGACAGGTCCTCGACTCCAGCCCCAACAGCAGCACAGAGGAGGGATCCATGTACCTGATACAGCAGAACCGACTCTGCGCTTCCCCACACCCTCCACCAGTACAGGGCAACACATCTTGGCCTCCCTATCTGGTCCGGTCACCACACTCACAAAGCCACAGCAGCTCGAGCCAGGGACCTCCCAGGGTGCTGGACCTCGGCGGATGGCTGGAACCTGCTGTGTCTCAGCCAGATGATCACCCTCTATATTTTATCATGCCTCAGTTGCTGGAATTCCAAAGGCAAGGGAGGGATAATTGGGAAGAGATGTCTGGGAAACCCTTTGGATTGAAAGGCTGCATAGACGAGTCTGTCTGCCTTATGTCTGAGATGATTGTGCCGACACCGCAACGCAACAAGGGCGGCGGCTGCCTTCTTGACCTTGGTGCAAGGTTTTTACCCCACACTGCTGCAGCACACGCACTCCATGGTGCTAGAACTTGCTGGGATCCATGAGTGCCAACAACAGAGGAGTGTGGGGCTTCCATCCTCACTCCAGCTACGCCTCTATCCCACTGAGGAAGGCATGGGCCCTCGGGCACCCAGAAGGAGGAGGATCAGCTGCTGCACATCCCAGGACCATCCGCCCAGGTGATTCCAAGAGTATCCCTCTCATCTGAACCCTCTTCTCCTGTGGCTGCTTCAGACTCCAGCCCCACAGGCCAAGGAGGGTGGCACTGCCACACAGCCGGACCCCAAAGGCCCTTTAGGTCTCAGCCCCCCAGAGGGCAGCTTCCAAGATCATCATAGGCAACAGGGTGTGGCAGACAGCAGGCTGCCCCCACCTCGCTGTGCATGTTGGGGATGCACCAAGGTCTAGCGTCGGGGTTAAAAAGGTTAAGAAGCTCTCGTTGAACAGCGTGGGACGTTAAGTGAAGAATGTTAAGCACTTGTACATAACATTCATCTTTGTAAATGAACTCTCACTAATTGCGCACTTTCTACGGCTCCTTGTTTTGATAAGCTGTGATCCTGCTATATCCTGAAAACTGGATTCCTGCACCAGGAAAAGGCAGGGCACTCAGGCCAGGGCTTCCTCCGTGTGCTTTGTGCAACTTTCCAGCACATTGGTGGTGTCCTGTCACAGCGACGGAGGACATCAATCATGTCTGTTTCTCATCGGGAGTGAGGATGTTTCCCACAATGCACAGGGCTAGTGTCACTTATTCCCATCATTGTCAATGACTGATCTCTGCACCTTTGAGCTGCAGCTGCCCCCCCCCCCCACCTCTTCCCCCATCCCACCTACCTCTGCCTCCAATGATACTGAATATCGAGGGTGAATTCACGAAGGATAACGTAAGATCAGGAGAGGTGAAGCTTTGCCCGCTGCATCACCATGATACGACCTTAGTCATTGCCTCATGCCATTGGCTAGACACGAGTCAGACATTTACAGAGGCTCTGTGAGGATCTATGCACTGCGCCCACTGCAAGTCGTCACCATGCCCCTGGAATGTAGGGACCATCGGCAACCGTGGGTCCCCATCATAGGAGACTTATCACTGAGTGTGTGCACTGCCACCTATCAAATAGGAGAGCAATGTGCACAGAATCCATGTGAAGATAATGGGGTCTCCTCACTGGATCTCCTCATCACCCTCCAGCAGCAATGAGCGTGTCCTCAGCTTGTCTGCCTTGCCTAGACAGCGACATTGCCTCATGGCCAACATCTTCTCGCTCACATATTCCTCAGCCTTGTCCCATTCGACATCCTCCTCATCAGAGGACAGGTGTCGCTCCTCCACCTCCTCCTCAGGCAGTTATTCCCCCTGTTGCAGCAAACGAACCTCTCCAGATATGTGCAGGCACCGGAACCTCAACCTCAGCATCCCTATGGTCTGCTTGACCAAAGTGCTAGTTGCAACATGAGCCTCATTGTACCTTCTCTCAGCTGCCCTCTGTGCCCTCCGAACGGGCATCATCAGCCAGCTCCTCAGTGGGTATCCCTTCTCCCTGAGGAGCGAACGCTGTAGCCACTGTGAAGCATGGAAAGATGTCAGGAATCTAGAAGTGGTTCAGAATGTATGCATTGCACACACTCCCTGGGAATCGAGGACACATCTGGAGGATGGGTTTGGTGTGGTCGCAAAGTGGCAGACTCCGCACAGACAGTGACCCGCCGGGAATCGAACCTGGGACCCTGGAGCTGTGAAGCATTTATGCTAACCACCATGCTACCGTGCTGCCCCAAAGGTTGCCACTTTATATGCTTTTTCCTTCAATTTGATACTCTCCCTTATTTCCTTAGATACCCACGGTCGATTTTCCCTATTTCTTCCGTCCTTCCTTTTTGTTGGTATAAACCTTTGCTGAGCACTGTGAAAAATCGCTTGGAAGGTTCTCCACCCTTGTAGGTCACATAGTTCACTACCTTATGTCCTGGAAATCTGAATGCCAAGCGAGTGCAATCAATGGCACCCTGCATCTATGGAAAGCCAGAGATTTGCACAAAGCCCATTGCTCTTGCATCCTGGCTTGCCTGGATCCTGGTTGAAATGGATGAAGTTGTGTGCCCTCATAAAGGTCATGGCCTGGATTGTCTGATCCCGTGCCGGGTCGGAGAATCGCCGGGGGGGGCGCGAATTCAGCCACGCCGCTCCGACACCGGGCCGATGATTCTCCGGCGACTGGAGAATAGGCGCAAACCGCGTCCGTGGGGTCCCACATCCCCCAGCCATTCTCCGCGCCTCGATGGGCCGAGTGCCCGTTGAGTTCGGCCGAGTCCCGCCGACGTGGGTTAAGTATGGTCCTACCCAGCGGGACCTCAGAGTTCTAGCTGCGGTGGCCATCATGGTGGGGGGGGGGGGGGGGGGGGGGGTATCCGACTCCAGGGGAGGGCCTCCACGGTGGCCAGGCCTGCAATCAGGGCCTACTGATTGGCAGGCAGGCTAATTCCGGTGAGGGCCTATGTTCCTCCGTGCCGGGCCCCTCTAGGGCTCTGCCATATTGCCCGGGGGCTGGCGCGGAGACGGCAACCCACACGCATGCACAGAGCATGCGCGGACCCGTGCCGGCCGTGGCGTGCTGGCTTTCGAGCACCGGAGCAGCGGACATCACTCCAGCGCCATAGTAGCCCCCTTGGAAGAGGTGAATGCCTGGGCCTGGAGGCCCGTCGACGCCGGAGTCGCTCGCGCCGGTTTTGACTTCGGCCTCAACACTTGGCTGGGATTTCAGAGAATCCCGGCCCATATCTGTCACCTCCTGGGTGCACTTGTGTCCAGAGGCATGTGGAGCCCTGGAAGGGCCCACTGGCGTAAAAATTGAGTGCCCAAGTCACTTTCAGCAACACAGGCAGTGGATGCCCTCATGGGGACAAGTCCTGTAGAAGATGGCCGATGTGGCCAACCAGTTCCCTGGACATGTGTAGTCTTTGATGACACAGGTTCTCGCACATCTGCAGGTATATTCACTGCTGCCTCTAGACCCTGGGTTTATCGAGGTGCCTACAAGCGATGGCACACTAGGGTTCAACCTCTATGTATGGAGCAGGACCTGCCAATCTTTCCTCCTCCTTGTTCTGCTCCTGCCTTTGGCGATTCAGGTGCTTCTGTTAGCATTTTCGTCTCTCCTACCTATCAGCGAGTAGAATGGCGGTGAGTTCACCAGGCTTCATCTTTCATATGTTCTCCTCACTGCAATGATGAAGAAAGGGAATTGGCGGTAAGCTTCTGTCTCCCAAGGACCATCCTTTTCCCTTTCATCATCTGAATCTGCCTCTCAAAGCCCACTGACCCATGTCCCAGCTGCCACATTGATGACCAGTACTTAGTTTGCATTCTGCTTTGGCAAGGCCCCACACCTTTCCCCTTAGTACATGATCAAGTCATAGATTTGGCCACTCTGCCGCATCTTGAGCTCTCATCTCTTTTGCAGGCACTGTCCCAAGCTTCAAATACAAATGTATTATAATGATGTTCTGGTTGTTGACCCGTGGGAAATGCAGCCCTTCACAGACGGGCTGCAGGAGACAATCGCAGCAAACTTTCACGCCAACGTAAAATGTGACTTTACCAACTCATGCTAACGGGAGTGAAAATTTTCAGCCAATTAGATTTAATTATAATTAATTCCTTGCTATTGTTCCAGTTCCTGGCAGGGGGGTCAGCTCATCCATTAGTAATCTAATATCACGATTATAATGTGGCCGGACAATGGGGAGTGAGATTCTGCAATGATGAGACTGGGAACCCTTTGTTCTTGTAATCTCTGTTGGAAGCTTCCAGAATCTTGGGGATCATGTGACTTGTTGCAGCCATCTTGAGGTCCAACAGAAGTCGTTTTTCAAGCAGCAAGAAGAAATAAAGTTTTGACACATACAGTTTCGATTTCCTTTCACTTCTTATTGCCAAACAAATCCGCGTCTGTCTGATTGACTTTTAATTTTGCCCAAAATTATTTTAAAAATCTTTCCTGACCAGCATGGTTGAACTGACTGCTCTGTGGTCGCTGGTTTTTGAACAAAGGTATGAAATTTGCAATTCTCCAGTCTGCTGGCACCATCCCTCTACCTAAGGAGGTTTGGAAGATTATAGCCAGGGCTCCCAGAAGTTCCAACCTTACCTCCCTAAGTATCCTTGGATGCATCTCAACCAGTCTTGGTGACTGACCGACTTTAAGTAGAGCCAGCCTACCTGAAACCTCCTCTTGAACAATTCTCAGGCAATCCAGTGTCTCAAATATCTCCTCTTTCGCATATCCTGTTTTTATTCCTCGGCCATTGGAGTTCCTGCCCTCGGCTGCCTGGAAAGAACTAAATAATTCATAGAATTTATAGTTCAGAAGGAGCCCATTCAGCCCATCGAGTCTGAACCGGCCCTTACAAAGAGCACCCGACTGAAGCCCACGTATCTACCCTATCCCCGTAACCCAGTAATCCCCACTTAACATTTTTTGGGCACTAAGGGCAATTTAGCATGGCCAATCCACCTAACCCGCACATCTTTGGACTGTGGGAGAAAACTGGAGCATCCGCAGGAAACCCACGCAGACTGCGCACAGTGACCCAGCCGAGAATTGAACCTGGGACCCTGGAGCTATGAAGCAACTGTGCTAACCACTATGCTGTCGTGCTGCCCAAATATATCCAGCAACTTTTACAACCTCAGGATGTCCTCAGTCAATGAAATAATTTGTGAAGTGCTGTTGTAACATCGGGAAATCCCGCTGCTTATTAAACCTGTTGCTGGTAAAATGTAGGCCCATGAATGTGGGAAAGTATCTCAACTGTGCACTCAATGGTGTGCGTTCTCCCCCTATGCTCCACACTTAAACTGCAGCACTATTAATGTACTTCATAACAGAACGATACAAAATTAGGTACATTTGAGAAAAAAACTTTTGTCAGGGTTCGTACTTCCAACAAATGCCCTCCGCACCGGATTCCAGTTCTCACGCACGGGTAAAACAAACAGTTCCTTTCTCAGCCGCCTCCAAACCTGCAGCCCTCATTGCTTCTCCAAGGTGTGACTGTCAGTTCCATAAAAGGGTTGCCCTGTTTTGTGGGACATGTCCCATGCCTCTCCAAACCTACTTTTATTAATCGGTGATATCTTGTTGCAACTGATTGCAGCAGCCACACTCCTCTCTTTCCGAAAGAAGCGGGCAGCTTTAGAAATAGCCAGCACTTCTTTCCGAGCTGCTGGTGTCGTTGGATCATCTGCTCCCTGAATGGAAAATGTTCTACGGTCCTCGTACACCATGTGCTATGTGGTTTTGCAGATTGTGGTAAAGGGAAGCTCGCTGTGTAGTACAGTGGCAATTCTCTTCACTTCATGCTATACTTGGTGTCACTGCATAGGGACAGCTCCTAGACAATGATGTGTTGGGTAAGCTGGGTCTATGTGGACTGCGTTTGATGCAGTGTAGAGAGAGACAGGCTTCCAACACTTGATAAGATGCAACACGATTTTATTTAACATCTAACTATATTACATGCTTAACTGTGGGTTGACACTATGCTGACTTGACTGGAGACCTGACCAGACTAACTGACTACCACATGGTGTTTGCACTGGCTGCTGCTCACGAGCTCAGACTGTCTCAGAGGCTGGATCCCGAGAGAGAGCGGGAAAACTGGTGCCCTCTGGCTTTATAGTGGCCGTGTCCTGTCTGGTGATTGGCTGCTGTGCTCTGTGTGCTCACTGGTCATCCTGTGTGTGTCAATCACTGCCTGTCTGCACTCCATCATACACATGGATGTATATTCTGACAGACAACAGCACAGAATGGGTTACAGACAAAGCTGTCCCCAGACGCATCACATTCATTTCCTCTTGTCTCTACATTTGTATTCTTTTCGCTTCCTCTGTCGTTCAGACGCACTCTGAAGACTGAACTCAAACACAACGGGACTGAAACAGGAGCTGGTCAATAGTGATGCTGGAGTAACCTGCTTGATCCTTCTGGAATCTGTTCTGGTCCGGTGAGTAATCCTTTGCTGCAGTTTCTGCTTTGCTGATTTTATCTTTAAAGTACTAGAGGGGTGGAAAATAAACAAATGAACGATAATTCTGCTGGAAGCCAGCAGCACGATTTCTCCACATGAGTGCGCTTCACGTGGAGACCTTTGACACCTGCTTGACACAAAGATAGGGCTCGCATCTTCCATAACCTATAGATACCCCAAGTGTTCGGTGGCAAATTAAGTACTTTTGAAACCAAGTCACTGTTTAACACGTGGCAGCCAATCTGCACAAACCTGTGATGCAGAACAAGGCCAGCAGCGTGGGTTCAATTCCCGTACCAGCTGAGAATTCTGAATTCTCCCTCCGTGTACCTGAACAGGTGCTGGAATGTGGTGACTAGGGGCTTTTCACAGTAACTTCATTGTAATGTTAATGTAAGCCTATTTGTGACAATAATAAAGATTATTATTAGTATTATTACCAAAGTCTGTCAAACAGCAATGCAATAAAGACCAAATGCAATAAAATTTCTGTTTCCCCTCACTGTACTAATCAGAACTCTCTACGAACTGGAATTTGCACCATTAGTCTATTCTCTCCCCCGCAGGTCACGTTGGGATTGATATGGGGCCAATATCAAACACGACTGTCCAAAGCCACATCAAGATCCCCATAAGTCTCACTCTCCACGGAATTTGGTGCTGTAAGGGCCACTGCTGCCATCCCAGTGTTGCAGAGTCGGAACTCAATGTGGAGGGAATGCTGCAACCCAGAAATAGTGGTTGACGTAGCAGGATACATCTCCTGGTATAAGGTGCAGCAGACTAACTCATCTCACACGCTGATGTGATGAATATGAGAAATTTCCACATTTTAAGATTTGCATTTAGTATTTTTGCTGTGATTACAAAGGGAGAGAATCATTGAATATTTTTTCAGGGGCAATGTTACCTTTTGCAACAGGACACAGGAATGTGGCAGTGTTTCTGGATCGTGGGTGGCATAGTTAATAGGTTTTTAAGTTGCTTATGGTGCCCCAAGCTGGATAGACATGGTTCAGTTTGCTCTTAAAGGACTCTTTCGCTCTAAAAGTCTTTAAACCAGTATAAGCAAGAAAACCCCTGGTTGATTAACTTTATCCATGAGTGGGATTCAAGATATGTTGTTTTGCTTCATTGTAAGTAAGATGTTATAACTGTTGTTCCAACACCTTGGGCTGATGCATGGTCAACTCCAGCCCCACTTGACCCAGAGTCACAAAATAGTTGAATTAACAAGTAATTCTTGTAAAAAAGTCTTTGACCCTTAGCTGCTCAATATTTACAGTCACCAGGTGTAAAGTTTAAACACAATTACTTTTTATTTATCACAAAGACGATAATGAAATAGGCAGCAAATACTGCTCATTAATTATCTCCCACTTTAACTTGACCCCACCCTCTACACGCACAGACACATGAGAGAGAGAGACAGAGAGAGTGAGGCCAGGTCTCAACTCTCTGGACATCATCCCGCTCAGGCAGAATCCAATCATCACCGATTACTGGGCAGAATGCAGCCTTTTGGCCAGTTCATTGGTCGCCAGTCAACCAATCAAACTGAGTCCCAACCCATCTCTCATGTGCCACAGAGTCAGGGTTCTGGTGTCCAAAGTGAGCAGCACCATATACTATGTTGCAACGTCATGAATCCCTCATTCTCCTTGATGCTTGACATAAAGATACCTGTCTATTAAGCATCCATGGATCGAAAGTAATAACGGCAAAAATAAAGAAAGATTCCAATACCTTTCTCTCTTGGAGTCCTGAGCTCCACAGCATATAAACTCAGAGTGTATCCAGGTCTCTACTGACACATTCCAACCAACATCAGATACCATCATCCCTTCACTTCTGTTTGAGGTGATTCTTTGGAAGTGTCTACACCCGAGGGCTGTGGAAGCTTAGTCATTGAGTATATTAAAGATGGAGATCAAGAAATGACTATGCATTAAAAATATCAGGGCATATGGGAAAATGGCATCGAAATAGAGGATCAGTCATGATGTAGTTAAATGGCAGAGCAGGCTCAAGGAGCCAAAACATTTGCTATGTTCCTACATCATGGGAAATGACTGTGGCCTGCTATCCAACCAGGATGTTTATGTTTTTTATAAACAGCAGCTTGATTTGTCATTAGTCCAATGGAGATTAACATCTTAACAACCAGAGACTGAGATAATTGACCCTACAGGAAGGTAAGATCATTTTAATCCAGCTATATTGACTGGGGAGAAAATGATTATGACAGAGAAAGAAAGGAAGGACATCAAAGAGGAACATGATCTTGGTTAAGAAGCAGAGATACTGAACAATGGACATAGCAGCCATAACGTCACGCTGTGATCAAGCCAGGAAAAGACAAGGGGCAGGATTCTCTGACCCCGGGCCGGGTTGGAGAATCACCGGGCCGGGCGCGATTCACACGACGCAGCCCCGACGCCTGTCCGCCAATTCACCGGTGACCAGAGAATCGTCGCTATTGGCATCGGCGCAGCCGGCGTGGCGCTGGTCGGGGGCCGCTCTACACGGTCCCCCCCGGCGATTCTCCATGCGGGATAGGCCGAGTGGCCGCCGAGATAGGCCGAGTTCCGCCGGCGCCGTTCACATGTGGTCTTACCCGGCAGGACCTCGCCGTCCATCCTGCGGGGGGCGGCCTGGTGGGGGGGGGGGGGGGGGGGGATCCGACCCTGGGAGAGGGCCTCCACCATGGCCTGGCCCGCGATTTCAGCCAATGTGTATTTTGATGGAGGTTTTTAAACAAGGCACAATGTGGAAAAACACCCAAACAGCTGTCTTGACATTGGAAGCAGGGTAGGCGCGTGTCAGTGGCCTAGTTGCGCCCGATGTGGTGTTGGGATGTTTCAGGACACGTTTCAGGATGAACTGGGAAAAATCAAAGGTTTAAAGGCAAAAGTTCAGTAGCCACCCCAAAATGTTTCAGAGATAATGCCTGAGCAAGTTGAGTCTGAGCCAGAAAGTCTTGAAGAATTGGACATCATCCAGCCATGTCCAGCTCGCCAAATGAGCAGCCCCCATTGTGCCTGTTGTTAAACCAGTTAAGACAGTCGGAGTATGCGGTGACTATAAATTAACAGTAAACTAATCAACAAAGCTGGACAGATATCCTATCCTTATATGCAAGACTGGCTGGGGGGGCATTCAAATACAACATTTGAGGACAAAATAAGGGCAGGAAAAGAGGCCTGTCCTATATGTGTCAAGAACCCGTTCAGTAGCTGGGGAAGGTTATTCACAGACAGGAAAAGAGGGTCTATCTGTTGTGCATGCAATGAGGAAGTTCCACCAGTATGGAAGACATTTTAATGTTGTGACAGACCACAAGCCAATTCTGTGACTTTTGAAGGAGGACAAGGCTGTTCTGCCGATGCATCGGCCAGGATTCAGTGCTGGGCATTGATCTGATCAGATTATGAATATACATTTGACCAGGGACACAGACAGCCAATGCTGATGCCCTCAGTCGACTTTCACTGCCAGAGAGCACACCACCAACCCTCTCTACCACCCAGTGCCGCAAGAGATCATGATGGTAATGAATTTTCTCGACATGTTGCCAGTGTCAGCGCAGCAAATAAAATTGTGAGCCGCAAAGACCCGTTGTTGCGAAAGATAAAACCCGAGGTTGGCAGAATGAGAGGATTTCTGAAGGCCGCAAAGCCATACCATGGAGGGAAAGACCAGCTAAGCTGTGAGGACGGCATCATCCTATGGGGAACGAGGGTAATTGTCCCTGTGCAGCATTGCATAGTGCCAATCCGGGCGTGTCAAAAATGGAACCGCTTGCCAGGAGCTATGATGCCCATATTGAGAGATCAGTAAAACACTGTGTTCAGTGCTAGTTACAGCACCAGTTGCCTGCTCCAGCCCCTTTGCACCCTTGGGAATGGCCAGGTCGGCTATTGGTGCGGGCACGCATAGATTATGTAGGACCATTCTTTGGCAAGATTAATACTACTGGTAGATGCCCGCATTAAATGGCTAAAAGTTTTTGAAATGAGTTCCACAACTGCACATGCGAGAAGCTTCACTTATGCTTCACCATGGGTTACCTGAAGCACTTGTGCTTTTTAAATTCATTTAAGGGATGTGGGTGTCGCTGGTTAGGCCAGCATTTATTGCCCATCCCTAGTTGCCCTCCAGAACATAGAACATAGAACAGTACAGCACAGAACTCCACACTCCACACAGACAGTGACCCAGCCGGGAATCGAACCTGGGACCCTGGAGCTGTGAAGCATTTATGCTAACCATCATGCTACCCTGCTGCCCCTAAGTTCGTGGTAAGCTGCATTCTTGGACCACTGCAGTCCCTGATGTGTATGTACATCCACAGTGCTGTTAGTGAGTGAGTTCCAGGATTTTTACCCAGCGACTGTGAACGGGCGGTGATATATTTACAAGTCAGGCTGGTTGAGTGACTTTGGGGGGAACCTCTAGGTGGTGGGGTTCCCAGGTATCTGCTATCTGTGTCCTTCTAGATCAGGGGTGGGCAAACTTTTCCGTGCAAGGGCCACATTCAGAAATTCACAATTTTAAAGGGCCGCATAGTATATTAAGTAAAATAATTAGTTCACCCGGTTATGATTCTGGCCGCCTCATATAGAACATAGAACAGTGCAGCACAGAACAGGCCCTTCGGCCCTCGACGTTGTGCCAAGCAATGATCACACTACTCAAGTCAACATATCCACCCTATACCAGTAAGTAACCCAACAGCCCCCCCCCCCCCCCCCCCATTAACCTTAAAAAAATAATTTAAAAATTAAAAAAAAAAAAAGACTTTTAAGAAATTTTTTTATTTTTTTTTAATGACTTGGTGGGCCGCATAAAGACCTTTGGCGGGCCGCATGCGGCCCGCGGGCCGTAGTTTGCCCACCCCTGTTCTAGATGGTAGTCATGGTTTCAGTCCAAACTTTTAAGGCTGGCTTAAAGAAACGGCCAGCACCTTTGAAAACAAAAACAGCCCAGTCCCCTTAGCGTACAGGACTATCCCTTATTTGACGACAGGCATATCTCCAGAAGAGCTATTGATGGTTTGACATTTAAGGAGCAGGCTTAGCCTGGCATTGCCCAATTTAGTGGAGAAGACAGGGACGAGAGGAGCCATGATTCGACTAAAGATGCAAGCTGTGGGATTCTCCTTCGATGGGATCCTCCTCTTCGGGCCGGCAGCTCACCCATGCCCGTGGGTTTCCCGACTTCGTGGGGTGGCCACAATGGGAAACCCCATTGGCCGGCTGCTGGAACGGAGAATCCCGCTGCCGGCAGTGGTGCGCTACGCCAGAAAACGGGACTGTCGGGACGGAGAATCCCGCCCAAGATATTTCAAAACGGATGAACCAATGTACGTGAGAAATTTCGGGAGTGGCCCAAGTTGGCTACCAGGAATTGTTGTGGCCAAGACGGGATCATCTTCTTATGGAGTAAATGTACAGGGCAGGAGTTTGAGGAAACCTGTGGACCACCTGCGTAAACGGGACTCGGCCCAGGAGCCAGTATTACAGCCTGATTCGTTGTTGCCAGCTGGAGCTGGTGTTGGCTGCTCATTTCCAATCAACCTGTGACAGGCGAGAGTATTGTTCTGACTGAACGTTGAAACCTCAGTTCCAGAACAGAGACCCGTGACAGTTTCTACAGAAAGTGCACCAAAAGAAGCACCCCAGTCAGGGGAGTTATGCTGCTATCCGAGGAAGCAGAAGCCACCAAAGTGACTGAACTTTTGATGGACTGCTCAAACTGTCCACTGTTGTAAAGTATGGGGAACTGTAAAAGGGAACAATTATCCTATGTATTCGGGTGCAAAGAGGGAGAGGGATGCAGTAGCTGTCCCCTTTAAGGGGGCGATCTTCTGAAGGGTCATGTGACCCGTCTATCCAATTGGTAATTAGCTTGCGGAATCGCTGAGCAGATCTTGGATTTTTGCTCAATCTGATCCAGGGGGCAGACTGGCAGCCTTGCGGCTGCACTACTCATGTTGCATAAATAAATGGTTGCTGTTTGCGTCTAACTGGTGGAGTCACCTTGCTACATCAAGTTATGCTGCACTTCAACAGAAAACAAGCTACACTATCAGCTAAATTGCAACATTGCAACATAAAAGAAATTGGAACAGAAGTGGGCCGTGTCACCCAACAAGGCTACTCTATCATTCAGCTACAGCATCACTGATTACTAAACAACTCCACTTCCCACTATACCCACATATTTGGATTCCCAGTGTCTTTATCAATCTATGTGTACGCGAACGGTGTATTTTATTAGACACAAAGACTTCACGCAGGGTTTACTGAATAGAACTACTGCTACTTAGTCACAGTCAAGTCAGACATATATGGATTTTTACTCCATTCAGTATTCACAGTAAAATCATAAATATGTGTGCAGGGCAGCATGGTGGCACAGTGATTAGCATTGCTGCCTACGGCGCTGAGGACCTGGGTTCAATCCTGGCCCCGGGTCACTGTCCGTGTGGAGTTTGCACATTCTCCCCGTGTCTGCATGGGTTTCACCCCCAAAACCCAAAGATGTGCAGGATAGGTGGATTGGCCACGCTAAATTGCCCCGTAATTGGAAAAAATAATTGGGAACTCTAAATTTGTTAAAAAAAATATATGTGTGCAAAGAACACTATGATATAGTCATTATTGGCAATTCAAATTTATATCCGCCTGATGTGTATGGATCTGCACTACATCGTGCAATGTTGCTCATTAAACCACCAGTGGAAACATATCCATCATAAATAAATTAGGTGTCAATGCAATATAAATCATAAAAGTGCAAAAATCACTTGGTGGTCCAGAACGTGAGTATTGTTGAAAGGAGAAACATTTTGTCGAAGTTTTTCGTCTTGTACTCATCAGGGCAAATGCAAGAATTCCAAATTACAGACAATCACAAAACTTTATGCTACAGGAGAATAGGGCTCTGATTGACCGAGGCGTTGCCATGGAGAAAGCAACAGTGATTATAGGCTCTCCAAGCCCCTGGCAAATTAAAAAAACCTGCAAGACCTGAGCACATTATTTTTATTTGTGGAACATATTACTTTTGTTTGTAGAGAACAGCTCACTGCATATGAATGAATATCGCCTCTGGCATCAATCAATGAACCATGTTGCGGGCTCGACTGATTATCTTTAATTGGTTATTAGTGTAGTTATTAGAGCACTCAGGATTGTTCAGCAATTGGAATTGAATATAAAGTAGATAGTTTGTTTTGGGTTTTGCAAGCATGGGTCGGTTGAGTAGGAACCGTACTCTAAACAACCAAAGGCACTATCATAGAACATAGAACATAGAACAGTACAGCACAGAACAGGCCCTTCGGCCCTCGATGTTGTGCCGAGCCATGATCACCCTACTCAAACCCACGTATCCACCCTATACCCGTAACCCAACAACCCCCTCCTTAACCTTACTTTTTAGGACACTACGGGCAATTTATCATGGCCAATCCACCTAACCCGCACATCTTTGGACTGTGGGAGGAAACCGGAGCACCCGGAGGAAACCCACGCACACACGGGGAGGACGTGCAGACTCCGCACAGACAGTGACCCAGCCGGGAATCGAACCTGGGACCCTGGAGCTGTGAAGCATTTATGCTAACCACCATGCTACCGTGCTACTGTTAGTTTTGACCAAGTTTACCCAGCTGAGCCACACAGCGAACAACCATGGCTGGGTGGTAGCACTCTTGCCTCTGCAGCATGGTACTGAGGGAGTGTTACATGGACTGAGATATTGGGCGGGATTCTCTGTTTGAGAGACTAAGTGCTGATGCCGGGACTGAAAGGGGGGGTGTTCCACGGTCCAAATGCGTGTGCCAGTCCTGGAACAATTCAGGACATGTTAGTGGGCCAGCACTCGCGCCACGTGGAACTAGTGCAATTCCAACTCTTACCAGCGTCGGATTCGTTGAGGTCGGGATTAGCACTGGACAGCCTGACAGGCTGGAGCTGCTTATAAGCACTCAACACACACTCTCATTCCAGCCAAGAAGATGGCACCGTGACGAGCGCCCTCACCGTTCTCCAACGCAGAGCTAGAGATAATGTTGGGTGCATGGAGGAGAGGCACGACACCTTCTTCCCTGGGGTGGGAAGTAGGCTGCCATCTGTTGATGTCAACTGGGCCAGGATACAGGTGGCAGAAGCCGTGAGCATGTGCGCCCCATAATCCCATCACAAGCATCGGCCAACAGTGCCAAAAGAAGCTAGACGACCTCCTCAGGGCGACTGGGTGAGTCACCACCTCCGTTCCACTGGCACCACCCCCGTCCCACACACCCCTCACCCCTGCCCATGCGACCCCCACCAGGCGGGCCGATAGGCAGTGCTGGGCAAGGATCGACAATCTCCAAGGACAGTCAAGATTAGCTGCCACCACCATGCTCTTATCACCATTCCCACCCACACTCTCACAGCCCATTCTGTTCCCCCACAGAGGGCAACCGAACCCCAGGCACTGCAACCCCTGCACCTCGCCCCATACCACATGCCAACCCCCATACCGCCGGCCATGACCGAGTGCGCCACACACACAGGCTGCCAGCTGCAGACCTTCTACGCTGCTGTGTCCGAGTGTCTCACATTGTGCATTGTCTGTTCCACTAGGAGGAGACCTGAGGGAGCCGAATGAACCTGTGGTTTCTCATCGTAATGGAGCAGAGGGTGCTGGACCTGGTCTACGGCGTGGCAGAGCAGGCATTTGCCGAGGCGGAGTTCAGCATTGGACAATCAAGTAAGCCCCCAATGTGTTACGATGTCCCTATGGTATGTGACTCACACTTCCCCACCCCACACCATGCATACCTGAGATCTCACCATGCGTCTTGTCTTGTGATTTGCAGGGTCACCTCCTGATCATGCGGGACCGGCTGGTGTCCCTTGCCCTCCGTGACTCACCTGGGCGGTGTGGCGGGAGGGTCTAAGATCCCCCCCCCCCCTTGCTCGCTCCTCTTGTACTCGCATCTCTGTGGGACATGGTTGATCTGACAAATTCAGATGTTCTTCAATTCTATGTATTGTAAAGATCATTGTCCAAAATCACTCTCAGTGGAATAATTGTAATGTTGTGTGCCAGTGTACTGCTCTTCAGGGGCTGGTTTAGCTCACTGGGCTAAATCGCTGGCTTTTAAAGCAGACCAAGCAGGCCAGCAGCATGGTTGATTCCCGTACCAGCCTCCCCGGACAGGCGCCGGAATGTGGCGACAAGGGGCTTTTAACAGTAACTTCATTGAAGCCTACTCGTGACAATAAGCAATTTTCATTTTTTTTTCATGTGCGGTGCACCAACGATCGCTGACAGGAGAGGAAGTTGTTTTAACTGATGAAACTACACCAACTTTCTGTTAACTAATGAAGCTTTATTGCATAAAAGAAATAACAAAACTATCGCTATTAATTTAACAACATAGTTCCCAACTACACAGGTTGTTCACTCAAGTTTAATTTCTACTTACCCAAGAATTCTCTCATAAGACGTATCAATATTAACATCAACATCTTCAGCTCACAACTATCCATGCCCACCTGCTGTTTTGTGACCTTACCTTTTTCTATCTGTTCACCTCTTAAATCAACATGGCCCACACCCTTTTGAGTGTCATCGACTCCAAGCTTGATTTAATTGCATCTGTCCCATTTTCTGCAGTTAAACTTCAATTCGCAAACAAATCGAAACATAGAATCGCAGAAGGTGGTCATTTTAGCAAATTGTGTGTGCACCGGCTCTCCAAATGAGCATTATTATTTAGTCCCAATTCCCTGCCTTTTCCCCGCACTCCCTGCACATTGTTTCCATTCAAATAATCATCTAATGCCCTCTAGAATGCCTCGACTGAACCTGCCTCCACCACGTTTCCAGACTGCATTCCAGACCTGAACCTCTCGCTGTGTGAAAATGTTTTTCTCACATCACATTTTCTTCTTTTGCAAATCACATTAAATCTTGTTCTCAATCATTTTAGTAGCAGGAACAGTTTCTCCCCGTCTAGTCTGTCCAGCCTTCTCATGATCTTGAACATCACTGTCAAATCTCCTCTGAGCCTTCTCCTCTCCAAGGGGAACAGACCCAACCTCTCCAATCCATCCTCATAACTGAAGTTTAGAATTCCTGGAACCATTCTTGTAAACGTCTTTGGCACTCTCTCCAATGCATTCACTGCTATATTCACTGTACTGAGTAGTATTGTTTAAGAGGTAATTCTAAACTATTTTCTGGGGGGACGTTAAAGATATTAATACTGTGTTGGTAATAAAGTTTGGTTTAATATACCATATCCCTATTTCTTTGTGCAATCACTTCTGGAGCGAAGTATCCTTTCTTCAAAGTCTTCTGTCCAGTATCCTAGCAACTGTTGGTGTCTGGGATCGTAATAAATGTTCATGTTCATGTGCAGTCTTGTACTCGCATCTCTGTGGGACATGGTTGATCTGACAAATTCAGATGTTCTTCAATTCTATGTATTGTAAAGATCATTGTCCAAAATCACTCTCAGTGAATAATTGTAATCTTGCAGATGAACCTGAAGCTCCATATTGACTCTGCCAGCAAATACCTTGAGGTGCACCAATATGCAGGCAGTACTGACGCTACCCTTAAGCCCATAATTTTCCTATCTTGACCAATTGTTCCCACACCATGCACTATTTTTGTTGTACCGGCCCCTGATCCAATCCCCTCCATTCCTTTTCCACTCCTCCATTCCACCGATCCCACTCTTTGTCCTAACTCAATCCTTCTTCCACTCCTTCATGCTCCCAACCGCACTCCACCACCACTGAGTCAGCCTTGCCAGTCCTGAGCTTGCAACGAAGCTGCCATTCTCCTGCTCCCCTCCCTCGTGCAGGAGAGTTCAACAAGGGAAACCGCTGACTTTGCACACCACTGCACAAAGCCTATTGCTGCAGGCCACTTTTGAACTATCGTGAACGGGAGGACACCTCGAGATCCCAATGCAGAGCTGACTTTATCCCGAGGAGATTGGACTTTATTTCTAAACATTTTCTGCCAATGACTATTCATGTTTGCAAAAGTATCACCAGTACGAATCTACCACATCTGGTGTAATGTGCAACACACTACAAACATGTTCCTGACCGTGTTGCCTCTGTTTCTCTCCTCCATGGCTGCTGCCCTGACCTGTGGCGTATTTCCAAGAATTTCTGTTTTTATTTCAAGCATTCTGGTTTTGCTTCAATTTTATTTGTATCTTGTTTTCAACATTAATTACAGAAAATTGAACAGGGAAGTCTCTGAAATATGTAAACTGACCATTAGTTTCAGTTCTTGATTTTGATATGATCAAACGTCAAAGAAAACATTTACACAAGATTGCTTGTGGAACTGCCCGGCACTTGAACAACATGTGAGGTTTTAGAATATTCCACAAGCTGAGACGACGGTCGGAATTCTCCAACTGGGAGACTAGTATTCCCACCGGGACTGAATAGTGTACGATTAGCCATTGGGGGTGCTATTCAGTAAGCGAGTCAGGACATAAATATGGGCCAGCACGCTAGCAGCGCGAATTGAGAGCAATTCCTGGCCCAGCAGGCATTGTAACCACTGGGGCTTTAGTTAGTGCCGAAGAGCCTGGCAGCTGGAGCTACTTTTAAGCGCTCCACTTACCACGCACTCACTGCGGCCCTGAAAATGGCTCACAGAAGACCTGCCCCCACCACCCCCCCCCCCCCCCCCCCCCCCCCCCCCTCCCCGAGTTCAGGAGTCCAGGAGATTACGAGGAGAGGTTGAGTAGACTGGGACTGTACACGCTGGAATTTAGAAGGATGCGCGGGGGGATCTTATAGAAACAAAAAATTATGAAGGCAATAGATAGGATAGATGCGGGCAGGTTGTTTCCACTGGCGGGTGAAAACAGAACTAGGGGGCATAGCCTCAAAATAAGGGGAAGTAGATTTAGGACTGAGCTTAGGAGGAACTTTTTCACCCAAAGGGTTGTGAATCCATGGAATTCCTTGCCCAGTGAAGCAGTTGAGGCTCCTTCATTACATGTTTTTAAGATAAAGATAGATCGTTTTTTGAAGAATAAAGGCATTAAGGGTTCTGGTGTTCGGGCCGGAAAGTGGAGCTGAGTCCACAAAAGATCAGCCAGGATCTCATTGAATGGCGGAGTTGGCTCGAGTTGGCTAGATGGCCTACTCCCGCTCCTAGTTCTTATGTTCTTATGTCCAAAGTGGACCCACAGCTCCATGCCAATGAGGAGCAGAGTGACGCCCTCTTCCCCAGTGTGGGCCGCAGACTCAAGCCTGCCCTCCTGAACAGCGCCTGGGAGTGGGTGGCAGAGGAGGTGTGTGCCACCATTTTCACCAGGTGGGGGTCACTGGCGTACCATATCTGTCCCATGAGAGGGGCAGAGAACAAGAGAGAGTTCCAAAGGCCGCAGTGTAGGTGTCCTTTGGTTGGGGTGAGCTCTGCTGATTCCCTGTTTCCTCAGCAGCGGGATAGTGCTTCTGAAGAGTTCCAACACCTGTTGTGTCCCTGATTGAGCTTGGCCATGCCCATCTCCTTGATGAAACAGCTGGGCTGTGAGGGTGTCTAGAGGAGGGTGGGGGCTGGTGGGCTCCCAGATGACCATAGGCTCTCTAAGCATTCAAAGGATACAGGCAGAACTCAGCAGAGCGAGCAGCCAGGAGTCTGTAAGTAGCACCAAAGGGATGTGTTTAAACATATACTGCAGCAATGGGGCCCTCAGCCAGGCCACCCTGATCCCCAAGGGGGACACCCTGATTCCTTGGACTTCTCACCAAGTTATTCCCCGGTACTGCCTCTGGCCAGAGCAGCCCCCCCCCCCCCCCCACCCCCCCTCCCCCCACCCCCCACCCCAGCAGATTCTGAGGCTCATTTCAGAGTTTTTTTAGCCTCCCGCTCAGCCTCCGTTACTATGGCACCCAGGCTCAGCTTGTAAATACTTGCACTAATTTGTGTCCGCGAGACATCCGCCTAAGAGGGGTGGAGCATAGTGGAGGGTTGGAGCATCATGGAGGGGCGGAGCATTGTGGAGGGGCGGAGCATCATGGGGGGGTGGAGCATCGTGGAGGGGTGGAGCATCGTGGAGGGGTGGAGCATCGTGGCGGGGTGGAGCATCGTGGAGGGGTGGAGCATCGTGGAGGGGTGGAGCACCGTGGAGGGGTGGAGCATCGTGGAGGGATGGAGCATCGTGGAGGGGTGGAGCATCGTGGAGGGATGGAGCATCGTGGAGGGGTGGAGCATCGTGGAGGGGTGGAGCATCGTGGAGGGGTGGAGCATCGTGGAGGGGTGGAGCATCGTGGAGGGGTGGAGCATCATGGAGGGGTGGAGCACCGTGGAGGGGTGGAGCATCATGGAGGGGTGGAGCATCATGGAGGGGTGGAGCATCATGGAGGGGTGGAGCATCGTGGAGGGGTGGAGCATCGTGGGGGGGTGGAGCATGAAGTGTCCAAGCCGTTAATGAGATTTAAATCCGTGCAAATGGCGGTTTTGCATGGATCCGCCAGCGCGGGCCAGAAACGTCGATGTTGCCGCCAACAAAGGACCGGAGCGTGGCGTTGGAATCGGTGCCGAGCGCAAAACTGCAGGACCAATCAACATGCATAACACCGCAGCCAATCACAAGTTAGAGCACACTCACTATAAAGACAGAGGGCATCAGTTTTCCCGCTCATTCGGGATGCATAGAATTTTCACATAATTCTCTGCCCGATCGTGATTCTCGCTCCCGGGGTCGTGGAGCAGAGAGACCAGCCCATTGCTTCAACTCATTGCGAATTCTGAGCCTTTTCCCTCACTTTCAGCATGCTGTGTTGAGGTCACAGGGGAGTAGGGGATGATGTGTTGGGTGCTCTGGATCCGTGGAACACATACAGGCCACCAACACTTAAAATAGTACAACACTATTTTATTAAACTATAAACTGTTGAACATACACTTACTGTGGGTTGACACGATGTTAGATTAACTAAAGACCTGTGCCTATCCTAACCAGTCTAATCACTCAGCACATGGTGAGAATCTGTGCTGTAAGCTGTAAGCTCCGTCCTTCTGAAAGGCTGCATCCGGAATGAGCGGGAAAACTGATGCCCTCTGTCTTTATAGTGAGTGTGCTCTAACTGGTGATTGGCTGCGGTGTTATGCATGTTGATTGGTCCTACTGTGTGTCCATCAGTGTGTGTGTGTCTGCACCATGATATACTGCTGTATATTATGACAGGGGATATTCAATTTATTGTGCAAGAAACAACGTTGTGTTTTTCTGTTCACTCGAAATTCAATGTTCATGTTAGTTCATGCTCTGCGTATGATTCACAGCACTGGTACAATTCACAGCACAGTGTGATTCGCAGCACAGTTTGATTTACAACATGGGTATGATCCACAACAAAGGACAATTTGTAACAGTTTGATTTACAAGACAGGGTCAATTCGCAGCAATGTACAATTGCAATGCTCCAGTTCAATTTATAACATGGGCACTATCCACAATCGAATATTATTGACGACACAGTATGGTTCACAACACAGTCAGATTCACAGCATGGGTACAGTTAATAGCACAGTAAAAATGAAGACATAGTGTCATTTACAACAGGCTCAATCCATGACAGAGGGTGGTTTACAGCATGGGGGTGTTTCACAACACTACAGTTTTGGAGAGACAATGGTTTATTCGATGGATATGGTGCAGGCACAGTACAATTGACGACATAATTATGGTTTATGATACACTTAAAGTTTTGACAAAGTATGCTTCGAAAGTTGCACCCAGGTGACCATTTCTTGCACTTCAAGCTAGGTGATGAATAATGGTGGACATCTCAAAGGAGCCTGATCTTGCTCTCAAGATAAGTGACTAAACTCTCTTCTAAGGATTACTGGATAGTAATCAGTAGAGTGAAAACCAGGGTCATATTTTTCCCTCTCTATATCCAAACGCATTGAGAGCAACCACACTCCCGACGGCCATTTTGGATGACATCAGTTGACTCAATCTAGGAACTGAGTCTGGATTCTGCAGATCTGGATGCTTCAGTGTCTCACTGAGAGATTTCCCTTTAAGCATTTTGTCACAAGAGACACTGCCATCTTAATCTTTGTAAAGAGAAACTATTTGATAAAAAGCATGTAACTCCAGGACATCCCAACGTGCTTTGCAGCCCATCCAGCTGTGGTTGGAATGGAGGAAACCTGGCAGTCAATATGCCCAATGCAAGCTCCAACAAACTGCATTGTAACAATGACTGAGTTGCATTATAAAAATGACTGAGTAATCTGTTTTAGTAATGCTGGTGTGATCATAACATGATAGAATGTTATCTTTGGTTTGAGAGTGAGAAACCTGGGTCAGAAACAAATGCCCCAAACTTAAATAAAGATAATTACAAATGTATAAAAATAGAGTTGACTTTATTCGACTGATAGAATGGGTTCAAAGGTAAGAAAGTAGATAGGCAACGACAGACAATAGAGGAGACATTTCAAAATTCTCAACAAAGATGTAGTCCATTGAGAAATAAAGACATTGTAAGAAGGCTGAATCAGCTGCGGATAACTTAAGGGATGACATCAAATTGAAAAAAACGGAATCCTGATTAGTGGGAGGCCAGAAATAGGTTCAGAGAGTCATCCAAACTCAAAACGTTAGCTCCATTCTCTCTCCACAGATGCTGGAAGATCTGCTGAAATTGTCCAACATTTTCTGTTTTTGTTTCAGATTCCAGCATCCGCAGTCATTTCCTTTTGGTTTAGTAATCCAGGGGTCCTGGCTATTGCTCTGGGTGCATGGAATGAAATCCTCCAGGGCAGTTGGAGGAATTCAGATTCAATTAATAAATCTGGAATTGCAAGATTGCCCCAGTAACAGTGACCATGAAACTATCGCTGATTGTTGTAAAAATACATTTGTTTCACGACTGTCCTTTAGGAAAGGAAATTTAGTATGCATGCCTGATCTAGTGAATCTGGACCTGCAGCAATGTGATAATAAGGGGTGTGCAGACATGAGATACACATGAGTGATATGTAGAGAGAGTTGTGAATGTGGTTCATGTGGCAAGTTCTGGTAAGCTTTTCTTAAGATCCAGTTTTTTGGGAGGACAAACAGAAAGGAAAAGGTGGTGGAGTTGGTCATTCCCTTTCATCTCAGAGAATGTCCAACGACTCTCAAGCCAGAACACGTCCAGCATTCACACTTGCACATTCTGGCCTCACGAATCGCCAGACCATGATCTCTGCTTCGATCCAGTGCACCCTTGGACTCTGGGAACTGAGAGTCCCGAGGAACAAGTGCGATGGAAGTAGGAATTTAAGACGTATTGTGTTATAGGTATTTGGTGCTGGCCAGTGTGTGTGACTGCTGCAATCATATTTTAAAAGATATCCTAGTTTGAAAGGCAAGCATATTTTCAGAGCTGGGGCAATTAAAGCATCATAAAAAGCTTGGGCTAATGGAAAGCTGTTTGATTCAGGGGATTCCCTTAGTTTTCAGCTTGTTAAATGATGTTGTTGCTCAGTGGAACTAAGGCATCAGGCATTTTGCAGAAAGTAGTTCAGTGGTGAGCTGAATGTAGCTGTGACCAGAAGTGAAGCAGTTTGCTCTAACAGTAGTTCAGTTGGAAGAGATTAACAGTCTTTAAAGTAGTGCAGACTTGTCTGAGAACAAGGGGAGCTGAAATCAGCTCAAAAGCTTCTGAAGAAATACAACCAGAGTTTCTGCATGGTTCTGACGGGAGTCAGATCGTGTTTTAAAGCGGTGCTGGTAGATCTCTATTTTTCAAAGAGCACCTCTGTAAAGCAAATATTCCTGAGTGTCAATGGTTAAATAGTGGATTGAGAGCAGAGATGTTTTTTCTTGTTGTTTGAGTGGGAATAAGGATAGCAGTTTAAGGGTATTGTATTCACTGTATTGAGTAGCATTGTTTAAGGGGTAATTGTAAGTCATTCTCTGGTATGATGCTAAAGATATTTTAATACCGTGTTGGTAATAACATTTGTTTAATACATTATATCTTTTTTCTTTCTGGAAAGTGCAGTACCGTAGCACAGTGGGTAGCACTGTTGCTTCACAGATCCAAGGACCTGGGTTCGATTCCCAGCTTGGGTCACTGTCTGTGCGGAGTCTGCATATTCTCCCCGTGTCTGTGTGGGTTCCCTCTGGGTGCTCCGGTTTCCTCCCACCAGTCCCAAAAGACGTGCTGTTAGGTGAATTGGACATTCTGAAGTCTCCCTCTGTGTACCCGAACAGGCGCCGGAATGTGGCGACTAGGGGCTTTTCACAGTAACCTCATTGCAGTGTTAATGTAAGCCTACATGTGACAATAAAGATCATTATTATAATCACTCCTGGAGCGAGGTGTCCTTTTCTCACAGTCCTACAAATGTAAATAAAATATTGTGGTTTCTGTCCAGTCCTAGCCACTGTTGGGGTATGTTCTGGAATCGTAATACAAGAGCATAATGCAAGACGATACCTGAAGCTCTCAGCGCCATCTAATGATGCAAACACTGATGGAACTAAGGTGGGGATATGCCTAGAGATCTCATCCTAAAGTGTATATGCCACCAACATTGAGGAGACACAAATGCCACTGGACAGTCAATGCTGATGAGCTTCCCTCACTCAGTTGGTGTTCCTTGGGGAAGAAATGTTAGAAATGCATAAATCACACACTTCAAAGAAAGATTGAAACACATCTCTCTGACATCACAAAAGGATGCAGAGTGTTTGACGAGTGGGCGGCACGGTAGCACAGTGGCTAGCACTGTTGCTTCACAGCTCCAGGGCCCCAGGTTTGATCCCCGGCTTGGGTCACTGTCAGTGCGGAGTCTGCCGCTCTCCCCGTGTCTACGTGGGTTTTCCTCCGGGTGCTCCAGTTTCCTCCCACAAGTCCTGAAAGGCATTCTCCGCTGGCGGGGTGCTCCGTTTTGCCGGCAGCCCGGGGGATTCCCGACAGCATTGACCAGCCAGCAAAACGGAGCATCCCGCCAGCGTGCTGAACCAGAAATCTGGCACGGCGGGGTGGAGAATCGCGCCCATGCTGTTGGGTAAGTTGGACATTCTAAATTCTCCCTCTGTGAACCTGAACAGGCGCCGGAATGTGGCGACTCGGGGCTTTTCACAGTAACTTCATTGCAGTGTTATTGTAAGCCTACTTGTGTCAATAATAAAGATTATTATTATTATTAGCTGAATGTTAATCTCACAGTGAGACATTACCACTGAGTGGGAGGAAATTGGAGAATTCCAATGTACAAATTTGAAACACCTTCAATTCACCAAAGTCGCATAGCCAGCAAATGTATTCACAAAAGTGCAATCTCTTTTGATAGCACGTCCGTCACCCAATGATGACATCAAAATTCTTAACTTTCCTAAACCAGTCTCCTGGGTACAGCCCCAGCATCCAGAATAGGAGGCAGCATGTTGACGTCTACATCCTGATGTCTGGCATGACCTTGGCGGATGTCCCCTGGTGACATGAGGCCTGGAGGGACCCGGCCTGATAAGGGTGTCCTGCTCTGGGACAGACGTGCCCTCAGCAGCCTGAGCAACTGGAGTGCATGGGGTCACAAACAGAGGTGAGTGTGAGGGGCTGTAAACACTTTGAATGTGCTGAGATAGGCCCCAGAGCTATCTGGCTGATGCTTCCTGTGGGTGCCAGCGAGCAACCACCATAACTCCTGCCGGATTAGTGCACCTGGAAAGAGGGAAAGATACTTATTCCCCATGATGCCTACATCTTGCTGGTGCCCCCTAGAGTGTGTGGTAGTGAAGTGCAGGGCCGAGCTGAAATCCGGCAAGATCTGCTAGATAAAGGTCTCCATGGTGGTCACCGACCTCCCAATGGTGACCTTGAGGCATTCGCATGTCAGTGTTACAACATCTGACAGAACGTGAATGGATTCCTCCATCGTTCCCTCTCATCTGCTGAATGACTGCTGAATCTCTGGCTGATGCTCCGTCGCCTGTTGCATCTCCAGCATTGGGTTAGAGGGTGCCTCCAGAGGCTCATCATCTAACTTGGCCTGACCGACTGTCTGGACTCTAGCAGCACTCCGAGTGTCCGAGACCTGGGCTGTCCCTGCCACTGACTGCTGCGGGGATGTGCCGGTGTGGCGTTCTCCAGAAAGTGAACCCAGGTCTAATCTGGAGCTGTGTCCCAGTGAGGTTTGTGTCTGCACTGGTGGAGGGTGCAGGTGAACACTGACGGTTCTTCCTGAGCCACCTACCTGGGCGAGGATTGTCGGGCCCAATCAAATAGACATGTTGTGATGGACAGCACTTTCCAGAATTCTCGAGTCTATTTTGCAATCTATCTGATGAACATTTCAGCTGCCATACGGTTAGCTTGCCTTAAGTCCTTGCCATGATCAGAGATTGATATTGGAGGGAGCTGAAGTTACCCTGCCGGCTCGGATGAGATCATTCATCTTCTTCCTGCGCTGGATGGTATTTTGGGCACGGTTACCAGCCGCACTGAACTGCTCTGTGAGGTTGGTATGCTTCCTGGTTGGTACCATCCCTGGGATACAGGACTATGACTGTGCACCCACACCCCTCAAATCAAATCCTCGACGGCCTGGTGGGCGAACCCGGCACCTTCTCCCTGAGACGGAAAGCCATGTTCCCCTGGTTACCAGGCATCCGTGATTGTCTCCAGAAGACAGACTGGCTGGAAAGAGTGAGATGTCTGGTACTTAAATATGGCGCCTTGGCCCCATACGCATCTGCCCATAACGAATGAGCTCTGAAGCAGGGGGTCAGGTGCGTGTTCCTGCCATTCCAGCCAGCAGAGTTGGAGCTACCGTCACTGCACTTAGCCTCAGGGATGGCGAATTTCATCCAATGTTTCTGGTGAGGCCTGTCGTCAGGTCTGGCAAGATCAAGCTGCAGGAGCTCCTGTCACAGGATCCCACAGAGAGCCCAGGAGTTGAAGCAAGCTAACGACATGACAGATAAAATGTTTAGTAGACAGGTTCCAAAATAGATTCCAAAATTCTGGAATATCCTAAGTACCACAACGTAACTGTCTCATCAGGCCCTATATTCCTTGAGGTATTCTGAAGCAGACCTGTCCCAACTAATGAAACCTTAAAAAACAGTACACAGCGAGACTCTGGGTGCTAATGGAAAATGAACGATAGTGAGCTGCCAGCATGTTTGACATCTCTTTCAATATCTTATTCCCATTAACTTTAATCAGCTTGCACGGAATTGTGCAGAAGTCTCCTTGTATGGCGAGAAGTTAAACAAGCTTACATTATTCCATAGCAACGTCTGATATAGATTAGTATGAAGTAAGTGATAAGGTGTGCGTGGAGATTATGCAACGAGAGGATAAAAGGTCATGCCATTTGGAAATATCAGGAGGATGTATAAATTCTAATCGGAGGGGATGCAGCTTAACAGTTGGAAAGCTTTGTAAACGTGGACGTGCTCACGGCAGAGAATGGGATTTGTGAATTAGACATCACACTGAGAACTGGACTTATGTTGCATTTGGAAGTTTAAGCAGGCCATAGAAGGCTGAGAACATCATTGGTAAAAGCAAAGGTATGAATTCAAAATGTGTGGCTTTGTTGATATTGTTTCTTTCATCCTCCTCAATCAGAAACGAACTAAATGTTGCTGTGAAATTTAGTGTGTTCGCTTTTTCATTCCTCTCACCCGTCTCCTGACCTCTTTGAAGCTCAATGTAACCTGTGGACATATTGAGAAAGCAAGTTAGGATGAGTGTAACGGGGTTGTGTTAACAGCTCTCATTGTGCTTGAAGGGCTTTGGTGAAAAGACATGTGAGTCCCTCAGATTAAACTATTTTGAACAGAATAGAATCACATAATCCTTCCCAATGGGCCATTCAGCAGCAACTCAGGTTGATAAAGGTCGGCGGCTAATCAAGATCATATTTTAAAGCAGGCACCCATAAATCACATGAGTTGAGCAAAATACATATTCTTGTTAGCAAATGGATATTGTTGCACTGTCATTTTTTTATCTTTATATTCATCGGCTGAATCTCTTGAGATGTTCTTTTCGCTTTCTGTAATTTGTTTAAGATTATATCGCCTTATAGGGTAACGCCACCTACAATGGTCTGGCAAACCCCCAACCCGTGAAATAAAGCTGAAAAAATAAGTACCGTTGACTGAATTAAGTCTGAAAAAAAGGGTCATTTGAATATACGATAGCACAGCAGTGATATTGAATTAGCGGATAGGAATGCTGTGGCCATTTTGGAGACATGGCTAGAGCAGGGACAGGAATGGTTGTTGCAGGTACCGGGATTTAGATATTTCAGTGAGCTCAGGGAAGATGGTAAAAGAGGGGGAGGGGTGGCATTGTTAGTCAAGGACAGTATTACAGTAGTGGACAGGACGTTTGATGAGGACTCGTCTACTCAGCGCCGGCCCTACGGTTGCTGGCGCCCCGGGCAAGCTGAACTTCAGCGCCCTTCGGGGAGGGGGGGGGGGCGAGGGGGGGAGGCGGGGCCGATGGGGGGAGGTGATGGGGGCGGGGCCGATGGGGGGGGCGATGGGGACAGAGGGGGGGCCGAGGAGGGGGGGGCGTGGCCGAGGCGGGGGGCGGGGCCGAGGCGGGGGCGGGGCCGAGGCGGGGGGGCCGAAGCGGGGGGCGGGGCCAAGGGGGGGCGGGGCTGGGGGTACAGAGGGGGGGGCGGCCAGAGGGGGGGGGGGGGGGCCGGGGGGGGGGGGCGGGAGGGGGCCGCCCTGGGGGAGGGCGGCCACCGCGCATGCGCTGGTTGGCACCGGCCCAACTGCGCATGCGCGGGACCTGAGTCTCTGGCGCCCCCTAGCACATGGCGCCCCGGGCGACTGCCCGAGTTGCCGGTACCTTGGGCCGGCCCTGCGTCTACTGAGGTAGTATGGGCTGAGGTTAGAAACAGGAAAGGAGAGGTCACCCTGTTAGGAGTTTTCTATAAGCCGCCGAAAAGTTCCAGAGATGTAGAAGAAGGGATTGCAACGACGATTCTCGATAGGAGTGAAAGTAACAGGCTAGTTGTTATGGGGGACTTTAACTTTCCAAATATTGACCGGAAACGCTATAGTTCGAGTACTTTAGATGGGTCCATTTTTGTCCAATGTGGGCAGGAGGGTTCCCTGACACAGTATGTAGATAGGCCAACGAGAGGCGAGGCCGTATTGGATTTGGTACTGGGTAATGAGCCAGGACAGGTGTTAGATTTGGAGGTAGGTGAGCACTTTGGTGATAGTGACCACAATTCGATTACGTTTACTTTAGCGATGGAAAGGGATAGGTATACACCACAGGGCAAGAGTTATAGATAGGGGAAAGGCAATTATGATGCAATGAGGCAAGACTTAGGATGCATCAGATGGGGGCAGGGAACTGCAGGGGATGGGCACAATTGAAATGTGGAGCTTGTTCAAGGAACAGCTACTGCGTGTCCTTGATAAGTATGTACCTGTCAGGCAGGGAGGAAGTGGTCGAGCGAGGGAACCGAGGTTTACTAAAGTAGTTGAATCACTTGTCAAGAGGAAGAAGGAGGCTTATGTAAAGATGAGATGTTAGGGCGCTCGAGAGTTACAAGTTAGCAAGGAAGGACCTAAAGAGAGAGCTAAGAAGAGCCAAGAGGTGACATGAGAAGTCTTTGGCAGGTAGGATCAAGGATAACCCTAAAGCTTTCTATCAGTATGTCAGGAATAAAAGAATGACTAGAGTACGAGTAGGGCCAGTCAAGGACAGTAGTGGGAAGTTGTGCGTGGAGTCCGAGGAGATAGAAGAGGTGCTAAATGAATATTTTTCATCAGTAGTCGCACAGGAAAAAGACAATGTTGTCATTTTTATAAATGACCTAGAGGAGGGTGTAGAAGGATAGGTGAGTAAATTTGCAGATGACACTAAAGTTGGTGGAGTTGTGGACAGTGCGGAAGGATGTTACAAGTTACAGAGGGACATAGATAAGCTGCAGAGCTGGGCTGCGAGGTGGCAAATGGAGTTTAATGCAGAAAAGTGTGAGGTGATTCATTTTGGAAGGAATAACAGGAAGATAGAGTACTGGGCTAATGGTAAGTGTGGATGAGCAGAGAGATCTCGTTGTCCATGTACATAGATCGGAGACGTGAGGTCATGTTGCAGTAGTACAAAACTCTGGTGCGGCCGCATTTGGAGTATTGCGTGCAATTCTGGTTGCCGCATTATAGGAAGGATGTGGAAGCATTGGAAAGGGTGCAGAGGAGATTTACCAGGGTGGTGCCTAGTATGGAGGGAAGATCTTATGAGGGAAGGCTGAGGGACTTGAGGCTGTTTTCGTTATAGAAAAGAAGATTAAGAGGTGACACTTGAGGCATACAAGATGATCAGAGGATTAGATAAGGTGGACAGTGAGAGCCTTTTTCCTCGGATGGTAATGTCTAGCACGAGGGGACATAGCTTTAAATTGAGGGGAGATAGATATAGGACAGATGTCAGAGGTAGGTTCTTTACTCAGAGAGTAGTAAAGGCGTGGAATTTCCTGTCTGCAACAGTAGTGGACTCGCCAACATTAAGGGCATTTAAATGGTCATTGGATAGACATATGGATGATAAGGGAATAATGTAGATGGGCTTCAGAGTAGTTTCACAGGTCGGCGCAACATCGAGGGCCGAAGGGCCTGTACTGCGCTGTAATGTTCTATAAATTCTATAAATCTATAAACGCAGGAATGGGGCAGGCCATTCAGCCCTCGGAGTCTGTTCCACAATTCCTTTAGATCATCCGTATCTTAACTCCATCTACCCACCTTCCTTCTGAAACGCTTAGTGGTCTTGTCTCACAGAAATTTATCAATCCTAGTATTGTAGTCAATGAGGAGTCCCAAAAAGGAGATTCAAAAGTAGTTTATTTCCTCCTCACAGTTAGGAAATGCTGCAACTAAGCAACTGCCCAAGTCCCAGCCGGGACCATTCTGAGATTCCGGGAGGCCCTTCTTGGGCCGGCTTTTATATCACGGAATTAACGAGCCAGCTGTTGGGCATCCACCTCTCAGCAGGGGGAGCTCTTACTCCACAACACCAGGGGGAGATAAATCGGATTGCCCCCTTGAGTCTTGTGGAGGTTGTGATATCTAGGTTTGAAATTTACAATCAAATCCCAGATTTGGCAGCATTTTGGAGTAAGATTTTCACCATTTCCTGGTTGCACCTCTGAACAGCCTAACTTTAATTTTAAAATTAGGCCTCATTGTTCTGCATTACTCGCCCAGATAAGTGGAGCTCCCCAGTGCAGGGTGCCATCTCTCGACCATCTGACACAACCTCAGGACCCCCCTACACCCCAACTCACCTGCTGGGTGGACCTTGGCCCCCTCCATCCCACCGTTCCCCGGTAGGGCAAAATGCCACCTGGGGACCTTGATTAAAACAAGGCCCCATCTGACCACTTGAATGGATGGACAAGATCCCAGGGCATTGTTTTGAATAAGAGCAGGGGAGTTATTACTAGTGCCCTGGCCAATATTTATCCCCAAACAACATGACAAAAACTGGTTTACTAGTCATTGTCACGCTGCTGTTTGTGGAAGTTTATTGAATATAAATTAGCTGCTGTGTTTCCTGCATTTCAACAGTGACGTGCCCGTCAAACGGACTTAATTGGTTCAAGGGGATTGTGAAAGCACCATCAAAGCTAGCCTTTTTTTTAACTTCTTAATCCCATGATCTACATTTGAAGAAGTGCAAGCCTAGACCATGGAAACAGCCCTTAAAGTAGTTGAAAGCATCAGAATGAATTTGTAAAGAGGCTTCTTTAAAAATGTTATTGATTTATAGAATCAGACGGCAGAACTTTGCAGTTCCTTGCCAGTGGGTATGAATGTGTATGCATGGGGAGGGGGGAATGAATGAAAAAATGAATGAAAATCGCTTATTGTCACGAGTAGGCTTCAAATTAAGTTACTGTGAAAAGCCCCTAGTCGCCATATTCCGCCGCCTGTTCGGGGAGGCTGTTACGGGAATTGAACCGTGCTGCTGGCTTGCCTTGGTCTGCTTTCAAAGCCAGCGATTTAGCCTAGTGAGCTACCCCCAGGCAGGGGACCATGTAACGGGTGCAGCATGTGTCCTCACTGCCACTTACCTGCACACCACTCCCCCTCCCTGTCTCCAGTTTTATGGGATTGGTGGAGGTGTTGTGAGGTCCACTCGTCCTTGGCCCTGTTGAGGAACTTAAGTAGCAAGTACCTCATCCTGCCCCTGTCGCTATTTTACCGGTGCCAGGGGGAGGCCCAGACCAAATTTTAGGTTCTCATGCTGATGTTGGGCAAGGGTGGGAGTACTTCCTTTCGGGGTCCCCTCTTTCCATCAGAGGCACACCCCGTCACGGTCATAGCCCCCTTTAATCCTCATTCTCCAGCCTCTCAATACTTAGCCTCCCAAAGCCCTTACTCCTTGCTGCTGCCTGCCAGCCCTGATGCCCCCCTCCCCCACCCCCAATTACCTTAAATCCGGCTTCCAGTCACTCTTTACTGGCTGAAGTCCCAGTCCCAGCAGTGGGCACCACTCAAACCTGGTACAACTGGCACTACAAAGTGGTCATCAACCTGACTGGTGTGTTGGGTGTGGGTGGGTGCAGCTCTCTAAGGTGGGACACTGTCCAGGGATAAGAGCGAACATCACGCCGTTCGCCAATTACGGCCCTGCCACATGTTAAATGGCTACGGTGCAGCCAGATTGAGAAGAAGGGTGGAAAAATCCACCATCCAATTAATCCCACCCATAGAATCATAGAATTGTTCGAGCCTAGAATGAGACCAGTCGCCCATCAAGTTCCGGCTCAGTTCCCGACTTGCCCTCTCTTTTTCACTAACCCTGCAATACTTATTTTTCTGGTGTGGATTCCATAGTTATATAAGCTGCAAGAATCTGTCATCATTCAAGGCAATACGTTAAAGAATATAACCATTCAAAGCATGGAAACCTTTCTGTCACCTTTGGTGCTTTCGCCAAGTACTTTACATCCCTGCCCTCTGGTTCCCAACCTTTCTGCCAATGGGAACACTTCCTCCCTGTCTATTCTGTCCAACTCCCTCATGATTTTGAACACCTCTATCAATCTTCTCTGAACCTTCTCGTCGCAAAGGAGAAGAGCGTTAGCTTCTCCAATTTATCCACATAACTGAGGTCTCACATTCCGGGAAATCCGCTCCGCAGTCTCTCCAATTCCTTCATTTTCTCCCTGGATTCCCAGAATTGAACAGAATGCTCCAGTTGTCCAAACAATTGTGTTGATTTTTTTTATAAAACAGTGGTCTGATTACCATTCCTTCAGGCACCATGTACTGTTTCGCTCTGCAACTTGAGGCAAAGGAACTGATCTGCAGAATAGTACAGCAGCACCTCTCTCCACTTCAGGGCCCAGAGAGCACGGGGCCTTGGTGTCACTGCACAGGGACAGCTCCTAGACAACAGCACATAAGGGTTACAGACAGAGCTCTCATGCATTTAATCTTTTCTCTAGATTTCTCTTCGCTTACTGTATCGTTCAGACGCACTCTGAAGACTGAACTCAAACACAACGGGACTGAAACAGGAGCTGGTCAATAGTGATGCTGGAGTAACCTGCTTGATCCTTCTGGAATCTGTTCTGGTCCGGTGAGTAATCCTTTGCTGCAGTTTCTGATTTGCTGATTTTACGTTTAAAGTACTAGAGGGGTGGAAAATAAACAAATGAACGATAATTCTGTTGGAAGCCAGCAGCACGATTTCGCCACATGTTTACACTTCACGCCCGGTTGTCTGCGCTGACCAGGGCGGGCATCCTCTGGAGGGTTGAGACCTGGAGGGCCCTGGCCTGCCTTTGGGGTGATGCTGTGAGGCAGTACCACCCCCCTCGGCCTGTAGGGCTTGAGCTGCAATGGAGCCAGGAAGAGAAGGGATTTGAATGGGCTGGACACTCCTGGAGTCACCTGGGTGGTTGGCCCCCGGCTGTACTCCAGCTTCTTCTCGTCGCTGTGTGTGCCCAAGAGCCGTGGCTTCCTCCTGGGAATAAAGGGGCAGATGGAGTGAGGTCAAGAAGCCCTGCCATCCTCTGGCATTGGCACTTATAGATGCCCAGAAGTATGGAGTGCGTGTCCCGCACCATGGGGTCCGTGTCCTGCACCATGGAGTGTATGTCCTGTAGCATGGAGTGCATGTTCCGCACCATGGAGTGCATGTCCTACACCATGGAGTGCATGTCCTACACCATGGAGTGCATGTCCTGCAGCAGAGTGCATGTCCTGCACCATGGAGTGCATGTCCTACACCATGGAGTGCATGTCCTGCAGCAGAGTGCATGTCCTGCACCATGGAGTGCATGTCCTGCACCATGGAGTGCATGTCCTACACCATGGAGTGCATGTCCTGTAGCAGAGTGCATGTCCTGCACCATGGAGTGCATGTCCTGCACCATGGAGTGCATGTCCTGCACCATGGAGTGCATGACCTGTACCATGGAGTGCATGTCCTGCACCATGGAGTGCATGTCCTGCAGCAGAGTGCATGTCCTGCACCATGGAGTGCATGTCCTACACCATGGAGTGCATGTCCTACACCATGGAGTGCATGTCCTGCAGCAGAGTGCATGTCCTACACCATGGAGTGCATGTCCTGCAGCAGAGTGCATGTCCTGCACCATGGAGTGCATGTCCTACACCATGGAGTGCATGTCCTACACCATGGAGTGCATGTCCTGCACCATGGAGTGCATGTCCTACACCATGGAGTGCATGTCCTACACCATGGAGTGCATGTCCTACACCATGGAGTGCATGTCCTGCAGCAGAGTGCATGTCCTACACCATGGAGTGCATGTCCTGCAGCAGAGTGCATGTCCTGCACCATGGAGTGCATGTCCTACACCATGGAGTGCATGTCCTGCACGATGGAGTGCATGTCCTACACCATGGAGTGCATGTTCCGCACCATGGAGTGCATGTCGTGCACGATGGAGTGCATGTCCTGCACCATGGAGTGCATGTCCTGCACCATGGAGTGCATGTCCTGCACGATGGAGTGCATGTCCTACACCATGGAGTGCATGTTCCGCACCATGGAGTGCATGTCGTGCACCATGGAGTGCATGTCCTACACCATGGAGTGCATGTCCTGCACCATGGAGTGCATGTCCTGCAGCAGAGTGCATGTCCTGCACCATGGAGTGCATTTCCTGCACCATGGAGTGCATGTCCTGCAGCAGAGTGCATGTCCTACACCATGGAGTGCATGTCCTGCAGCAGAGTGCATGTCCTGCACCATGGAGTGCATGTTCCGCACCATGGAGTGCATGTCCTACACCATGGAGTGCATGTCCTGCACCATGGAGTGCATGTCCTGCACCATGGAGTGCATTTCCTGCAGCAGAGTGCATGTCCTACACCATGGAGTGCATGTTCCGCACCATGGAGTGCATGTCCTGCACCATGGAGTGCATGTCCTGCACCATGGAGTGCATGTTCTGCAGCAGAGTGCATGTCCTACACCATGGAGTGCATGTCCTGCAGCAGAATGCATGTCCTGCACCATGGAGTGCATGTCCTGCACCATGGAGTGCATGTTCCGCACCATGGAGTGCTTGTCCTGCACCATGGAGTGCATGTCCTACGCCATGGAGTGCATGTTCCGCACCATGGAGTGCATGTCCTACACCATGGAGTGCATGTCCTACGCCATGGAGTGCATGTCCTGCAGCAGAGTGCATGTCCTGCACCATGGAGTGCATGTCCTGCAGCAGAGTGCATGTCCTGCACCATGGAGTGCATGTCCTGCAGCAGAGTGCATGTCGTACACCATGGAGCACATGTCCTGCAGCAGAGTGCATGTCTTGCACCATGGAGTGCATGTCCTACACCATGGAGTGCATGTCCTGCAGCAGAGTGCATGTCCTGCACCATGGAGTGCATGTCCTGTACTATGGAGTGCATGTCCTGCAGCAGAGTGCATGTCCTACACCATGGAGTGCATGTCCTGCGCAGAGTGCATGTCCTGCACCATGGAGTGCATGTCCTACACCATGGAGTGCATGTCCTGCAGCAGAGTGCATGTCCTGCATCATGGTGTGCATGTCCTGCAGCAGAGTGCATGTCCTACACCATGGAGTGCATGTCCTGCAGCAGAGTGCATGTCCTGCACCATGGAGTGCATGTTCTGCGCAGAGTGCATGTCCTGCACCATGGAGTGCATGTCCTACACCATGGAGTGCATGTCCTGCAGCAGAGTGCATGTCCTGCATCATGGAGTGCATGTCCTGCAGCAGAGTGCATGTCCTACACCATGGAGTGCATGTCCTGCAGCAGAGTGCATGTCCTGCATCATGGAGTGTATGTCCTACATCATGGAGTGCATGTCCTACATCATGGAGTGCATGTCCTGCACCATGAAGTGCATGTCCTGCAGCAGAGTGCATGTCCTGTACCATGGAGTGCATGTCCTGCACCATGGAGTGCATGTCCTGCAGCAGAGTGCATGTCCTGCACCATGGAGTGCATGTCCTGCAGCAGAGTGCATGTCCTGCAGCAGAATGCATGTCCTACACCATGGAGTGCATGTCCTGCACCATGGAGTGCATGTCCTGCACCATGGAGTGCATGTCCTGCAGCAGAGTGCATGTCCTGCACCATGGAGTACATGTCCTGCAGCAGAGTGCATGTCCTGCACCATGGAGTGCATGTCCTGCAGCAGAGTGCATGTCCTGCACCATGGAGTGCATGTCCTGCAGCAGAGTGCATGTCCTGCACCATGGAGTAAATGTCCTGCAGCAGTGCGGGATAGAAGACTTGCACCAAGGTCTCCACTGTGACCACCGCCCTCACTTTATCGACCTGATTGCTTTGAAGTGTCGGCACTACCTTGTTAGACAGAAGGCAGTAGGAGATCTCCAATCCGAGGAATGTAGCTGACATCCAGATTTTTCCTTTATCGCTCCAGCAACTGAGGCACGACCAAGTCCAGAGGTACCTCATCTGACTGGGCCTCAGCAGGGGCCTGCCTTCTAGTAATCCCGTGAGCGCCGGCACACTTGCATATCCTTGCCTCTGTCTGCTGTAGATCAAAGAGTGAGGTGCTCACCAGCTTGTGACTCTCCAGGACTAGGTCGCACCGAGGTGAGTGGCTTTGCACTGACAGGAGGTGTGGGTGATAGCTGTGACGGCTCTTCTGTCCCCACGATAGAGAAATCTTCATCGATGATCTGTCAGCTGGAGTCTTGTGCTTGTCTAGTGGCGGTCATGGGCTTCTTCCCTGATGTGCCTGTAAGAGAAAGAAGATGTCATTAGTGCATAGTACGGACCTTCAGATCAGGAGACATGACTCCTGTCAGCTTGGTGTGCTGGACGATGCTGAACTGGATCCTCACCTGGCTGGTCACTGCCCACTTCACCTTGGCAGTCGAGTTCCTCCCCAGTGAGCTGGAGGGCTCTTTCTTCAAACTCCGTGAGGACCCTTAACTTGGACATCTCTCCGCCCATCTGGGATCTTTCCCTTTTATGATATGCCAACTTGTCCCGCATGAAAACAGATGGAGAGGGTGTAAATAGGACACATGCCAGGGCAGATGGTAAGGATGTCAGGCAAGTACGTATGGGGAGTGGGAGATGGGAGGTGATAAAGAAATGACCCGCAGGGGAGAGTAAGCTGTGTGTGTGGGAGAGTAAGTGATGCTGGCAGGAAGTGAGCACCCTGTAGGTGTGTAGTGGATTTGCGAATGTGTGAGCTGAGAGTTATGCGAAGAGTTACCCACCCTAGCAGGTCACAGATCATTCATCCTTTTGCAACACTGGATACCTGTCCTCCTGTGCAGGGCTTTGCTGCTGAGCAGCTCTCCCATGGTGTGTTAGGGTCCCTGCTAGCTGCTTCCTGTGCATGGGTACAGGATGTCATGACACACCCCTACTGCATTGAGCAGTCTTGTGAGGGCGGCTTCAAAGAATCTGGGTGCAGACGTCTTAGCAGCCATGCGTTGTTATTGATGAAGAAGTAGTGGCTGGGGAATGCTGTGTTGGCCGTTAACACAAAAATCCATATGAACATATTGAACCTAATGGGCTGATTCTGCGCTGTAATTACATTGCAATTTTATTCCACCACGCTCATTGTTTATCGACAGAGGATCTGTTCTGGGGCCGTTGCTGTTTGTCATTTTTATAAATGACCTAGAGGAGGGCGCAGAAGGATGGGTGAGTAAATTTGCAGACGACACTAAAGTCGGTGGAGTTGTAGACAGTGCGGAAGGATGTTGCAGGTTACAGAGGGACATAGATAAGCTGCAGAGCTGGGCTGAGAGGTGGCAAATGGAGTTTAATGTGGAGAAGTGTGAGGTGATTCACTTTGGAAAGAATAACAGGAATGCGGAATATTTGGCTAATGGTAAAATTCTTGGTAGTGTGGATGAGCAGAGGGATCTCGGTGTCCATGTACATAGATCCCTGAAAGTTGCCACCCAGGTTGATAGGGTTGTGAAGAAGGCCTATGGTGTGTTGGCCTTTATTGGTAGAGGGATTGAGTTCCGGAGCCATGAGGTCATGATGCAGCTGTACCAAACTCTAGTACGGCCGCATTTGGAGTATTGCGTACAGTTCTGGTCGCCTCATTATAGGAAGGACGTGGAAGCTTTGGAACGGGTGCAGAGGAGATTTACCAGGATGTTGCCTGGTATGGAGGGAAAATCTTATGAGGAAAGGCTGATGGACTTGAGGTTGTTTTCGTTAGAGAGAAGAAGGTTAAGAGGTGACTTAATAGAGGCATACAAAATGATCAGAGGGTTAGATAGGGTGGACAGCGAGAGCCTTCTCCCGCGGATGGAGGTGGCTAGCACGAGGGGACATAGCCTTAAATTGAGGGGTAATAGATATAGGACAGAGGTCAGAGGTGGGTTTTTTACGCAAAGAGTGGTGAGGCCGTGGAATGCCCTACCTGCAACAGTAGTGAACTCGCCAACATTGAGGGCATTTAAAAATTTATTGGATAAGCATATGGATGATAAGGGCATAGTGTAGGTTAGATGGCCTTTAGTTTTTTTTTTCCATGTCGGTGCAACATCGAGGGCCGAAGGGCCTGTACTGCACTGTATCGTTCTATGTTCTATGTTCTATGTTCTAAGGTGAATAAGCTAGAATATCTGCAACCTGACATCAATATTCAAATCCTCCTAAAGCCTGGTCATCCTATCCCCAATTTCAACCCCACCAGTTAATCGCTTACGTTGTATCTAATGATACACATGGGTTCTGGGTTTTACTTGAACTCACATTCAATTTTGTTCATTTGGGACCTCAACCAAAAAAGGCAACAGGAGACAGTCCAGCTACGTAACTCAGGGAACTTCATTCAAGTTATGACTTCATACTTAACAAAGCAGGGCAGCAAACTGATTGGCGTATTCCAGCTCTTGCTTTCCGGTTTGGCTTCGGGAGCGAAGCGACACTTGGCTTCCCTTATCTACCTGTAATCTCAATGGATCTTCTGCTTTCCTATGGATAGCAGGCTCTGCAAACTGCACTTGCAAACCTAGCGAGAGCCTTGTTCACCGATAACTGCTGTTTCCAAGCCACCCTTTCAAAGCCACAACCCCCAGCGAGATCAATCTGCGATTGGTCTAGGCGGGCATGATCAGATCCTAATTGGTTTCTCGAGGGCTATGTTTATTTATTGATGTCCTTTCCCATCGTCCTCTGGCTGGTCCTCTCAGGTGTCGATTATTTGTGGGAGCATCCCTCGCATTAAAGTTTGTTTCTGTTACCTCTTGGTGAGATCAAAGGATGTTTCATGGTATCTTCCTTGCCCATTCGTTTAGGATGGAGGATGTATTATCCTTATGAATGATGCCTTGAGTGCGCCATCTCGGGATTTGTTTAATTGATGAAAGCTCCACATTATTTTTTTTAAATAAATTTAGAGTTCCCAATTCCTTTTTTTCCAATTAAGGGGCAATTTAGCGTGGCCAATCCACCTACTCTGCACATCTTTGGGTAGTGGGGGCACAACCCACACAAACACAGGGGGGAATGTGCAAACTCCACACAGACAGTGACCCAGAGCCAGGATCGAACCTGGGACCTCGGCGCTGTGAAGCAGCAGTGCTAACCCACTGCACCACCGTGCTGCCCTGAAGCTCCTCATTAAATCAAATCTTTTCAGTGACTGTTTTACGGGCACTGTCCTTCACTCTGTGAATAAAGTGAAAATGTTGCTTACAATTTAATACAATGTATATCCTAATTCAGAATACTACAAAGTATGAATACAGAAAGTTACAATGCAGGTTGTTCTTGAATAGTGAGTATAAAATATTGAAGTAATAGTCACTTTAAAATGTGACATTCTAAACCAGTCTCCTTATACATTAAGTTAATACATTGTGTTGAATAATAACGATCTAAAGGATTGTAGTGTTACAGCTAATTACATGCTGTCACAAAGTTTAGATCGAATACAAAGTTAAAGGTAATTGTTTCTTCTTAAAACCTATGAGCTAAGCTAATGTCTTTTTTTAAATTTAGAGTACCTATTTAATTTTTTACAATTGAGGGGCAATTTAGCGTGGCCAATTCACCTACTCTAAACATCTTTGAATTGTGGGGATGAAACCCACGAAAACACGGGGAGATTGTGCAAACTTTTCCCAGAGCCTAGATTGAACCTGGGATCTTGGCACCGTGAGACAGCAGTGCTAACCACTGCGTCACTGTCCTGCCCAAACTAAACTAATGTAAGGAACATCTGCTGTTACACTTCCCTTCCTTGTACCCATAAATTCCTGCAAACCTCCCTTTTGCGGATAACAAATGTGAGCTGCCCATTCAACCTTGATAGCTACAAGGCCCTACAGTTATTTACAACAGGAGTTATCTGTGATTAACTCAACCATAGTTAGCTTTATTCTGTCTAAAATCCCGAGATTCAACATTCTATCAAGTGAAGCTAAAAACAGTCACATGATACTAAGACTAAAATTCCCTGAAGTTTAATCAGAATCGTATGTTGATAGGGCAGAACGGTGGCGCAGTGGTTAGCACTGCCGTCTCACGGCGCCGAGGTCCCAGGTTCGATCCTGGCTCTGGGTCACTGTCAGTGTGGATTTTGCACATTCTCCCCGTGATTGCGTGGGTTTCGCCCCCACAACCCAAAGATGTGCAGAGTAGGTGGATTGACCATGCTAAAAATTGCTAGAACACTCTCTCTCCGCAAATATATCTCTGTAAATAAATTTCTTTAAATCGAACCTCGAAGAATTTGTCTTTATTATGATTTCAACGGCATCATGATCGGCGCAGGCTTGGAGGGCCAATGGGCTTGTTCTGTGCTGTACGTTCCTTTGTTCTTTGGTTATCTCGAGATGGTATCATTTCACCTGTTATTCTGATGAATCCCAATCCAATGCCCCAGTCCTTATTTGTCTTTTATCCAACAGCTCCCCATATGATGTTGCACTGCCCAGCATCTCCTGTTAGTTCCTCTCTGCTGAGGACATCAAACACAACCACCTTGTCTTCTCCCGGCTGGAGCACAATGTGACAACATGACTATGATGTCCATTGTTTAGTATCTCTGCCATCTTATCATTGCTTCCTCTGCTTCTTAAGCAACCTTGTGATCCTCACAACAGTTCCTTCTTGTCTTTTTCTTTATTTTTCTTCATCAGTACAGCTAAATCAATAAGGTCCTGCCTTCATGTAGGATCAATTATCACATTTTTTTCTGCTTCTTAAGATGCTAATTTCCATTAAATTGATAGCAAATCAAGCTGCTATTTATCAGAAATAGCAACCTTTGTAGTTGATGGCTACCTTAGAACATAGAACATAGAACATTACAGCGCAGTACAGGTCCTTCGGCCCACGATGTTGCACCGTCCTGTGAAACCCTTCTAACCTTGGGTGGTAGCCACTGTCATTTACCATGACATAACTATCAAATCCTAGGGGTTAATAATAATAACCCTTATTGTCACAAGTAGGTTCACATTAACACTGCAATGAAGTTACTGTGACGAGCCCCAAGTCGCCACATTCTGGCACCTGTTCGGGTACACAGAGGGAGAATTCAGAACGTCCAATTCACCTAACAAGCATGTCTTTCGGGACTTATGGGCGGAAACCGGAGCGCCCGGAGGAAACCCACGCAGACACAGGGAGAACGTGCAGACTCCGCACAGACAGTGACCCAAGCTGGGAATCGAACCAGGGACCCTGGCGCTGTGAAGTAATACTGCTAATCACTGTGCTACTGTGCAGCTGCGGAACTGGTCAAACTTATAAGTACTGTCGTTGCAAGAGCAGGTCAGAGGCTGGAATTCTGCATCGCGTAACTCACCTGACTCCCGAAAACATGTCCACCATCTGCAAAGCACAAGGGGTGTGATGGAAAGCATGCCAAACACCTGATTAGTGCAGCTCCAACAACACTCAGAATGCTCAACTGTAGACTTGGTGTCATACAAATGACCACACCAGACTTTAATACAATTTAATTTCATTATATTTGGATGTTCTTATCAGACAGTTAAATTGATTCAGTATGTGTGCAAAGTCTCACTTTTGATCCTGCATTAAACACACAGCCGTACCAGCCTCCCCGGACAGGCGCCGGAATGTGGCGACTAGGGGCTTTTCACAGTAACTTCATTGAAGCCAACTCATGACAATAAGCCATTTTCATTTCATTTCATTTCATTTCAACTTGAGTATACTAAATACTAGCCTCTTGGCATAGTTGATGCAAGTCCCTGACTTGTCACAAACAATTCAAACTAAAAGCTCAAATGTTACCCGTTACTGGAAATGGCTAGCCTGATTTCCATTAGGCGATGTTCCTTCGATCCCTTTGCTCGAACCCTGTAGTTCTTGTGTGACGGTCAGTCTGTACAGTTGTCATTGACCGTATCCTCCACTTTTACATGTTCTGCTTTGGTATCTAAAATGAGAAGAGGGTGCAGAAGAGGTTTACCAGAATGTCGCCTGGTATGGAGCGCATTAACCATGAGGAGAGGTTGGATAAACTCAGTTTGTTCTCACTGGAACGACAGAGGTTGAGGGGCGACCTGATAGAAGTCTACAAAATCATGAGAGGCATAGACAGAGTGGATAGTCAGAAGATTTTTCCCAGGGTGGAAGAGTCAATTACTAGGGGACATAGGCTTAAGGTGCGAGGCGCAAAGTTCAGAGGAGATGTGCGAGGGAAAGTTTTTACACAGAGGGTAGTGAGTGCCTAGAACTTGCTGCTGGTAGAGGTGGTGGAAACAGATACGATATTGACGTTTAAGTGGCATTTTAGCAAATACATGAATAGGTTGGGAATAGAGGGACACGGACCCCGGAAGTGTAGAAGATTTTAGGTTAGGTGGGCAGCATAGTCGGTGCAGGCTTGGAGGGCCGAAGGGCCTGTTCCTGTGCTGTACTTTTCTTTGTTCTTTGTTCTTTGTTCAGATGTTTGCCCTCTAGTTATAAGGTCACCAATGGGGCTCATTCACTGTTCTTTGTCACTTAAGTCTTTCTTTGAGCAATTGAACGATGTGCTTTCACATGATATGAGTTCTGTGCAAGACAGGACAAACTGTTTAACACAATCATTCTCTTAGTACCTCTCGAGTGTCTTTGCTGAACTTGTCATACTTTGGCTGCAGATTTGATTTGAATCACCCATATCAGGTATCTGCAGGCATCAACTGACTGGTCCACACAGAGTTCTATTGTTCCCATCACAGAACTAGTTCAAACTCGTTTCAATAGTTTGGATTCGCTTCACTTGACCTTTCTCCTTCCCAGCATACTTCAGGGGCTTCCCTGACCAGCCATTTCAGGTTACATAACGCAATCCAGGATACACATCCCACTATCACCTTGAACACTCACTTCCACCTTTCACTGGCGCACAGTGGCTGCAGTGTGTACCATCGACAAGATGCATTGAAGCAACTCACCAAACAGCCTTTGACAGCTCCTTCCGAACCCGGGAGGACAAGGGCAGCGGATACATGGGAACACCACCAACTCCCAGCCACATACCACCCTGACTTGGAAAGATACCGCTGTTCCTTCACAAACGGCGGGCCATGGTTCTAGATTTCCCTCCCTAACATCACCTGATCTGCAGCAATTCACGAAGGCAGCTCACCACCTCCTTCTCAAGGGCAATTAGGAATGGGAAATATATGCTGGTCTATCCAGCAAAGCCCACATTTACAAGTGTAAACATCACCTTATGCTACATTTTTAAATCAGTAATTTCATGTGTGCTTATTTGGAAACCATCAATTGCCTACATTATTTTATTATTTCAGGATGTCTTCGCTGCCTATCTGGTGATATTGTGATCAACAAAGTTATCTCTGTGATATGGAATCATAGAATTTACAGTGCAGGAGGCCATTTGGCCCATCGCGTCTGCACCGGCCCTTGGAAACCCATGCCTCCACCCTACCCCTGTAACCCAATAACCCAATTTAACATTAAAGACACTGTGCCAATTTTAGCATGGCCAATCCACTTAACCTGCACATCTTTGGACTGTAGTAGGAAACCGGAGTACCTGGAGGAAACTCTTCCAGTCACAGGGAGAAAGTGCAAACTCCATACAGACAGTGAACCATACGGCCGATGGCACTCTGCAGAACCAGGGGCCAAGGTGGGTGGTCAGTGGGGTGCGCAGCACGATGGCTGCATTGTCGGCCACGGCAAAGGCAGTCTGTGCCTGGACACCGCCCCAGTCCCTTGTGGGGTCACCGGGATGCAAGGCCCATCACCTGTCACCCCCATCACCAACACCGCACCCCCCCCCAGTCAGCCTGGCCAGTGCCCGGCCCGGTACCCCACAGTCGTGCCTCTCCGTCTCCTACCTCCTCTCTCTCCCTCATACAGCACCTGCTTTCCTGATTTTTAAAAGTGCAGGTCAACCTCGCCATCGGGAATACCCCCCCCCCCCCCCCGGTGTGGCTGGAGCATCGCGGAGGCCCCAGAGAATACTGGGTCAGCATTTACTGTCACTGCGGAGTGGAACGCATTGACACCTCTGTCAAGGTGCCGGAGAATTGCGTTTTGATATGAACCCGGCACCCACCACGATTTTGGCGTAAAAACCAATTCTCCGCCCAATCGCCTTTCCTGATTTCGGATTCAGCCAATGAAGAATCACGCCCAGGATGTTTGCTCTTTTACTATTAACTAGACAGTCAATCATTGGCACATTATATAGTTTCCTATCTCAAGACTTTCTTGACTATCTTAATGTATTCGCCAAGCCATCAGATACAAACCATATATTGGACAGGATTGAACGGCGACGCTCCCACTGAAAAGCAGCGCGACATGGCCGATAGACGCCGGGAGACCCAGCTCCCGGGATCTACCCGGCTTGCAACGCATCACGAGATCTAACTCCCCTTCTCCGCGGAGACCTCGGGCATGTGCCGTTCAGTACTGATCTCCACAAGCGGGGAGCAGACGGAACGGCACTCATGAGGGTCTCCCTGGGGATCGGAGTTTTGACGGCAAAATCGCTGTGGGTGCCGGGTTCATATCAAAACGCAATTCTCCGGCACCTTGACAGAGGCGTCAATGCGTTAGTCCGTTGAAATAAACGTGCAAAAGGTAAACCTAAGCAGTAACTGGCAACAACAAGCGATTCAACTCTCAATCCCTTTGTACAACGTTTGCCACGTTATTGTCGATAAAAAGCTGTTATTTCACTTCACTGAATTTGCGTCCCTTCTTTTTTTCAGAAGGCGAAACCTATGCCACATGTGAATCCGCTTATGAATCCGGGAGATCGTGAATAGCGAAGACAAGAATCTCTTCCTAAGATCGGGCCGAGTAGGCAAGGTGCGGGCTTCCCACCGCACAATATATCTTCCACCTCACAGCCCCTGCCTTGGTGGGCAAAATTACATTCCAACATGGTAATATAACACATTTAGTCTGTTCCAACTTCAGCTCCGTGTTAATAATTGACAAACTTCTGTTACAATTATACGGTTCATAAGATTATTTTCTCACAGAATTGTTATGGCATGGAGGGACGTCATTTGGCCCAAATGTGTCAGCACCAACCCTCCAGATGAGCAACTCACCTCGTGTCATTTCCCTGCCTTCTCCCCATAACCTTGCATATTCTTCCTTTTCAGATAACACCCGAATTACCTCTTGATTACTTCCGATGAACCTGCTTCCACCACACTCTCAGACAGTGCCTTCCAAACTCTCCCCACTCGCTGCATAAAAAGGTTTTGCCTCACATCACTTCTGTTTCGTTCACCAATTACTTCAGATATGTGCGCTCCCGTTATGGAGTCTTTCACGAATGGGAACAATTACTCCCTGTCTACTCTGTCCGGAGTTTGGGACTCTATTTTTGGGTCTGCATTTTAGGGTAAATTACAGGGTTAGTTAACTTGTTCTGAAGGTTGTCGGCCGGCAAGCCTGGGTGGTTCGTTTATTCGAGATCAATGGAAGGCTTAGGTTATTTTACTGAGAAGAAGTTGCAAGGTATTTACGCTTGGAAACAATGGCCACAGCCTCTGAGTTTACAATAAATCTCCCAAAGTCTCAGAAGGTGTTGTTGGTATCAGGTTGTATGTAGACTGTTGTGCTGTAAAATGGATAGCCAATAAGCGTTTCTATCTGGCTACAAGGTTAATATGGTTCACCTTGCAATTAGTAAGAATAATTACAGGGCAGGGTCAGCCATTTTTGAGATCAGATTGCAGGTTTGCTACAAATCAATGACTATAACAGGAAGACAACCGGGGATGGATTCTCCGTTTTTGGGACTATGTCCCCACAGTGGAAACTGGTCTTTTATGCCAGGAAAACTGGTGTCACAAGGGCACCGATTAACCATCTTGCTGGGGGCTAGCAGGCAGCTGCCGTAGCTGCCGATACACCACCCCCCCCGGACCCTGGGCCGTTCGCCCACCCCAGAACGCCTACACACATAGCCCCCAGTCCCAAATGAAGCCCGCACTGCCCTCCGATCGGCCCTCCTCCGACTTTGGCAGCCCTCGACTGAGTCCGCAGCCGCGACATGAGGTTCCTGAGTGGCAGGATTCATGGTTAGTGGTTAGATCCATGCCTGAGACACTGGATAGCCGGCGTGGTGTACTCCACAAGTACGCCGATTTTCGGGAGGGGCCAGAGAATAGTGAAACCGCCGCCATTCCCGATTTTGTGCGTGAAAACGGATTTTCCGCCCTGTCGCTGATTTTGGCATGGGGTGCGGAGAATCCAGCCCCAGATCATCTCTGTGCTGAGCGAAGAGAATGGGCTACTTGGTGTTGCAAACTACCATAACTAGATTCAGAAAGAAGACGGTTTATTAGTCAAAGCGATTCACCTTGCGGCCATCCAAGGGTTGCGCGAGATGCTTCCTGGAATGGTGAGAGTGACAAATCATCATCTAGAACAGGCTTTACCGCTCATGATGGATTGAAGAAACTTTCTGAAAAATGAGGAAAGCACCTGGAGATGCTCATTGAAAGTTCCCACTCAGTGAAACAAGAAAATGAGTTCCCATTGGAAGCTGGGGGTAACGATGACCATTTGCAAAAGGGACTTTTGAGGAAAAAGGAAGTGTATGTAAGGATGAGAAAACAAGGTTCAGTTGGGTCGCTTGAGGGTTACAAGGTAGCAAGGAATGAGCTAAAAAAAAGGGCTTAGTAGAGCTAGGAGGGGGCATGAGAAGTCCTTGGCGGGTCGGATCAAGGAAAACCCCAAGGCTTTTTACTCTTATGTGAGAAATAAAAGAATGACCAGGGTGACGGTAGGGCCGATCAAGGACAGTAGTGGGAACTTGTACATGGAGTCAGAAGAAATAGGAGAGGAGTTGAATGAATACTTTCCTTTAATGTTCACCAAGGAAAGGGGCCATGTTTTTGAGGTTGAGAGTGTGATACAGGCGGGTAGGTTGGAGGAGGTAGATGTTCTGTGGAAGGATGTATTAGCAATTTTGAAAAACCTGAGGGTCGACAAGTCCCCTGGGCCAGATGGAATATATCCAAGGATTCTTAGGAGGCAAGGGATGAGATTGCTGAGCCTTTGGCTTTGATCTTTGGGTCCTCACTATCCACGGGGATAGTGCCAGAGGACTGGAGAGTGGCGAATGTTGTTCCTCTGTTCAAGAAAGGGAATAGGAATGACCCTGGTAATTATAGGCCGTTTAGTCTTACTTCGGTGGTCGGTAAGTTAATGGAAAAGGTCCTGAAGGATAGGATTTATGACCATTTGGAAAGAGACAGCTTAATCTGGGATAGTCAACACGGATTTGTGAATGGTAAGTCTTGCCTCACAAATTTGATTGAATTCTTTGAGGAGGTAGCTAAGTGTGTAGCTGAAGGTAGAGCAGCTGATGTCATATACATGGATTTTAGTAAGGCGTTTGATAAGGTTCCCCATGGTCGGCTCATGAAGAAAGTAAGGAGGTGTGGGATAGAGGGAAATTTGGCCAATTGGATAAGTAACTGGCTATCACATAGAAGACAGAGGGTAGTGGTGGATGGAAAATTTTCAGACTGGAGACCAGTTACCAGCGGTGTACCACAGGGATCAGTGCTGGGTCCTCTGCTATTTGTAATTTTTATCAATGACTTGGAGGAGGGGGCTGAAGGGTGGGTCAGTAAATTTGCTGATCACACCAAGATTGGTGGAGTAGTGGATGAGATGGAGGGCTGTTGTAGGCTGCAAATAAACATTGATAGGATGCAGAGCTGGGCCGAAAAATGGCAGATGGAGTTTAACACACGGCAGCACGGTAGCATGGTGGTTAGCACAATTGCTTCACAGCTCCAGAGTCCCAGGTTCGATTCCCGGCTTGGGTCACTGTCTGTGTGGAGTCTGCACATTCTCCCCGTGTGTGCGTGGGTTTCCTCCGGGTGCTCCGGTTTCCTCCCACAGTCCAAAGATATGCAGGTAAGGTGGATTGGTCATGCCAAATTGCCCTTAGTGTGCAAAATTGCCCTTAGTGTTGGGCTGTGTTACTGGGTTATGGGGATAGGGTGGAGGTGTGGTTTTGGGTAGGGTGCTCTTTCAAAGAGCCAGTGCAGACTCGATGGGCCGAATGGCCTCCTTCTGCACTGTAAATTCTATGAAAAAGTGGGAGGTGTTTCATTTTGGGAGAAAAAATGTGAATGCGGATTACTGGGCCAACAGCAGGGTTCTGAGGAATGTGGAGGGACAGAGAGATCTTGGGGTTCATGTCCACAGATCTCTGAAGGTTGCCCATCAAGTGGATAGAGCCGTGAAGAAGGCTTATAGTGTGTTAGAGTTTATTAACAGGGGGCTTGAGTTTAAGAGCCGCTGGGTTATGCTGCAACTATACATGACCCTGGTGAGACCACATTTGGAGTATTGTGTACAGTTCTGGGGCGAAATTCTCCGACCCCCAGCAGGGTCGGAGAATCGCCTGGGGGCGCCTAAAATCCCGCCCCCGCCGTGGCAGAGATTCTCCGCCACCCGGGAAGTGGCGGGGGCAGGAATCTCGCCCCGCCGATCAAAGTGGCCCCTGCGGCGATTCTCCGGCCCGGATGGGCCGAGGTCCCGCAGCTGGGGGGCCTCTCCCGCCGCCGAGGTTTAAACCACCTCTGGAACGGCGGGCTCAGTGGCGCGAGCAGGCCCCCGGGGTCCTGGGGGGGCGGGGGGGCGATCGGACCCCGGGGGGTGCCCCCACGGTGGCCCGGCCCGCGATCGGGGCCCCCCGATCAGGGGCCGGGCCAGTGCCCTGGCTGCACTAGTTTCCTCCGCGTCCGCCACGGCATCCGCCATTTTGGAGGCGGAAGGGAACACCACATCGCGCATGCGCCGACCGGCAAAAGCCTTTCGGCCAGCCCTGCTTGCGGGGGCGCCGGGTGTTCGCGCCAGTCTTCTGGTGCAAACCGCTCCGGCGCGGGGCTGGCCCCCAAAGGTGGGGAGAATTCCCTACCTTTGGGGAGGCACGACCCCTGAGTGGTTCGCGCCACTCCCCTACTCTGGCACCCTCCATCACGCCGGGTAGGGGAGAATGCCGCCCCTGGTCACCTCATTATAGGAAGGATGTGGAAGCATTGGAAAGGGTGCAAAGGAGATTTGCCAGGATGCTGCCTGGTTTGCAGGATAGATCTTATGAGGAAAGGTTGAGGGAGCTAGGGCTTTTCTCTTTGGAGCGGAGGAGGATGAGAAGTGACTTAATAGAGGAGTATAAGATGATGAGAGGGATAGATAGAGTGGGCGTTCAGAGACTATTTCCTCGGGTGGATGTAGCTGTTACAAGGGGGCATAACTATAAGATTCAGGGTGGGAGATATAGGAGGGATGTCCGAGGTAGGTTCTTTACTCAGAGAGTGGTTAGGGTGTGGAATGGATAGCCTGCTGTGATAGTGGAGTCGGACACTTTAGGAACTTTCAGGCGGTTATTGGATAGGCACATGGAGCACATCAGAATGACAGGGAGTGGGATAGCTTGATCTTGGTTTCGGACAATGCTCGGCTCAACATCGAGGCCGAAGGGTCTGTTCTGTGCTGTACTGTTCTATGTTCTATGTTCTATGGACTGTAATTTCACGGAGACTGCAATGAGTATCAAAGGGGAAGGTCACTTCTATACCTTAAAGTATAAGTTGACTTCAGTTTGGAGTGCTTTTTGCCATTTGTTGTAGGAAAGTATCTAAGATATGAAATCACGACATATCTTTTTTTCAGCTAGTAACTAAAAGTTCAAGTTTCTTTTTTCAAAACATCGCTCTCTGCAGAGATGAAAATCCTTCACCAAACAAAGGAATCAAATCTTTCAAAGGACATTTTTCCAATTTAATAAAGGTTTAAAGATGAACGGGGATACAGAAAGCCATTCAGCCTCACCTATCTCACCAATTTATCTTCACTGCAAAAGCATTAAAGTGTCCTCTACATCATTGAAATCGCGTCATTCTCTCCTCCTAATTTTTACCAATATTTTTCGATATCCCTTCTGCCCTCTCATGTGAATGTGAAAGGTCCTATGGAATTATTTTGAATTAAGAACATGTGTTTGCAGCAAGATAGATTGTCTGGTCAATTATCACTACTTATTGGACCTTGGTTGCCATGTTTCACTACATTGAAACTGATTTGTTATGAACTCAACATACCTCCACATTGAGAGCCAAGGTCGGGAACTCAGAATCCTGGCAGATCTCAGAGTTTCCTCGTGTTCACAGTGCACGAGTGGGCTGCACATGTGCAGTTCAGCATTTGCCGTTCTTCATGCCAAGGACAGCCCAGCACGCATGATCAGTAAGGAAAAAAAGCACGGAAACGCAGATCATATGACCAGGCATCGTTGAAGACAACTGTTCCAGTCAGGGAACAGAGAAAGAGGACAGGGAGAGGTCCAAAATAATAATCCCAGATAAGGAAAAGCAATAGGAAAAGGATCAAGTTAACTTAAAAGGCGAGGAACAGAGAAAGAGACCCCATACAGGAAAATAGCTGCTGTTGGGAGACTTTAAGTGAAGAGGGCTCAGGAGGATCCCTGGGAATTGAAGAGGCAGCAGAAGGTTGGTGACTCCATGCTGTGTGTCGCTGGTGGCCTTTGGTGCCGTAATATCCTGCTCGATAAGAGCTAAAGGTTTGCTTGTGAGTTGGTTCTTGAAAGCTGGTTCGGGAATCCAGGGAAATAGAATCTCACGACATGAGAAGGGCAATTGTTATTGTCACCAAGTTGGAACGACATATGGAGAGAATTCGAAGGCAAGATTCTTGAAGGTGAAGACTGGAATCACTTGTAAGAGAGACAGAGTTTAAGCTGGATTGGTTGACTCATGTGTTTACTGACGTCTGGGTAGGTTATTGAGAAATCCATGAAGTCCACCATGGTCACATCTGCCATTTAGTGTGAGGTGTCACGTGTCCACCCACAGTTTACTTGCTAATACACGTATACCTCTGTATAAAAGCAAATTTGGTCTTTATCCTTTATGAAGATTGGTGTCAGCTTCCTGGGGAATCAGGAGTCTTGATTCTTCTGAGACAATAGGCAGAAAAGGCTGTTGGGAAAGAATCAGGATCTTACTTCAGTTTTATGCTTAACGTTCAACTTTAAACTTTCACCTCAGGTGAAAGCCAAGCCAATATTCGGAGCCCAGGTTGACACACGATCAACAGCAACTACTTGAAGTCGAAGGCAACAACAAAGGGACTGCACTTAGTCACACCTTTCTTCAAAGAGAAACAGAGAGAACTGTGAAGATTGGGTGTGGAAGATATTTGGGGGTGGCGAAAATATGTAAAGCAACCATTGAAGTGACTTCAAGGAGAATGAAGCTAAAAGGGGGTGGCACGGTGGCACAGTGGTTACCATTGCTGCCTCACAGTGCCAAGGACCAGAGTTCAATTCCGGCTTTGGTTAACTGTCTGTGTGGACTTTGCACATTCTCCTTGTGTCTGCATGGATTTCCTCTGGGTGCTCTGGTTTCCTCCCACAGTCCAAAGATGTGCAGGTTAGATGGATTGGCCATGATAAACTGCCCCTTAGTGTCCAAAAGGTGAGGTGGGGTGACTGGGATAGAGTGGACAAGTGGGCCTGGGTAGGGTGTTCTTTCAGTGGGTCGGTGCAGACCTGATGGATCGAATGGCCTCCTTCTGTACTGTATGTATTCTATGATTCTATGAAAAACTGAATGAAGAGTCAGTTTCAGTTCAAAGTTACGAGGGGCATTGGAAATAACATGGGGATAGGAGGAGGCTGTTCAATATTTTGAGTTTGATGTGCCATCCAACAACATCCTGGCTGGTCTGTAACTTATCTCCAAAACTTTAACACGCTTACTTAGTAAAAACTAACAATCTCAGTTTTGGCAGTTCCAGTTGAACTCCAACCTCAACATTTTTAATTGGCGGAGAGAATTATAAATAATGACTGCCCTTAAGTGCTTTCTGATAGCATCTCCAATTGGTCCAGTTCTAAAATTAAGATTATGGCTGTATTACAGGCCAGGGTTTAGAGACCCCCCAAAGTGTATCATGGAGTTCACTTGACCCACAGCTTTAAATAGATTTTGGTTATGGGGAGCCCACTTTACAGGTGTGATGCAACAGAGATCTAAAGTATTTTTAAACCAAAACAGTGTTTATTCTATGAATCCAGTTAACATTTTAAACACACACAGTAAACATCTTAGCAACTATCAACTCAAATACGCCCCCAATGAATACAGTACTCTATAAGTAACCCTTAATCTTTCCTTGCAACATCCATAAGATAAATACTCCCTTCAACACAGACATCAGGTTTAAATTCTCTACTGAGAGCAGTTATCACTTTTAAATGAGCAAGTGATTTGAAGGCATTCCTTTCATGCAGAAAGAGACCAGAATTACACCTTGTTTCTCTGGATGCAGCTTCCAATCTGCAAAACAAAACTAAACACACCTTGTAGCTGCTAGCTCAAAGCGAAAGTAGAACAGACAGACAGCCCAGCTTCACCCACACTCTGACATCACTGCAACTATTTGATAAACACACCATTTCTTAAAGATACACCCACTACAGCTATTTGATAAACACTCATTTCTTAAAGGTACTCTCACATGACAGCTGGTCCTTTCCAGCCATTCACGCCGATGGGATTTTCTGGTCCCATTGACGGCTCATCCCTGCCATGGGTTTCCCGGTGGTGAAGGATGCATTCAACAGGAAACCCCGCCCACAACAGCAGGAACATAAAAGAGAATGCAAAGCCAGTCTGTGCAATCTGACCTCATAATTTAATCAATTTGTCAGGTACATCTGTCCAGCCAACCCCATACACCACCCCACCCCCCCACCCCCATCCCTCCTCCCCATCCCCACCCATCCCCACCCTCCACCAGAACTTTCAATGATTGAGTATCCAGTGGGGGACACAAGTACAAACATTCGCAATTTCTGGCGTCAAGAAACTTCTTCTCATTCAATCCAAAATGAAACGGAAGTGAATGGGCAAAAAGATGGAACATAATGTAGGAAAATGTGAAGTTATACACTTTTGTCAGCAGAATAAAGAAGCCGAATATAATTCAAATGGAGAAAGACTTCAGAAAGCCGCAGCATAGAGAGGTTTGCGGATCCTCAAATATAATTCACAAAAAGCTAACATGCAAGTTCAGCAAGTAATAGGAAAAGCAAATGGAAGAAAAGCAAATTACTGTGGATGCTGGAATCTGAAATGAAAGAGAAAATGCTGGAAAATCTCAGCAGGTCTGGCAGCATCTGTAGGGAGAGAAAAGAGCGAACGTTTCGAATCTGATGACTCGTTGTCAAAGGCAACAGACAGAGAGAGTGGGAAATATTTATACTGTGGAGTGAGAATGAAAGATGAGTCATAGCCACAGAAACCCAGAGAAACCGGGTTGCTAATGGCCACAGAAACCAAGTGAAGAGAGTGCTAATGGTAGTCCCCAGAGAGAAAAAAAGGTGTGAAAGGACAAACAGCATAGAAACTAAGATCAGAGCAACTATAATCTAACTATCAAACTATCATCAAAGCAATTGGAATGTTGGTCTTCATTTCAAAGAGAATAGAATATAAAGATAGGAAAGTCGTACTAAAATATACAAGACACTAGTTACTGTACCTGATATACTGTAAACAATTTTGCACCACTTATCTAAGGAAAGATATATTGGCATTGGAGGCAGTCCAGAGATGGTTGACAAGGTTTATCATGGGTATAGTGCAATGAGGAGAGGTTGAGTAGGTTGGGACTGTACTTATTGGAGTTTAGAAGAATGCGAGGCAAACTTATTGAGACATATCAGATTCTCAAGGACTTGGACAGGGGAGAAGCTGAAAGGATGTTTCCCCTTGTGGGAGAGTCTAGGACCAGAGGGTATAATCTCAGATCAAGGAGTCATCCGTTTAAGACGGAGATGAGGAGGAACATATTCTCTCAGAGGGTAGTGGATCTGGGGAATTCTCTAATGCAGAGGGTTGTAGAGATTGGGTTAAGTATGTTTAAGCCTGCAATAGATGGATTTCTAATCAGTAAGGGAATCAAGGGTTATGGAGATAAGGAGGGAAATTGGAGTTGGGGATTATCACAGCAGATCAGCCATGATCTCATTGAATGGCGGAGCAGAATCAATTGGCCGAAAGGCCTATTTCTACTCATACATCTAATACTCTTAAGGAACTAGTTCTGGAATCTACAACCAGGGAATCAACTTCTCAACAACTATTGTGTGAAATCTTCAAAAAACGTTTCAGTGAGCTCACCTCTCATTCTGCTAAACTTCAACGTTATGGGCCCATTCTTGCAAATCTCTCCTCATAGAGCAAACCATTCATCCCAGAAATCAATCTAGTGAATCTAGATGTGTCACCTCATTCCAAACCCACGACCACTACCATCCAGAAGGACCTGGGCAGCAGATTTCTGGGAACGCCACCACCTGGAGGTTCCCCTCCAAGCCACTCACAATCCTGACTTGGAAATATATCGCCGGCGCTGGGTCAAAACCCTGGAACTCCCTCCCTAACAGCACAGTAGGTGTTTCTGCAACACATGGACTGCAGCGGTTCAAGAAGGCAGCTCACCACCACCTTATCAAGGGCAATTAGGGATGGGCAATAAATGCTGGCCGAGTTAGCCATGCCCACATCTCATGAATCAATTTTAAAAGGACAAGGCAATCAAAAGAATACAGCATGTGTGGCCTCAGCAAGGTCAATATAATTGCAGCAAGATATCTTTGCCGAATTCTCCCCTACCCGGCGGGGCGGGGGGTCCCGGCGTAGTGGAGTGGCGACAACCACTCCGGCGTAGGGCCTCCCCAAAGGTGCGGAATTCTCCGGAATTCCTACCCAACGACCGGCGTCGGGGCTGGCCGAAGGCCTTCGCCGGTCGGCGTGAGTCCGCGCATGAGCCGGAGCGTCAGCGGCCGCTGACGTCACCACCGGCGCATGCGCGGTGGAGGGGGTCTCTTCCGCCTCCGCCATGGTAGAGGCCGTGGCGGCGGCGGAAGAAAAAGAGTGCCCCCACGGCACTGGCCCACCCGGCGATCGATGGGCCCCGATCGCAGGCCATGCCACCGTGGGGGCACCCCCCTGGGTCAGATCGCCCTGCGCCCACCCCCCCCAGGACCCCGGGGCCCGCTCGCGCCACATGCTCCCATCGGCACCAGAGGCGGGAGAGGACTGACAGCGGCGGGACTTCAGCCCATCGGGGGCCGGAGAATCACCGCGGGTGGCCCGCCGACTGGTGCGGGGGACCCGCCGACCAGCGGGACGCGATTCCCACCCCCGCCGATTCCCGGGTGGCAGAGAATTCCGGTCACGGCGGGGGCGGGATTTACGAAGACCCTGGGCGATTCCCCGACCCTGCGGGGGGTCAGAGAAGTCCGCCCCTTACTTTTAAATTTATATTTTGAATGTTTTAACAGAAAATCATAGAATTTACAGGGCAGAGGGAGGCCATTCGGCCCATCAAGTCTTCATCTGCCATTGGAAAGTGCACCCTACTTAAGCCCACGTCCATCCTATCCTGTAACCTAGTAACCCCACCTAACCGTTTGGACACCAAAGGGCAATTTAGCATGGCCAATCCACCTAACCTGCACATCTTTGGATTGTGGGAGGAAACCGGAGCACCCGGAGGAAACCCACACAGACACGGGGAGAACATGCAGACTCCGCACAGACTGTGACCCAAGGCCAGAATTGAACTCAGGACCCTGGAGCTGTGAGGCAGAAGTGCTAACCACTGTGCCACCCAAAAAGACCAACACATCTTATATTTTCTGATTGATCGCCTGTCCATCGAAGGTTTCCTGCATGCCTTGAAACACGAACGAGCTAAATAGTGGGATCATGTCACGTTTCTGACAAGCCAATTTTTCTTCCGTATTTAACCCTTTGACACACACTTCCCACCCTCCCATTAATCCCATTTCCCAGTCCACGCTCTGTAGATTAGAATTTTATCCCTAACTGTCTACATCCCTTTACCTTTCCACTTGGGTAATCGCACCATCGCAAATTTGAATACGCACCACTTGATTTCCTCAACACTGTCACTGAAGATATATTATAAATAGCTGAGGTCCGACGTCCGGTTGTGGCCATGGAGTAAACGGTCGCACATTCAGCAGCTCTCGCCTTAGTGTATTTTTTAATGGTGTTTCAGCCGGATTTTTCAGACAATTTCTCAACGTAAATTGATCGAAGGCAGAGGAAAAGGAGGTGACCCTCAATTTATGGAATCGTGTCCAAATAAAGGAGAAACCAAAAGTGAAAGCAAGAATCTGAGGTCATCGAGCTCAATGGTAACGATTCAAAGCGTGTCCACGCCAGCTCACTGGTCGATGGAGCAATGGGTCGAGTACCTGGATGAGAAGTTCACCCGGCATCGCAAGGAGTGTACAGAAGATCTAACCCAGGTGATAGCCTCGATTAAGGAGGTGGTTGACCGGGTGGAGGAGAAAATGACGACCCAGGGACAGGGGATTCTAAAGCTGCAGCAGCAGGCGACTGAACGGGAGGAGGAGTCCACTGCAATGGCTTTGGAAATTAGCTTACTGCAGGACAGCCAGAAACAATTGCTTGATAAAGTGGAGGACTTGGAGAACTGGTTTCGCAGGCAAAATATCCGAATCGTCGGGCTGCCAGAGGGGAAGGAGGGAGCGGCTGCGGGAGCACATGTGGGGAAGATGTTGCGGGTGTTGGTCGGGGCCGATGTGTTTGACAAGGCACTTGAGGTGGACCGGGCGCACAGGGTACTCGTATGTAAGCCCCATGGCTGTGAGCCCCCGAGGGCCATGGTGCTGAAGCTACATCGATTCCTCGACAAGGAGCGTATCATGAAGTAGGCTGGGCAGACAAAACGGTACATGTGGGAAGAATGTGGGAAGAATCAGAGATCTGTGTGTACCATGACTGGGGACCAGAACTCGCAAAGAGGAGAGCAAGTTTCAACAAAGTTAAGGGAGCTGTACTTCAATTCTCCGGAAGAGGTGGCTACTTTCATGAAAGGCAATAATCTGGCTTAAGGACTCTTAAATTGAGGACTCTTAAATTCTAACTGTGGTGGGCTGAGTTTGATGGATGGGATGGAGTGGCGGGGAGGAGAGAAACATGGTTCTGCTTTCTGCCTTGTCTTGTTTAAAATTTCAGTCTTTTAATTCTGTGAGTTAAATTGCGATGTTCGGGAAGAAAAGGTCTTGGGTGTTTTTTTTAAATGTTTTTCTCTGCACATCTAGATGGGGCTTGGGGAGGTGATAGATGGACTGGGGGCGATGCAATCGTGTAAAGCCCCGAGTCCTGATGGGTTCCCAGTGGAATTTTATAAGAAGTTCTCTGGGTTACTGGGGCCGCTCCTGGTTAATGCTTTCAACAAGTCCAAGGAGCTGGGAGAACTCCCCCCACCGTTATCGCAGGCATCAATTTCTCTCATCCTGAAGCGGGATAAGGATCCAGGGAGCTGTGGATCGTACAGGCCAATCTCCCTCTTGAATGTAGATGCCAAATTATTGGCAAAGATCCTGGCCACTCAAATAGAGGATTGTGTCCCGGAGATAATTGGGGAGGATCAGACGGGATTTGTAAAGGGCAAGCACCTGATATCCAACATTAGACGGCTTCTTAATGTAATTATTTTTTATTATTTTTTATAAATTTAGATTACCCAATTATTTTTTCCAATTAAGGGGCAATTTAGTGTGGCCAATCCACCTACTCTGCACATTTTTGGGTTGTGGGGGCGAAACCCACGCAGACACGGGGAGAATGTGCAAACTCCACATGGACAGTGACCCAGAGCCGGGATCGAACCTGGGACCTCAGCGCCGTGAGGCAGCTGTGCTAACCACTAGGCCACCGTGCTGCCCTCTTAATGTAATTATGATGCCAGCGGAGGGGCGCGAGACTGAGGTGGTAGTTGCCATGGACGCGGAGAAGGCTTTCGACTGAGTGGAGTGGAAGTATCTATGGGATATTTTAGGCAGGTTTGGGTTTGGGCAGGGATTTGTGGAGTGGGCCCGGCTACTGTACCTGGCCCCGGTGGCAAATGTAAGAACTAACCGTGTTCGGTCAGAATACTTTAGTCTTTGTCGGGGGACAAGGAAGGGATGCCCGCTCTCCCCATTGCTGTTTGCCTTGGCCATAGAACCCTTAGCAATGGCTCTGAGGGCAGCGAATACCTGGAGGGGATTAGCAAAGGGGGGGGGGGGGGGGGGCGGGAGGGGGGGGGGGGAGGGGGTGGAGCACAGGGTCTCTCTCTATGTGGACGATTTGCTGCTTTATATCACGGACCCGGTGGGGGGGATGGTCGAAATCATGGAGGTATTAGGAGAATTTGGGCGATTTTAAGGCTATAAGTTAAACATGGGAAAAAGCGAGATGTTCGTGATTCAGGCACGGGGGCAGGAAAGGAGGCTGAAGGAACTACCTTTTAAAGTGTTTGGGAAGAGTTTTAGATATCTGGGGATTCAAGTGGCCAAGGATTGGGGGCAGCTTCACAAGTTAAAATTGGGCAAAGCAGTGGATCAAATGAGAAGGGATTTTTGGAGATGGGATATGCTCCCACTGATGCTGGCGGGGAGGGTTCAGACGGTGAAGATACTGTCCTTCCGAGACGGCTTTTCTTTTTTCAGTGTCAGCCGATTTTTGTCCCAAAGGCTTTTTTCAGAAGTATTAATGTGGCGATATCGAGATTTATATGGGTGGGTAAAACCCTGTGAGTAAAGAGGGTACTCATGCAACGGGCCCGCGGGGAAGGGGGATTGGCTCCCCCGAGCTTTATTAACTATTACTGGGCTGCCACCATATCGATGGTCAGGAAGTGGGTAGTGGGAGAGGGATCAGTCTGGGAGCGAATGGAGGCAGCATCCTGCAAAGGTACGAGTCTGGAGACTTTACTGACGGCGCCCCTGCCATTCTCGCCGGCTCGGTACTACACAAGTCCTGTGGTGGTGGCTGCCCTGAGGGTGTGGGGGCAATGGAGGCAGCATATGAGACTGGAGCGTGGTCAGTGTGGTCACCGATCTGTGACAATCACCAGTTTGGGGGGGGGGGGGGGTTGCGGGAGGGGGCGGGGGCGGTCTGGATGGGGGCTTTAGGGTATGACAGCGGGCAGGGATTGAGAGGTTTTGGGGTCTATTCATCCAGGAGGACTTTCCAACCTTGGAGACATTGGAGGAGGAGTTTGATTTGCCAGGAGGGAACGGGTTTCGGTACCTTCAAGTGTGGGACTTTGCACGGAGACAGGTCCCAAGCTTTCCTCACCTCCCCCTGAGGGGACTACAGGATAAAGTGCTGTCAAAAACAGGGGTTGGAGGTGGGAAGGTTTTGTAATTGTCAATTATTGCCACAATCCTATTGCCGCAATACACACACAATTAGGTGTGTGGGGAGTGGAGTACCTACATGTAGTTCCAGCTTGTCAGGCTCTCCAGTACCAACCTCGACCCCAGCGAATCACACGTTGGCGTTCATTAGAATTGCACTAGTTCCAAATGTGCTAGCCCATTAGGAAGTCCTGAAAACTCCGGGACAAGCGCAGCTTTCAGGGCCGGAGAACTCCGTCGATTGAGTCCCTGCGTCCTCTCTTAGTCTCTGAAATGGCGATTCCGCCCCTTAAGTATTAAAAAGCAGGCGGATAGCCTTATACTCTAACATATGAATCTGTTAATTGATTAATGATAAACCAATTATCTCCTGGTACAAATTAAACTATTGTACCACTAAAAAATTGAAATGGAAAACACAGTTCAACATAATTCTGTCTATAATAATACAACTGTTACACAAAAATTGTAAGTTTTTTTGTAATTTATTAATTTTCCACACCCATATTGTGTTATGACTTATATTTATTTTTAATTTCTAGGAAATGAATAACACATGTTTGGACATCAATCCTCAGCTGGAGAAGTATTACCTTCCAACCATGTACGGAATAGAGTTCATCTTGGGACTCATAGGCAACCTCTCTGTGATTTGGGGCTATATATTCTGCCTGAAGGATTGGAGTTGCAGCAATATTTACCTTTTCAATCTTTCCCTCACTGACCTGACTTTCATTTTCACCCTCCCCATGCTGGTAGTCTATTATGGCAAAGGCAACGTGTGGATGTCTGGTCAGGTAATGTGCGTCGTCAATAGATACATCCTTCATGCCAACATGTATACCAGCATCCTCTTTCTTTGTTGCATCAGTTTTGACCGGTACCTGCTGGTGATGAGGCCACTGAAGTCTCACTTTTTTCAGAAAAAGTGGAACGCCATTGTCATCTGTCTTGGTATTTGGATGTTTGTGACACTGGAGTTGGTACCGATATTCGTGTTCATCAAGGACAATGATACCAATGGAACAGACATGGCGGACTGCTTAGATTATGCAAGCTCAGGGCATGCCTTCCGCAATCTGATGTACAGCCTGTTCCTCACGGCTTTTGGTTTTCTCATACCTCTCGGTATCATGCTTTTCTTCTGTATTCAAACTGCACACGGCCTTAAGAAAATACAGGAACAGCGCACCAAGATTCAGGTGGAAAAGCCCCTGACACTGGTCATTTTGGCCATTGTCATTTTCTTGATATTCTTCACCCCTTATCACCTAATGCGCAATGTCCGCATCGCTTCCAGAATGAAGAACAACGGTCTGTCCGAATGTAGCAAACTCGGTGTCAAGGCTGCTTACGCTATCACCAGGCCCATAGCTTTCCTCAACTCCATCACCAACCCCATTTTCTACTTCCTGTTGGGGGACAAGTTCAGGGAGCTTTTTTTCAACAAACTGAAAAGCATCTTCTTGAGAAAGGCGGCAGTGCAGGAGTGACAGGCGGAGAAACGTGAATTAGTGTGGTGCTCAATTGTCTGGTGTTTGATTCTGTGTGAATCTCTATTCTCTATTCCCTGTGTTGTTATTCCGTAAAGAGAAATTAATCTGTCGTCAAGCAGCTGAACACATGAGAGGGGACATTTTAATGCCCACACAAAACCTGGCGTGTCATCTCTGGAAATCTCCGAGGCATAAAAGCAACAACTGACAAGGAGGATAATATGCAGTAATTTAAACTTACCGGCTCGTTCAACTTTTCTTTCTTCACTGGGAGATCCAGCCACGCTGTGGGATCTAACGGTTTTGAGGTTCAAGCCTACTTGATGCTATGCGGAGAGTCCTGATGTAGTAGCGATCTATAAGAAGATGTTACTTGTACATTGTCTCAAAGCAGAAGGACCAATGGCTATTTGAGGATCTCACAGGTTTGAAACAGCAGTTCGTGCTCAATATATACTTTGGTCCAAAGGAAAGTGTAATGCTCAAACTATATGCATTCTGCCAGAGGTATCAAGGACATTCTGTACCCAACAAATATGTGGCAGTGTTGCAGCAATTGGCACCTATGTGTACAGTTAGCATGATAACTAATTAGCTCATTTGTGACAAATTAATTAAAATACTTCAATTCCATGAATTCAGGAACTCCTGCTCATGGAGGAAGATGATTTAACTTTGGAGAAATCCATGGCTTTGGCAGTCCAAATTGAATCTGCCATGTTCAACTGCAGAGCTTGCACGGAAATGTTCAAATGTGGGTCGCGGACACAACTTGCCCAACCAGCTCAAGTAGAAAGGTCAGGGACAAAGAGGCCTTAGCAGTCTCATCAATACATGTTCCATCGCGGACAGGTACCCTAAAAACTGTGCCCAACTTGCAGAAATGCTCAGCGATTCACAACACTATGTCCAGCTTGCCGGGGAAAGTTAAACTCATGCTTAAAGAGGAATCAATTTGCAAAGGGGTGCAGTCCGAAGAAGTGGACTTTATTGGCCTGGTGGAGTTTCTCGCTGAGAGTGATATATGACATAAATGTAACATCAAAAAGGTAAATCACTGGGTCATTTTAAGGGTTGCTCAAATGCTCAGGGTGGCACGGTGGTACAGTGGTTAGCACTGCTGCCTCACAGCGCCAGGGACCCGGGTTCAATTCCGCCCTTAGAGTGTGTGGAGTTTGCACGTTCTCTCCGTGTCGGCGTGGATTTCCCCAGGGTGCTCAGGTTTCCTCTCACAGTCCAAAGATGGATTTGCCATGTTAAATTGCACATTAGTGTCTAAAGGTGACGTGAGGTTACGGGGATAGGGTGGGGAGCATGAACCTCGGTACGGTGCTCTTTCGGCAGTTGGTGCAGACTCGATAGGCTGAATGGCCTCCTTTTGCACTGTAGGGATTCTATGAAAAAAAGATTGTGGGAGCTCTGTGTCACGTCTTATCAATGTTGACATGTAAGTGTCCATACTGAGCAACAAACTGGACCATTGGTATTTTTTGCAAAATTCTCTCACTCCTGCGACAGAGCCTCTTCAAAGGGTTATGTTGGTATTGAGAACATTTACAGCCCCAGTAAACTACAAAAGAATCACTCCAGACAGGTTTGTGTTCAAGGGAGCCGAAGGTGGAGGCTTTGTGGGGGTTAACCTATTTGATATTGTGAGTTTCAAAATTGCAGGTTCCACGTGAGCACATATTAACATGATCAATGACGCCGCTTACACATCTTATCCTTCCTGATTGACCAGATTTGGGGAGATTAATGGGCAGTGCATGCTCCTGACATCAATCATCAAGTCTGTCAGTTTCACAACTTGTGAGATGGTTGCCTTTTTTAATCCATGCCAAAGTAACACAGGATCTGAAATAACTTGAAGTTGATGGTAAACTTGAGCAAACTGTTAGCATGGTCATGCTCAATGCAAAAATGGCAAACTTAGTCTATGTGTCAACTTTAAGAAAGTTAACAAAAAGTATCATACCATATATGTATCTACTTCCTCCAATTCACAAACTGTGAAGCAGAATTTCATGACTCCAGTCTTCACAAAATTTGACATGTGGTGGAGCAATCTCCAGATACCACGAGTGGGGAAAAGCCAATACCTTACAGCGTTTATTACTCATGAAAGGATGGATCAATATCGCAGTTGCCCTACGGACTAAGCTCAACACCTAATGCATTCCGGAAGATAATTTATTCAGTCTTGCCAGATGATGAAGGCACACTCAGCCTAATTGATGACATTGCTGCCAATGGAAAGGACAAGGCAAAGCACATTCAGCAGTTATCAGCAGGACTCACTTGACTTACGCAGCACAGTTTGATGCTCAAGAAGGAAAAATGCACATTCTGGCATCCGAGATTGACTTCCTAGGGTGCAGGGTGGCAGCAACTGAAAGAAAACCTACACATGACAACACAAAAACATCAAAATCATTCATGTGCTTAATGGTTGGCTGACAACACAAAGTGGAACACATCGGGCGGGATTCTGAGTGTGCTGCCGGCGAAGCGGAGGATCCCGCTGACGGAGAATCCAGCCCATGATACTTGACAATGAGCAGACCAGGCTATCTCGAGGACACTGATTATGAGGTTATATTTCCTTTTCCAATGAGTGACTGTAGTCTTCATCATGTGACTCATCAAATTGATCACATTGTAAGGATCCTCCTGTACAAACCTTGTTTTCTCTATTAATTTCTGCTATTTTGCCTATTATAATTTTTGTACCTGGAGAAAAATTTGTCTTCACCCTTAAGGTTGGACTTCACCTTTAATTAAAAAAAAAAGAATCCAGCAGGATATGCCCTGTCATCGGCGATGTCGCTTCTTGATGGTCTTTACTTTGCCGGGATCTCAGCTGGTCACCTGTGCTGATTTGTAGTGACTGTTCTAGATTTTTATTTTCTTTGTGAGGCAATTTCCAAGTTAATTTTGGTTTGAGCTCAGAGTTTAAGAAAGCGCTTTTGAATGTCTCTCCCATAGGGGTGGCACGGTAGCACAGTGATTAGCACAGTTACTTCACAGCTCCAGGGTCTCAGGTTCGATTCCCGGCTTGGGTCACTGTCTGTGCAGAGTTTGCACATTCTCTCCCGTGCCTGCGTGGGTTTCTTCCGGGTGTCCCAGTTTTCTCCCACAAGTCCCGAAAGATGTGCAGGTTAGGTGAATTGGCTGTGCTAAACTGCCCTCCGTGTCCAAAAAAAGGTTTGGTGGGGTTACGGGAATAGGGTGGAGGTATGGGGAGGTGTGGAAATAGGGTGGAGGTGTGGGCTTAGGTAGGGTGCTCTTTCCAAGGGCTGTGCAGACCTGATGGGCTGAATGGCCTCCGTCTGCACTGTAAATTCTATGATTCAACGATAAAGGATGGAACACTCTTCAAGATATGGTTGGGACCCGCTCCAGGTAAATGGAGCAGCCAGATTTCCTCTCTACCCAACCTGTGAGTGTTTAAAGCCTGAATTAGAAGCTGTTCACCTAACAGTTTCGCACTGAGGTCCAGGGTAACGACCTTTCCCTCTCTACAGTCAGGTTGAACTGCAAGGAAGTTCAGTCCAGCAGCAGCTGCAGGCAGGGACAGTTTCTTGCAGAACCCTCTTTAAAATCTTATTCAGTCAAGCTAGGGGGCATTCTGGTGGAGTTGGAAACAAATAATAATTACACGAGCCTGAGGTGGATCTTCTGAGCGAAGGCCCAGGTTATTAAAAGTGAAAGTGACTCCCCAGAGGGAATCCCACAGTCTCGGGGATTCGGATTGAATGTTACAGTCAGACGATGCTCTTTAGTCATCCAACCAATGTTCTCAATCATTCTGCACCTTGGAAGGAAAGTAAGCTGAAAAACAACTTCAACATCTGAAACAAGGACATTCATCTTCCATCTCTTTTATTTTGCCCCTCCCTCTGTGTATGTGTTTTTAGGTCAATATAGGGATGGTAAAGGGTGGGGGGGGGGGAGTAGTAGATTATCTGGACTGTTATTCTATCATAATTGTTGCATGTCTTATGTATATTGTTGTTATAAATAAACAGCTGTTGTGTTTCACTTACAAATCTGGGAATCTGCAGGTGCCTGTAAGTCAAGGGCCAAAGATCTCGGAAACTTTGCAGGAATTATTGGTTGATTCACTTGTGTGGGGCCTGTGGGGATGGAATTGACCGCGCACTAGCCCAGGGTGTCAACACCAAGCCACATTCTCCAATTGGTAGATCTCTGCGACATCATCCGGGATCTTAATATCTCAAAGTTCCTTTCAGTAAAGGGAAGGAGCAGTGCTCTGAGAGCTAGTGATTCGAAACAAACCTGTTGGACTTTAACCTGGCGTTGTGAGACTTTTTACTGAATGCTTATTGTTTAGGATGGTTTAATTTGAAATAATTTCTATAGTCTGACACGGAGGTAACGATGTGAAGATGTGGTGTTCGATTATTTTATTGTTTATTATTTGATGATGTGTATCTGATGTCAGTCCTCTATTCTCTACGTGTGGTCAGTTAAGCCTGGGTGTGTTTTTATTGATTAAACAGAAAATAAACTGTAGGAAAGCAGCGGCAGCAGAGCGGACATTTTAAAGCTTTGAGTAAAACTATTGGACACACTTAAAAAAGACGTATCATCTTTGCATACCTCCAAGGTATAAACCACAACACGATTTGGTGGCAAACTTAGGCCTTGGGCCTCTTGCTTGCCCTGGAAGTGGGTGCCTATAGAATTGCCACTACTTTTCCCTCTCAATTGTTACTTGCCACAGGGGAATACATGCTTATTGTCAGCTCCCGATCATCTTCCTCTTGTCAGATGTCAGCTGGTCCACTGTGTCTTTCTAACATTTTCTCCACAACAAATCATCAATTACGGCTGAGATGAATCTTGCACCAAGATGAGGAGGCTTCACATACCTATTGCTCATCTCTAACAGGCCTAAGGTCGTAGGGGATGGCATCTCTGACCATTCGCTGTGAGAGTTGCATGAATCAAGCATTACAGCTGATGTTACTCTGTAATTAGTCCTGTGCTGGGACATCTGAATCACAGTCCAGTTGCTCACATGCTATTACAAAGAAAGGACTGTGGAATTTTCCCTTAGACCTATTTGATTTAACCCCCTATCAACCATGTCAGGTCTTTGTGGGGAATTATTAAAACCAGGTTTGTAGGTGAAATACAAGCTTTTATTGCTCTGAGTCAAGGTCAGATTATACATTAGCAATTTGCCTGTGATAAAAGTGAAATGTTACACCAGCCTTTCAGGGTCCGGACTGCAAATGTGCACAGCCAGTAAATTAGATACCAGAGTGAGTGCTGGTATGGAGCACCATTCAGGAGTCACAATTCCAAACTTGTAAGCCAATTAGGGTCAGAGGGCGGGGGCAATATCAAAACGTGCAGGTATAAAGCTCGTGGTGCCCTCTCTCTTTGTTCTCTTTCCATTGTCCTCTTTCTTTTGCCATGCCGGGCTTTTTGTTTATTTTGTTTGTCATTGAAAATGTACTCCACGTTTTGCAATAAACTCAATCTCAAACTACCACCGGACCCTGTCTCTTATTAGAAAGTAAGAGATCCTGCAGTCTTTCTATTGTTGCCATGTCCCTCCCTCACCTTGACCCTGTGTCAGCTTGCCCCTTTAAGGAGAGATGTCCCCAGAGTGTCATGTGACCCCCATCAGCCAATGGGGTCAGAGCATATGAACACTTGAGGAGGAGCTTGGTTTTCCCACTCAGTTAAGCAGTTATTGGTCTTGGAACATGACAGCCTTTCAACTCACTCTCTTCATATAGTCATTACTTTAATAAACTGTTATTAATTAATCAACTTGTTGGTCGACCATCTGTCATATTACAGGCAATCACCTCTAATTTCTTTGTGAGGCCTTTTAAGATGTAAGGTAGCATGGTGGTTAGCATAAATGCTTCACAGCTCCAGGGTCCCAGGTTCGATTCCTGGCTGGGTCACTGTCTGTGTGGAGTCTGCACGTCCTCCCCCTGTGTGCGTGGGTTTCCTCCGGGTGCTCCGGTTTCCTCCCACAGTCCAAAGATGTGCGGGTTAGGTAGATTGGCCATGCTAAATTGGCCGTAGTGTCCTTAAAAGTAAGGTTAAGGGGGGAGGGGTTGTTGGGTTACGGGTATAGGGTGGATACGTGGGTTTGAGTAGGGTGATCATGGCTCGGCACAACATTGAGGGCCGAAAGGCCTGTTCTGTGCTGTTCTATGTTCTATGTGTTGACTTTGCATCCGTGGGAGTGACAGGAGGCAAGATAAGCTCAATTGTTTAAAAAAATGACATAGGATCTTTCACTCGCTTCCTCAGGGGCTGATTTAGCTCACTGGCTGCACGGTTCGATTCCCGTACCAGCCTCCCCGGACAGGCGCTGGAATGTGGCGACTAGGGGCTTTTCACAGTAACTTCATTGAAGCCTACTCGTGACAATAAGCGATTTTCATTTTTCATTTTCATTTCATTGGCACATTTTGGCAGGAATGAATGCAAGAACTTGCCAAGGCGTCATTGTCAGCACCTCCCAGATTCACAGGCTCCACCAATTAGTAAAGGAAGGGCAGAAGGGCAGAGTTGGGATTGGCATTGCTAGGAAAGAGTTAATATTCCTTAGTACTTAACATAGAACAGTACAGCACAGAACAGGCCCTTCGGATCTCGATGTTGTGCCGAGCTTTGTCTGAAACCAAGATTAAGCTATCCCACTCCCTGTCATTCTGGTGTGCTCCATGTGCCTATCCAATAACCGCTTGAAAGTTCCTAAAGTTTCCGACTCCACCAACTCAAAATGTTGCAACCTGGGATTTAATTGTTACATAGATTGCACTTATTGTTTTGTAGACTGCACCAGTGTATAAAGGGGATACAGATGGCACTGTTTTGTTGTGGAGAAGTGATGACTGAACACAATAAACTTGGAGTCGAAGAAGTCAAGACTAACTTTCCAGTGCATTTATAGGATTACCATCGGAACTTTACAGTCATCTTCCCCAAGATCTTCTCAACATCACACAGCACCTTGACATATACCTTTCACTATTTCATTCTGAGTGGCTCAAAATCTTGGAACTACTGGAAACATCAAGAGTGCTTTACCACACAGACTACAGCAGTTCAGGAAATGACCCACCATCATCTTCTCAAGGGTAATCAGGAGTGGGTGAGTGGGTTTGGCGCTGCTCCATCTGAATCACCCTCTGTAGGCAGTGGAACAGGTGATCGTAGACATGTCAAATGTCAAAGTTTTCAACCTGGATTCAAAACATGGGTTCTGGCAGATCCCATTAGTGATGAATATTGTATTGTATGTATTTGGCATGGGAAGGGTTAAAGACCTGGGTTAGTGTGCAACTGCTGCAGTCATGGTGTCAAAAATCCTGGATTGCAATCCTAGGCTTTTTAAGAGCCAAAGTGCAATTAAAACATTGTAAAAGTTTGGACTGATGGATTTATGTTTCTATTAGGTGGGTCCTCTACAGAGTAGTCAATTGGAGAAATCGTGGTCAGTTTAGTGAGTTGATGCAGTTAACGGGAGGAGCCAGGTGTTAAAGCAATCAACCGGTACAGGCTTGGAGGGCTGAAGGGCCTGTTCCTGTGCTGTTTTGTTCTTTGTTCAGTCAGTTGTTGAGGATCAGGTTTAGTTTGTGTCTGGAAAGCAAGCTGAGAAGTTTCTGAAGAAATACAGCCAGAGATTCTGAATTTTTCTACCAGGGTACAGATCTATCTTTTCAAAGCAAATACAGCAAATAATCCTGAGTCTGCTGACTGTATTTAGAAGTGGATTGTAATCTAAGATAGTGTTTGAGTGGAAGTAAAGATAGCAGTTAAGGGTTATTGTGTCACTGTATAGATTAGCATTGTTTAAGGAGTAATTGTGAGCTATTTCTGGTGTGATGTTAAAGATATTTTAATACTGTGTTAGTAATAAAGTTTGTGTTAATATACCACATCCCTATTTTGCATGAAATCACTCCTGGAGTGAGGTATCATTTCCTCACAGTCTTACAAAATTAAAATAAAATATTGAGATGTCTGCCCAGTAACCTCACCACTGTTGCCTAGGGATGGGCAGGAAGATGGTGGGATGAGCACCCACCTTATTTTACATGTCCCTCACTGTGGGAAAATCACCCGCCGGTGGCACAACATTCAGGCCCCTGTGCCTTCACAATTCCCATATTTGTAAACATCTATTCATATCCATTAAAGATTTATTGACTTAAGGAGTGAGACCCCCATGTGTGTAAACATTGACCACATCAAAGAGAGGTAAGTGCAGTGAAATAACACATTTGAGTGATTGGAATGCACTTAGTGCTTGGAATGCACTTACCTCTCTGCGATGTGGTCAATGTTTACAAACATGGGGGCTTCATCCCTTAAGCCAATGAATCGTGAATGGATCAAAGCTGCTGATGGATTGTAGAAGCTGTCAATCACAGACCCCCTACTCAAAAGCTATGAATTTCTTGCAGCTAATGGATCTGTGGGAAACATACGTAGGCACAGCTGCTCTCCTTCGAGGAATGGACACATAGAGCTGCAAGGTAAGTGTTACAGGTATAATGTTTCCAACTGCCCCTGTCTGGCTGCTCTCTAACTTCCAGACAGGGCTCCCTTTTCTGGGGGTGGGGGTATGTGTGGGGAGCATGTGTGTGTGGATGGGTCTGTGGAGGGGGTTCCTTTAGGCTGTGGGTCCCAGTGGACTGTATTCCTAATACAGGGGTCCCTGAGGGGGTTCCCCATTACAAGGGTCCCTGTGGGGGTACCCCTATTCCAGGGATTCCCGTGAGGAGAGTGTGTGGGTGTGGCGGGGGAATCTGGTAGAGGATCCGTGGGCAGGCAGTGCATTGTTGTGGGGGGGGGGGGGAGGGGGGGCCTCGGATGGGCTCGGATAGGCTCAGATGGTCTCTAACAGCATTGCCCTGGCCCACCGCAAGGTCCACGATGCCAGGACCATGCTGGTGATTTGCCCCCAAGTGATTCTCAGCCACAGGAAGCAGAGAATCGTGGGAGGCCGGAGCATTGGCCACTGGGTTTGTTGAATAGATGCAGGTGGATCATTGAGACCTATTTGCATTCATCTCTATGCTCCCTTTGGTGCGCGGTGTGGTCCTTGATCCCGCCGCCAGAGGGGTGGGGAGGGGGTGGGGGGGCTCGGAGTATTGAATTCAGGTTGGCACCCAGCGCCAATCCCGATTTAGCCCTGATGCCCTATTCTCCGTCCCATTGGGGAACGCAATTCGGGAGTCCCGGGACGGTGAATCCTGCCCATCTTTCATGACCTCAGGACAATTAAGTAATTTTGAAATACACTGTTGCAGCGAGAATGGACAGGAAACAGGCTGAGGAGCAGGAAGCAGTGTGCATTGCAACATTGAGGTGGGGGAAAATACTAGGTGGTGCACACAATGGATTATGATTGGAATAAAAACACTTACCTCAAATCCCTCAGTAATCTTCCCTCCACAACCTCCAACCTCATAGTCCCTCCTCTTCAATATAAACATCCAACCGTTCCCTATTCCATCCCCCACCAGGAGGTGTTAGAGCTCTCTGCTTCTTTCCAGAGCAGAGGCCAAACAATTCCCACCTCGCACTACTCTAGCTCAACAATTTCTCCTTTCACTTGTCTTATTGCCTGGAAATTAAAGGTGTGGCTACGGGTACCTGTGCGGGTCCCAGTCTTTTTGTGGGGTATGTGGAACTCTCCTTGTTCCAGTCTTTCTGAGGTCCGTTTTTGCAACTTGTTCCGTGACATCGATGCCATTTAATGCTCTCGTCTGGACCTGGAAAAATATATCAATTTTGCTTCTAATTTCCACCCCTCTCTGACCTTCACATAGTTAATCACCGACCACTTCCCTTCCCTTCCTTGACCTCTCTGTCTCCATTTCCAGTAACAGACTAACCACCAATATTCATTACTAACCTGCCCACTTCCACAGCTCCCTCAGTGCAGACTCGATGGGCCAGGATGACTCGGGTCAGTGCAGACTCAAGGGCCGAATGGCCTCCTTTTTCACCGTAGGAATTATATGATTCTACATTGGCTACAGCTCCTCACATCCCTCTTCCTGTGAAGTCTCCATCCCATTCTCCCAGTTACTTCACCCTCACCACATCTATTCTGATGATGCTACTTTCAAACGGAGCTTCCGACATGTCTGCCTATTTTCTCAACCAAGGATTCCTCCCATGGTGGTTAACAGGGCACTCAACCACGTCTGACCCATCTCCCACACCTCTTTCCTCACCCCTGTCCCTCCCTCTGAGAACCATGACAAGGTACCTCTTGAACGCACTTTTCACCCCACCAGCCCCCCATTCAAAGGATTATCCTCCGCCATTCCCACCAACTCCAGCTATGATATCACCATAAAACACATCTCCCCCTCAACCCCCTGTCAGCATCCCACATGGACCACTCCTTCTGTGACACCCTTGGCCCACTCCTCCATTGCCCCCAACCTTCATTCCCTTCCCACGGCACCTTCCCTTGTAACCGCAGAAGGTGCAACATCTGCCCCTATATCTCCTCCCTCCTCACTGTCCAAGGGCTCAAACACATCTTTCAGGCTCAGCACCCCCTTCACTTGCACCTCCTTCAATTTGGTCTGCTGTATTCGCTGCTCCCAATGTGATTTCCTCCACATTGGGGAAATTAAAACCAGGCCAGGTGACCATTTTACGGAACACCTTCGCTCCGTCCACAAGCAGGACCACAACCTTGCTGCTGCTTGCCATTTTAACTGAGCCCCTTGTTCCCATCTCCACATGTCCATCCTTGGCCTGCTGCACTGTTCCAGTGAAGCCCAATGCATACTGGAAGAGCAGCATCTCACCTTCCGATTAGAAACATTACAGCCTTCCGGACTTAACATCGAGTTCAACAGTTTAAGAATATAAAGATTCCCCTCTGTTTTGACGACCCCCTTTTTGCCTTTTATTTCCTTGATTTGTCCCCTTGAGCTGATCTGGCATTTTCTCTTTATCGTTCAGATTTCCAGCATCCAGGGTATTTTGCTTTTATATAACTACGATTGGGACCCTGGCTGGTTTAGCACACAGCTAAATCGCTGGTTTTGAAAGCAGTCCCAGGCAGGCCAGCAGCACGGTTCAATTCCCGTACCAGCCTCCCCAAACAGGCGCCGGAATGTGGCGACTAGGAGCTTTTCACAGTAACTTCATTGAAGCCTACTTGTGGCAATAAGCGATTTTCATTTCATTTTCTATCCTTTCTTTATATTTACATTAATACACAGACTCGCTAGCTAGGGGCACACTGCCACCCACGTTAGCACAGGCCTCAATCTCGCTGATACCTAAGAAAGACAAAGACCCAACGGAATGTGGGTCATACAGACCCATATCTCTGCTGAACGCAGACGCCAAAATACTGGCCAAAATCCTAGCCAAAAGGCTAGAAGACTGTGTACCTGAGGTGGTCACAGAGGACCAGACGGGCTTCGTCTGTCTAAAGGTAGACAGCTTACCTCGAACATCAGGCGCCTGCTGAACGTGATAATGACCCTCTCCAGGCAGAGAACACAAGAGGTGATCATCTCCCTGGACGCAGAAAAGGCCTTCGACAGAGTCGAATGGAAATACCTCATAGAGGTACTGGTTCGGGCTTGGAACAGGGTTCACCGCTTGGGTAAAGCTCTGAAGTTTTTTTTCTAATAATTTGTAATTTGTTGGATATAAAATATGAAAACTCAATAAAAAACATTTCAAAAAAAAAATTTGCATTAATGGATTCAGAAACTTCGTACAAACCAGTCAGTTCAAACTTAATAGAGCATGGAGGGATTGATAATGTGAAGAAAATAGAAGCCATGTCAAAGTGAATAGAAAATACAAGTAGACAGACCATGACAGTTAAAATTGAATACAAATATGCGAAGTGTGGTGGTGGGGAAAGGTGATGATACAATGGTAATGGTCACTGGGCTAGCAATCCAGAACCCCTAAAAAGGCTAAATTCGCTGGGGACAAGAGTTCAAAACCAACCACGGCAGCTGGTGGAATTTAAATTTAGAAATAAATCAGGAATGAAAACTAGTCTCCGCAGTAGTGACCACAAAACCATCATCTGGTTCCCCAGTGCCCTTTAGAGATGGGAAACTGCCATCCTTACTGAGCTTGGTCTTCATGTGACTCCAAAGCCACAGCAACGTGGTTGACTCTTAACTGACCTCTGAAATGGCTGAGCAAACCATTCAGGTCAAGGGCAATAAGGGTTGGGTAACAAAAGTTGACCTTGCCATTGAGGGCAACATTACATGAAAGACTAAAGGGAGAAAGTAAGTATTGTACACGGGAAATAAAGCACAACTACTCTTGTGACCTTCTCCCTGGTCTTGATGACAAGAACGAAGATCAGAGCTGACATATTAAGCAAATCCTGTTCCGCTGTGGCACATTTCTCAAACTTAGAAAAGTCCGATCTTTAATACAATGCTGACTGGATGCATTGCCAACAAAAAAACCTATTCTTGTTCCCTCTTCTTGAAGTTGAGAATGTCCAATTTTGTCACACTCTTCGACCTTTTGAATTCCGTGAATCCGGGTGACTTTTCTGTGGGCATTATATTTGATTTCTTGTACTTTTCATTGCTGTTTTTGTTCCTTAGGTTGTTTTAACTTCCTTCTTTGGTCTTTTGATTTCTCCTTTTCATAGTGCATCCTGTTTTTTAAAATTTAGAGTACTCAAATTATTTTTTTCCAATTAAGGGGCAATTTAGCGTGGCCAATCCACCTACCCTGCACATCGTTGGATTGTGGGGGTGAAACGCTCGCAGGCACAGGAGAATGTGCAAACTCCACACAGACAGTGACCTAGGACTGGGATTTGAACCCAGGTCCTCAGCGCCATAGGCAGCAGTGCTAACCACTGCGCCACGTGCCGCCCTCATAGTGCATGCTTAAATTTGTTAAACGTATATTTTGCTTCCTACCTTTTGCCTTGTAATTCTTAATTTAATCTTTTCTCATGAAATCAATATTGATGCAATTAACATCAAATTGCTAAATTTGATTATAGCTTGATAGGTATGAATTTCCAAATATTGGAAATAAAACTGTCCTCAGCAGCAAACCATTCCACGCCCTGGCCATGGTGCCAGTCTGAGCTAAATATTCAAGGCCTTGTGCAACCAAGAAACAGGCCCGTCTTGTCTACGCCTCAGTGTGATTCTGAGCTCAGCTTTCATACCCTTAGCTTTACCGTTTCAAAACACACGAATGCCACCTCCGTGGCATTTGTCTATTTTTACTCCTGAAACTTTCTTCCATTCCTTAATCATCTCCAGGCTTTATTACCGATCCACCAACACAGAAACGCAGTATTGTTAGGGGTATGAATGAACAATTATCTGATGCCCCCTTGAATGCCTCAGTTGAACCCACCTCCACTACACTTCCAATCAGTGCATCCCACACCCGAACCATTCACTGTGCGAAAAGGTTTCTTCTCGCATCACACTTGTCTCTTTTTCGAATCACATTCATTCTGTGCCCTCTCGTTCCACCTCCTTTTATGAGCATGACTTTTCCTGTCTACTCTGCCTAGCCATCTCATGATTTTGAGCATCACTCTCGTCCTTTTTCTCTCCGAGCTGAACAGTCCTAACCGCTGCAATCTATCCTCGGAACTTAAGTTTCTTATCCCTGGAACCATTCTTCTAATCCTCTTCTGCACTCTCTCCAATGCGTTCACATTCGCCCTATCGCGTTGTACCCAAAACTGTAGACAATATTCCAGCTCAGGTCTAACGAGTGTCTTGTATAAGTTCAGCATAAACTCCTGGCTCTTGTACACTGTGCCCCTATTAATCAATCCCAGAATACCATATACTTGTTGCCACTGGTTTTGCTCGATTCACAGGTCTAATATCTTTGTGCTCATTTGCTGATTCTATTCACTACTCCAAATAATGTCTCTCCTCCACATTTAATAGTTCCCAGGAATAAGGCATATTGTGTTAAACATAGAAACCTGGAGGTGGATCCTTTCGCTCTACCTTCTTTGATTTTGAACCATTTTCTGCCTTGAGCTTACATTGGGAGTTCAGGGGGTGGTTACCCTTGCTCTCCTACATACATAGAAACATGGGGCGGGATTCTCCAACCCCCCGCCGGGTCGTAGAATCGCCGGGGGTCGGCGTGAATCCCGTCCCTGCCGTCCTCCAAATTCTCCGGCCCCCCAAAAATCGGCCACGGCGTGAACCGTGCCGCCCGCCTTGGAGTATGGCGGGGACCGGCGCGACTCAATGGGCCCCGGGGCTGCCCGAATTCTCCGGCATGCGGGCCCGAAGTCTCGCCCGTTTTCTGCCGGCGTAAATTGGAGTAGGTCCCTTACCAGTGGGACCTGGCGGCGCGGGCGGCCTCCGGGGTTCTTGGGGGTACGCAGGAGGTGCCCGCTCGGTGGCCTAGCCTGCGATCGGGGCCCACCAATCCGCCGGCGGCCCTGTGCCGTGGGGGCACTCTATTGTTCCGCACCGGCAGCTGTAGCAGTCCGACATTGCCGGTGCGAAACAAAGCCCTCTGCGCGTGCGCGGGGATGACGCCAGCACACACTGGGGCTCCCGCGTATGCGCCAACTCGCGCCATCCGGCGGAGGCCCTTCGGCGCCAGTTGGTGTGGCGCCAAGCCCCTTTCCCGCCGGCCGGCGGGGCGCAAACCACTCTGGGGTGGGCCTAGCCCCTGAAGATGCAGAGCGGCCCGACGCCGGAGTGGTTCACGCCACTCCGTCCCGCCGGAGTTGCCCACCCTGCCGATTACGGCATAATCCCGCCCATGCATATAAAATAGAAGCAGGAGGAGGCCATTTGGCACTTCGATCCTGCTCCGCCATTCATTATAATCATGGCTGACCATCAAGTACAGTATCCTGATCCCGCCTTCCCCATGGAAACATATATCGTCATCCATAGCCCAGGTAAGGGCCCCATTCTCAGGGTAACAATTCATGATCAATGGGAGCAGTGAATTTTTGGTGGTGATGGCAGAATAGCAAGATCAGAGAGGGGCCTTGGATTCTTACAGGTAGAGGAGGATCCTTTTGGTCTAAAGCTTGGATTTTCTTGAAGTATATATCAAGAAGACATTGGGAGAGCACTTTGTGTATTATTTTTCCTAGTAGTATTGCTCATTGAAAAGGCTCCAATAGTCAATGGGAGAGAAAAGTGCTCAACTGAAAGGCAGATGCTGTTTGGTAGATTATGACTGGAAGTTTAATATGTTGAAAAAATAAAAACCACTTATTGTCACAAGTAGGCTTCAAATGAAGTTACAATGAAATGCCCCTAGTCGCCACATTCCAGCGCCTGTTCGGGGAGGAATTGAACCCGCGCAGCTGGCCTTAATCTGCTTTACAAGTCAGTTGTTTATCCCACAGTGCTAAACCAGCCCCTGCATTCCAGTTGATGTTACTACTGGACATGAAGGTCCCAGGATGGAATTCTGGCTCAGAAGGTCGTAATGTTTTACTTTTTTTTAGAAAACATGGAGGAACAGAGTGACAAGAATGTCCACTAGTTTTTAATGTCAAGATAAAAAAGCATCTATTGAACATGAACATTTTGAATAAAGTACTATACTCCTTCACAAATATACACAGTCGATCACGTACTCAATCGATCTTCTGTGGATTTTTCCTCAAATTCTTCTCAGACCATTGTTAACACGAATGTTTCTAAAATCCACTCTCAAAAAGACACAGTTCAAATTCTTCTTTTAAACAATGCTTTCCATCAGCTATTTTGATCAAGAATCCAGATCCAGGTTTTACAACTATCCTTTCAAACACCGCTTCTTCACCAGTGTTTTAACAAGGATTCACCTTCAGATTTTAAAACTTGGCTTTCAGGATTCCTTTTAATTTGAATGCTTTGACAAAAAATCTGAGATCCAGCTCCACAATAATTTCAATGGATGCCTTAGAAGCTGTAGCAAGACATCACAAACCTTAGAACCACTTAAGATATCTTTCTGGCTTCTCATTCGCCAACTCTTTCTCAGCTCTGTCTGTCTTCACTGAACAGTGCACTGTTCTAGTTTCAGTTCACCTATGTTCCTTTAACTTCAGATGTCTCAGAAACTTCTCTTCATTTCTCTAGGTTCTTTAATTAGCTTTTCGTAAAGGTACTGGCGCTAGCCTCTTTTGCCCCTTACTCCATGGTACGGCTTTTCTTCTAGCAGAGATGAGAGAGATGTTCCCACTCCAGCTGCAAAACTTCCAGAATAAAGGTAAGCCGTGTGTCAAAGGACAACTGGGACCAGGGAACAGATGACCCAAGTCGGGTGGGGTGGGAAGACAATGGTGAGGGAAAGAACAGAATGATGGAAACAAAATAACCTTTGTCCTGCTGTTAAAACATTCTAATCTCTGTGTGCCACCATCAGCATCCTTCTCAGCCTTGATCACCCCAATTTACATCCCCTTTGTCTTTCTGTCCAAGACATCTTTATCAATCTCCATCCATCCAGCCCCACTTCTCCATGACACCCTCCCACCCCTCACCCCCCCTCCCCCGCCCAACAACAGTATAAATCTGACCCAATCTCTAGTTCTCTCCAGCTTTTATAAAGAGTCATCCAGGTTCAAAACTTTAGCTTCCTCCTCTCTCCACAGAGGCTGTCAGACCTGCTGAGTTTGTCCAGCATTTTCTGTTTTTGATCGCGGGATGTGTGTTGCTGGGGCACTGCTTATCCTTACCGTTTGGATCGTTGAAATTCTCGCATGTGCAGGACTCGCTCTCCTCCTGTTTGCCTGCTATTCACAGCTCTGATAGTAGCACATCCTCCCACCCTCCCACCCTCCCACTCCCGCCCCACTCATACAGACACCAATAGCAGGCTGCGCTCTTTAAGTTTCTCTCTGAGAGTTGATCACCCTGGGCCAAATGAGCTCCTTGTGCAGCAGTGATCCCAGGAGCTGTCGCAATCCCTTCCACCATGACGGCTCAAATAGTTATAGATTCTCACGGTAACACAGTGGTTAGCACTGTTGCTTCACAGCGGCAGGTTCCCAGGTTTGATTTCCAGCTTGGGTCACTGGCGGTGCGGAGTCTGCACGTCCTCCCCGTGTCTGCGAGGGTTTCCTCCGGGTGCTCCGGTTTCCTCCGGGTGCTCCGGTTTCCTCCGGGTGCTCCGGTTTCCTCCCACAGGTCTCGAAAGATGTGCTTGTTTGGTGAATTGGACATTCTGAATTCTCCCTCTGTGTACCCAAAGTGGTGCCGGAATGTGGCGACTAGGGGATCTTCACAGTCACTTTCTAGCTGTGTTAATGTGAGCCTTCTTGCGACAATAATAAAGATTATTATTATTAAAATGCTGGAATATCCTGTGCACCCCAACATATCTGTCTGTTCAGAATGTTCAGGACTGAAGGGGTTAACACTCAGGCCCGACATTCCTCTTTGAGGTACTGTGAAGCAGCCATTACCCAATTGCTCAAAACCAATTAACACCTCCTTAAAAAAACCACAACGGGGGTTCAACCCTGACTCTGGATGATAATGTTAAATGAAGGAGAGTGAGCTGTCGGCATGTCTGACTACTCTCCTGATCTTTGATTTCCATTGGCTTCAGTCAGCTTGCAATAAAGGATGCAGGAGTCTCCTTGCAGCTAAACATTTAAACAAGCCCCCATTTGCTGCTGACATAATTCCATCGAAACATCTGATACAGATTTGCAGAACCTAAATGAAGTGTGTGCGTGGAGATCACCCATCCAGGAGACAAGAGGAGGATGCAAAACTCCAGTAGGAGGGAATGCAGTTCAACTACTGGAAATATTGATATACTTTGGCGGCTTAGCGGCAAATACAGTTTTCATTCTTTCTTGGGATGTGGGCACCGCCCATCACCTAATAGCCACTGAGGTGGTGGTGGTGAGCCACCTTCTTGAAGCACTGGAGTCCGTGTGGTGTAGATACACCCATAGAGTTGTTAGGAAGGGTGTTCCTGGATTCTGATCCGTGGACAGGGAAAGAAGGATGATATATTTTGAATTCAGAATGATGTGCGGCTTGGAGGGGAACTTGCAGGTAATGGTGTTCCCAAGTGTTCGCTGCCCTTGCCGTTCTAACGTAGAGAGGGTATAGAACATAGAACATAGAACAGTACAGCACAGAACAGGCCCTTCGGCCCTCAATGTTGTGCCGAGCCATGATCACCCTACTCAAACCCACGTATCCACCCTATACCCGTAACCCAACAATCCCCCCCTTAACCTTACTTTTATTAGGACACTACGGGCAATTTAGCATGGCCAATCCACCTAACACGCACATCTTTGGACTGTGGGAGGAAACCAGAGCACCCGGAGGAAACCCACGCACACAGGGGGAGGACGTGCAGACTCCACACAGACAGTGACCCAGCCGGGAATCGAACCTGGGACCCTGGAGCTGTGAAGCATTTATGCTAACCACCATGCTACCCTGCTGCCCGGTTTGGGTGTGGTACTATCAAGGGAGCCTTCAGGAGTAATTGCATCCTATGTCCTTCTTCCTTCTTCTATGCAGTCCACCGGGATGGAAGATGACTTGCTTCCACTCCGGTTCAATGGGTTCTGAGTTAGCTGACAAGTCCAAATCATGGTCTCAAGATTCTGCTACATGTAGTGGGTGGATTTTGAAGTGCGAGGAATTAAGGTGTGTTTTTGGTGAGTTGTTACTTACTCTCCCTCAGCACATTCATAAGAACATAAGAACATAAGAACTAGGAGCAGGAGTAGGCCATCTGGCCCCTCGAGCCTGCTCCGCCATTCAATTAGATCATGGCTGATCTTTTGTGGACTCAGCTCCACTTTCCGGCCCGAACCCTTAATCCCTTTATTCTTCAAAAAACTATCTATCTTTACCTTAAAAACATGTAATGAAGGAGCCTCAACTGTAGACCTGCGTCAACAAGTGAAGTGTCTCGATGTGTCCATTCCCTTCCCAAATGAGCCCTCTTCATTTTGGTCAGTCACAAGTCAGGGTCTCTCAGGAGTCAGCAGGTATCTTGGGCGGGATTCTGTGATCCTGAGGCTAAGTGTTGACGCCGTCGGAAACACTCAGCGATTCTCTACGGCATCAACACGGCCCCAGGATCAGCAATTCTGGCCCCTACAGGGGGCCAGCATGGCACTGGAGTGGTTCACACCGCTCCAGCTTCTGATCCCGGTGTCTAATGGGCGCCGCAGGATCCGCGCATGCGCAGTGACCTCCTTCAACGCGCCGGTCCCGACGCAACATGACGCAGGTCTACAGAAGAAAGGAGGCCGCCAGCCAGTGAGGCCGGCCTGCCGATCGGTGGGCCCCGATCGCAGGCCACATCCGGGGTCGGAACCCCCCCTCCCCCCTCACAGGCCGCCCCCCGACCCTTCCACGCCGAGTTCCCGCTGGCTGGGAGCAGGTGTTGACAGCGGAGACGGGACTCTGCTCTTTTATGATGGCCGCTCGGCCCATCCCAGGCCGAGAATCGGCGGTCCGCCCATGTTGAGCGGCCCTTGACCGACGCTGCGCCAACCACGCCAGCGCCAATGGCACCGATTCTCTGCTCTGCGGAGAATCACGTGCCGGCGTCTGGGCTGCATGGCGCAATTTGTGCCGGTCGCGTGGATTCTCCGGCCCGGCCCCGGGCAGAGAGAATCCTACCTCTTATACCATAAGATCATAAGATGTAGGAGCAGAAATAGGCTATTCGGTCCATCGAATCTGCTTTGCCATTTGGCAAGATCATGACTGATCGAATATGATAATCTCCAACTCCACAACCCTTGATACCCTTGCTGATTAATCTGTCTGTCTCAGCCTTGAATATCCTCAAATATATAAGACCCAGACTCTACAGCCCTCTGCAGCTTTGGGCAGCTCGGGGAGCTGCTATTGGCTGGAGCTGATTTGGTCACAAGAAGAGGGGAGTCAGATGGGCTGGACACTCCAAAAGTCTCCTGGGTGGAAGACCCTATGCTATGCACTAGATTCTCCTCTTCCTTATGGGTGCTCAAGGGCCCCTGGCTTCCTCCCTGGGTTGAGGGGCAGCTGGCATGAGGACGAGAAGCCCTGCCATCCTCTAGCATTGGCACTCATGCATGCCCATGAACACCTGCATCACGGACTGCATACCTGAACCATAGTGCATGTCCTGTACCATGGAGGACGTGCCTTCCATTGGTGCAGGACAGGAGTCTCCATTAGACCATAAGACATAAGAGCAGAATTAGGCCACTCGGGTCATCGCATCTGCTCCGCCATTCAATCATGGCTGATTTTTTTCTCAACCCCATTCTCCTGCCTTCCCCCCATAATTCCTGATCCCCTTATTAATCAAGAACCTATCTATCTCTGTTTTAAAGACACTCAGTGATTTGACCTCCACAGCCTTTCTGCGGCAAAGAGTTCCACAGATTCACCACCATCTGGCTGAAGATACTCCCCCTCATCTCTGTTTTAAAGTATCGTCCCTTCAGTCTGAGATGGTGTCCTCTGCTTCTAGTTTTTTGTACAAGTGGAAACATCCTCTCCACGTCCACTCTGTCCAGGCCTCACAGTATCCTGTAAGTTTCAATAAGATCCCCCTCATCCTTCTGAACCCCAACGAGTACAGACCCAGAGTCCTCAACCATTCCTCACACGACAAGCTCTTCATTCTAAGTTTAAAATCCATTCTCACACCAATGTCTCCACTATGGCCTCCACCTTTGAACACTCCTGGTGCCTCGGTGTGTCTCCATAGAGAGAAGTCTTGGGACTCCTCCATTCGGCTCTCTCAATCCGAGGGATGCAGTTGACATCCGTTCTTGATATTTCTGACTTTGCCTTTGGAGTTCCAGTAACTGAGAACCAAGTCATGACAGCACGGTGACGCAGTGGGTTAGCCCTGCTGTCTTACGGCACCGAGGTCCCAGGTTCGATCCCGGCTCTGGGTCACTGTCCGTGCGGAGTTTGCACATTCTCCCTGGGTTTCGCTCCCACAACCCAAAGGGTAGGTGGATTGGCCTCGCTAAATTGCCCCTTAATTGGAAAAAATGAATTGGGTACTCTAAATTTATTAAAGAAAAACTGAGGGCCAAGTGCAGAGGCGGATCATTTTTATAATTAATTTACGGGATGTGGGCGTCGCTGGTTGGGCCAGAATTTATTGCCCTTCAGAAGGTGGTGGTGGGCTGTCTTTCTGAACCGCTGCAGTTCCTGAGGTGTAGGTACACCCAAAGTGCTGTTAGAGAGGGACTTCCGGGGTCTTGACCCAGCGACAGTGAAGGAATGGCGATATGTTTCCAAGACAGAATGGCGATTCACTGGGAGGGGAACCTCCATGTTGTGGTGTTCTGACTGGGCCTCAGCGGAGTTCAGGCCTCCAGCCACCCTCTGAGTCGGACTCCTGGGATGTCCTTGCTTCTGCCTGCTGTGGACCAGACAGAGTGCGGTGCTCCCCAGTTTGTGACCCTGAGGCCTCGCTAATAGTGAGCCCCACCGAGGTGTGTGTCTCTGCCCTGATGAAGGGTGCGGGTGAAAGCCATGGTACCTCTTCAATCTCCATATCTGAAAATTCATCAGAACTGGTGTCTGGGGTGGATTCCTGCGCCTGGCTGCTGGAGGCACTGGGCCTGTGATGCCTGCAAGAGAAGGGAGATGTTATCAGTGCATGACAGGAGCATCACTATAATAGAGGCAGGACTCATGTTAGCTTGACGTGATGGAGGATGGTGTTCTGGCTCCTCACTTGGATGCTGGTGCCCATCTCACTCTCAGCGCAGGAATGCTCCTCATACTCTCTGGCCAGCTAAAGCACACTCCACCCGAACTGAGAGAGGATTTTAAACTCAGGCATCCCTCCGCCTGTCTGGGGTCTCTCTTTCTAATTGTGTTCCAGCTTGCCCTGCATGAGAAGAGAGGGAGAGAATATAAGCAGGCCACGTGCCAGGGCAGATGGTGAGGATGGCTGGCGTATGTGGTTGGTGAGGAGGTGAGCCACAGGAAATATGAGGAAGTGAAGAGAGTGGGTGGAGGTGTCCCTTCAGGTGGCAGTGAATGAGCTCCTTGTGGATGTGCGATGTGTGAGTGAGTCGGTGAGTGGAGAATGATGGGAAGAGTGACATCCCCTGGCTGAATGGAGGAGATCATTCATCCTCTTCTGGCATTGGCTTTCTGTCCTCTGCAGGAAGCTGGCGCCTAGCAACGCCGCCACTCCCTCCTATGAGGCATTGGCGACTTTGCTCGAGGATCTCCTCGCCGCACTTGGGTACAGGATGTGCCAACGCTCCTTCATGGCAACCGGCATTCTGCCACAGGATGTGCCACAGAATCTTTGGGCAGACGTCTAAGCAGCCAGTCTCATGGTTGGTCTTTGAAGAAGCGTCTGGGTTGTGTTGGGGGTGGCCTTTAAATGGATCCACCCACCGATTGAAGCACTCTGCTGATTGGAGGGTGAACGAATCAGAGTCCGGCCACAAGGAGGTGCTGTGGAAAAAAAAGTTTCTAAAAGTACTTAAAAATACAGCAGGAGTACCCTCCGCCGACAGTTTAACCACTGCTTTTCCCGCCCAGAACCATGCTTTACCAAAATATGGGAAAATTCCGGCCATTGATTGAGGGACAAAGATTGGCTCGGACACCAGGGATAAATGCCACCCTCTCTGAAATAGTGCCTTGGGATATTCCATGTTCACCCGGGGAAGGCAGGACCTTAGTTTAACATCTTATCTGAGTGGGGCACTCCCTCATTACTGCATTATTCCGAGTGTAGGTTTTTGTGTTGAACTCTATGGAGTGCATGGTGATTGGGAATCCTACAACAGCAATAAACCCAGTCTGGAGTGACGTCTCCTGTTGTGGCTCCGTCAGCCGTATGGTGTTTCTGAGTCAGGGTATAATGGGTCCAAGTCCCTCTCCCATGGCCGAAGCACCGCTCACACTGGCTATTATCCGATGGAGTGCTGCGCTTCCTGAGCTGCTGTTTCTTTTGTGCCAGATGATAAATTGAGCTCAGCTCTCAGTTGAATGTCAAAGGTCGCATGGCATCAGTTCAAAGAAAGGCATGAAATTTGTCCGGATCAACATTTATCCCCGAACCAACAATGAAAATAGTTGTGTTGGTCATTATCACATTGCTGTGTGTGTAGGTTGTTGGGCATGAATGGAATTTGGTATTGGCTGCATCACAAGGAGCAAGTAATTGGCTGTCGAGGGCTTTGGGTGCTCTGAGACTGAAAAAGGTGCCATATAAATGCAAGTTTTGTGTTCAGCTCCATCTTTTTTTCTTGCAAGGAGCCAAGGGACATATATTAAGTGACCCTTCATCAACTGAATACGCAGCATGCAAGTGTCTTGCCTGGCTGTGTATTTGGCTGCTTGTTGTTTGACATATGCAATGGGCCATAGGGCAAAAGTCAATGCTAGACAGGGCCCTGGTAAAATTGTAGGTACACAAAGTTAGGAAAGAACATTAACAATGAGCACATTCTCCCACTGTGCGCCAACTTACACTGAAGCACTGGTAACGAGAACAATACAAAATAAATTAAAAATGAGAAAAACGTTTGCAAGTGTTCCAAGATCCAACGATTCTCTTCCCCAATTATACAAAAGAAAAGTACCGCAGATGGCGAAAATCCGACATAAATGTAGAAAATGCTGGAAAGGTCACAAAGCTAAGACGTTGGATGAAATTCCCTAGCCCTCCGTGGTGGGTTTTCGTCCGGTGGAGCTGGCCTGCCGTTGGGATCTTTCCATTCTGCCTAAGTCTACTGCGATTTCCATTTCTCGCTCGTGCGGCCGCTGGGAACTCGAATCCGGGGTTGACTGCGGTGGGACTGGAAGATTCCGCCGACAGGAAGAGCTGGGGAATTCTGTCCATTAACTCTGTTTCACTTGTCACAGATGCTGCCAGACCTACTGAGTGTTTCCAGAATTTTTTTCCAAATTCCCCCCTCGCCTGATTTCAACTTTGGTCCACGAGTAAAGCCACCTCCAAACCTGCTGCTCTCTTGCTCCTCCGAAGTTTGGCCATCTGTTCCAAAGAGGATCACCTGGCAGCTCTATAAATGGCCAGTTCCCCTTTAACAGCTGCTGGTGTCAGAGCATCTGCTCCTTAACTGGAAAATGTTCTTCGTTCCTCATACACCACACGCTGCGTGGTTCGGCAAAGTCAGGTAAAGGAAGCTCACAGAATAGTACAGCAGCAGGTCTCTGCACTTTAAGATCATTCTACACCCAGGGAGCACTGGGTCTTGGTGTCACTGCACAGGGACAACTACTACACAACAGCACATAAGGCTCTCCGCAGATGCATCACATTCATTTCCTCTTTTCTCTACATTTGTATTCTTTTCGCTTCCTCTGTCGTTCAGACGCACTCTGAAGACTGAACTCAAACACAACGGGACTGAAACAGGAGCTGGTCAATAGTGATGCTGGAGTAACCTGCTTGATCCTTCTGGAATCTGTTCTGGTCCGGTGAGTAATCCTTTGCTGCAGTTTCTGCTTTGCTGATTTTATCTTTAAAGTACTGGAGGGGTGGAAAATAAACAAATGAACGACGTGGGCAGCACTGTAGCACACGTGGCTAGCACTGTGGTTTCACAGCGCCAGGGTCCCAGGGTCGATTCCCCGCTGGGTCATTGTCTGTGCGGAGTCTGCACGTTCTCCCCGTGTCTGCGTGGGTTTCCTCCGGGTTCTCCGGTTTCCTCCCACAAGTCCAAAGACGTGCAGGTTAAGTGGATTGGCAATTCTAAATTGCCCTTCGTGTCCAAAAATGTCAGGAGGGTGTTATTGGGTTATGGGGATAGGGTAGAAGTGAGGGCTTAAGTGGATCGGTGCAGACAAGATGGGCTGAATGGCCTCCTTCTGCACTGTATGTTCTGTGTGTTCTGCTGGAAGCCAGCAGCACGATTTCTCCACACTTCACGTGGAGACCTTTGGCACGGCTTTGACACAAAAATAGGGCTTGCATCTTTCACAACCTGTAGTTACCCCAAGTGTTTTGTGGCAAATTAAGTACTTTTCAAAACTAGTCACTGTTTCACACGTAGCAGCCAATTTACTCAAAGCAAGGTCTGACAGACAGCAATGCAATAAAGACTGTCTTTAGTGAGATTCGTGAAGTGATTACATTTTGGCCACAACACCGGGGAGAACTTTGCTGTCCTTCTGCGACTTGGGAACTTTTATCATCCACCTGACTGTATCTGGAACCATCAGCCTCGACTTTACCCTTGAAATGCACAACCTTCTCAATCCGAGGGAAGGGTGCTACCACTGGGTCATAGCTTCACATACTAGTGGGTGAACTTTCATATTCATTAGTTGGGAAGGGGGGTGTAAATTGGTCAGATTTTAATACAAACCAGGTTCCATGATAGTGGGTGATGTGTTCCATTAGTGATCGGTGAAAATGACCTCCCCACGGTACCTGTAGAAAAGGTAACAATGCGTCATCAGGTGTTTATATCTCAGTATGCTCTCATCATTTTGGCCCCAGTGTTGCTGTTGTGTAGACCGCTGTGAGAGAGAGTAAGCCATTCATCCCAAGGGAGTTGGCCTGCTTGCCTCCATCCAGCCTGTCATCAAGTCACATGGGCAAGTAAACAAGACAGCAGTGAGACTGGTCAGAATTGCCCGGTGGCCGGGATTCACTTTTCCTGCTGGAAGCGCCATGGGTTTCCCAGCGGCGGGGATTGGCTTCAATGGAAATCCCATGGATGAGCAGTGGGAACAGAGAATCCCCGTGAACGGTGCGTCACTGAGAAACACACGGCTGGGGAAGCGGAGAAGCCAGCCCACTATCATCCCTTCTAGTTTGATAGAGATGGCATCAAGGAAATAAAATAAAATTAGACTTTTGAGTGATTATGTGCTGCTGTACTATATGAGGCAGAGCAAGAAACTGCACAGACGTAATAGCAAGTCATGCTCACAACTGTTGGGACAATAAGTCCGAGTTTTTTATGATTATAGAGCGAGGGTTTAAAAATTGACTGTTGTTAACACCATTATGACAGAATCACAGAACACGACAATGCAGAAGAGGCCCTTCGGCCCTTCCAGTCTGCGCCGCGCATGAAAGGCCCAGACCTGCCCACCTACTCTCACTTGCCAGCACTTGGCCTACAGCCTTGAATGTTATGGCGTGACAAGTACTCATCCAGGTATTTTTCAAAGGATGAGAGGCATCCCGCATCTACCACCTTCCCAGGCAGCGCATTTCAGACCGTCACCACTCTCTGGGTAAAAAAATGTTTCCTCAAATCCCTCCTGAACCTCCCACCCCTCCTCACTTTGAACTTGTGTCCCTTCGTAACTGATCCTTCAACTAAGGGGAACAGCCGCTCTCTATCCACCCTGTCAATGCCCCTCATAAACTTATACGCCTCAATCAGGTCGCCCCTATTAATGCCACCACTCACTGAAGAATAGCTACTTTGGGAAGATAGCTGACAGTCACTGATACTTCGACAGCAGAGGGACTTGGGTAAGAAAAGCAGAGTGGCAAAAAAGCAGAAGTTCTTATTAAAAGCAGAATGATTATATTAGAAAATGCCCCACTTTAACTTGTTGCATTACAAGCTTTTGCAATGCAGTTTCCTTCTTTATTTTCAGTCTTTGTTTTATATGTGTGATTCTGGCGGCAGGCATGACTACAGACGCAGCAATATTAATGTGCCACCCAACAGTTGTCAACCATTTCAACAGTGAAGCACCCTTAATTTTCACGCTCCAGATCTTTGACCACTCCAGGTGGAGGATAGTGGACAAGTTGGAGGACTAGCCCTGAGTCTCTTTAAGGAGACTATCCGTAGGTGCAGGCAACACGCAGTCAAGGGGGTCTTTCGGTCAGCCTGCCTGCCTCTCTTCCACACCTGGAGTTCAGTGGTGAAGCATGCAATGCCCACTGGTGTGCTTGAGACTGTGCATGACTTGTGGACACAGTGGCACCCCGACCAGATTTTAATATATTTTAAGCTGCGTTCAAAATTTGCATTATTCGTAGTTGATTTGTCGTGTCGCTTTAAAAGGGTAATAAGTGTTACCTCCTCATGATTTCTGGAAGCAGAATTTCTGGAAGCAGAAATTGCTCCAGGGATATATAACATATTAGCATTGACAGAAACATGGCTCAAGCCAGAATAGGACTGGATACTTAACATCCTGGGTTATAAGGTTTTTAGTAGTGCAGCCATTTAGGATGGCCACTTCCAATGAGGTACAGAGAAACTCGCAAAGCCTGGTAGGTAAAATGGACAAGTGAAGACTCAGGCAGGCTCAGAGCCTGAAATGTATATTCTTAGCAAGAATTCCATACGGTATCGAAACTCCGACCAATTAGCATTTTGATCGGGCCGATTACCATTTAATGGCCCATCTTCACCAAAACAAAGGATTGGTACTCGAGCAACCGGGACAGTCCCAGACATTTCGGTGCCACTCCCTGTTGAAAGGAAACGCAAACAACGGGGTCAGTGACCTCTTGGAACACGCCCAGCCATCCAGATCCCTGCCCACTTATTGGTTAAGGAATCGAACGGAGTGATCAGGGATCACCCAATTAGTAAGGCCCAAATCGAAGGACTGCCCAAAAGAGCGTGAAAAACCTCCGCGTATAAGAAGAAGAGTTTGCCATATGTTCGTCCTCTCTTGGACCTGGCGCCCCGGCAACGACCATCTCCAAGTGCAGCAACACCAGAAGCGAGTCCAAGTTCAACACCCGCTACCAGACGGATGAGCCTAGCTGAGCAGCAGTTACACCTACAGACCCGATAGATCCAGAATTGAACAGCGACCACTGTTTCTCTGACCTAAGCCTGGGGCCCGAAGTTAAGTACAGGCTGTCTTAGTTGATATGTGTAGTTAACTAGTAGTGTTTATGTTGCATGACTAATTGTGTGTAAATAAAGTACCCTTGACCTTGAACTAACTAACTGGTGTTTGGCTCTGATCGATAGCCGGTTGAAACTTGTGGTGGTATCATTTGATACCTAGCGACTCTAAGCATAGATAACATAGAAAGAAGAGCAAATTCACTGATTGCCATAATTGGGACAGAGCCACAGAAAGACAAAGTAAAAGAAAGCACAACAGTAGGAACGGGGTGGGTAAAAAGGGAGGGGGTGTAGTGGTCTTGGTGAAAGATAGTGTCATAGCTGTTGAACAAGACGCAGTTCCTGAATTGGAATCTATATGGTTGGAGATAAGAAACAGGAAGGGGCGGTAACCTTGTTTGGTATTTACTACAGACCTCCAAATAATGGGAAGGAAGTGCATTTGTGGGCACATTATGGAAACCTGGTGGGCAAGTAGGGTTGTGATTGGATTGGATTGGATTTGTTTCTTGTCACGTGTACCGAGGTACAGTGAAAAGTATTTTTCTGCGAGCAGCTCAACAGATCATTAAGTACATGGGAAGAAAAGGGAATTAAACAAAATTCAAGAAAATCCAAGAAAATACATAATAGGGCAACACAAGATATACAATGTAACTACATAAGCATTGGCATCAGATGAAGCATACCGGGTTCCAAGGGCCTCAGAGGATCTTCAAGCCTGCAAGAGAAGATAAAAGAGAGAGGTTAGTAATTATGTTAGCTTTAGAATTAATTTTTAAAAGATTAGAACGAGTATAAGTTAAGTAAAAAGTGGATCTGTTGGGGAGAGCTTGCAGAGAGTCGCCTCCCTCCGGCGCCATCTTGAAAGGTGATAGTTGGGGATTTCAATTATCCTAAGGTCGTCTGGAAAATGGTAGGCTGTAGGGCATAGAAGGGGAGAAATTCCTGCAGTGTGTGCAGGAGAACTTTCTGGAACAGTACACATCCATTCCATTGGGGAGCAAGCTAGATCTGGAAATGAGGCAGGAAAGGTGGAGAATGTCAGAGTGGGGGAGCCGTTGGGAAGTAGCGATCATAATATAATATGATTCAATACTAAATTGGGAAACGATATAAATCAGACATGGATTGAGATCCCAGGCTGGAAAAGAGCAAATTTTAGTCTAAATGTTGAACTAGAGCAGGTTGATTGGAAATGAATTTTGGAGGATATAACAGTGGATGAACAATGGGAGACTTTCAAAGTAGAGATTAATATGGTGCAAGCTCGGTACATACCCATGAGATATAAATACAGGATAGCCAAAGCTAGCATACCTTGGATGGCTCAGGATATTGATGATAAAAATAAGGAAGAAAATAGAGGCATATGATGCATGTTGGAATAATAATAGCAATAGAAATCAGGAAGAGTATCTCAAACGAAGAAGAGAGGCTAAGGTTGGAATAAGGAAGTCTAAGAGGAAGCATGAGGAAAGGATTGCAGGCTGTGCTGAAACAAAAAGCAAAATGTTCTTCAAACTTATTCATGGTAAAAGGTTAGTGAAGAATAGAGTGGGACCCATAAGGACAAGCAGGGTAAACGTCCCGCTGAAGTGGAGGCTATGGCTGTGGTACGAAATGAGTACTTTGCTTCTGTCTTTACAAATTCGAAGATGATGACAATGGCCCAGTTCAAAATGTGGGTGTTGATCAAGTGAGCAGTATAGTGATAGATAAAGAAAAGGTGCTTGTCTGCGTGGGTTTCGCCCCCACAACCCAAAAATGTGCAGAGTAGGTGGATTGGCCACGCTAAATTGCCCCTTAATTGGAAAAAATAATTGGGTAATCTAAATTTATTTAAAAAAAAAGAAAAGGTGCTAAGAAGGCTGGCAGCACTCCAGGTAGAGAAGTCGCCAGACCCAGATGTGATGCATCCTAGATGATCATGCTTTCACGGGCGGCACAGTGACACAGTGGGCAACTCTGCTGCCTCACAGCACCAGGGACCCGGGTTCAATTCCGACCTTGGGTGACTGTCTGTGGGGAGTTTCCACGGTCCTCCCATGGATTTCTCTGGGACTAGTCTATGCACAGACTAGCCTATGTGCAGCCAAACCAAGTCTAGACTAGACTATGCGCAGACTGGACTATGTGCAGTCCAACAAAGGTTCTGTGTAAGTTTAACCTAAGAATAATACAGAACTGAGAGATTGTAATTACTGAGAAAGGCTGAGGGCCCTTTCTCCAGCACAGAGGAGGATGTAGGGTGAGGTAATACAGATCTTAAAGATGATGAAACGGGTTGATAGCACAAGCGTACAGAACCGGTTTCCACTTGTGGGCAAGATCATATCTAGGGTCCATAAATATAAGATGGTCACTAATAAATCCAAGAGGGAATTCAGGAGAAAGCTCTGGATTCAGAGAGTGATGAGGACGTGGAATGCACGATCACAAAAAAATTGTTGAATTGAATAGAATAATATACTTTAAGGAACAGAAGAATATGTCAGGTGAAAAAGGATTGGAGGAGGCGTAATGCAGTAAAAACATGGACCTATTGGGTCCAATAACCTGATTCAGTGCGATTAATATGGTAAAACTTTGCACAATTTGTAAATAAGCTAGAACCTCTTTAACTCAATAACAATATTCGGATCCTCTTAAAGGATAATTATTCCCAATTTCTGGGGCCTGGAGTTGGTTTAGCACACTGGGCTAAATCGCTGGCTTTTAAAGCAGACCAAGGCAGGCCAGCAGCACGGTTCAATTCCCGGACCAGCCTCCCCGAGCAGGCACCGGAATGTGGCAACTAGGGGCTTTTCACAGTAACTTCATTGAAGCCTACTTGTGACAATAAGAGATTTTTTCATTTGTATCTAATGATGCACAAATTAGTTGCTCTGAATGATCCTGAGCTGAATATTCAGACCATATGCTGCCCTCCAGCCAAATGATTTACTTCCAAATCCGTAATGTGACCTATTCCAGGATTATCTCACCATCGCCACCGCTTGAAACCCTTATTCATACCATCTCATACCATCTTAGTGATGGACAATAAATGTGGGCGCTGTCAGCGATGCCCACATCCCATCAATTAGTTCAAAAAATCATAACCCCCAGGGTCTATTCCAATGCCCTTCCCACTTGGCATGCTGAACTCCACCATATATGAACTCAGAGTCCATCTACAATCCTGACCCATAGTGACATAATGGTAATGTTACTGCACCAGTAATCCCAGCAACTTGGTCTAATGCCCCTGGGTCGCAGGTTCGAATCCCACCATGGCTGCTGGCAGAATTTAAATTCAATCAATAAAGTCTAGAATTGAAAGCGAGTTGATCATGACAACCATCATTGGTTGGTGTAGCGCACAAATGCTCCTTAGGGAAGGAAATCTGCCGTCCTCAACTGGTCTGGCCTACATGTGATTCCAGACCTGAGGTAATGAGATTGATTCTTAACTGCTATATCTCAAAGGGTTGAGCAAGCCGCTCAGCTCGAGGGGGGCAATTAAAGATAGGCAAAAAAAAGCTGCCCTAAGCAAATGATGCAATCATCCCAGGAAATAATAAATTTTTTTAAAAATTCTCCACACTCCTGTCCTCATCAATGCCCCGGCTGAGTTTCTCTCAGTGCTTTATATTCAAACTCCTCCTTGCCATTTAGAATCTCTCCGCATCTCACCTCTTGTCTATAAATCCCGTCATGCCACGTGTCATATTCACTGCCCTTGTCCAGCTCTATTCTCTTTTGCATTCCCTCCAGGTATTTGACTGTTTTAGTCAAACATTCTGAAATGCTTTCCCTACCTGTGACCTCACAAACTCTTTAACCATACTTTCAGAGACTTTCCCCTCTCTTCGTTTTCTTCTCTGACTGTTTAACATCAGTTTTTTTGCTTCTCCAACCAGTCGGGGGATGTTCATTGCATGATAGACTTGTCAGCTCTGCTAACTGGTGGGAGTCATCACTGTATGTTACAGATTAATGGGTGTTCGGTGAGGGTGCTTGCTGACTTGAACATGACTGCCATGGGTGGGAGTGTACGTTGCTCGTTAGTAGTTGCTGGTGGAGGAGGTTTGATGTAAGAATGGTATTTGCTCCATTTCTGATGGTATTACCACACAAGACTGAAACATGTATGTTGGGGTCATGGATGGAACATATTAATTTGGCCCAGACCCACACAACATACTCCAATAGTTTCAAATTGCAACCTTGGTATCTCGCACAAAGAACATAGAACAGAACAGAACAGGCCCTTCGGCCCTCAATGTTGTGCCGAGCCATGATCACCCTACTCAAACCCACGTATCCACCCTATACCCGTAACCCAACAACCCCCCCTTAACCTTACTTTTATTAGGACACTACGGGCAATTTAGCAAGGCCAATCCACCTAACCCGCACATCTTTGGACTGTGGGAGGAAACCGGAGCACCCGGAGGAAACCCACGCACACAGGGGGAGGACGTGCAGACTCCACACAGACAGTGACCCAGCCGGGAATCGAACCCGGGACCCTGGAGCTGTGAAGCATTTATGCTAACCACCATGCTACCCTGCTGCCCCAAAGCTGGTGTGTTTTCAGATCTGAATAAAGCCATTCTGAAAGGAATTAAAGATGATCTGGGAATCAAATGGTAGATATTCTGACATTAATCTGCTCTCCATCCTATTGCTGTTGTATATTGTTTGAAGGACAGATATGCAGAGAATTCACACAGTGGGCTGGATTTTACACTCTCTCATCAGCAGATGAAGGCAGTGGTGGTGAGGGGAGAGGCTGGGTGGGGTGATGGAGGTGGAGGCTTCAGGCAATCCATCCGCCCTTGGGACAAATGAGGCCTTTAAATGGCCAATTAATGGACACTTAAGGACCTCATCCTGGCTCCATTGCTATTTTCCCATAGCAGGAGGAGATCCATGACATATGCCATGAGGCTACACTGCCCACTGCACTGCCCAGCATCTCCTGTCAGTTCTTCCCTGTTGTGGGCATAGAACCCAAATGTCTTGCCTTCTTCTGGCTAGACCATGACTTGAAACCATGGCAGTGACATCCAATTTTCAGTGTCTACGCCCACCTTGTGTCCGTTGCTTCTTAAGCAACTTTGTGATACTTATTTAAGGCCGTTCATTTCTTTTTCTGTTCCAATAGTTCATTTTTCTCAATCAATATAGCTAGATTAATAAGGTTGTGCCATCTTGTAGAGTCAATTATTTCACATTCTGCTTGTTAAGATGTTCACCTCCGTTGAAGTAGTTGGAAATCAAGCTGCTAGTTATAAGAAATAACAACCTTCTGAGTTGGATGGTAGCCAAGGTCATTTGCCACGGCATAACTGTTTAAAAAGCCTTGGGCTGGATTCCCCGCAATCCGAAGCTGAAATCGCGTTCGGCGACGGAGCGGAGAATCCGTTTTCCCGCACGAAATTGAGACCGTCGCCGGTTCCGCTATTCTCTGCCCCCGAAAAGTGAGTACGCAGAGTATCCGCCGCCTCATGCCATTGCCAGAGGCCCGCCCTGCTATTCTCCGACCCCGAACGGCCGAATTCCCGCAGGCGTAGTTCTAATCTGGTCCTGCCGGTCGGGAACCTCGCGGGGTGGCCGCGGACTCAGTCCGGGGCTGCCACAGTCGGGGGATGGCTGATCGGAGGGTGGGGGGGGGAGGGGGGGGGGGGGGGGGGGGCGCGGGGGGGGGGGGGGGGGGTCCTCATTCGGGACTGGAGCTATGTGCGGGCGGTCTGGGTCGGGCGATGAGGGGCACTATTTCAGCGGTCCAGGTCCACGGGCTGAGTTCGCCATGGAGTACGGCACGGCCGCTGGAGGCATGCACGGCCTCTGACCCGGAGGTACGGGGGCCTGTATCGTCATCTGGAGCTGCGAGTTCTATCACAGCTCCCTGCCAGCCCCCTGCCAGCCCCCTGCCAGCTCCCTGCCAGCTCCCTGCCAGCTCCCTGCCAGCCCCCTGCCAGCCCCCTGGCAGCTCCCTGCCAGCCCCCTGCCAGCCCCCTGCCAGCCCCCTGCCAGCTCCCTGCCAGCTCCCTGCCAGCTCCCTGCCAGCCCCCTGCCAGCCCCCTGGCAGCTCCCTGCCAGCCCCCTGCCAGCTCCCTGCCAGCCCCCTGCCAGCCCCCTGCAAGGCTGTGAATCTGTGGCTTTTTGACACCAGGTTTCCTGGTGTTAAAGGCCACAGTTTTCACGACGGCATGGGAACATAGTCCCAAAAACGGAGAATCCAGCCCCTTTTCTCCACAAATATCAACACCATCTTGAGCTAGTCTTTCAAATCAGTCATATCTGGCAGAAGTTTCTATTTTGGAGACTAGGTGCAATGGCAGTCTGACTTTGTGCCACATTTCCAATTTGGTTTTGGGGCAGGAACTCGCGCTCGGCAGCTCAATAATCATTCACAGGTGAGTATCTCTCCGAATCACCTGGCGGTGAGGGAACTATTTGTTCACCCTGCTGTTACTTAATGGGGTTGAAGATCTAACGCTATATTTAAAAGCCACTTGAACCCGCGCATCCACTCTCCACAGCACAGCTGTGTGAAAGAGACGTTTGATAAGCCGGTGTACAAGAAAAAAGGTGCACCAAGTGCCCTTCTGCATGTAGAGCACCAGCACCGGGATGTCCTCTACCAGACGGATGGTTCCACCTGCCTCACCTCGCTGGCTTAAGAGACAATTGCAAGGAACATTAGCTCGTGGGGTACCTGCCTGGGAAACGGCATCCACAGCAGGAAGAGGATGACTGACCTCATCTGATCCGCCAGGGTAAGTCAACCTTCAACCCCACTCCAATCCCACACTCTCTTAATGGCATCATGCACTTTCAGGGTTGCACAGCTCAAAGATCTCCCACAGGATTAGCGGGGTAGTCATCAGCATTGATTGTCTCATGAACATTTTAACATCATCAGAATCTCATCAATCATGGTGCACAAACCCCATCCTCAGCCCCCACTGGGAGGTACTCAGTACACACAGAAGGTATGCGTGTGTCCCCAACTCCGCTCCATCCCTTCTCATTGCATTCCACCCATTTGTTTCAATGCAGGACAAGCTTGCCCACGACATGAGGGAGGGATCCCAAACTGGAGGAAGGGCGGCCCTTCCGAATAGGTGGAGGATGACGCCGTGTTGGCGGGCAAGGACAGAGATCTCTCCTGTGGTGAAGGCAAGTTCAGCCCTTCCCAGCAAATCAGTGCAGATGAGCCGTCCATGAGTCGATCACCTGGCATTTTTGGTGAGTGGCTTGCAATGTTAGATTCAGTCTGCTCATGAACTAAGTCTATCTTCTCTCTCTCCCAGTTAGCAGGAGGCCCACTCAGACAAGCAGATTCAATACACGCACTTAGCCCACATCAGAGAAGGTTGATGAGGATTAATTTGAAGAGATTCATCAATGCATTCACCTGCACCGTGCACCAGTGCAGGGACTCACACCCGAGTGGGTCACAGTTCTAGATTAGGCTCAGAGTCACATTCTGGGAAAAGCCTCATAGACAGTTCTTCACAGCAGTTGGAGGCAGTGATAGCACAGGGGCTGGATTCTCTGATTTTGAGGCTATGTCCCCACGCTGGCGTGGGAACGGTGGTGTTTTACGGCAGATAAAATGGCATAAAATGGCCACCGATCTAACACCCGACTCCAGCTGCCAATACAGCCCGGAGAATTGCCGGCTCCGTGGCCGCGCATGCGCACAGCGGCGACTTGCAGCGGCCACGCTGTGCAACATAGCCCCGGCCGCCCGCGGACCCGGCCTGCAAAATAGTGCCCTCCCCTTGGCCGGCTCGCCTGCCCTGGACCACCCCCACCTCCCCGCAGTGCTCCCAGCCACTGGCAAAGTCCCCCCTGCCCGTGAATCGGCCGTCCCCCGACTGTAGCAGCGCTGGACTGAGTCCGCAGCTGCCACACCGAGTTCCCGACGGATGAGACCGTGAGAGACCCACGCCGTCGGGAAGTCGGCCGGTCGGGAGTGGGCCTCAGGCACCGTTCTGAGGCCATCGATACGTCATGCGGCGTACTCTCCGAGTTTTCCACTTTGGAGGAGACAGAGCATTGCGAAAGCGTCTCCGCCCCCGATTTGGTTGGAACGTTTGGTTCTCTGGTCGATTACCGAACGCGATTTCGCCGTCGGTGACCAGAGAATCCCGCCCCAGGTCTCTGGCAGTGGGAGGACTGCTGGAGATCAGGCACCAGCTAAGTGGGAGTCAGATAATGATATCTGCAAACTCCAGAAATCTAGCAGCCTGGCTAGCTTCGAGTGTGAACCTCACATAATGATGATACTTACTGTAGAGAACATCTGTCACCTCCTTGATACATTTCTGAACTGAGGTCTGTGAGATGCAGTAAAGGTGCCCTGGAACGAACTGCAGGCAAAATAATTTTGGGCCACGGGCAGGGGATGTCCTCCCGGTCCATGGGGCGTGAGAACAGTCTGCAGAATGTGGCAGGTATGATCCACCACATCAGCACGAGACACCTTCGTGGGATGGCTCTTACCTCTTCATCTACTGGGTGTTACTGTGGCACCCCTGGACCAGTGATCTCAGACCAGGACTGCTGTCGGAGGTGTGCTATACAATGCTGGGCCTTTGATCTCCTCCTCAATCGGACTGCTGCCACCAAGATGTCCGTCTATAAGGCATCTTTGAATTCCTGGACTCTCCAAGAGGACAACAACATTGCGGAGACCCATTATGTGGCCTCCGCTCTGAGAGTTATGGCATCCAATGCCATCATCCGATGCAGATCATTGGCTACTTTCTGCTTGATGGCTATTCAGGGTAAAGGAGCACCAATGATGGAATCAATTATTCCCATTCAGAAGAAGGGAATCCATAACGCTGCAGAGCTCCACAGAACAGGCAGTGCCGTGCCCAATGAATGCACCCTCAACTGTTGCAGCAGTGGTGGACTGGTGCTCCTTATCTCATCTCATGTGGTACACCACAGTAGCTTACCAGTGACATCGCGGTTGAAGAGGTATTTGCATGTTGTTATTTCTGGAGCCTGGTGTAGTATAGCATGCACCTCCAGACCAAATTGGATGAGCCCCATTGTAACGCTTTCCTGAAGACCTAACAATGGCTTATTGTTCTGGTTAACCATATGAGACTTGAAACTGCCCTATGTGCAGTGGAGAGTGGCCATAGGTTGCATGGCTTGTCCACCATAAGCCATGAAGTCCACCTGGTTACAGGGGTCCAGTGTTACATATGGGTCTAGTTCCTGTTGCATCCGGCTGGGCGTTAAGGTTACACTTTGCTCCAGGGTCAATATTTACCTTCAGTCTTATGGTTCCGCAAATCACGTTGAGGACATTGAAGGTCTCACATCAGTGCTTTTTCTGGGGTCACATGCCGTCTGCCCCCAAAATTATCCAGCCGATGGAGTGGGAGTGAGGTAAGAAAGATGTGGGCCTGAATTTTATGCTTGGCATGCTTGTGAAGTCAGCCAGACCAGGAGCTGTTGTTCAACCCATCCGTGGCTAAGATTGCGTTTTCACTGCAATTTCACACTGGGTTGCCAATTAAGGCCCGCCCAGCTTGAAATGTGAGTTCTGGTTGGACTGATAGTGCGGGAAAGGGTGGGAACAAGTCAGGCACAGGGTCCAAAGAGACCTACCAGCGAGGGTTAAACACTGTGTGGATGGAAGCCAGATGTCTGCCAGGGATCTTGGGCGAGGCCGAGGGTGTTTTCTGAAGACTTCAGTGAGAATTTGGAGTGGTATTGCCGCCAGCACCTGGTGGGCAAGGAAGGCGGGACGGCACATCCAGTGGACACAGAGCTCCCTGGTTTTTGGATGAGTGCCTGGGAGTTCTGATGGAGGAGGTCAAATGCCAGGCAGGGCAGACTGATTCCCAGGGATGGCAAGAGAAGGCCCCATTGAACCAATATGGTCAGAGCAGAGTTTGCATCCAAGTCTGTGGGCAGAATGTTGTGCGTCACCCATGGGTTCGGTGTCACAAAGGTTCAATGATCTTTTTCAGTTGGCAGGTGTAAGTGCAGAGGTGGCATGGACCTGTGTGGAGAAGTGTAGGGGCGAGCCCGTTCCATGGGAGACTTGGGGGGGGGGGGTCAACTGGCACTAAAGTCTGCGCTGCAAAGTCTGGGGTATCTGCACGATTAGCCTCAGTGCACTGGAGGGTAAGGTGCCCCACTATGGCACACCCTGCTAACTGGAGGAGCCATAATGGACCTTCAGGGTAAAGGAGCACCAATGATGGACTCAGTTGTTCCCCTTCAGAAGAAGGGAATCCATAACGCTGCGGAGCTCCACGGAACAGGCAGTGCCGTGCCCAATCTATGCATCCTCAGCTGTTGCAGCAGTGGTGGACTGGTGCTCCTTATCTCGTCTCATGTGGTACACCACAGTAGCTTACCAGTGACATCGCGGTTGAAGAGGTATTTGCATGTTGTTATTTCTGGAGCCTGGTGTTGTATAGCATGCACCTCCAGACCAAATTGGATTAGCCCCATTGTAACGCTTTCCCGAAGACCTAACAATGGCTTATTGTTCTGGTTAACCATATGAGACTTGAAACTGCCCTAAGTGCAGTGGAGAGTGGCCATAGGTTGCATGGCTTATCCACTATAAGCCATGAAGTCCACCTGGGTACAGGGGTCCAGTGTTACATATGGGTCTAGTTCCTGTTGCATCTGGCTGGGCGATAAGTTTACACTTTGCTCCCGGGTCAATATTTACCTTCAGTCTTATGGTTCCGCAAATCACGTGCCGTCTGCCCCCAAAATTATCCAGCCGATGGATTGGGAGTGAGGTAAGAAAGATGTGGGCCTGAATTTTATGCTTGGCATGCTTGTGAAGTCACCCAGGCCAGGAGCTGTTGTTCAACCCATCCGTGGCTAAGATTGCGTTTTCACTGCAATTTCACACTGGGTTGCCAATTAAGGCCCGCCCAGCCTGAAATGTGAGTTCTGGTTGGACTGATAGTGCGGGAAAGGGTGGGAACAAGTCGGGCACAGGGTCCAAAGAGACCTACCAGCGAGGGTTAAACACTGTGTGGATGGAAGCCAGATGTCTGCCAGGGGTCTTGGATGAGGCCGCGGGTGTTTTCTGAAGACTTCAGTGCGAATTTGGAGTGGTATTGCCGCCAGCACCTGGTGGGCAAGGAAGGCGGGACGGTACATCCAGTGGACACAGAGCTCCCTGTTTTTTGGATGAGTGCCTGGGAGTTCTGATGGAGGAGATCAAATGCCAGGCAGGACAGACTGATGCCCAGGGATGGCAAGAGAAGGCCCCATTGAACAAATATGGTCAGAGCAGAGTTTGCCATCCAGGTCTGTGGGCAGAATGTTGTGCGTCACCCATGGGTTCAGTGTCGCAAAGGTTCAATGATCTTTTTCAGTTGGCAGGTGTAAGTGCAGAGGTGGCATGGACCTGTGTGGAGAAGTGTAGGGGCGAGCCCTTTCCGTGGGAGACGGGGGGGGGGGGGGGGGGGGGGGGGGGGGGTGTCAACTGGCACTAAAGTCTGCGCTGCAAAGTCTGGGGTATCTGCACGATTAGCCTCAGTGCACTGGAGGGTAAGGCGCCCCACTATGGCACACCCTGCTAACCGGAGGAGCCATAATGGACCTTCAGGGTAAAGGAGCACCAATGATGGAATCAATTGATCCCCTTCAGAAGAAGGGAATCCATAACGCTGCAGAGCTCCACAGAACAGGCAGTGCCGTGCCCAATCTATGCATCCTCAGCTGTTGCAGCAGTGGTGGACTGGTGCTCCTTATCTCGTCTCATGTGGTACACCACAGTAGCTTACCAGTGACATCGCGGTTGAAGAGATATTTGCATGTTGTTATTTCTGGAGCCTGGTGTTGTATAGCATGCACCTCCAGACCAAATTGGATGAGCCCCATTGTAATGCTTTCCATAAGATCTAACAATGGCTTATTGTTCTGGTTAACCATATGAGACTTGAAACTGCCCTATGTGCAGTGGAGAGTGGCCATAGGTTGCATGGCTTGTCCGCCATAAGCCATGAAGTCCACCTGGGTACAGGGGTCCAGTGTTACATATGGGTCTAGTTCCTGTTGCATCCGGCTGGACGATAAGGTTACACTTTGCTCCAGGGTCAATATTTACCTTCAGTCTTATGGTTCCGCAAATCACGTGCCGTCTGCCCCCAAAATTATCCAGCCGATGGATTGGGAGTGAGGTAAGAAAGATGTGGGCCTGAATTTTATGCTTGGCATGCTTGTGAAGTCAGCCAGGCCAGGAGCTGTTGTTCAACCCATCCATGGCTAAGATTGCGTTTTCACTGCAATTTCACACTGGGTTGCCAATTAAGGCCCGCCCAGCTTGAAATGTGAGTTCTGGTTGGACTGATAGTGCGGGAAAGCTGTCTAGAGCTGTTGGGGAGGGTTTAAACTAATGTGGCAGGGGGATGGGAACCAATGCAGGAAGTTGGAAGGTAGTAAAACAGGGACAGAAACAAAAGGAAGTAAGGGGAAAAGTGCAAGGCAGAGAAGACATAGTCAGAAATCCATAAGGGCGACAGTACAAGGTACAGTGACTGAGGGGAGCACAGTGAATAGGCCCAGTAATAACAAAAGGAATAAAACTGGAGATGTTATGATTCAAACAGAGGTAAAAAAACCAACATAAGTGTACTTTACCTGAATGCTCGTAGTATTCGGAATAAAGTAAATGAGTTGGTGGCACAAATCATCGTAAATGACTATGATTTAGTGGCCATTACTGAAACATGGTTAAAGGATGGTCACGACTGGGAGTTAAATATCCGAGGGTATCAAACTATTTGGAAGGACAGAGTGGATGGTAAGGGAGGTGGTGTTGCTCTATTATTTAAGGATGAAATCCGGGCAATAGTAAGGGATGACATCGGTGCTATGGAGGATAAGGTTGAATCCATTTGGGTGGAAATCAGGAATAGTAAGGCGAAAAAGTCACTGATAGGAGGAGTCTATCGGCCACCAAATAGTAACGAGATGGTGTGGCAGGCAATAATCAAAGAAATAACTTATGCATGTAGAAATGGTACAGCAGTTATCATGGGGGATTTTAATCTACATGTCGATTGGTTTAACCAGGTCGGTCAAGGCAACCATGAGGAGGAGTTTATAGAATGTATCCGCGATAGTTTCCTAGAGCAGTATGTAATGGCACCTACGAGGGAACAAGCAGTCCTAGATCTTGTCCTGTGTAATGAGACAGGATTGATTCATGATCTCATAGTTAGGGATCCTCTCGGAAGGAGCAATCACAATATGGTGGAATTTAAAATACAGATGGAGGGTGAGAAAGTAAAATCAAATACTAGTGTTTTGTGTTTAAACAAAGGAGATTACAAGGGGATGAGAGAAGAACTAGCTAAGGTAGACTGGGAGCTAAGACTTTATGGTGGAACAGTTGAGGAATAGTGGAGAACCTTCCAAGCGATTTTTCACAGTGCTCAGCAAAGGTTTATACCAACAAAAAGGAAGGACGGAAGAAAGAGGGAAAATCGACCGTGGATATCTAAGGAAATAAGGGCGAGTATCAAATTGAAGGAAAAAGCATATAAAGTGGCAAAGATTGCTGGGAGATTAGAGGACTGGGAAATCTTTAGGGGGCAACAGAAAGCTACTAAAAAAGCTATAAAGAAGAGTAAGATAGAGTATGAGAGTAAACTTGCTCAGAATATAAAAACAGACAGTAAAAGTTTTTACAAATATATAAGACAAAAAAGAGTGGCTAAGGTAAATATTGGTCCTTTAGAGGATGAGAAGGGAGTTTTAATAGTGGGAAATGAGGAAATGGCTGAGGAACTGAACAGGTTTTTTGGGTCGGTCTTCACAGTGGAAGACACAAATAACATGCCAGCGACTGATAGAAATGAGGCTATGACAGGTGAGGACCTTGAGAGGATTGTTATCACTAAGGAGGGAGTGATGGGCAAGCTAATGGGGCTAAAGGTAGACAAGTCTCCTGGCCCTGATGGAATGCATCCCAGAGTGCTAAAAGAGATGGCTAGGGAAATTGCAGATGCACTAGTGATAATTTATCGAAATTCACTAGACTCTGGGGTGGTCCCGGTGGATTGGAAATTAGCAAACGTGACGCCACTGTTTAAAAAAGGAGGTAGGCAGAAAGCAGGAAATTATAGGCCAGTGAGCTTAACTTCGGTAATAGGGAAGATGCTGGAATCTATCATCAAGGAAGAAATTGCGAGGCATCTGGATAGAAATTGTCCCATTGGGCAGACGCAGCATGGGTTCGTAAAAGGCAGGTCATGCCTAACTAATTTAGTGGAATTTTTTGAGGACATTACCAGTGCAGTAGATAACGGGGAGCCGATGGATGTGGTATATCTGGATTTCCAGAAAGCCTTTAACAAGGTGCCACACAAAAGGTTGCTGCATAAGATAAAGATGCATGGCATTAAGGGTAAAGTAGTAGCATGGATAGAGGATTGGTTAATTAATAGAAAGCAAAGAGTTGGGATAAATGGGTGTTTCTCTGGTTGGCAATCAGTAGCTAGTGGTGTCCCTCAGGGATCCGTGTTGGGCCCACAATTGTTCACAATTTACATAGATGATTTGGAGTTGGGGACCAAGGGCAATGTGTCCAAGTTTGCAGATGACACTAAGATGAGTGGTAAAGCGAAAAGTGCAGAGGATACTGGAAGTCTGCAGAGGGATTTGGATAGGTTAAGTGAATGGGCTCGGGTCTGGCAGATGGAATACAATGTTGACAAATGTGAGGTTATCCATTTTGGTAGGAATAACAGCAAACGCGATTATTATTTAAACAATAAAATATTAAAGCATGCCGCTGTTCAGAGAGACTTGGGTGTGCTAGTGCATGAGTCACAGAAGGTTGGTTTACAAGTGCAACAGGTGATTAAGAAGGCAAATGGAATTTTGTCCTTCATTGCTAGAGGGATGGAGTTTAAGACTAGGGAGGTTATGTTGCAATTGTATAAGGTGTTAGTGCGGCCACACCTGGAGTATTGTGTTCAATTTTGGTCTCCTTACTTGAGAAAGGACGTACTGGCGCTGGAGGGTGTGCAGAGGAGATTCACTAGGTTAATCCCAGAGCTGAAGGGGTTGGATTATGAGGAGAGGTTGTGTCGACTGGGACTGTACTCGTTGGAATTTAGAAGGATGAGAGGGGATCTTATAGAAACATTTAAAATTATGAAGGGAATAGATAGGATAGATGCGGGCAGGTTGTTTCCACTGGCGGGTGACAGCAGAACTAGGGGACATAGCCTCAAAATAAGGGGAAGTAGATTTAGGACTGAGTTTAGGAGGAACCTCTTCACCCAAAGGGTTGTGAATCTATGGAATTCCTTGCCCAGTGAAGCAGTTGAGGCTCATTCATTACATGTTTTTAAGGTAAAGATAGATATTTTTTGACGAATAAAGGGATTAAGGGTTATGGTGTTCGGGCCGGAAAGTGGAGCTGAGTCCACAAAAGATCAGCCATGATCTAATTGAATGGTGGAGCAGGCTTGAGGGGCCAGATGGCCTACTCCTGCTCCTAGTTCTTATGTTCTTATGAAAGGGTGGGAACAAGTCAGGCACCGGGTCCAAAGAGACCTACCAGCGAGGGTTAAACACTGTGTGGATGGAAGCCAGATGTCTGCCAGGGGTCTTGGGCGAGGCCGAGGGTGTTTTCTGAAGACTTCAGTGAGAATTTGGAGTGGTATTGCCGCCAGCACCTGGTGGGCAAGGAAAGCGGGACGGTACATCCAGTGGACACAGAGCTCCCTGTTTTTTGGATGAGTACCTGGGAGTTCTGATGGAGGAGGTCAAATGCCAGGCAGGGCAGACTGATGCCCAGGGATGGCAAGAGAAGGCCCCATTGAACGAATATGGTCAGAGCAAAGTTTGCCATCCAGGTCTGTGGGCAGAATGTTGTGCGTCACCCATGGGTTCAGTGTCGCAAAGGTTCAATGATCTTTTTCAGTTGGCAGGTGTAAGTGCAGAGGTGGCATGGACCTGTGTGGAGAAGTGTAGGGGCGAGCCCTTTCCGTGGGAGACGGGGGGGGGGGGGGGGGGGGGGTGTCAACTGGCACTAAAGTCTGCGCTGCAAAGTCTGGGGTATCTGCACGATTAGCCTCAGTGCACTGGAGGGTAAGGCGCCCCACTATGGCACACGCCACTAACCGGAGGAGCCATAATGGACCTTCAGGGTAAAGGAGCACCAATGATGGAATCAATTGATCCCCTTCAGAAGAAGGGAATCCATAACGCTGCAGAGCTCCACAGAACAGGCAGTGCCGTGCCCAATCTATGCACCCTCAGCTGTTGCAGCAGTGGTGGACTGGAGCTGGAGTGCCCCCCCCCCCCCCCCACCCAACCCCCCGCCACCTCCCCCCAGCTCGTTCCATCAGTCATGGTGAGGCAGGGGTCTCAGGTGAAGGTTACAGTGCGCAGATGCTTGACCGACGGGGAATGCAAATATTATGGGATCGTCCCATCTGAAATGGAAATGTCACAGCCAGAATGGCCATTGAAGCTCCAATGCAGATGGCATCATGCTGCAGGTCTCCATTGTCCCGTCAGTCCATCGAGCACCTGCAATGACGATGTTGTGATTGAATCTAGTGACAGGTTGTCTTCGTCCCACACATGCGCATCTGCAAGTGCCACAGTTGACCCCAAGGACCCCCCCTCCCCCCATTAAACTCTGATTAAGAGACTTGGCCTCCCCCTCACCAGGGTCACACCTTCTCTGATCCAGACTCCAGTGGGAATATATTGGTGGGAATGAGGTCTTTGGCTCTGCGGGTACTGCACTGTACCTTCTCCACTGACAATGTGGTGACTCTCATGGAGAGGTAGCTTCAGGAACAGAGTCAGGGGTTCCAGGGTGACGCTCGCACCTGTAATCCAACACACCAGCTCGGACCTCAGGAGGTCACTGCTGGGATCATCAGCAATGCATGAGGCACATAAAGTCTCTGTCCGAGGCCCCATCCACGATGGTGAGTGGCGATGTCCAAGCGTACTGCATGCCATCTATATGTGACTCCGCACCCAGAGCAATGTGGCTGACTCTGAAATGGGCTCTCTCAGCTCAAGTTGGCAATAAAAGCTGGCCCAGCCAGTGATGCCGAAATCCATCGGGTTAGAAAAAAACAGTTCTTACCTCTCCTCTTCAACTGTGAAATAAATGAGAAGATAATCTATTTTTTTAATGATGTTAGTTGAAGGATAAATATTGATAGCACACACCTTCAAAGAGTGCAATTAGGGGGCAGGCAGCGCTTCCTGGAACCATAGAATTCCGACAGTGCAGAAGGAGGCCATCATGTTTGCCCAGACCCTCTGAAAGAGCACCCTACTTGGCCTACTCTCCTTCCATATCCCCGTGACCCCACATCTGTGGACACTAAGGGGCAATTTAGCATGGTTAATCCACCACATCTTTGGACTGTTTGAGGAAACCAGAGCACCCAGAGGAAACCCACGCAGACACGGGAGAAATGGGTGGCATGGTAGCACAGTGGTTAGCACTGTGGCTTCACAGTGCCAGGGTCCCTCTCTGAAGACTGAACTCAAACACAACGGGACTGAAACAGGAGCTGGTCAATAGCGATGCTGGAGTAACCTGCTTGATCCTTCTAGGATCTGTTCTGGTCCGGTGAGTAATCCTTTGCTGCAGTTTCTGCTTTGCTGATTTTATCTTTAAAGTACTGGAGGGGTGGAAAATAAACAAATGAATGATGTGGGCAGCACAGTGGCACAAGTGGATAGCACTGTGGCTTCACAGTGCCAGGGTCCCAGATTTGATTCCCGGTTGGGTCACTGTCTGTGCGGAGTCTGCACGTTCTCCCCGTGTCTGTGTGGGTTTCCTCCGGGTGCTCCGGTTTCCTCCCACAAGTCTCGAAAGACGTGCTGTTAGATGAATTGGACATTCTGAATTCTCTCTCCATGTACCCGAACAGATGCCAGAGTGTGGCAACTAGGGGATTGTCACTGTAACGTCATTGCATTGTTTTTTTTTCTTTTTTTTTAAATTTAGATTACCCAATTATTTTTTCCAATTAAGGGGCAATTTAGCGTGGCTAATCCACCTACTCCGCACATTTTTGGGTTGTGGGGGCGAAACCCACGCAGACACGGGGAGAATGTGCAAACTCCACACGGACAGTGACCCAGAGCCGGGATCGAACCTGGGACCTCAGCGCCGTGAGGTGGTTGTGCTAACCACTAGGCCACCGTGCTGCCCTGTCATTGCATTGTTAATGTAACATTGTTAATGTAACAATTCCTGCCTCCACACAATCAGCCGAGGCAGGAATTGCTCCCGGGTCCCTGGTATTGTGAGGCAGCAGTGCTAATCACTGTGCCACCGTGCCTCCCAGTTTGTCACACCTCCCCGCACTCCCTAACGCTGGAGTGTCAGCTTAAATAACACCTCTGGGTGAGGATCTGAACTTGCAATAATCAGCCTCTGAGACAAGAGAGCTGCCAACCTAAATAATGCTGGAGGAACTTAATGTCTCAGTGCAAAATTTTCAACATCCAAAAGCTGGGGCAGCACGGTGGCACAGTGGTTAGCATTGCTGCCTACGGTGCTGAGGACCCGGGTTTGAATCCCGGCCCTGGGTCACTGTCCGTGTGGAGTTTGCACATTCTCCCCGTGTCTGCGTGGGTTTCACCCCCACAACCTAAAGATGTGCAGGTTAGGTGAATTGGCCACGCTAAATTGCCCCTTAATTGGAAAAAATAATTGGGTACTCTAAATTTTTTTAAAAACATCCAAAAACTTTGAACAGTATAGGTGACACAACCTTGATAAGCAAGTTTTTTCGCTTTCTTGAAGATAAATGAATGGAGTGACGTCAAACCAATTCAGTTGAAATCAAAGGTGTCAGGTATGAAACTATTTCAGATGTTAGGGAGCGGCAGAGTGGGAGCGAATTGCTCCTTGTACTTACAAGCCTGCAGTTCAACAGTGAATCAGAGCATGATGCTCTTGTGTGATTCATAAAGGGTCAGCTCAGCCTCACAATTCTCTGGGATGCATAGCACTGTGATGAATTGGTGTTCAGAAGTGATCAGGCCTCAGCTTGCACAACCTTGGGCTAACTGCACTTTCCAGATTTTCTCTCAGAATGCAAGTTCACACGGCTTCAAATACCATTGCATTCCACCGGAGGGCAACGCAAATAACATTCACAGGGCCAAAAATAAATGTTACAAAATACCTTTCTCAACATTAATTATTTGCGTGCAACCTAGCGGGCGATCTTAGTGCTGAGGAGCGGAATGATCTCTCTGGTTCCCGGTGTCAGCAGCAAGTATTACCCGGTCTGGGATAGCTAGCTCCAGATTGAAGCATCTTCTATTTCGCACTGATGAAGACCTCCTGCCCGAATTCAGAAGATTACCTTCTACTGCCCCAAGTTAAAACCACCAGTTGCCCAGGGTGGGCCCTTCATTCCATTCAAGGGTTTAAAAAGTGTTGTTCAAAATGGAAGCCAACATGCAATATTTATTTGGCATTGATTAAGGAGGTCTTTCGTTGTCCATTGCCTTTGACTGTCTAGGCCGAGGCTCTGGATGTCTCCTCACCGAACATCCTTACCTCTCTAGCGCTCTTCCCTCCTTATGTGTAAAAACCTTTCTCTTTGACTCATTGTTTGATCACCTGTCTTAAAGTCGCCATATGAAAAAAAAATGAAAATTACTTATTGTCACGAATAGGCTTAAATGAAGTTACTGTGAAAAGCACCTAGTCGCCACATTCCGGCACCTGTTCGGGGAGGCTGGTACGGGAATTGAACCGTGCTTCTGGTCTGCTTGGTCTGCTTTAAAAGCCAGCGATTTAGCCCAGCGAGCTAAACCAGCCCCATATTTAACCCAGTGTCAATTTTTGTCCAATTTTTCTCCTGCGATGAACCTTGGGATATTTTACTCTGTTCAATGTGCGATATAAATTCAAAGTTTTGCTGTATTGTGATTGACCAATTCCTGTTTCTTGTTCAACTGTCTCATCAATAACTTGCAATGATTTGTTCCTCGCCACCTGCAAGGCAACATCTGAAATATCTAACGTTAAGGTAGAGAGAAAACGTAGATGCCAAGAAGGAAGGAGAAATAGTAAAATGGCCAAGATTAGCTGGCGAGCCAAAGGACTAACGGACAAATTAGATTTTGAGGGCAACTTTTCAAATATCATGGGCCGGATTCTCTGATTTTGAGGCTATTTCCCCACGCCGGCGTGGGAGCGGTGGTGGTTTACGACAGAAAAAATGGCGTCAAATGGCTACCGATCCTCCGCTTGGCTGAGGGCTAGCAGCAAGGCAGCGTACAGCACCTGCCGATATGGCCCGGTGAATTGCCGGACCTTGGCCGCTCACGGACTTGGCCTGCGAAATAGTGCCCCCCCTTTGGCCGACTCACGCGCCCCGGACCACCCCCCAATAGTGCCCCCAGCCCCTGGCCAAGTCCCCCCTCCCGGAGGATTGGCCCTCCCCCGACTGTGGCGGCCCTGGACTGAATCTGCAGCTGCCACGCGAGTTCCTGACGGAAGATACCACACAGGACCGACACCGTCGGGAACTCAGACGGTCGGGGGGAGGGGCAATGGGGGGGGGGGGGTGGGCCTCAGGCAATGTCCTTGTCACATGGGGACCTGACCATGATCTCACCGACCTCGGCGCACAGGTGCATCCGCTGGAGGCCCTGTATGCTCAGGCGGCTCAATACGTCCACTTCAATCGAGCCCACCAGGCTGCCCAGGCAGCGGGGTTCACTACCATCGCCAGGATGCCCCAGGTCCAGGGAGTGATGAATGTGATGCATGTCCCCCTATGAACACTTGCAGATGAGAGGTTGCTCTACACAAACCAAAAGGGTTTGATAAACGTGCAGCTGATATGTGACCATCAACTACGCATCTTTCACCTCCCCGCCTGGTACCCAGGCAGTGTGCACGATGCCTTCATCCTGGCACACTCGGCCATTGCTGACTTGTTCTTTATCCTTAGAAAATAGGTGACAGTTTTAGATAGAGGATCTGGATCAGGCCATCAGGAGTGGGCGATCCTCCCAGCGTCATAATGGAGATCCCCTCCAGAGCGATCCAGGCACCTGAATCGCATCTTCAGGAGGCTGGATCTTCAGGACGCAGGCTTGGAGGGCCGAAGGGCCTGTTCCTGTGCTGTAATTTTTCTTTGTTCTTTGTTCTATGCCTCCACCGCCCCCCCTACCCACCCCCCCCCCCCCCCCTTCCCCCCCCCCCCCCCCCCCCCCCCCCCACCCCCCGGCTGGTGGGTTAGCTCCTGGTTGACAAGGATTATCCACTGCGGTCATGGTTGATGACACCTATCCGGAGGCCACAGACCAACGCGGAGACCCACTACAACAAAGCCCATACAGCCATCAGGATCGAGCGGTGCTTCAGCCTCCTGAAGATGCGATTCAGGTGCCTGGATCGCTCTGGAGGGGATCTCCAGTATGACGCTGGGAGGATCGCCCAACTCCTGATGGCCTGCTGCATCCTCCACAGTATTGCGCAGCAAAGGGGCAACGTGCTGGAGGAGGAGGATGAACACCGAGGAGAGTATCTCTGGGATGGTGGAGGGTGTTGGAGACAGCTGTGATGGGAAATCAGAGTCATCCTCCGACTCGAGCTCCGGGTTCCCCTAGTGGAGGGCTGGTGTCCCTGCTGCTATCCTCATTGCTGCTCGGCTCATATAAATACATAGATACATAGAAGATAGGAGCAGGAGGAGGCCTTTTGGCCCTTCGAGCCTGCTCCGCCATTCATCACCATCATGGCTGATCATCCAACTCAATAGCCTAATCCTGCTTTCTCCCCATAGCCTTTGATCCCATTCGCCCCAAGTGCTATATCCAGCCGCCTCTTGATTATATACAGGGCGAAATTCTCCCCCCCCCACGACGGGTGGGAGAATAGCGGGAGGGCCTTCCCGACTTTTTTGACGCCCTCCCGCTATTCTCCCCCCCCCCCGCCGAAATCCCGACACGAATCGCTGCCGCCGTTTTTTTACGGCCGGCAGCGATTCACAGCTGTTAGAAGGGCCGAAGTCCCAGCCCTTTACGACCTTTTTACGAACGGCAAACACACCTGGTCCTGCCGTTCGTAAAAACGTCGTGACCACCTGGAAAAAAATAACCATGGCACCGATTGGCACGGCAGTACCACGGCCGTGCCAAGGGTGCCATGGGCCCGCGATCGGTGCCCACCGATCGCGGGCAGCGGGCCCGATGCCCGCGCACTATTTGTCCTTCCGCCGCCCCGCAGTATCAATACGCGGGGCGGCTGAGGGGCAACCCGGACCGCGCATGCGCGGGTTTCGCGCAAAAACGCGATGGCGTCACCCGCGCATGCGCGGGTGGAGTCTTCCCACCTGCGCATGCGCGGCTGACGTCATATGACGCGTCAGCCGGCGCTAAGTCCGACAAGCGGGCTTAACGATTTTCGTTAAGCCCGACTTGTCGGAGCCTCCGACGTCGGGCTGCTAGCCCCGACGGGGGACCAGAATCGGTCCCCCGTCGGGAAGGGGCGCGATGCCGTAAAACCCGCCCGGGTTTTACGGCAGTTTGACGATTTCTCCCGTTTTGGGAGAATTTCGCCCACAATGTTTTAGCATCAACTGCTTCCTGTGGTAATGAATTCCACAGGCTCACCACTCTTTGGGTGAAGAAATGTCTCCTTATCTCTGTCCGAAATGGTTTACCCTGAATCCTCAGACTGTGACCCCTGACTCTAGACACACCCATCATTGGTAACATCTTCCCTGCATCTACCCTGTCTAGTCCTGTTTGAATTCTATACGTCTCTATGATATCCCCCTTCATTCTTCTGAATTCCAGCTGCACTCCCTTGAGAGCAAGAACATGCTTCCTCAGAGAAGGAGACCAAAACTGCACACAATACTGCAGGTGTGGCCTCACCAAGGCCCTGTATAATTGCAGCAACAAATCCCTGCTCCTGTTCTCGAAACCTCTCGCAATGAAGGCCAACATACCATTAGCCTTCTTTACCGCCTGCTGCACCTGAATGCTTACCTTCAGTGAATGGTGCACAAGGACACCCAGGTCCTGCTGCACACTCCCCTCTCCCAATTTACAACCATTCAGGTAGTAATCGGCCTTCCTTTTTTTGCTTCCAAAGTGAATAACCTCACACTTATCCAAATTATTCTGCATCTGCCATTGATTTGCCCACTCGCCCAACCTGTCCAGATCGTACTGTCGGATCTCGGCATCATCGTCACAGTTCACCCTCCCGACCATCTTGGTATCATCCGCAAACTTTGAGATGTTACATTTTGTTCCCTCATCCAAATCATTGTCACCTGTACTAGTTACATCTTCAAAGAACCACAACTAAGTAGGGCTTCACTTCCTCGCCCACGGCTGAACTCCACCTCGGCGACCTCCCTTTCCTCCAGTCTACAGACAACGTCCGGGACCCTCTGCTCGGTCACGGTGAGGGTCTGCAAGTCCAGGCACTCCCCTCCTGTCTTCCCCCACTCACGGTTGTTGCGCGCTGCCTTCTCCTTGGTGGTGGTGGGTGGGGAGGTGGGGGGGGGGGGCAGACAACGACAGTGTCAGACAGTCCGGCACCTGCAGCCCAGGGGTGGGTAGCTAGTGGCTTCAGCGGCCAGGGCACCCGGCCATGGTGGCCGGCATGTGGTGCGGGATGGGGGTTCGGCCGGGTGAGGGGTGGGGGGGGTCGGGTTACGGGGGTTAGTGCCGGAGGCACAATGCTGCCTACTCATCCTGGCCTGAGGAGGCTGTACAATTTTTACGCCACTGCCGACTGGTCCGGTCCGGATGGTGTTGTTCACGCCGCTGACAGCCTCTGCCACCTGTGCCCAGGCACAGTGAACGGTGGCTGGCAGCCTCCTTCACGGGCCGGGTTACAGGGTCATCCAACCCTCCTCTACCGCATCCAAGAGGGTCTCCAGTTCGGCATGGGTAAATGTCGGGGCTGCTATCCTCCCTGCCATCTTATTGGCTGGAATGGTGTGTGTGTGGGGAGTGAAGGGTGTATATACGGCTGCAGCTTGTCGGCCTCCTGAGTGTCAATCCGGCATTTCTCATTAGACTCAATTGTGTTCCACGTGGCGCAGGTGCTAGCCCCTTAGCAGCAGCAGAATCGGTCCAGGTGTGGCGCCCATTTTGCTATTGTGAAAGTCCACAAATTCTGCATTGGGGTCAACACTACCCCTCAAGTCTTTCCCTGAAGGAGTGTAAGTTAATGAGTGGATAACTGATAGTCAGGCCAAGAGGGCAGTCAGGTCTAGATGCTTGGGGGTAGACCAATAGCTCCGGCTGCAGATGAGTCCTGATACAGAAGGTTCTGAGTCTGACCACTAGCTTCACCTTCACATTTCTCCAGTTCGCATAAACTGAACGGGATCTTTGCCACCTGAAGGAGGAAACCCTTCGCAGCACTCATGTTGTTTTACACAATTTAGAGAAGGGTTCAGGGAGACCACGATGGGATTATCCCCTCCTTCAGTGCAGGTGAGTAATCAGCATTTGGGAAAAACAACTTAGAAGTTGGATCACGTCAGGTGGGCAGCCCGGGTCAGGTGGGCAGCCCGGATTAGGTAGGCAGCCCGGATTAGGTAGGCAGCCCGGATTAGGTGGGCAACCAGGATTAGGAGGGCAGTCGGGTCAAGTGGGCAGCCCAGGTCAGGTGGGCAGCCCGGATTAGGTAGGCAGCCGGGTCAGTTAGGCAGCCTGGATCAGGTGGGCAGCCCGGGTTAGGTAGGCAGCCCGGGTCAGGTGGGCAGCCCGGGTTAGGTGGGCAGCCCGGGTCAGGTGGGCAGCCCGGGTCAGGTGGGCAGCCTGGGTCAGGTGGGCAGCCCAGGTCAGGTGGGCAGCCCGGGTTAGGTGGGCAGCCCGGGTCAGGTGGGCAGCCCGGGTCAGGTGGGCAGCCTGGGTTAGGTGGGCAGCCCGGGTCAGGTGGGCAGCCCGGGTTAGGTGGGCAGCCTGGGTCAGGTGGGCAGCCCGGATCAGGTAGGCAGCCTGGGTCAGGTGGGCAGCCCGGGTCAGGTGGGTAGCCTGGATTAGGTGGACAGCCAGATTAGGAGGGCAGCCGGGTCAGTTAGGCAGTCAGGTCAGGTGGGCAGCCCGGGTCAGGTGGGCAGCCTGGGTCAGGTGGGCAGCCCGGGTCAGGTGGGCAGCCCGGGTTAGGTGGGCAGCCCGGGTCAGGTGGGCAGCCCGGGTCAGGTGGGCAGCCCGGGTCAGGTGGGCAGCCAGATTAGGAGGGCAGCCGGGTCAGTTAGGCAGTCAGGTCAGGTGGGCAGCCCGGGTCAGGTGGGCAGCCTGGGTCAGGTGGGCAGCCCGGGTCAGGTGGGCAGCCCGGGTTAGGTGGGCAGCCCGGGTCAGGTGGGCAGCCCGGGTCAGGTGGGCAGCCCGGGTTAGGTGTTCATCCAACTTCCATTTTAAAAAAAATGCATTTATTTAACAAATAGTGGCCTTCTTCAGTTGAGCGCAGGAGAACAATTGGCACAATCAGCTGGAAAAGCTAGATCCAGATACAATGGGATTGCAATGGTTAAAAAGACTGAACAATTTGTCTGCCAAGTAGCGTTCAAACCCCGGCACAGTTCAGCTCAGTTTCAGTTCAGTTTTTGTAAACAATGAAAAGCCGGGCCACCAATGCTATAACAAAGGTGACAGATTAGCAAGAGGTCAATACGACAATACGTCCTTTCAGTTCAACGGCACAAAACCCATTATGTTCAGACAATGGGGAACTCAATGCGCGTGGAGGATCCATCCCACTTGAAATGAATTGGACTAACCTCAAAATCATTCTCAATAATAAGTGCCGGCAGCGCAAACTTTCCCAACAAATTTGGCATGGGCTAGTTATCAAGGAGTTTCTCTGGACAAGTTACTGCCTGTTGGGAGTAAGATTGGTGACGCTGTGTCACAATTCACCAATGCGATCCAAGGTGGCACCATGCACCTTAGCATGCCTGCTGTAGTCAGGAGACATGGATAGTGATGGAGGCTCTAGCCTTGGACTGGATTTTCTGATTGCCGATGCCAAAATCGCATTTGCCGATTGGCTGGAGAATCAGTTTTTACACCAATATCGGGGGTGACACCGTTTTTCGGATGCTCTGCCCCCTCAAAAATGGCATAATCGCTGAGTACCCGCCATTGGGACAGCCTCAGGACATCACCTGAGGCCCTCCCCCGATGCTTCGCCCGTGATGGGCCGACTTCCCAACGCGGGCAGTCGCATGTCCTCACAGTTTTCGGGGACCTTGTGTGGCGGCTGCGGACTGTGCCCAGCGCTGTCACAGTCGGGGTGGGGAGCAATTCTGATGTCTGGGTGGGCTTTGGCGATGGGGGTTACAGGGGGGCACTATCAAGCAGGCCGGGTCTGCACGAGGCCAATGCCATGTTGCACGGCGTAGCCGTTGCAAGTTGCCACCTCGTACATGCACGGCCACGGACCCGGCAATGCTCCATCCATATCTGCAGGTACGTGGCAAGGCTACTAGCCCCCCCCACTGGGCGGAGCATCGGTGCAGGAGTCGTGTCGACTTTTTTCATCGTAAAACTAGACACTTCCTCCGGACATAACCTCAAAATTGGAGAATCCAGCCCCTTCTTTCTATCACATGGCTGACTAAGAAATTGTAACAATATGCACATTGATAGGGGCTGGTTTAGCACAGTGGGCTACACAGCTGGCTTGTAATGCAGAACAAGGCCAGCAGCGCGGGTTCAATTCCCGTACCGGCCTCCCCGAACAGGTGCCGGAATGTGGCGACTAGGGGCTTTTCACAGTAACTTCATTGAAGCCTACTTGTGACAATAAGCAATTATAATAATTATTATTATAAAAGAGTTCAAAATTTCATGTAAATACGTCTTACCACCAGATGGTGATCAAGAGCAGTCACATATACATCATGTGACGACCCTTGATTCTTGGAGAAGCTGTTTAGGCATGAGATAGAATAGTTCTGTACTTGAGGGTTCTGTAGTTAAAGATAGCATAGTTTATTTTCACAACCTTATAATTAGGAATACGTTCAAATCTTATTTAAGTAGTGTTAACAAATCAGCTTTTTTAATTTACTTACCGTGATATTCTTTGTTCAACACGCATTCAAGACATCCAGTCAAAGATAACAGAGATCACAGGAATCTCTCCTAATCTTACCACCTACCTATGTCCCGCACACCAACTGGTGTGTGTGTGTGTGTCTGAAGGATCAATGCTCGAGCTTCTTGGCCGCATTATGAACACACATTTCTTGACCATCGAACCCTTGAGGCGAGACTTGACTGTAGAGTTACTGGCTTAGAGACAGGAATGCTAGCTACTGTGCCAAAAGTTGATTGAGATTTCACAGCTTCAGTCGCTTCTTCTGGGCCACCTGGGTGTGAAGTACTGCCAGAAAATAAATCAAAGTTTAATAATCCCCCTGTAACCTGAATTACTAACCTGAGCCGCTGCTGTGAGATCAATTCCTATTCACAGCGTAAATCCAGGAATGTGACACTCAATGGAGGGGGGGGGGGGGGGGGGGTTAATATTTTAATAAAGTGAATGACAGGGAAGCACAATTCACCCACTAATGTTGTGGATTAGAACTCACTTCTCCTTTCCTCGCCCCTATGTGCTTCCTGATTTAATTTGAATGGTTTATGTGCCATTCTTCTTCTGCATTTCAATACAAGAGGGAATAGTAACTCTGTGAGCAGGATTCTCCCGTATCCGGTGGGGCGGGGGGGGTCCCGGTGGGATGGAGTGGCGTGAACTACTCCGGCGTTGGCCAACCCTCCCCCAGGCCCTCCGGCGGCGGCCTAGCCGGCGGGAGAAGGCCCGGAGAGGGGGAGGTCGGCTTGTCCTAAAGGTGCGGACTCCTCCGCACCTTCAGGGGCTAGGCCAGCACCGGAGTGGTTTGCGCCCCGCCGGCTGGCGCGGAAGGCCTTTGGCGCCGTGCCAGCCGGGGCTGAAGGGAGTCCACCGGCCAGCAAGAGTCCGCGCCTGTGCGGGAGCATCAGCAGCTGCTGACGTCATCCCCACGCATGCGTGGTGGGGGGGTCACCTACACGTCGGCCATGGCGGAGGCTGACACGGCCGATGCGTAGGAAAAGAGTGCTCCCACGCCACAGGCCTGCCCTCGGATCGGTGGGCCCCGATCGTGGGCCAGGCCACCTGGGGGCAACCCCCCGGGGCCAGATCGCCCCCCCGCCCACCCCCAGGACCCCGGAGCCGGCCCGTGCCGCCAGGTCCCGCCGGTAAGGGACCGAGTCTGATCTATGCCGGCGGGAGTGGCAAAGAACCAGTGGGACTTCGGCCCATTGCGGGCTGGAGAATCGCGGGGGGGAGGGCACTGACGTCATCCCTGCGCATGCCGGGGATCCCGCCCCCGCCGAATCTTCACGCTGCCCCCCGGCAATTCTCCCACCCAGCAGGGGCATCGGAGAATCCCGCCCTGTATCTTCCCTATCAAATTCCTTTCTCATTTTAAACACCACAATAAAAGTATTCTTCAACCTTTCTGAGCTCAAACAATTTTAATTCATTGTCCTCTGTTTCCGGAGCTCCAAACTCTGCTCCTCGATGACTGCTCCCAACGCTGGCTAAGGTCAGAGGTTGAACAGGTCCTCGGTGTCATATTTGACCCCAACATGAACTCCTGAGCACTCATCCAGACCATCACCAAGGTCACATCACACACCCGACTTTGTCCTGCCTCAGCTCATCTGTCACTGAAAATGTTATTCAAGCCATTGTTATCTCTAGACTTGACTATTCCAACACACTATTGGTTGGCTTCTCACACTTGACCCCTTCACAAACTTGACATCATCCTGATCTCTGCTGCCCATGTCCTTGCTCACACAATGTTCCTTTCCACCATTACCCCTGTGCATTAACATGTTGGTTTCTGGGAAAGCAATGTTACCTAGCCGTTCCCACTCTCTATAGGGGAGGCGGTGGCATAATGGTATTGTCACTGGACTGGTAAACCAGAGGCTCAGAATAATGCTCTGGGGACACAAGTTCAAATCCCACCGCTGCCGTTAGTGAAATTTGAATTCAATAAAAAAAATTGTGGATTACAAGCCTAATGATGACCATGAAGCCATTGTTGTAATAACCCACCTGGGTCACTAATGTCCATTAGGCAAGGAAATCTGTCCTCCTTACCTGGTCAGGTGTACATGTGACTTCAGACTACCTCAAGAACAATTAGGGATGGGCAATAAATGCTGGCCCAGCCTGCAATGCCCACATGGCATGAATGAATTAAAATCTCCCCATCCCCTACACGTTTTGAGAAAATGGATGAATACAATGTGGGTGTCACTGACAAGGTTGGCATTCGCTGCCCATCTCGAATAGCCCATGAACTGGGTGGCCCACTACCAGTTGCTGTGGATTTGGAGTCACGCGTAGGCCAAACCAGATAAGGATGGCAGATTTTTTCCAAAAAGGGTATTAGTGAACGAAGTGGGTTTTTATGGCATTCAATTCATGGTCACCGTTCTTCAGGACAGCTTCCAATCACAGATTTTATTTACGGAATTTCAATTCCACCAGTTAAACCTATGCCCCCAGGTTGTTAGCCTTTCAGTGACCTTACCACAACACAACCGTCTGTGCTCCTCTCGTCCTGGCTTTATGATGTTCATTCCGTGATGTTGATTGTTCCCTCCGTGTTGGCCATGCTGTCTGCTGCCTAGGCCCTACCTCTGGAACTCACTCCCTAAATCCATCTAACTCCCCAGAAGGGGGAAAAAAAACAGTCAAACAGGCAAATAAGACAATTAAGGGGCAGCACGGTAGCACATAGGTTAGCACAGTTGCTTCACATCTCCAAGGTCACAGGTTCAATTCCCGGCTTGGGTCAGTCTGTGCGGAGTCTGCACGTTCTGCCCGTGCCTGCCTGGTGTGGTAGTCACCACTGTTGTATTGTGTATACTGCATACGAGGGTATTACGGTAAGGCCCCTGTACTACAGGTACGGGGGTAGATCCCTGCCTGCTGGCTCCACCCAGTAGGCGGAGTATAAATATGTGGGCTCTCCGAGCTGCAGCCATTTCGGCAGCAGCTGCGGGAGGCTCCACATCTCTGCGTAATAAAGCCTTGATTACTCTCTACTCTCGTCTCGTCGTAATTGATAGTGCATCACGTGGGTTTCCTCCGGGTGCTCTGGTTTCCTCCCACAGTCCAAAGATGTGCAGGTTAGGTGGATTAGCCATTCTAAATTGCCCTTAGTGTCCAAAAAAGGTGGGGTGGAGTTTCTGGGTTACGGGGATGGGGTGGAGGCGTGGGCTTGGGTAGGGTGTCCTTTCCAAGGGCTGGTGCAGACTTGATGGGCCGAATGTCCTCCTTCTGCATTGTGAATTCCATGATTCTATGAATTCTATAGTCAGAACTGTATTTTCCTATTGGGTCTCTAACTCTCTTTCCACCTTTAAGACACATCGTCCCAACTTTCTCTTTAAGAGAATTTTGGCCATCTGTCCTAATATGTGGTTTGGCATCAAATTTGGCTTTCACTCCTCCAAAGCACTTTGGGACACTATACTACTTTAAAGGTACTGTATAAATAGACATTAGCTGGGATTTTCGCTCCCCCGCCGCAGTGTGTTCTGCAGCAGAAGACGTTGCCCCCCCATTGACTGATGGCGAGATCTCCTGGTCCAGCTTCTGTCAATGGGTTTACCCATTGTTCGAACTTTTCGCTGCTGGGAGATTCACGAGACTGGAGGGGGCGGGGGGGGGAGGGGGGGGGGGGGGCGGTTACCATCAGAGGGGGTGGAAAATCCCACCGTCGAGTACGGACGGAAAATTTTGTCCACTGCTGTTGTCACGATCAATCATTGGTTGCCATGTACGTCCCCATAACCCTGTAACCCCTTCTAACCTTTTTGGTCACTAATCTAGTATCAGCATGGCCAATCCACCTAACCTGCACCTCGTTCGACTGTGGGAAGAAACCGGAGCACCCGGAGGAAACCCACATAGACACGGGGAGAATGTGCAGACTCCGCACAGGCAGTGCCCCAGCGGGGAATCGAACCTGGGACCCTGGCGCTGTGAAGCCACAGTGTAATTCACTTGTGCTACTGTGCTACCCTATCCTCAGGAGTATGGAGAAAGTTAAATAATGAAGGTTTGTTTTGGCAGACAAAAGGCCGCATCGCAATATATAGTTCATAAATACCAACTGGGGCTACCAATCATGACGGTCCCAATCCTGACCGGCCTTTAGATATCTGGCTCCAGCGTTCCAGCTGCTAGGCCCCCGCCCAGCAGAGAGGGAGTTCGTAGTTCACGAGACACACGGGGAGCTCAATTAATACAATAACTATGACTAGAATTAAATGTTGTGAAGCATTTCAGGACGTTCTGAATTTGTAATGGGCATTATCTCAGTGAAAGTTTGTTTCTTTCTTAGAAGCAATACCAGTGACAATAATGTTTGTGACTAAACTGTTGGTTAATTGTACCCTCTGCCCTTGTGTTAGTTCATCTGGAATAAATGCGAGAAAAGAGCGGTTGAGCAAACAATTCAATTCTCAATCGCTTCACACTTTTATTTGCACCTCCTTGTCAGAAGAAAGCTTTCATTTCACTTAATTGAATCTGGTTCCTTTCGTTTTTCAGAATACCAAATTTATGGCATATCCTCCCGGAGATTGGGAAAATCCAGGCCAAGAGCTTTATTTTGTAAATCGGGGGTGGTAGACGAGGTGCGGTCTATCCACTGCACGATACATTTTCAACCTCACAACTTCAAACCTGGTCGGGGGGGGGGAGACTGACATCCCAATATGGTAAGATAACATATATTGTACATTCCAACTTCAGCACTGAAGTAATGATTTACTATCTTCATTAGGTCGAATAATTAACTCTTTCAATATGCATGTTTCCCATTTAATAAATGTTTAAATGAAGAGATAGATATGGATGGGGAAAGGCATTCCGCCTGTTCAGTTACGTCCATCTATTTTCATTGGCATTGCACTTAATTCAGTGCTACGCCATTGACGCAAATAAGAGGAATAAGTCTTCTCTGAATCATAGGAAAGTTCTTCACAAAGATCTTATTGGACCATATACTGGGGCTCCCGGGATCACAGTGTGGTCTTAGGGCTAACCATGGGACAGGCGATATTGTTTTGAAAGTCAGACACAAAAATTGAGAGAACAGCGTCAGTATCTATACGTGCTATTCATAAACTTAACTCAAGCTTTTGACCATCGACCTGGTCTATGGTATTTGCTCCCCAAGCTACAATGTCCAAACAGGTTTATCAAAATCCTGTGCCTGATGCATGGTTGGACGTGTTGGTGCCTGTGCTGAGATGTCTGATGCCCTTGCAGTAAACTATGGCGTAAAGCAAGGATGCATCAAAACTCTGAACTGTTCAATCTCTTCTTTGATGCAATGCTCAAGGAATACTACCGGAGGAATGCCTGCAGACTTCAACATTTGCTGCAGCCTCTCCAGACCGTGTGTCTCCACCATAATCACAGAGGCAGTAATCAGAGAGCTTCACGTGTAAATTACTGTGTACTAGCTGTGCGCAACAAAGAAGGCCTCCAGTTCTCGACAAACAAATTCTCGACTGCTGCTGGAAACCTTTGGCCTCTGACCCCAGCGTCTCAAAGACGAAGGTCATGTTTCAGCCAGAACCAGGCACGTGGAATGAAAGACCAGAAATGCACCACTCTCAGATTCTCATACCATGACAGTTTGATGCCACTATTGATGAATATATTCCTGCACAGGGCCAGGAGATAGGTTCTGCCAAATGCCAACAGCATGATCATGTCTGGAAGCAGCATGACATTGAGCTGAAGACCAAAATCAAACATGACCAGGTCATTGCCGCCCTGCCATAGGTTCAGAATCCTGGGTCTGCTGTAGGTGTCACATCAAAGCTGTGGAATGTTGCCACCTAAGACACCCAAGGTCATGAAAATTTGACGACAGGGCAAAACTAATTAGCAATGAGGTCCTTCATTGTGTTGGGCTAAACAGCATGGAGACCGCCCTCCAGGAAATTCAGCTTCCAGTCAGGTCATGTATCTTGCATGGTTGACCACATAAACCCCAAGAGATCTGTGAGAGCTGCTTCTCGGACCATCAAGGTGGTCAGTATAGAAAGGACACATGAAAGGAGCCCTGAAAACTTCTGAACTGTAGACTGTTATGTATTCATGCTATTTCTAGTACTTTCTTACAAGCAGCCTTGCAGGAGTACAGGTGTAATTTAAGAGTCCGGTCAATTGACATCATTGGTCATTTGTGCAGGCAGGCAGTCAGTGTAACATAACAGCCTATAGTGGCAACATCTTCTAATAAAAATCTTCAATTATTTGCACTTTTGAAGTCTGCAGACTTAATTTTAAATTTTCACCACATAAGAACTGACGACATGATAGGCATACCGGAAAATAAATAATAAAAGTTGTTGCTGAGACAGCTGACAATGGGGGAGCCAAACAACTGTTACGGCCACTTGAGTAACTGAAAAGTCATCGAGGAATCCGGGGAAAACAACTTTGAAAAGAAGCCCGCCACGTGCTCTGCCCAAAATGAACTCGGCAGCCGTGAGGATTACAACACATTTAGAGCTGGGGGTGTAGTAAAACACGAAAGGAAAACAGGCTGAGCTCATGGCCGAAATTCTCCGACCCACCGCAGGGTCGGAGAATCGCCCGGGGCCGGCGTAAATCCCGCCCCCACCGTGGCCAGAATTCTCCGCCGCCCGGGAATCGGCGGGGGCGGGAATCACGCCGCGCTGGTCGGTGGGCCCCCCGCGGTGATTCTCCAGCCCGCGATGGGCCGAAGTCCCACCGCTGTCAGGCCAATCCTGCCGACGTGGTTTAAACCACCTCTGGTGCCGGCAGGAGCAGGCGGCGCAAGCGGGCCCTGGGGTCCTGGGGGGGCACGGGGCGATCTGACCCCGAGGGGTGCCCCCACGGTGGCCTGGCCTGCGATCGGGGCCCACCGATCGGCGGGCATGCCTGTGCCGTGAGGACACTCTTTTTCTTCCGCCGCCGCCACGGCCTCCACCATGTCGGAGGCGGAAGAGACCCCCTCCACCGCGCATGTGCCGGGGTGATGTCAGCGGCCGCTGATGCTCCGGCACATGCGCGACTCATGCCGACCGGCGAAGGCCTTTCAGCCAGCCCTGACGCCTGTCGGCGGGGCGCAAAAGGCCATTGCCGCCAATCGGCGGAGCGGGAGCCAGTCCGGCGCGGGCCTAGCCCCTAAAGGTGCGGAGAATTCCACACCTTTTGGGGAGGCCCGATGCCGGAGTGGTTCTCGCCGGGTAGGGGAGAATCCCGGCCCATGTTTGCCTTGTTTTGGGGAGAAAGGAAGAAAGGTAGTGCTGAACAATTGTAGCATATCTTGGACATACAATTCCTTCATTTGTGAAAACTGGTGAGAATATTTGGCTCTGTGGGGCGGTTTGCTGTATTACAGAGCAATTCAGCTTATATATAGAGAGATTCAACTATTTTGTTCGAGCGAACAAGATTGGTACGGTCAGGAAAGCAGGCACAAAAACCCACAATGCAATAATGGAAATATTGTAGGGCCACTATTCACCAAAACCTTCATTTATCACAAAAAGATTCAGGTTTCATGAGCACAACCAAGAAAAGGGTGAATTGATTGCACAGTTGGTAGCTACCCTGAAAAGACTGGCTGAACACTGGAAATTTGGAGATGTGTTAAATGATACCATCAGAGATAGATTAGTCTGTGGTTTAAAGAGCGAAGCTATTCAAAAGCGGTTAATCAAAAGTAACCTGACCTGAACGAAAGCTTTGGAAGTTGTTGTATCCATGGAATTAGCAGCCAAGGAAGCTCAATACTTGAGGTTGAGCACAAGAATTCTCAAGATGCCGCCGAAACACGAACACAGATACAGACTCGTACTCGCCGTAGGTGTGCTAGAACCGGGCACTCAGCAGCAGATGGTTGGAGCAAAGACATCATGTGCAGAAATTGTGGCAGAAAGGACCACATTGAGCGCGCTTGTTGGAAAGGGAAACAAGCTTCAGGTAAACTTTTCAAAAAGCAAGAGCTTGCCTCGCGGCACTGAGGACCCGGGGTTCAATCCCGGCCTTGGGTTAGTGTCCATGTGGAGTTTTTTCATTCGCCCCGTGCCTGCATGGGTCTCACCTCCACAACCCAAAAAAGATGTGCCGGGTCGGTGAATTGGCCGTGCTGAATTGCCCCTTAATTGGCAAAAGAAAAGAATTGGGCACTCTAAATTTATTTTTAAAAAAGCATGAGCTGAATAAATCAAATGGAAAACTGAATAATGGAAAAAGCGTTCACATGATACAAAAAAAGGATGTAAGAAGAAATTTGATTCGCAGTCCAAAGATGAACTGTCATTAGAGGTGCTGGCTATTGCTGGTGAAATAAACCATTAGTGGGTCACTCCTTTAGACGGTCAGTTGGTGAAGATGGAGGTGGACACTGTGGCAGCCGTCTTGTTGGTACCAGCAACTGGATATCAAGAAAAACTCTGACATATTACTTTGAAATCCTCAAAGGTAGGGTTAAAAGCTGGTTTAGCTCCGTGGTCTAGACAGCTGGTTTGTAATGCAAAACAAGGCCAGCACCGCGGGTTCAATTCCCGTACCGGCCTCCCTGAAAAGGTGCGGAATGTGGCGACTAGGGACGTTTCACAGTACCTTCATACTCGTGGCAATAAAAGATTATTATTATTAAAAGCCTGCACTGGTGAAGTGATTGCATTGAGGAAATCTGTTGTTGTAACAGTGCAATTAGATGGACTGACGGCAGATGTGTTCTTGCAGATAATCAATGGAAATTATCCAGCACTAATGGGATGAACGTGGCTAGATTGCGCCAAAGTAAATCTCATAGAATGACAGGTTCTGAATCAGGTCTACCCTAAAGCTTGAAGAAACGTGCAATTGTCTTCAACAGTGAGCTGGGAAGCATGAAGGATATCTCAGTAAAGCTGAAGATCAAGGAAGAAAGTGGCGTGAGATGCTTAAAGACTGGGTCAGTGCTGTATGCAATCAGACCCAAGGTAGAGGAAGAATAGAGGCTGGTCAGAACGGGAGTCCTTGAATTTGTTGTGCCAATTGAACTCGTTATGCATTGAACTTGCCATAACAATCAGACCCGAAATGAAAAAAGATGGATCTGTATGCGGTTGTGGAGATTTTAAAGTCACTATTAATCCTGTCCTGTGTGCAGATCCTTTACCCCTGATTGATGGCCTATTTGCTGGATTGACGAGAGGCCAACACTTCAGTAAAATAGATCTCAGTCAAACCTATCTCCAAATGAATGTAGATCAGGAATCACAACACCTCTTGATGATTGTGACGCACAAACGGTTGTTTCAATAAAAAAGATGGATCATTTGGCATCACTCCCTCACCAACCTTGTTCCAATCAGCTGTGGACTAAATTTTAAGAGGATTAGACGGAGTTACCTGGATGACATCTTTGTTACTGGAAAAATTAGGAAAAACATCTCTGCAAGATAGACGCCACACCCCAAAGATTAGAAGATTATGGATTAAGAGTCCATAAAGGCAAATGTGAATTTTTCCAGTCGTCAGTTGAATATCTAGATCATACCATTGACGCCGAGGTCCTTCGAAAACCAGAGCCGTTACTGGGGCACCCACACCTCAGAATGTGAACCAACTCCGCTCTTTCTTCAGTTTACTAAATTGTGATGGAAGGTTTATCATTTATCTCTAATCTGACTACCGTTCCAAAACCCTGAAACTATTTACTGTGTCAAAATAAAAGTGGACATGGGTTGATCAATGTGAGAAAGCATTCGTGCAAGCCAAAGAGGCACTATAGTCGGAAAGCCTGACACATTTTGATCCAAATTTACCGCTGCAACTGGCATGTGATGCATCACCCTATGGGGTTAGGTGGGGGCCGGTGGTTTACCACATAATGCCCAGAGGTGAAGAGAAGCCGATAGCCTTCGCATCCAGGACCTTGAATAAGGCCGAATGCAATTATGCGCAGATAGAGAAAGAAGCCGTAGGGATCATTTCTGGCTTGGAATGATTCTACTAATTCCTGTACTGGAGGAAATTCACTTAATTGACAGAGCATCGTCCACTAACACATATTCTAGGACCTCATACCAGGATTCCATCAATGGCACGAACAAGATGCAGAGGTGGGCTTCGGCCTGGTAAGCGCACACATAGACGATCAAGTATCGCCAGTCAAACCTTCATGGAAACACAGATGGGCTTTCCCAACTACACTTAGCAAATAGTCAGTAAGCAATTCATGTGGACACATTTCCTACTTCGATCAAGTAGATAGCACTCCTGTAACTGCAGGACAAGTTAAGCAGCATAGTTTGTAGATTGCTGCAAAGAGCCGGTGTAGAAATCATGGGTCAAATGGCCTCCTTCTGTTCTGTAAACATCTATTTTTCCATATGGCTCTATCTTGGTCAGGCCAATTGTTGAACATAACTGATCCTGATTGTCCTGCCTCACGTGATTCTGCCAATTGAGTAATAACGAACCGATTGTCCCCTGATTCGCTGAAGCTATTGTACCATGAAGACATTGAAATGGTAAATGTAGTTCAACATCATTCCATCTTTAATATCAAAAGGATTTCTCTAAAACTACATGATGTTTTTATCACGTTATTGAATCCTTTTTCCATGACCCTAACGTATTATGTCTGTTGTTTTTTCTTGACTTCCAGGAAACGAATGGCACGTGTTTTGACATCAATCCTCAGCTGGAGAAGTATTACCTTCCGACCATGTATGGAATAGAGTTTATCTTTGGGCTCATAGGCAACCTCTCTGTGATTTGGGGCTATATATTCTGCCTGAAGGATTGGAGTTGCAGCAATATTTACCTTTTCAATCTTTCCATCTCAGACTTGGCTTTCATTTGCACCCTCCCCATGCTGGTAGTCTATTATGGCAAAGGCAACGTGTGGACGTTTGGTCAGGTAATGTGCGTCGTCAATAGATACATCCTTCACACTAACATGTATACCAGCATCCTGTTTCTCTGTTGCATCAGTTTTGACCGGTACCTGCTGGTGATGAGGCCACTGAAGCTTCACTCCTTTCAGAAGAAGGGGAACGCCATTGTCATCTGTCTTGGTATTTGGATATTTGTGACAGTGGAGTTGGTGCCGATATTCGTTTTCGTCCATGCTGATGCTACCAACAGCACAGAAAGCGACTCCTTCCTCAAGTGTTTAGATTATGCGAGCTCAGGAGACGCCACCTGCAATCTGATTTACAGCCTGTTCCTCACGGTTTTTGCTTTTCTAATCCCACTCAGTGTCATGCTTCTCTTTTACATGGAAACTGCTCGCGGCCTTCAGAAAATACAGCAACAGCGTTGTAACGTTCAGGTGGAAAAGCCCCTTATGTTGGTCATTTTGGCCATTGTCATTTTCTTGTTATTCTTCACCCCTTATCACCTAATGCGCAATGTCCGCATCGCTTCCAGAATGAAGAACAACGGTCTGTCCGAATGTAGCAAACTCGGTGTCAAGGCTGCTTACGCTATCACCAGGCCCATAGCTTTCCTCAACTCCATCACCAACCCCATTTTCTACTTCCTGTTGGGGGACAAGTTCAGGGAGCTTTTTTTCAACAAACTGAAAAGCGTCTTCTTGAGAAACCCAGGCGGCTCCAATCAGAACGAAGAAAGTACCACCAGGCCCACTGGGTTAACTACAGGTTCAGAGACAATTTGATAAATAAAATCTATGGTTCATAAAGCTCTCCACGACTGGTGGTTTGCTCACCTGATTGTCGAGGTCCAACACTTGTTAGGATTTGTTTGCTTTGATTCATCATAAAACTCCATTATCATCGTGCTGGGGTAACAGGAGACACATTTAGAATCATAGAATTCCTACGGTGCAGAAGGAGGCCATTCGGCCCATCAAGTCTGCATCAAAGTTCTGAAAGAGCACCCTACCTAGGCCCACTCCCCTGTCCTATTTCCACAACCCTACCCCAAACTAGCATATCCCAAGGACACCAAGGCACATCTTCAGCATTGGCCAATCCACCTCACCTGCACATCTTTGACTGTGGGAGGAAACCAGAGCACCCGGAGAAAAGCCAGACAGACACGGGGAGAATGTGCAAACTCCGCACAAGCAGTCACTCAAGGCCAGAATTGAGCCTGGGTTCCTGGCACTGTGAGGCAGCAGTGCAAATTATTCTGGAACCGTGCTGCCTCGGATACTTCGATACGCAGATGTGTCTTGGTCTTTCTTCGTATAGTATTTTCAACGTTGTTATCCCCTGACACAATATATTCCCTCAGGAACATTTTGCAAAGCTCATACTTGGTCAAAATATAACCGGAAGAAAGTTATAGTAGGGGCATCCATTTTGTTGCTCTTCTGCTGTGGTATGTGCAATTAAAGTATTCCTGTGACACTTTGGATTTTCACCAGGTGTCTTGTGATAGTTCTCTTTCTCCTGGACAGACTACATTTTAAACAAAAGCAGCTTGGCCTGGGCAGGCATCATCTGTCCAGAGCATGTAGACAGTGCATAAACTTCCTCAAGACTGAACAATATTTTAGAAAAAGGAACAAAACTGAGGGCGGTGAGGAAACAGATTCTAGAATCCCAGTGTAAATTGCCATTGAAAGCCATTTGTGGTAAAGCAGTAGCAGCATTCAGGAATGGTTAATACAAGACATATAACCGTTCTAAAGGTAGTCACCCAGTGAGGTAATCATCCTGAAAATTGTCCTCCTCAACAGTCAAATTGTCTGTTCAGGGGATCATTAATGAGACAAGAGGCCCAATTTAGGACGAGGAATGGGGCCTCCTATTTGCCATAGGAATTGTCCCACCCCTTTACCTTTACAAGTGCCAGTCGATGATACATGCCTACCGCCAGCTGCTCTCTCTTTCTTACCAGTTGTCAAGTGGCTCACTGTACCATTCCACCATTTTCTCTTTGGTGCCAATCATTGCTTGGAACAGGCTTGTACCAAGTCAAGGCCTATTGCTGGGTTCTAATAAGCCTCATGTCACGGAGAGAGCATTTACGTGTCTGTATGAACGGCCATTTCTGAGCATGCACTGTGGTACTTGGATGAAACAAACATGACGGACAATGTTACTCTGCAATTAGTCCTTTTTGCTGGGACATCTGAATCACAGTCCAGTTGCTCACAAACCATTACAAAGAAAGGCCTGTGAAATTTCCCCCTCGAATTGTTTGACGTATTACCCCCATTGTTGTGCCTTTCTTACATGGTCATGTCCCTTCCTCGTTGAAAATCCCATCCCTAAAAACAAGTACCTTCATTGTGAGGTGTCAGATGCTTTTGGAAATGTTACAATGTGTTGACTTGCATCAGTGGGGGGGTGGGGGCAAGATCGGTTCATTTGTTAGGGGCAGCAGGGTAGCATGGTGGTTAGCATAAATGCTTCACAGCTCCAGGGTCCCAGGTTCGATTCCCGGCTGGGTCACTGTCTGTGTGGAGTCTGCACATCCTCCCCCTGTGTGCGTGGGTTTCCTCCGGGTGCTCCGGTTTCCTCCCACAGTCCAAAGATGTGCGGGTTAGGTGGATTGGCCATGCTAAATTGCCCGTAGTGTTCTAATAAAAGTAAGGTTAGGGGGGGGGGGGTTTGTTGGGTTACGGGTATAGGGTGGATACGTGGGTTTGAGTAGGGTGATCATGGCTCGGCACAACATTGAGGGCCGAAGGGCCTGTTCTGTGCTGTACTGTTCTATGTTCTATGTTCTAAAATCACATGAGATCACCCACTTCCTCCACCACTGACACACCTTGGGTGCAGTGTGAGCTCTCCACAGGACGTGCTTCAAAAACTCACCAAGGCTGCATCTCCAGCATCTCCCAGATTCATCGCCATCACACTTAGAGAAGCAAAAGCAGAAAGGGCTTGGGATCACCATCACCTCGAAGATCCCCCTCATCTTGACTTTGTGCATGTCCCTTTCATCACTTCATGGTGGACCAAAATCCTGGAACGACTTAACTAACAGCATCATGAGAGTGCTTTCACCACATGTGCTGCAGCTGTTCAAGAAAGTGGCCTACCATCAACTTCTCATAGGTAACTAGGGATGTCCAATAAATACCGACCTTGTCAACAATGTGTAGGAGAGTAGAATAAACTACCCCCGCTAGATACCTCCAGAGCAAAGGGTGTGACCACAGTAGGGTTACTCTATAAACCCTTGTATTCAAGCATAAAACACATAGTGCCAAATTGTCATGTCTCCGGATTGAAGTAGACTGGCGTGTTTGACCCTATGGAACTTCGGATGTGCTGGGATCCATGGGAATTTTCCCAGAAAGTTCCAACTTCCAATCAGCAATTCATTTACTCCCAAGGATCCCCCACAAATGTTTCCAATTCTCGCAGACCAGCAGGACTTCCCAAGATATTGATTCAGGAACTGTTATATAGATTAATCCTAGTGTGACCTCTAGCTAATTGCACAATTGACTCCCCCCCCCCAATCAGCACCTCCCCCAACCCCAGACCCCAACTACCCCCTCAATCGACAACTACCCCAGTGGCTCAATCCGACCATCTCCCGGACCTGATGCGAGTATCACCCCGACCACCCAATCACCTTCCCGACCCAACGTGGCTACACCCTGCGTCACCAGCCACCTCCTCCACCTGATCCAACTACCTGCCCGCGTCGACTACCCACTAATCCACCTCCACACCTGACCCACCCACCCCCACCTAGCCATTTTCCATCTCATCCCCCGCCTTACCTACTTCCCCACTTAACAACCTCACCCACATACCCCGGCCCACCTACCCACTTCACCTACCGGCCCATTCGCTCACTGGAAACTGGTCTCAGAAGACTCCGTGAGAAATGCGCTTCAGAGTCAAGCTGAGGGAATGTTCAAGTGTAGTAACGTTCCGGCAATGATTGTTGCTGAGGGAATGTTTAAGTGTCGCAGCATTCCGACAATGATTGCTGCTGGGATATAAGTTTATTTGCGACATAATGAAGGTTCCTATCAAGAAGGCACGAATGCAGATGAACATTTAATACAATTTAATGCTCTAAAATAAGTTCCCAGCAAGGTTTTTCTGAAGTGCTCAGATGCTTTGAATTCTCTCCTGAGATTGTCTGAAAGTAATGCCTAGAATTCTCCTTTTCGTAGACAGGAAATAAAGTGGATTTTCTAGTTTTGCTGGCCAGGTACAAAGTGGAGATCAATCACCCGTTAAAGAGCTGTCCAAGTTTACTTCAACAACATCCTGATGTAAAAATATCAAACATCCTTGTATTCAAATCCTTGGGCCTGCCCCTCTTTATCGATGTCGCCCTCCGAGATCTCTGCACTCCTCCAGTTCGACACTCGAACACATCCCTGATTTTCAGCGTGTTGCCACTGTGCCTTCAGTTGCTGATGATCTGGAATTCTCGCCTTAATGCTCCCTGTCCTGTTCCCTCTTTTTTTTGTGGCTCAGTGTTTTATGATGTTAAAGAGAAGCTGTTGTTAACAATTCCATTGATTTCAATGGAAATGAAAATGGGGTGTGTTGGAACCAACAATTCTACGGACACGTGCTTGTAGGATTAGAATAGCGGTTTTAATATACTCACAACAGAGCCATCCGGTTATCCATTGAACTTTCGGTGAACTGGCCGGCTGACCATGTGGCACTGATCTTTATACAGCAGCTCCAGGGGGAAGAGTCCTGGGCGGAACCAAGGGAGAAGCCCAGTACAATTCTCGAGCATTCCCAGAGCTACTGCCCCGGTGGTCAGGTAGTGCAACTGCACTTACAATATAGGCACATGTATATACAGATTATAATCCGGTGTAAATCACATTCACCACATTCACCCCCTGTGAGAAAAATCGAGTCCAGCGGGGGTGGTGGCTCACAGAGTTAGTCTGTCTGGTGGACGAATTGTTCGTTTCGATCTGCGGAGCACCGGGGTTGCAGCCTCTTGCGGTGGCTGGGTGGGTGTTGAGAGCTGGGGTACGATGGCAGACTCCGGGGCGGGTCTCATCTGAACTTTATACACCTCTGGCTCGACTGGAGACTGGGGGCGCTGGGGGCGGGCTGGTTCTGGCACGTGGAACCGGTGGGGTGAGCTTGCGGAATCAGGGGTGCGAGGGGGCGGCAGCTTAGGGAACGGGGTAAGGGGTTCCTCAGTGGGGGTGGGGGGGGCTGGATCGGCCAGGTCCCGAAGGGATACTGTGTCCTGGCGACCGTCCGGGAACTCCACGAATGCGTACTGGGGGTTGGAATGGAGGAGGCGCACCTTTTCAACAAGGGGGTCAGTTTTGTGCCCCCTGACATGCTTCCTCAGGAGGACCGGGCCTCGTGTCCTCAGTCACGCCGGAAGTGAGACTCCCGTGGTAGTGCCCCTAGAAAAATTGAAGAGTCGCTCGTGAGGGGTTTGATTTGTAGCTGTACAGAGGAGGGGTCTGATTGCGTGGAGCACATCTGGGAGGACTTCTTGCCATTGGGAGACTTGGAGTTTTCTAGACCGGAGGGTCAGTAGGACGGTCTTCCAGACCGTCGCGTTCTCCCTCTCCACCTGTCCGTTCCCCCTGGGGTTGTAGCTGGTAGTCCTGCACGAGGCGATGCCCTGGTCGAGCAGGTACTGACGCAGCTCATCGCTCATAAAGGATGAACCCCGGTCGCCGTGCACGTAGCTGGGGAAACCGAACAGGGTGAAGACACTATGCAGGGCCCTAATGACTGTGTGGGAGGTCATATCAGGGCATGGAATTGCAAAAGGGAATCGGGAGAATTCGTCGATGATGTTGAGGAAATAAATGTTCTTGTTAGTGGAGGGGAGTGGGCTTTTGAAATCGATCGCAAGGCGTTCAAAGGGCCTAGAAGCCTTGACCAGGTGGGCCCTGTCTGGTCTATAGAAGTGCGGTTTGCACTCCGCACAGATCGGGCAGTCCCTGGTGACTGCTTTTACCTCCTCGTTGGAGAAAGGCAGGTTTCGGGCTCTGATGTAGTGGGCGCGCCGGGTGACCCCTGGATGGCAGAGGTCCACGTGGATGGCTTTCAGACGGCTGATCTGCGCGCTGGCGCATGTCCCGCGGGATAGGGCATCCGAGGGCTCGTTGAGCTTCCCCGGTCGATATTTAATATCGTAACTATAGGTGGAGAGTTCGATCCTCCACCGAAGGATTTTATCATTTTTTATTTTGCCCCTTTGCAAGTTGTCAAACATAAAGGCAGCCGATCGTTGGCCGGTGATGAGGGTGATCCTCCTACCTGCGAGGTAGTGCCTCCAGTGACGAACAGCCTCCATGATGGCTTGTGCTTCCTTCTCGACTGAGGAGTGTCGGAGTTCTGAAGCGGATAGGGTACGGGAGAAAAATGCAACGGGCCTCCCTGCCTGATTTAAAGTGGCTGCTAGAGCTACCTCTGAGGCGTCGCTCTCAACCTGAAAGGGAGTGGATTTATCCACCGTCCGCATGGCTGCTTTGGCGATGTCCTCCTTGATGCCGTTGAAGGCCTGGCGTGCCTCGGCTGACAGGGGAAATCGTGTGGCCTTAAAGAGTGGGCGGGCTTTGTCCGCATATTGAGGGACCCACTGGGCGTAGTATGAGAAGAACCCCAAGCACCGTTTGAGGGCCTTGGGGCAATGAGGGAGGGGGAGTTCTAAGAGGGGGCGCATGCGGTCCGGGTCTGGGCCCAGGACTCCGTTCTCCACGACGTAGCCGAGGATGGCCAGTCTGTTTGTGCAGAAAACGCATTTCTACTTGTTATAAGTGAGATTTAATTTCTGTGCCGTTTGGAGAAAACGGTGGAGGTAGGCGTCGTGGTCCTGCTGGTCATAGCCGCAGATGGTAACATTGTCCAGATACGGAATTTTGGCCCACAGCCTGTACTGGTCTACCATTCGGTCCATTGCTCGTTGGAACACCGAAACCCCGTTAGTGACGCCGAAAGGGACCCGGAGGAAATGGAAGAGGCGGCCATCGGCCTCGAATGCCGTGTAGTGGCGGTCCTCCGGGCGGATTGGGAGCTGGTGGTATGCAGACTTCAGATCCACCGTGGAAAATAGCCGATATTGGGCGATCTGATTAACCATGTCTGCAATTCTGGGGAGGGGATACGCGTCTAGGAGCGTAAAGCGATTTATGGTCCGGCTATAGTCGACGACCATGCGAAATTTTTCCCCGGTCTTGACGACCACCACCTGAGCTCTCCAGGGACTATTGCTGGCCTCTATTATCCCCTCACTGAGCAGCCGTCGGACCTCCGATCGGATAAAGACCCTATCCTGTAGGCTGTATCGCCTGCTGCGAGTAGCTACTGGCTTGCAATCTGGAGTGAGATTGGCGAAGAGCGGAGGGGGGGAGATGCGCAGCGTGGTTAGGCTGCAGATAGTGAGTGGGGGCAGGTGCCCGCCGAAGCTGAGGGTGAGGCGCTTGAAGTTGCACTGGAAATCCAGGCCTAATAAGAGTGGCGCGCAGAGGTCGGGCAGGACATAAAGTTTAAATTTAGAATAACTAGCGCCTCGAATTGTGAGCGTAGCAACGGTGCGTCCTTGGATTTGGACTGAGTGGGAGCCCGAAGCGAGGGCGATAGTTTGGCTCACCGGAAAAATAGAAAGCGAACAGCGTCTTACCAGCTCTGGATGTATAAAGCTCTCGGTGCTCCCGGAGTCAAAGAGGCATGGCGTGCTGTACCCGTTGATCTGGACCTCCGCCATCGAACTTTGTAGGTGCTTGGGGCGGGATTGATCCAGGGTGACTGCGCTGAGTTGCGGGTAGTCGGCGGCTCAATCAGCTGTGCTGGTGGCCCCGTGATGACTGCCCTCTGAGTTCGTAGTCGTCGAGGTGAGTTTCAGAGTTTGAAGGGCTGGGTCCCAAGATGGCCGCCCCCATGAGTCGCACATGGCCGGCCGCATGGAGGAGGATTGCCAAGATGGCCGCCCCCATGAGTCGCACATGTCGGGTGGGGGCGGAGTCGGCATACAGGCTGCAGCATTTCGGGGCCTGCAGGCCTGTGAATTCAGGGAACGAGTGCTTTGAGCCGTTGGAGGGTTAGAGGCCGGGGCGGAACAAGTGCCTTGAGCCATGGGAGAGTTAGAGGCTGGGGCTTTCTTCACCTGACACACTCTGGCATAGTGTCCTTTTCACCCGCAGCTGCAGCAGGTCGCGTTACGGGCCGGGCAGTGCTGCCGCGGGTGCTGGCTTTGGCCACAGAAATGGCAGGCTGGGGCAGCTGAGTAGCTGGCTGAAGCAGCTGAGTAGCTGGCTGGGGCAGCTGAGTAGCTGGCTGGGGCAGCAGAGTAACTGGCTTTGGCAGCGCGGTAGCTGGGGGGCCGTGCGGCACAGGCTTGGGGGGGACTGTTGGTCGGGGGTCCACGATGAGGTCGTGGGGTCCGCGGGAGCGAGGTGAGGCTGCGGAAGGAAACTTCCATAGTGGTAGCAGCCTCCACAGTAGTGTCTAAGTCCTGGGCCCACTTTTCTAGCAGTCTTTGGCGAACATAGTTAGACCTAAGGCCCGCCACGAAAACGTCCCGCACAGCAAGCTCCCTATGTTCAGCCACGGTAACGGCTTGATAATTACAGTCATTGGAAGATTGTTCAATTCCCTTACAAACTCGGCTAGCGTTTCTGTAGGCCGCTAACGACGAGTCGTAAACACGTGGCGTGCATAAACCTCGTTAATGGGCCTAACGTACATTTTGTCCAATATTGCGGAGTAAGAACCGGCCGGGTTTAGCTGTGTGGAGATTCTGTGGCTTACCCTCGCGTGCAGTAGGCTGAGTTTTTGTTCCTCCGTTGTTCCGGCGGTGCTGGCTTCTGCCAGGTAGGCTTTAAAACATCTCAGACAGTGGGAAAACATTTCCTTAGCCTCTGCATCCTGTGGGTCGAGTTCTAGGTGTCCGGGCTTGAGGGCTGCTTCCATGATTTCTTCGACTGTTTCCTGAGTATATTAAATTGTTGGAACCAACAATTCTACGGACACGTGCTTGTAGGATTAGAATAGCGGTTTTAATATACTCACAACAGAGCCAGCCGGTTAGCCATTGAATTTTCGGTGAACTGGCCGGCTGACCATGTGGCACTGATCTTTATACAGCAGCTCCACGGGGAGGAGTCCTGGGCGGAACCAAGGGAGAAGCCCAGTGCAATTCCTGAGCATTCCCAGAGCTACTCCCCCTGGTGGTCAGGTAGTGCAACTGCACTTACAATATAGGCACATGTATATACAGATTATAATCCGGTGTGAATCACATTCACCACAGGGCGGTTTCTATAATGGTGAACCAATCCAATGTCAGTTTTAAGCCCTGGCAGTAAATTGTAGGCCTAAACGGAAACTCCTAACCACCCCTTGACCAAGTGTGGAATGGCATTAGCCCACAGAGGGACCTTCGCTATTTGCCCATATTAGCCTTTCTTCCAGGGCCATATCGTCCATCACGGGAGGCTTTCTAGAGCATCATTGTTTGCAGTGCTGAATCACGCCCAGGTTTCCACATGCGTGATTGCTAGGAAACCACGGACCACAAAATCATAGAGTCTTGCTGCGCAGAAGAAAGCCATTCGCTTTATGGTAACTGTGCTGGCTCTTTCACGGAGCTATCCAATTGAACAATGTGGTTGACACTCAAGGGCAATTAGGGATGGGCAACAAAGGCTGCCATAGTCTGCAACGCCCATGTCCCATGCCTCTTACTAATTCCCCAAAACCTTGCAACCTTCTCGACGAAACGTGATGGCTCCTGCAGATGAATAGTCTTCTTCTGACGCTGCTGGGATTACGGAGCTGCAGGCTAATCTGATTGACCGGAAGCCCTCTTTGGCAGGACTTTCTGTCCTGGAGAGGCGGAAGTCTCATCCTCACCCTATTAAGGCCACCACCAGGGTAATATCGCTGGGGCGGTGAGGGGGGGGGGGGGGGGGGGGGGGGCAGCCGGCTCTTGGATCAGCAACATGTTGCCAACGGACCCAGAGGGTGGGTGGGTGTTTTGAACTCGCTGCCTGAAAGGGTGGTGGAGGCAGAGACCCTCACAGCACTTAAGAAGTATTTAGATGTACACTTGCAATCCCAAGGTATACAAGGCTATGGGCCAAGTGCAGGAAAATGGGATTAGAACAGTGAGGTGGTTTTTTTTGACTGGCGCAGACGCGAGGGGCCGAAGGGCCTTTTCTGTGCTGTGTGACTCGTATGACTCTGACCTTTAGACCGAGAGTGTGTGCGTGTGTATGGGATCGGGGTGGGGGTGCGGGTAAGTGGGAGGAGACTGCAGTGACTGATGGAAGTTAATTCCTCCATCCATAAAATCCACTCCATGATAAAGATCGGAATGATATGGCAGCGACGTCAAGTCATTTTAGGTCACCTGATGGCAGATTTTATCATGGAGACCCAGGAAGCTTTGTGCCGGTGGAGATTGCCCTGCATTAATTCCAAATTTAGCTCCCCTCACCCTCCAAATCTATCTCTGCTTATAAAGGATAGACAACACCAAGCCCAGACCTCGCCCTATTCAATCAGCATCCACCTTTATTTCCTTCTCGTTCGCATGCGTATCTCCCCTCCTCTTCAATGTATTTCCTTATATTATGAGTTTCAGCTACACCCAGTGGAGGCAAAGGGAAAAGAGGTCTGACCTGTTTGTCCTCTCTTGATAGGTATATCCCTCCTTGTATTTTTCTTGACAGTCTTGTAAATCTATTTTGCACCCTCTCTGAGTGGTGTTGTAACCTCAGTGTAAGTGTAATTTAAAATTGGAATATTTTTGCATTTTGAAGATTTCGATTTGGAAATATTTTAGATGTACAGTACTTTTCTAACTCAGTTATCTGAATGTCAATGTGATCCGAGAAACTACCGTGAAATTGGATTCAAATAAATGATCATTTGCTCTTTGGAGGTGTGTGTTATTATTTGTAGCTATTTTTGTTATTCCTTGTGCTTCTTTTGGGGTTGTTATATTTAGGGACTAGAAAGCACCTTTTGATGAAGCCAACTCCTTTCCTTCCAAAGGCAGCATGGTTACACAGTGATTAACACTGTGACCTCACAGCGAAAGGGTCCCAGGTTCGATTCCCCGCTGGGTCACTGTCTGTGCGGAGTCTGCACGTTCTCACCGTGTGTGCGTAGGTTTCCTCCGGGTGCTCCGTTTTCCTCCCACAGTCCAAAGACGTGTGGGTTAGGTGGATTGACCATGTTAAATTGCCCTTAGTGACCAAAAAGGTTAGGAGGGGTTATTGGGTTACGGGGATAGGGTGGAAATGAGGGCTTAAGCGGGTCAGTGCCGACTCGATGGGCAAAATGGCCTCCTTCTGCACTGTATGTTCTATGTTCAAAGTTCCTGAGTCACCTAATTTGTGCTGAACTCAACCTGATCCATATCAATCTACCGGCAGGATTTTGCAGGCAGCCCACTGCACAATTCTGAGGCTGAGGGTGGCTCCCCATGAGCTGGCGGCGGAAGCTTCCGGGTCCACCATTTTCAGCAGGGTTTCCTGTTGAACACACTGCTCTCCGCCGCGGAATGCGGCGTCAGTGTGGTACCGGAAGATCCCGCCAGCCGTGAACGGCCGGTAAAATCGCTCCCACATCACCTCAAGCACGGATAAAGAATAGGAAAACACTGGCAAGTATTTCCAGGATAGTAGGGTTTCTCGACCAGCCATCAGAGGTGTCATATATACATAGATACATAGAAGATAGGAGCAGGAGGAGGCCTTTTGGCCCTTCGAGCCTGCTCCGCCATTTATCACCATAATAGCTGATCATTCTGGGAAAATACAGCCTCCGCTGACACTGTCTACGCCCTTCAGGCACTTCATGCTCCAATGAACATTCATTGGCTGCAGATGGGACTTCCGGCCCTCGCTTGGAGCCAATCTGACCGGCCGGCAGCTCTCTTGACCCTGCAGCGCCAGAAGCTGCAGTGGACAGAACTGGGACTGCAAGCAGTTCCTGGAGCCTAAATCCCCAGTTTGCAGGAAGAGGTATGTTTTGAGGGTCTCAGGGCAGGAAGGGTAAGGGAGACATGGGGGTGGGTGGACAGTTAGGGTTGGGGTGTCAAGGAGAGGGTTGGGGTGGTGGAAGGAGGTCTTGTGACTACCGGACCTTGGGGGGGGGGGGGGGGGGGGGGGAGTGGGGGTTGGAGTGTGCCCATCCTGTGGGGCTGGTTTAGCACAGGGCTAAAGAGCTGGATTTTAAAAGCAGACCAAAGCAGGCCAGCAGCACGGTTCAATACCCGTACCAGCCTCCTCGAACAGGCGCTGGAATGTGGTGACTAGGGACTTTTCACAGTAACTTCATTTGAAGCCCACTCGTGACAATAAGCGATTTTCATTTTTCAAAAGGGGCTTCTGATTGCAGTGTGCCCACTCCCCCCATTCTCCCTTGCGGCCTAAACCTGATTATTTTTGGGCTTCCCCCATACCCAGAAACGCCTCCTACCAGCCTAAAAATTGAGGTTGGGTGGGAACCGGCCCTCAAATGGTCAATAATTGCCAACTAGCGGGCCTCAGTTGGGGTGAAGGTGGGTTCTCCATCCAAGGCCTCGCCTGCCCCAGCATAAATTTGCTGAGATGTTGGGTTGGCAGGAACCCAAGGGAAAGTCCAACGTCATATTTCACACTCACGTACTGCCGACAAACACACCAGAGGGGGGGGGGGGGGGGGGGGGGGGTGAAATTCAGGTCGCTGTATCTCCAACGGATAGTGGGCACTTGGAAGAGATGGTTCAGGAAGATGGCTGTGGTGGCATGGCCCCTTTAAGGGATGCGCCATCGCGGTCGAAGGCTGATTCCCTGAGTCGGCTCCCACTTCCACAGAATCTGGCACCCCCGCCAATATATCAAGAAATCATCTTGGTATTGATCTTTGCGGACTTCCTGCCAGTTTCATCCAGCCACAACGGATTGGACACAACGGGACCCAGTGAAATGCACGATCTTGACCAGTGGTACCAAGATAAATCCGACCAATTGAGTCCGTACCTTACTCGTAAGGGCAAACTCGGTTGTGAGGATGGAGTCATACTCCAGCAATACCGAATGCGAGTTCCACCCCTAGCCCAAGTGCTGTTGTTACAAGAATTGCATAGTGCCATCTGGGCCAGGCAAAAATGAAAATGCTCGTTGGTAGCTACAGCTGGTGCCATGGTATAGACAAGGACATTGAACACATGGTGCGCCTTGCCAAACACAGCATATGATGTGGAGATGCCAGCACCCCAGACACAGCATACACTGTCCCCTACAGCCAATCTCCACTCTCAGGAATGGCCAGGATGCCAATGGACGAGTTTGGATAGACCTCAGGAACAATCTGCTAAGGATGTCATTGCCTCCGTGATGGAGGACCAGTTGGGAGATTAAAATGGTCCACAAGACCCAGGAGATCTCCCAATAGGTTAATGCTCTGATGGACTGTTTGGACTCTTTTCCCTATTGTTACTCAGCCTTGTCTTGTATATCGTTATTGTACATAGCTTGTTTGTGCATATGTTAGTCAGGAACTTAAGTCGGAGGGGGGGAGGGAAGTGGTAGCACAGGCCCTTTAAGGAGCGTGCCCTCGTTGTCCACATGACTGGTTCGGGGCCGAGCATACGGGAGCACGCGGATCCTGACCAATGAGGAAAAAGTACAAGGCCCGGGGAGTGGGGTTCTGGTCAGACTGAAACTGGCAGCCAAAGTGTTGACACCTCCATAGAGACTGTATTCAAGTTACTCTCGTCAGAAGCCAATTAACATTGTTCTTCATTATTACCTAGCATCGCCTCGTGCCTCCAGACTGGCTGAATTAGGATCAGTTTGCATCTTTTAAAAGAGCTGCTGGATCAATTTCCCCAAAGAAATTGAGGTTTAGCTCTCTTAAGGAAACTTTTTCAGAATGATTGAGGCACTTCATCCTGTGTGGATGGGGTTTGGGGAGGTTGCAGTGGGCTACAGGAAGAATTGGGGCAATTGTGAAGCTTGTAAAGTTGGGACAACACTCATGCTCCTCCCAGCTGTGGGAACATTTGGTTTAATTTAACGTAGAAGCAGGAAATAATGACGGGATTTGGCCATTCAATCTTCCAAGCCGGCTCCACGATTTATTATGATCATAGCTCACCGTCTATCTCAACGCCATACTCCAGTTCTCGCACGGTACCCCTTGATATCTTTAGAGTCCAGAAATCTATTTGCTTCTTCAATATATTGAGCGATTGAGCCGCAACAGCCTTCAGTGGTAGAGAATGTCAAAGGCAATGGGCACGATGTAAACACCTCGTCGCAACCGACTTGGTGTCTGGCCGAGGCTGTTAAGTTTTGCGAGACGCTCGCAACGTCTCTGAGATTCGATCAAACCTCACGAGACGTTGCAATCTGGATCTCATTCTCACTGGGCAATATTCAAAGAAGCCAGGTGCCATTGTGGACCAGGTGTAATGACACCTGGGGAGTCTCACAAGCTTTGGAGACCCCTGGGTGGTCGGCAACAGGGTGGCCAGTGGGAGGGATGGGTCATTCTGTACGGCATTAACAACTCTCATGCAACAGGTCATCTGGGACTGGCAGCCGGTGAATCCTCACCTCTGTGCCGTACGGCAACCTTTACGTCAGTGACCAATTTGTTCTTTAGGGTTTTGGCCAAGGTTGGTATCATGACCAGTACAGGCTTGGAGGGCTGAAGGACCTGTTCATGTGCTGTATTGTCCGTTGTTCTTTGATCTGTCCTTGGCCACCTCCATGATCTCCAATGCCCATTCCTCATAGGGGTGAGGACTTTGATGTCCGGCACTCCGCCACCCATCTGGGCCCTCTCCTGTCTGTTGTGGGCCAACTTCTCCTGCGGGTTCATAGAGGGGGCATCATGAGCCATATGCTTCGTTCATCGTTGGGGGGGGGGGGGGGGGGGAATGCAGAGGGAGGGATGAGGAGGGGATGGGGTATGGGGGTGGGTATGGAGGAGGGGGATGGATCGGCTTGAGCGTCGGGAAGCTGGCGGCAATTCCTGCTTGCTACCACACTTAGAAACCATTGAACCGCACCCTGAGTGTGGACGAACACCAGTGTGAATCTCACCCAAAAGGTGGGTGGGAAATCCCCCGCCAAACTTGCCCAACGTGACACAAGAAGCCTGTCGGACAGCGAGGAGATGGATGGCCGATGATTGAGATGGTTTATTGTGAGCTGAAGCTCAGAAAGGTTGGAGAACAGGTCAGAAGTGAATGGGAATACCTCTGTTCAGAGGTGACGAAGGGATGGATGAGAGTTTCAGCTACAGGTGGGTTGAGACAGAGGAAAGGGTTCAGAATTAGACGGCACGGTGTGAGAAATGGGAGCATTTTGGACGATTTTGATACAGTTAGCCTCACATTGATAGAGATTTCAGTTCCTCTCAACTCTTCAACCTGAACACCTGCAACAATTATCAGAAGAATTCATGTGTCCTCTTCCTGCTTCAATAGATTTGATGATGCAATCTGTGAGGTAAGATTTGCTGACATTTGAATCATATTTAAATATTACCTGTGGGACCGGTTGTTCAACCATCTGTCTCACATATTTAAATGTCTTCACTATCATGTTGTAATTACATATAAACGCACAGAATTGGAGCCCAATTAGGCCATTCAGCCCCTCGTGCCTGCTCGAAGACATCCGGAACAATCTGTTCCTGTTTCGAATTCCACATTCCTATCAACGCCTAATAACCTATGATTTTGCCTTGCCTAACAAGAATCTATCTACCTCCGCCTTAAAATGATCCAATGACTCCATTTCTATTGTCTTCTGAGACAGAGAGTTCCAAAGTCACATAAACGTCTGAGAGTACATCTGTCCAAAAAGGGCAACTCCTAATTTCAAAACACTGCTCCCTAGTTCTGGATTTACCCACAAATGGGGTGGCACGGTGGCACAGTGGTCAACACCGCTGCCTCACAGAGCCAGGGTCCCTGGGTTGAATTCCGGCCTTGGGTCACTGTCTGTGCGGAGATTGCACATTTTCCCCGTGTGTGCATGGGTTTCCTCCGGGTGCTCCGGATTGCTCCCACAGTCCAAAGATGAGCAGTGCGGGTGGATTGGCCATGCTAAATTGGCCCAAGCCGGAATCGAACCTGAGACCCTGGAGCTGTGAAGCAATTGTGCTATCCACAATGCTACCGTGCTGCTGAACGCCAGCCGAGCAGGATTCTCCGGCGTGCGATTGGGGAAGCAAGAGCCAGGGCGTTGGCCCTCTTCCCCATATGGGGATCTGGCTGGTCCAATACCCCGAAGACTGCCATTCTCGGGTACAGCTCCACCCTCATCCCCACAACCTTCGACATCACCTCGAAGAAAGCTGACCGGAGCCCTACAAGTCTGGGGCAGGCCCAGAACATGTGGGCGTGGTTGGCCGGTCCTGACCAGGCACCTGTCACATTTGTCCTCCACCTCCGGGAAGAACCTGCTCATTCCTGTTCTGGTCAGGTGGGCTCCGTGCACCACTTTAAACTGCATGAAGCTTAGCCGAGCGCATGAGGAGGAGGAGTTGGCCCTGCTCAGTGCTTCGCTCCAGAGTCCCCAACCCACTTGTTGTCATAATATGCATCCATGTATATGATGGAGTGCAGACAGGCAGTGATTGACACACAGGATGACCAGTGAGCACACAGAACACAGCAGTCAATCACCAGACAGGACACGGCCGCTATAAAGCCAGAGGGCACCAGTTTTCCCGCTCTCTCAGGATCCAGCCTCTGAGACAGTCAGAGCTCGTGAACATAGCTAGTGCGAACACCATGTGGTAGTCAGTTAGTCTGGTCAGGCTAGCCTCAGGTCTCCAGTCAAGTCAGCACAGTGTCAACCCACAGTTGAACATGTAAAATAGTTAGATGTTAAATAAAATCGTGTTGCATCTCATCAAATGTTGGAAGTCTGTCTCTCGCTACACCGCATCAAATGCAGTCCACATAGACCCAGCCTACCCAACACATCAACTTCTGCCCCCAATTCGTCCTCCCATTTCTGTCTAGCTTCATCCAGTGGTAGTCTTGCCCAATCCAACAACCATCCGTATATTTTTCCACAGTTTCCCCCTACCTTACTGTCTGTGTTGATTAGATCCTTTAGTAGAATGTCTCTTGGGGCCCTGGGTACATTGTTGTCTCATGTGGAGAAAGTGCTTATTTTAGAGGTGCCTCAGTTCCTGTCCCATTGGCAGGTTCAAGTCCTCTGTCAGCTCGTCCAAGGTCGCGACTGTGTCCTCTATGTACAGGTCCCTAATTGCTAGAGTCCCTCCGTCCAGTCTCCATTTTTTAAAGGTGGCATCAATCATGGCTGGCGGGAATTTAATAATAATAATAGTTTCTTGTCACAAATAGACTTCAATGAAGTTACTGTGAAAAACCCCTAGTCGGCAACTTCCGGCGCCTGTTCGGGGAGGCCGGTACGGAAATTGAACCTACGCTGGTGGCCTTGATCTGCATTACAAGCCAGCTATTTAGCCCACAGTGCTAATTTGAACGAGGGGGGGGGGGTGGGAGAACCTCATGTAAAAACCATTGTAAATAAGACACAAACTTGTTTGTAGTATACCAGATACACATGAGCAGTTACTCTGTAAAAACTGGAAAACACTAATAAAAATATATTTTTTTAAAGATCTTGTTTACCTCAATCAATTCACCTTATTCTTTTAAACTCCATTGGAAACAAGCTTGGTCACCTTTCCTCACAAAATAATCTTCTCATTCCAGGTTTCAATCTGGTAAAGTTAAATGCATTTTTACACTGGAACCAGGCCATAACGTAATACATCACCTGCACTACAGATGCAACTAAACCCTGTTTATTAGCATGGTGTTAGTTGGAGACCCTCGCCATTCATCTGAACAGCAATGGACTGCTGTATTGTTTGAATTAATTTGATTCAATAGAGTTTTATCGCCCTCCAGTAAGGAATACAGACATCCACTTTTAATGCAGGGTATGGAGGAGTTTTCTTATGAGAAGTGGTTGAATAGGTTAGGCCTGTTCTCATCGGAATTGAGAAGAATTAGAGGAGAGCTTATTGAAATAAGAGTGATGCTCGGTCAATGACTCCAGAAGCGAGATTGGATGACAATTGAAGGCTTTATTGGACTCGATGTTTCCCCCAGCAGCGTAGGTACAGAATGTGGCTGCTAGGGAGGCACAGACTCTGATACTCCGCCTTACTGGGCGGAACCAGCAGGCAGGCTTCACCAATGATATTGCTGTCTCAGGTACCTCCCACACCTTACAGCATCAATCTGGGTACCGTAATACCCCTAATACCGACAACCACAAAGGGTTCTTAGTGGGCTTTATAGGATACATGTTGAGAGGCTGTTTCCCCTTGTGAGAGTGTCTAGGACCAGAGGGCATAATCCCAGCGTCGCCCATTTAAGTCAGAGAAAAGGTGAATTTATTTTCTTAGAGGGTAATGAATCTGTGGAATTATTTACCGCAGAGGGCTGGAGAGGTGGGGTCATTAATTATGTTCAAGGCTGAGGTAGAGAGATTTTTAATCAGTGAGGGAATCTAGAGTTAGAACATAGAACATACAGTGCAGGAGGCCATTCGGCCCATCGAGTCTGCACCGACCCACTTAAGCCCTATCCTCCTAACCCAATAACCCCTCCTAACCTTTTTGGGTACGAAGGGCAATTTAGCGTGGCCAATCCACATAACCTGACTGGTGTCTCTCAGTCGCCTCTCTCTCTTGGGGAGCTATCTGTACACTGACTGGGGTCTCTCAGTCCCCCCTCTCTCAGGGAGACATCTGGACATGGATTGGTGTCTCTCAGGCTCTTCTTTCTCAGGGAGATATCTGGAAATGGATTGGTGTCTCTCAGGCCCTTCTCTCTCAGGGAGATATCTGGACATGGATTGGTGTCTCTCAGGCCCTTCTCTCTCAGGAAGATATCTGGACATGGATTGGTGTCTCTCAGGCCCTTCTCTCTCAGGGAGATATCTGGAAATGGATTGGTGTCTCTCAGGCCCTTCTCTCTCAGGGAGATATCTGGACATGGATTGGTGTCTCTCAGGCCCTTCTCTCTCAGGGAGATATCTGGACATGGATTGGTGTCTCTCAGGCCCTTCTCTCTCAGTGAGATATCTGGACATGGATTGGTAACCCTCAGTCGCCTCTCTCTCTTGGGGAGCTGTCTGTACACTGACTGGGGTCTCTCAGTCCCCCCTCTCTCAGGGAGATATCTGGACATAGATTGGTGTCTCTCAGGCCCTTCTCTCTCTCTCAGGGAGATATCTGGAAATGGATTGGTGTCTCTCCGGCCCTTCCCGCTCAGGGAGATATCTGGAAATGGATTGGTGTCTCTCAGGCCCTTCTCTCTCTCTCTCAGGGAGATATCTGGAGATGGATTGGTGTCTCTCAGGCCCTTCTCTCTCTCTCTCAGGGAGATATCTGGACATGGATTGGTGTCTCTCCGACTCTTCCCACTCAGGGAGATATCTGGAGATAGATTGGTGTCTCTCAGGCCCTTCTCTCTCTCTCTCTCAGGGAGATATCTGGACATGGATTGGTGCCTCTCCGGCCATTCCCGCTCAGGGAGATATTATGGCGATAAGGCTGGAAAATGGAATTGAGGATTATCACATCAGATCAGTCGTGATCTCAATGAATGGCAGAGCTGACGTGATGGGCTGAATGGCCTACTTCAGCTCCTACATCTTGTCTGATGGTCTTATTCCTCCAGTCTATCACATTTTAAAAATTCATTTGTGGGATGTGGGTGTGGCTGGTTAGGCCAGCATTTATTGACCATTTCTAGTTGCACCAGAAAGTAGTGGTGAGTTGCCTTCTTGAATCGCTACAGTCCTTGAGGTGTAGGTACACCTACTGTGCTGTTAGGGAGGGGTTCCAGGATGTTGCCCCAGCGACAGTGAAGGAACGGCGTTATATTTCCAAGTCAGGGTGGTGAGTGACTTGGAGGGCAACCTCCAGGTGGCAGGTATCTGCTGTTCTTGTCCTTCTAGATGGCAAAGGTAATGGGTTTGGAACCGTGGCAAGTTACTGCAGTGCATCTTGTAGATGGTACACACGGCTGCCACTATTCATCGGTGGTGGACAGTTTGAATGTTTGTGCAAGGGGGAGCAATCAAGCGGGCTGCTTTATCCTGGATGTTGTTGAGCTTCTTGAGTGTTGCTGGAGCTGCTCTCATCCAGGCAAGTGGAGAGTATTCTATGACGCTCCCGACTTGTGGCTTCCAGGTGGTGGACAGGCTTCGGGTGTCAGGAGGTGAGTTACTCGCCGTAGGATTCCGAGTCTTTGGCCTATTAATATGCCTAGTCCAGTTCAGTTTCTGATCAATGGTAACCCCCAGGATGTTGATTGTGGAGGATTCAGCGATGGTAATGCTATTGAATGTCAAGTGGCGGTGGTTAGATCCTCTATTGGAGGAAATGGTCATTGCGTGGCATTTCAGTGCCGCAAATGTAACTTGTCAGCCCAAGCCTGGATATTGTCTAGGTCTTGCTGCATTTGGACATGGACTGCTTCATTAAGCAAGAGCAAGAGATAATGGGCGGGGGTCTCCGTCCCGCCAGACCTGTTTTCTGGTGCAGTGCACCCCGACCAACAGCGGGATTATCCATCCTGGCAGTCGGCAAACCGAGTTTCCCATTGTGGCCACCCCCACGCCGTCGGGAAATCCGCGAGTGTGAGTGCCCTGCCAACGAAGCGGAGGATCCCGCTGACGGTGAATCCAGCACATTGGCACTTTTAGTCCCAATAGGAACCCGAATTCATAATGTAAGTCGCAATGATGAAGGCCATTCAACCCATCTCACACGTGTTCCTTCGATTGAAAACGAAGATTTCCCAAAACTACCATTACAATATTTAAGAACAAGAACAAAGAAGAACAAAGAAAAGTACAGCACAGGAACAGGCCCTTCGGCCCTCCAAGCCTGCACCGACTATGCTGAACTAAACCCCCTCCCCTTCTGGGGACCATATCCATCTATTCCCATCCTATTCATATATTTGTCAAGACACTCCTTAAAAGTCACTATCGTATCTGCTTCCACCACCTCCTCCGGCAGCGAACTACAGACTTCTACCACCCTCTGTGTAAAATCTCCTTTGAACCTTGCTCCTCGCACCTCAAACCTATGCCCCCTAGTAATTGACTCTTCCACCCTGGGAAAAAGCTTCTGGCTATCCACTCTGTCCATGCCCCTCATAATCTTGTAGAATTATATCAGGTCGTCCCTCAACATCCATCGTTCCAGTGAGAGCAAATTAAGTTTCTCCAATCTTTCCTCATAGCTAATGCACTCCATACCAAGCAACATCCTGGTAAATCTTTTCTGCACCCTCTCCAAAGCCTCCACATCCTTCTGGTAGTGTGGCGACCAGAATTGAACACTATACTCCAAGTGCGGCCTAACTAAGGTTCTATACAGCTGCAACATAACTTGCCAATTTTTATACTTAATGCCCTGGCCAATGTAGGCAAGCATGCCATATCCCTTTTTGACTACCTTCTCCACCTGAGTTGCCACTTTCAGTGACCTGTATACCTGTACACCCAGATCCCTCTGCCTATCAATACTCTTAAGGGTTCTGGCATTTGCTATATTTCCTACCTGGCATTAGGCCTTGCAAAATACATTACCTCACATTTGTCTGGGTGCATTCGCCATGCATGCTTATTATCATAGATCATAGAATCCTGCAGTTCAGAAGGAGGCCATTCGGCCCATCGAGTCTACACCAACCCTCTTAAAGAGCACCCTAGCTAGGCCCACTTCCCCACTCTATCCCTGTATGATCAGGTGGATTATCAGTGTGAAGAGTTGTTGATCCGACACATCACCTTGTGGGACCCAAACTGATCTTCCCCTGGAAGACCCAGCTCACTGTGCCCTACTGCCAAACTTGACATTTGATTCTGGCTAAATTAGCAATCCCACTTCAATGCCAATGCAAAGCTAAACAAAATTGCACCACCTCTGCAGTTGGAATGCAAATGAAACCTGCCTCAGGCTTTTCCTTTTGACATTGTATGCGGAAGCTTTGTGTCAGCCATGGCTCAGTTACCATCACACTTGGCTTTGAGCCACGAGGTTGTGGCTCAAAGCACGGAATAGTGAAAACTGATTCTTTGCTGTGCTACTTCTGCATTCAGATGACTAAGGCCCTATCTGCCATCAGAGGTGGACATTAAAGATCACACAGCACTGAAGGGGGGGGGGGGGGGGGGGTTCAGCAATAATACCTTTTAAAACTGAATAGCGAGGATGTCACTAGAGTAGTTTTGCATACGTTACTTTATTAAGGAATGATATGAATTATAGGACTGAGTAAACATTTTTAACCATTAAACATGGTTTTTTAGGACATAGCAGTAATAAGTAATCAAATGGGATTTTGGATAGCTAACTTGACCAAAAGGACGTCACTTCTGATATCTTGTCTTTGTGAAACAATCCAGGATGTGGGTTTTGCTGTCCTGCTTCTCACAGATAATGAATGCAGAGCAAATTACTAGTAAGCACAGCTGTCAGGATGAGGATCAAACAATGCGCTGCTTGCAATTTTATTGGGTGAAGTTAAAACATTGCTTGCAATTCAATTGGGTAAGTTTAAACATAGCAGCTTCAGGGATTGGATCGTGTCCAACTGGGGTGGGCTATTGATTTTTGAACGGTGCATAAGTACTGTGTTCTGGTCTTTGTTCAGGAGAACAGATCTTGGCAGATATCCAGGTCTGTTCCCCATGTATATGTAACATGCTTGATTAAATAGCCATCTTGTCCAGATTGTCGTTGAGTCTTTTCCTCTCCGTTCTGAGTTGAGTCACAGGGAATAACCCGACATGGAAGCTGACTTAATACACAGGTCATGAAACCGCTCCAACAAGCACTGCTTTTGAAGAGAAGGAGAATTATCTCCAATATCCTGGTCAATGCTTACCCGTTAACCAACATCATTCAAGACAAACAGAGGGCGGGATTCTCCGTCCCGCCGCACCCGTTTTCCAGCGCGGCACGCCCCCATCAGGCACCCCAGGCCGTCGGGAAATCAGCAAGCGTGAGTGCGCTGTCGGCGAAACGGAGGATCCAGCCCTCAATATCTTGAGCGCGATTCTCCCAACGGGAGTCTAAGTGCTGGAGTGTTTCACTCCGGCGTCGGAGCCCGCTCCCAGCCCCCTATTCTCCCGCCTCCGGGGGGCTAGGAGCGGCGTCACGTAATGTACGCGCGCCGGGACTTGGCGCCGCGTAAAAAGCAGCACCGCGTAAATGACGTCACCCGCGCATGTGCGGTTGCTGTCCTCCCCGAGGCTGCCCGCAAGAATATGGCGGGTGGATCTTGCGGGGCGGCGGAGGAAAGGAGGTCCTCCTTTAGAGAGGCCGGCCTGCCGATCGGTGGGCGCCGATCGCGGGCCGGACCCCATTGGAGGCCCCACCCCAGTGCAGGATCCCCCCTCCCCCCCACAGGCCGCCCCCCCCCCCAGCGTTCCCGCGCAGTTCCTGCTGGCAGCAACCAGGTGTGGACGGCGCCGGCGGGAACCTGTCGTGTTGGGCAGGCTGCTCGGCCCATCCGGGCCGGAGAATCACCGCTCGCCTTTGGCAAACGGCGAGCTTCGACTCTCCCAGCGGCCAGTCGTGATTCTAGCCGCGCTGGTTTGGGGGGGGGTGGGAGAATCACGTGTGGGTGTCGGGGTGGCATGGTGGGACATTCGTGGCGCCCCGGCGATTCTCCCCCCTGGCATGGGGGGGGGGGGGGGGGGGAGAATTCGGCCCCTTGTTACTGTCACATTGCTCATTGTGGGGGCTCGCAGTGCTAAAGTTAGCTGACAGAATTTGGAAAATTACAAGGGTGATCCATTCCAAAAATATTTGATTGACTGTAAAGTGCTTGGAGCAGTCGAGTGGTTGGAAATGGTGCCATATAAATGCATGTTGTTCACTTTTGTATGGAGACACGCTTTGTGTTATTAATCCTGAATTTACCATTATTTAGCTTTTGCCAACCCTCCCTTGCCCCAATACTAAAGTTCAACTGAAAACATCACTTGGAATCAACTATTCTGCACCTCGGAGTGTCTGCATGACCCTTTCCCTTACCACCCATTCAAGAATGAAGTTTGCACCTGAACCTTCCCTGGTGCAGTTCTTTCACATTGGGCACGGAGAAAGAGACAGATTCAGCCCAACAAGGTTTTAAGAAATAATCTGATGCTGAGGGATTGACTGAGTGCAATGGGGCAGAGGAAATACCAGCTGAGAGGAGTGGCAGGGAGAGCCAGTAGAAAAGTAGATCTGTTGAACATTGTCCAGAATTAAGATGAGTAAAATGGTGGCGGGAAGTTAAAAAAGTGCAGTTGCTTAATTTGCAGTGAGTAAATTGAAAGATAGGGGGCGGAATTCTCCGTTCCTGTGACTCAGGTGTTGACGCTAGACAGGATTGGTGGAGTTCTACGATAGCAAAACTGGAGCCGCACCTGCATTCAACGATCGTTAAGGGGCGATCACCTGCGCCACATGAAACATGACCAATTTCAATGAGAAATGGTGAGGGATTTGCTGGATTTGCAATTGACACTCAGGAGGCTGACAAGCTGCAGCCACATTTTTACACTTCTCTCCCCACACACATCATCACAGCCAACAAGATGGCAGCAAGATGGGCAGCAGGACGAGCAGCACCAAGGTTTACCGAATCGGAACTGGAAACCCCCCTGGAGGCTGTGGAGGAGGAGGACAATGCAGAGAGCATCGGTGTATTGCCCAGGCACTGGCTCATTTGGCACAGACCCAAAAGAAGGCGGTCCTCCCAGAGGAAGATGACGCAGTCACTGGCTGATCTGGTACAGTCCCAGAGGGAACTGGTCCACTCCTGTGTTCCATGGCCGTGAGCAGACAGACCCCGGTCGAGAGCAGACTGGTAGCACCAGACGGCGGGGGAGCCTCAGGATTTACCTCCGCCCACATCCCCGTCCCATGGAGTAGCCTGGGGGCCATCGGCTGCAGAATGGGTGGGCTTTGTGGGTGGGCTTGGCTTAGGAACTGCAGGTCAGCCAGTACTCGCTGCCCCGGTGTCCCACCCCCATCCCACTCCCCCTCCCATTCCACTCACCCCCCCCTCACCGTCCCCACCTCCGACATCCCAAGGATTCAATGGGACCGTGTGATGGAATGGCCAGCTCACAGACAGGGATCACCCAGGTGGACGGTTCAAAGTGCTACAGTGGGCAGGAGTCAGACATTGCCAGACGATCACAGAGTACCAGGGCTCATCCCACAGCGGATTGTCATCATCCTCCATTCCATGGGCCAGACACACTGTTACTGCCAACACAGGTCCCAGACCCCGCAGTGAGGTAGGTAGGAATCATGGAGGGGTTGCAAGTGGAGGGAGGCCGGGAGTGGTGGGGGGTGGAGGTGGAGCAGGGAGGATGTTCATGAGAGGGTATGGGGTGCGGGGAGGGTTGGGTTGCGATGTCCATGCCCCTGGCCAGTCCCCCCAGCCGGTGAACCTGGAGGCAATGAGAGCGTCCCGCGGGTGACTGCACTGGCGCAAACATTATCCAACCTCCTGTGCCTACACAGGCCCATGTCCTGCCCAAACTCGCCCTCCCCTGCATCCTCCTCAGCTGACAAAGACTAAAATTCATCCTCCTCCTCCTACAGCACGTCGCCCCTCTGCTGCGCGACGTTGTGGTGGACGCAGCAGGCCACCACGAATTGGGAGATCCTCCCAGCGCTGATCTGGAGGGCCCCTCCAGAGTGGTCCAAGCACCTGAACACCACATCTTCAGGATGCCGAAGCACCGCTCAATCATGCCCCTTGTTGCGGCATGGACGTTGTTGTAGCAGGTCTCCGTGTAGCTCTGTGGCCTCGGATAGACGTCACCAGCTATGACCACAGCGGATAACCCCTGTCGCCCAGGAGCCAATCCCCCAGCTGGGGGTGGGTGGCTCGAAGACATTAGGATCTACTGAATATGCAAGCTTGAAGGCGTTGTGCACACTGCCCAGGCAGCATGTGCGCGCACCGGCTGCATGCTCATAGAGTGGAACCCCTTTCAGCTGGTGAAGACCGGCCTGTCTTCACTTTTTGCTTCACCTTCAACTTCCTGGCGGCTCAGCAGTGACTATAAATTGAACTGGACTAGCCATATCAACACTGGCTACAAGAACAGGTCAGAAGAGGGAATTCTGCAGTGAATGACCCACCTCCTGACCCCTCAAAGTTTGTCCACCATCTTCAAGGTGGAAATCAAGAGTATGATGGAATCGTGCCCACTTGCCTGATGAGTGTAGCCCCAACAATTCTCAAGAAACTAGACATCGTCCATGTCATTACAGCCCATCTGATTGGCATCCCAATCACCCCTTTCAACCTCCACCACTGTGGATTCAGTGTCTACCATGTACAAGTCCACTGCAGCAGCTCAACGAAGCATCTTCCACAGCAAACCCGGCACCTCCAGCACCTGAAAAGACAACGGCAGCAGGCGCGTGGGAACGCCACCACCAAGTTCCCATCCGAGCCACACACCAGCCCGACTTAAAAATATGCCGGGCGTTCCTTCACTGTCGCTGGGTCAAAATCCTGGAACTCCCTCCCTAACTGCACTGTGGGTGTACCTACACCACATGGACTGTCGTGGGTCGGGGAGCAAGCTCTCCACCAGCCTTTCAAGGTAAATTGTGGATGGGCATCAAATGCTGGTCTGGCCAACGATGCCCACATCCCACGGGGGCAACAAATGCTTGGGATGTCTGAAGGTGTTGAGTTGCACGGGTCACCCATTTAGTGCAACGCAGCTCACCATCCCGGTGCTAGCTACTCATACCTGAAATTCCTGGCTGCATTTTGCCGCGGGTATATGCGATTAACTACTGATCTCCTCCAGTCACGACAAACTGTGGTGTTCTTTGTCTTTCTTATACTCAAAATGGATGTCGTAGTGTTCACAAGGACCACACAAGCTAAGTTCAATAACAAAGCTAACATTTGTTATACTACTTTTTTTTATAAATGTTTTTTATTGGTTGTTACACTACTTAACATACAGCTCGACCACTTACTCCTGTAGCAAGCAATAATCATTTAAATTATAGTCTACAGAATACTAATAATTGTCACACGCACCCTGCACTCCCCTACACTCTTTCCCACTCTCTCCTATACTCTCCAGAAGCCTGAGAGTCAGTCCTTTTTTACAGGTCCGATCCCAGCTCCACCTAGTGGTCAATTATGATATTACATTAACCCTTATACACTAGCCATTCAATGTCACATAAACAATCAAAAGCAAGCTGATGAGAAACGGGTCGCTTCTGTGGCAGGCAGCAGATGCAGGTCAGTAGCTTCACGCTCAAGTAGCAAATTGGAAATCTAGCCAGGATTCATGTTGAGAAGGTTAAACTGAGAGCCTTGTCCACCCTCTCAGGAGGACATTACAAATTCCATGTTGCTACTTTATCAAAGTGTTTAGGCGTTACCTATGCGGTGTGTCAGGGGCTGTGAAAATGTTTCCCCATTTTTTTGTTTGTATCACAGGTGGCATTTGTTTCCTTGTTCTTTGATTACTAACAATGGTTGTTACCCTGCATTTATTTTGTAAGACTTATTCACGGAACTTATGTTAATAATCCAGGAAACAGGTGAACAATGACTATAAGGTACGTGGCACACCTTTGGCACAGGTAAAGTCCTGGTCGACTTTAGAAGCATCAACAACAGGACAGTATGTTTCATTTTGAGCAGTATAACAGTGGTAACTGGCAGGTGTCTGAATCAGCATCACACGGAGCAGGAGGCAACAATTCATTTTAAACCTACACTGCGACAGGTGGAATCACAAACACAAAGGCCTCCATAATTTGGATACATTTCTTAAAGGGTAAGTGTGTGTCTCTCATTTTACGAAAATCGCTAATTGTAATTCAATCAACTGAAAACACCAATAGTTACTCATGCCAATATGTTTTAAATGCATATCAGGCACTGTGGCTGGCTTGTCAATATGTAAGACAGAGTGCACATGGGTACTTCTGTAATGCAAGGCTTTAGATGGTCACCATCGGCAGAAAGATAGGGCTCAAAAATGTTGTACCGCCATCTCAGTTAAGGTGGGAATGACACTGAGAGTGGTGTCTCCTAAAAATGACACGCCGTAACTCCAATACTGTGAGGCTGTGATCCACAGCAGCGACTCTCTCAGCACGAGTGTAGACTGCTCAAATGGGATCGGGGGTCAGAATGTCTTGCCCACGGCACTTTGGTTCTCTGTCTGGAAAGGATGGCTGAAAGCTCGTATTATATATCTATTTTTTTTTATGAATTCCGATTACCCAATTATTTTTTCCAATTAAGGGGCAATTTAGCGTGTCCAATCCACCTACTCTGCACATTTTTGGGTTGTGGGGGCGAAACCCACGCAGCCACGGGGAGAATGTGCAAACTCCACACGGACAGTGACCCAGAGCCGGGATCGAACCTGGGACCTCAGCGCCGTGAGGCGGTTGTGCTAACCACTAGCCCACCGTGCTGCCCTGTATTATATATCTATGGACCACCGGCTCGCACAAAGTCCTGCCTGCGTCTTTTACATACATAAATGCAGGGGCAGGAATTTATGAGAAGTACGTGTACTAAAGTTTCAGTCAAAAGGATTTGCTCAATAATATTTCACTGAACTAAATGTTGGAGGTCTTGTGGCACGGTTGTAGCATCACTACCTCTAACCTAGAAGCTCTGGGTTCGAGTTCAAAGAGCAAGACTTTGCTGGCCACCCGCAACGCATTCAAAATGCAGTTCAATGGTTTGACAATCAGCTTGGAAGTCCTTCCACTATTCCTCAAGGGGGGAATAAAAGTGTATGGGCCGTGATTTAACGGCAGCGTCGCGCTTGAGAATGGGCTGTGTGAATGTAAACGCTTGTCTAACCAGCTTGCAAGCAGAGAAAATTTATTTTTTTAGTTGTTCATGCGATGTGGTGGTGATAGCGGGAGTGAGGGCAATTGATGGTGGGGGGAGCGGGGGGGAGGGGTGCGAGGGTTGGCGGCTTTGGGAGGTGCTGGCTGGGCCAGCATTCATTGCCCTATCCTTAAATGCCCCCTAGAAAGTGGTAGTGAGCAGTCCGTGTGGTGTAGGGACACCCACCGTGCTGTGTGGAGGGTGCCCCATGCTTTTGATCCAGCACCATTGAAGGAACGGCGATATATTTCCCAGTAAGGGTAGCGTGTCGCTTGGAAGGGAACTTGCAGGCGGTAGCGTGCCGCCAGAGGAGCTGCTTGTTGCTTACAGAGCTCAACAAGGAACCTGCTAAGAGTCTCGGAATACGATTTGACACCAATTCTGGACAACGAGATTCCATTCGAAAACATCAAAAAAGCTGGCACAGGATTGCTACATAACTTTTATACTCGCTGCCAAGTGATCCCAACCTTACTGGGGGGGGATGCATTTTAGTAAGTGACAGTTAACCTGTTTACTGAAACACGTTATTTTAAAAACATTTTCAGTAGTCATGCGATTTACATTCCAGCTAAATAGAAATGCAAAGCAAATTCTCCACACACACCTTATAGGTACAATGCCTGTATCCATAGGGAAAGGCACCATCACAAATTTAAACCAAAAAGTTATTGATAAAACCCGTGAATCTGATACCACCTCCTGGCAACAATTCGCACCCATTGTTATCCTGCCAGATATTTCATTAATGAGTTCACCGCAATAAGGTTGTACAATGTCCCAGTACAGAGGTGAAAAGATGGCTTTGCTCTGCTATTTGCCTTGAGTTTGGCAAATCTGAGAATCCCAATAGAGCCTGACAGCACAGAAGGTGGCCATTTGGCCCATCACGACCGTGCTAGATCTTTGAGGGAGCTATCTAATTTTTCCAACTCCCATCCGTACCTTTCCCATTAACGCAGTGTTTCCTTTCCTTTTCAAACATTCTTCTCATTTCCTTTTGAAAGTCATTATTGTAGCTGCCTTCCTCAGTCTTTTCAGGCCGCGTGTTCCAGATCGTTGCGCCTTGCGGCGTGATGTTTTCTTTTTCCTCATGTCAGGTGTTTTCAATTCGCTGGTGCAGACCCGATGGGCCGAAGGGCCTCTTCTCCACTGTATTATTCTGCAATTCGGATTCTATGGTGCCTCTGCTCTCTCTGCGACTCACTTAAGTCCTCGAGTTAAGGGATAATCTGGCATTGAAAACCCATCCCTCCTTTGAAGATTTTGCATGTCTCCATCTAATCGTCTCCTTGAGGGCTCGTGTAGGTAATAATAATAATAATCGCTTATTGTCACAAGTAGGCTTCAATGAAGTTACTGTGAAAAGCCCCTAGTCGCCACATTCCGGCGCCTTTGTGTGGAGGCCGGTACGGAAATGAACCCGCGCTGCTGGCCTTGTTCTGCATTACAAGCCAGCGTTTAGCCCACTGTGCTAAACCAGCCCCTAAGCTGGTAGAGCACCTGGTCTCTCCATCCCTACACCCCTGTGAAAAATGTGGCATTTAGCTTGCATTGCCTCTCCTCATTCTTCCGACCAAAATGAAGCATTGCACACAACCCCTGTGTTAGATTTCATCTGCGTGAGTCTGCCCATTTCACCGTCAATTTATATCCGAGCCGAAGTTTGTTACCATCCTCCTTGTTGTTACTACATTTTGGAGTTTTGTAGCTTTGATATGATTCCCTCCAACCAAGCCAAGGTTGGCAGTAGACATCAGAACGAGGGGTGGTCCCAGCATCGTCCCTGTGGAACACAACTCCACATTTCAAATCCAGTCTTAGAAATAACCATTGATCCCGAAACTCTGCTTTCTGTCCCTTAGCCAACTTCAATTCCATACAGCCACTGCACCTTTAATTCCGGACTTCAATTTTGCTTATTCCAGACAGACAACATCGACTACACTACTCTCATCCACTTCCCATCGCTTTATCAAAGAACTTAGTCACGCCAGTCAAACAAAATCCGATTTAACAAATTCATGCTGGATTAAATCTGTGAACCAATATTTTCCAAGTGCCAGTTGATTGTGTCCAAAACGAATGCCTGAAAAGATTTCCCCACCATTGTCATCAGTGGATCTTTAACTGCAAGTTTATGCATCTCCTTTTATTTGAATGGGGACGTAACATTACCAAAATCGTCCAGTCCTTTGGCAACACCTAGATAGTTATGGATGATTGGAAGATTGTGACCCAAGCGTTTGTAATTTCCACTTGCCTCGTCAGTTCAGAGCAGATGGACCTTCTAACCTGAGTGTCAAACTTTTAAGTGCCTTCTCCTCATTTTTGTTGTAGAGTGGGAGAGGAAACTCAGCCAGAGAGCGCTCACTATTCGGATTTCCAATGGGAACATACAAGAGATAGAGCAAATCTAACGCTCTCGTCCCATCCAAAAGACTGTCGTGCTGGGTCAATGTGCATATTCAAGTCGGCATTGGAGCGACAGGTTTCGATGAGGTAACAATATCAAATAACATCAAGGTGGTTAAATGTTAAGCCATGATCTAACTGAATCGGGAAAGGTTTTCTATGGGTTGAATGGCCCTATGTACGTGAAGATGAGCACTCCATATTGATCATTGTCAAGGTGGCTGCAGGCGGTGCCTTTGATTGCTGGTACACAGCACTGTACTGGGCATGTGGACAGAGTGACCATGAAGGTATGGGTCTGGAGAGTGTGTGGCTGATTAAATTTCCTCTGTACCGGTAAAATTGCTGCGGATCGAATAAAGGTATCGGACCCTCCGTTCTGATATTGTGGCAGGAGTTTAAGCCATCAACGTGGGTTCCCTGTCATGCAGATGATCAATTTTCCGCCCTGTTGCTATAAAAAAATAGCCGATCCAGCTGGACCAGCCATTGTAGAAGCTTCCAAATTTTCATCAAGGCCAACACAAATAGAATGTGAAAAGTATGTAATACGTGACCAACCAATAACACTACTTCGGTTTCACACCCTGGAGCTTCAAGTTAAAAACCAGCCCTCAATCTTGTCAGCATCAAAGTTAAAGGGCTCATCTGGAGCCTCAACGCTAACAGTGTTTCTCTGGATTATCAGGCAATTTTCTAACACAGTATGTAGACTGTCCGACCAGAGGGGAGGCCATATTGGATTTAGTACTTGGTAATGAACCAGGGGCAGGTGATAGATTTGTTAGTGGGGGAGCATTTTGGAAGGAGTGACCACAATTCTGTGACTTTCACTTTAGATTATGGAGAGGGATAGGTGCGTGCAACAGGGCACGGTTTAGTAATTGGGGGAAGGGTAAATACAATGCTGTCAGACAAGAATTGAAGTGCAGAAGTTGGGAACATAGGCTGTCAGGGAAGGACACAAGTGAAATGGTGGAACTTGTTCAAGGAACAGGTACTGCGTGTCTTTGATATGTAATGTCCCTGTCAGGCAGGGAAGAGATTGTTGAGTGAGGGAACCATGGTGACAAGAGAGGTTGAATGTCTTGTTAAGAGGAAGAAGGAGACTTATGTAAGGCTGAAGAAACAAATTCAGACAGGGCGCTGGAGGGATACAAGATAGCTAGGAGGGAACTGAAGGAAAGGGATTAGGAGAGCTAAGAGAGGGCATGAAAAATCTTTGGCAGGTAGGATCAAGGAAACCCCAAGTCCTTTTACACATATGTGAGAAATATGAGAATGACTAGAGCGAGGTAGGTCCGATCAAGGACAGTAGCGGGAGATTGTGTATTGAGTCTGAAGAGATAGGAGAGTGTCCTGAACAAGTATTTTTTCTTCAGTATTTCCAAACGAGAGGGGCCATATTGTTGGAGAGGACAGTGTGAAACAGACTGATAAGCTCGAGGAGATACTTGTCAGGAAGGAAGATTGGTTGCGCGTTTTGAAAAACTTGAGGATAGAACAAGTCCCCCGGGGCCTGACAGGATATAAAACATAGAACATAGAACGATACAGCGCAGTACAGGCCCTTCCGCCCTTGATGTTGCACCGACATGGAAAAAAAACTAATGGCCATCTAACCTACACTATGCCCTTATCATCCATATGCTTATCCAATAAACTTTTAAATGCCCTCAATGTTGGCGAGTTCACTACTGTACAGGTAGGGCATTCCATGGCCTCACCACCTCTTGCGTAAAAAACCCACCTCGGACCTCTGTCCTATATCTATTACCCCTCAATTTAATATATCCAAGGATTCTATGGGAAGCAAGAAATGAAATTGCAGAGCCGTTGGCAATGATCTTTTCGTCCTCACTGTCAACAGAGGTGGTACCAGAGGATTGGAGAGTGGCGAATGTCGTGCCCCTGTTCAAAAAAGGGAATAGGGATACCCTGGGAATTATAGGCCAGTTAGTCGTTACTTCGGTGGTAGGCAAAGTAATGGAAAGGGTACTGAGGGATAGGATTTCTGAGCATCTGGAAAGGCACTGCTTGATTAGGGATAGTCAGCACGGATTTGTGAGGGGTAGGTCTTGCCTTACAAGTCTTATTGACTTCTTTGAGTAGGTGACCAAGCAGGTGATGAAGGTAAAGGCAGTGATGTAGTGTACATGGATTTAGTAAGGCATTGATAAGGTTTCCCATTGTAGGCTTGTGCGAAAGTAAGGAGGCATGGATAGTTGGGAAATTTGCCAGTTGGATAACAAACTGGCTAACCGATAGAAGACAGAGAGCGTGGTGGGATGGCAAATATTCAGCCTGGAGCCCAGTTACCAGTGGCGTACCGCAGGGATCATTTCTGGGTCCTCTGCTGTTTGTAATTTTCATTAACGACTTGGATGAGGGAGTTGAAGGGTGGGTCAGTAAATTTGCAGATGATACGAAGATTGGTGGAGTTGTGGATAGTGAGGAGGGCTGTTGTCAGCTTCAAAGACATAGATAGAATGCAGAGCTGGGCTGAGAAGTGGCAGATGGAGTTTAACCCTGACAAGTGTGAGGTTGTCCATTTTGGAAGGACAAATATGAATGTGGAATACAGGGTTAACGGTAGGGTTCTTGGCAATGTGGAGGAGCAGAGAGATCTTGGGGTCTATGTTCATAGATCTTTGAAAGTTGCCACTCAAGTGGATAGAGCTGTGAAGAAGGCCTATGGTGTGCTAGCGTTCATTAGCAGAGGGATTGAATTTAAGAGCCGTGAGGTGATGATGCAGCTGTACAAAACCTTGGTCAGGCCACATTTGGAGTACTGTGTGCAGTTCTGGTCGCCTCATTTTAGTAAGGATGTGGAAGCTTTGGAAAAGGTGCAAAGGAGATTTACCAGGATGTTGCCTGGAATGGAGAGTAGGTCATACGAGGAAAGGTTGAGGGCTAGGCCTTTTCTCATTAGAACGGAAGGATGGGGGCGACTTGATAGAGGTTTATAAGATGATTAGGGAATAGATAGAGTAGACAGTCAGAGACTTTTTCCCTGGGTGGAACACACCATTACAAGGGGACATAAATTTAAGATAAATGGTGGAAGATATAGAGGGGATGTCAGAGGTAGGTTCTTTACCCAGAGAGTAGTGGGGGCATGGAATGCACTGCCTGTGGAAGTAGTTGAGTCGGAAACGTTAGGGACTTCAAGTGGCTATTGGATAGGTACATGGATTAGGGTAGAATAATGGAGTGGTAGGTTAACTTCTTAAGGGCAGCACGGTAAGCATTGTGGATAGCACAATTGCTTCACAGCTCCAGGGTCCCAAGTTCGATTTCGACTTGGGTCACTGTCCTGTGTGGAGTCTGCACATCCTCCCCGTGACTGCATGGGTTTCCTCCGTGTACTCCGTGTTTCCTCCCACAGTCCAAAGATGTGCAGGTGTGGGTGGATTGGCCATGAAAAATTGTCCAAAATTCTATGATTAACCTAGGACAAAAGTTCGGCGCAACATCGTGGGCCGAAGGCCTGTTCTCGTGCTGTATTTCTCTATCTATCGATAAAATCTGGGGCCCTGTTGCGCATTACAGATCTTTATCATGTGCAAATTTGTCACTGGGTTGCTGGATATAGAAAAGCTATGTACACCGAACAAAAGAGTGATTCACGGAATCAATCCGGGACTAAGAGGGATGGTCATGATAATAGAGTCTGAGTAAACTGGGTCCGAGGGTGGACAAGTGAGGGCTTTATGTGGGTCCGGATAGCACTTGTTGCTTAGTCACATGCAGGGTCCCAAGTTCGAGTCCCGGCTTGTGCCATGGCTGGATATGTTGAGGGTGCTCACTTTGTGTCTATGTACCCTGCCACTTCATGCACGGTAGGGTCCTGCTCCTCACCAGCACGAACGAGAGCTCTCACCCTCGGACTGTGCTTTGGGTCTCGAGCTTCAGCATTACTCTGGCTGCTGTGCCTGCTCATCCTTTCAATGCTTAGGTTTGTCCTGCATTGGAGATACATCGGGTGAGTGTAGGCGGGGGTCCAGCCACGTCAGATGAAGAATGATATCTGGCATGCGTGGGAGTGGGCATGTCAGGGACACTGAAGCTACTGAGGGGAATTATGGGGGAGTGGCGGTGCATGGCCAGTGATGGGAGCCCACAGGTGGGTGGAAAGTTAGATCACCATGGCGGTTGTGAGCGGTCTGCATTGGTGTGCTGAGGGAGGCATGAGGAGGCAGCTGCTTGTCCCTCTGGTCTCTTAGGTGTTGGATAGGGTGGATAAGGTGGTAAACAAAGGTATATGTAATGCTTTCCTTTATGGTACAAGGTACACAATACAAAAGCAAGGATGTAATGATGGGAGTGTCTAAAATTTTGGTTAGCACAGCTGGAATTTTGCGGAACGTTCTGTCGCCACATTACAGGCGGGACATAATTGCTCTGTAATGAGTGCATAGAACATATGAACAGTACAGCACAGAACAGGCCCTTCGGCCCTCGATGATGTGCCGAGCCATGATCACCCTACTCAAACCCACGTATCCACCCTATACCCGTAACCCAATAACCCCCCTCTTAACCTTAGTGCCCCCCTTAGAGGGGTTTACAAGGATATTGCCTGGGCTTGAAAATTGCTGCCATGAGGAAAGATTGGATAGTCCAGGTCGTCTTTCCAGAACTGAGGAGGCTAAGGGGAGACTTGATTGAGGTGTACAATTTATCAGATAACCAGATGGAGTAGACAGGAAATACTTGTTTCCCTGAGCAGAGCGGTCAACTACCATCTGATTGGTCGAAGGAGCAGAGAGGACAGTGGGGAAAACTTTTTCACCCTTAACTCATTTACAAGGTCTGCACCTGAAATGCCGTAACCTGGAAGGCTACAAACCAGGTGCTGGGAGGTGGGATGAGAATGGGCGGCTCGATTAGTTCAGCCAGCGTCGACACGATGGGCTAAATGGCCTCCACCTGCGCCTTAATTTTTCTATGGTTTCTATGATTTTCTATGCGTTCTTCCTCCCAAAATGTATTACTTTACATCTGCATTGAACTTCATTTGCTAATTATTTACCCGTTCAGCAAGTTTATTAATGCCTTCCTGCAAATTGTTGCACTCCTCCTCAGTATGTGACTACCCCCCTTAACTTGTTATCCTCCGCAAATTTAGAGATTTGAAGGGCTAATTGTTGATATATATTGTGACAGCAGCAGCCCTTTCAAGACGCCACTTTTGACCCTTTGCTCCCAGTCTCTGTGTTCTGGCTTGAATCCAGTTGGCAATCCATTCTTAGAAGATTATTTGAATCGAACAATGTGCAGGGAAAAGGCATGGGAACGGCAGTAATTCATAATGCTCAGTTGGCGAGCCAGTGCAGACAGAATGGGCCCCCTTTGGCTCTGTAGGAATTCTGTGAGTCTGTGAATTCTGTCACCTGATTGTCTCAACATTCTCTAACCATATTCATCTGTCATGGAGAGCACCATGGAACTTTCTTGAATGTCCAGGTAAATTAGATTTGCTGCATTACCAGTGTCTACTCTCCCTGCGACCTCCTCAAAAAATGTCCACAAGGTTGGTCAGCAAGCTCTCCTCTTTCAAAGTGCACGCCGAATAGTCATTGTTACATTTATCACTTTTTCTATTCTCTCCTTTTGAAAGAATTCCATTATTTTTCCGACCTCTAGTGTTGAGCTGACTGATCTATAATTCCCTGGTCACATTCTGTCCCCCCCCCCCCCCCTTTTAAATGTAGGGATCACATTAGCTATCCATCAGTTCTCTGGCTCTACACCTTTTTGCAATGAATTATTAATATATGTTGTAATGACTCTGCTATCTCTCCGTGAGATCATTTTAAAATAGATGGATGCGAGCATGGGCGATATCCTCTTCCATTTTATTTAGTCTCTACAACACGCCCTTTTGTTTTTACTTTCAAATGCTCTTATCTCAGTGCTCATCTCTTCATTCAATGTCACGTCTGTCTGCTCCACCTCCCTGTTAAATACTAAAGTAGAATAATTATTTAATATTTCTGTCATCTCTTTATTGCTACCTGTGGTATTATCCTGTCCATTTGTTCATGGTTCTATTCCCATCACAGCCTTCATGTATTTATTAATGCGGCTGTTAAATATTTTATTATTTTGTTTTATGTTCCTGTTTAATCTCATCATTCCCCTCTCCCTTCTTGCTTGTTTTAGAGCCTTTCATATCCTCAGGATCTTCCGAAGTGATATGTACTAGTGCCAAGTATGAGCCCACAAACAAACCATGCGATGTTGGCCAGGTCAATTCTTTTTTAGTGATATCCATTGAGGAACAAATACTGGCTGGGGTTTCATCGAGGAAGGCCAGTTGTAAATGTTATCCAACGGGGCGCACGGTGGTGAAATGGTTAGCACTGCTGCCTCATGGCGCAGTGGACCCAGGTTCGATCCCAGCCCCGGGTAACTGTCTGTGTGGAGTTTGCACATTCTTCCCGTGTCTGCGTGGGTTTCACCCCCACAACCCAAAGATGTGCAGGTTAGGTGGATTGGCCACAATAAATTGCACCTTAATTGGAAAATAAAATTATTGGGTACTCTAAATTTATTTTAAAAAAGTAAATGTAATCCAATGACGTGAAAGAAAAAGCCCTGGCATCAGTATGTGTCTCCAGCAAACTACCCTGCCAGAGTAGGAGGATTATTTTGTGAGCACTCGAATATCTAACTGCTTCTCCGCGAGCAGAAATTGTGATTTGATGCTTTCCAGGGACATACAGGGGGAATTTAACTCATTGGGAATAAAGTCCTATAGTGAGCATGCTTAATCACACAATGCTACAAAACAACATTCGCATTAGATAAGAGGACTCAGCGAGGAATGCTCAGCCAGGCTGCACATAACCCCATTTTGTGCACTGGTGAACTCCGCTTGCCGGCTCTCTTCAGGGTAGCAAGAGGCCGTGACGCTATTTAAAAATCTCTGGAGCCCCCGAAGTGACCCCCAACCCCCCACCAAAGCCCCAATGCACCATAGGAGGGTTCCAGGTCTACCCACGGCCCCCAACATCCATGCAGGGCACCCCGGCTAGAACACCACCATGCAAAAATTGTCAGCTTGGCCAACCTGGTGCCCTGGCAGTGAAACCATGGCACATTAGCAGTGCCAGGCCAATACCCAGGTGGGTATGCATCTCTGGGCCTCCAATCCCCTGGGAGACCCCAATGAGTGCCATTCCCCCTGCTCCCTGTTTGTGGAGACCAGAACAGTGCTCATCCAGGTCTCCGTGGCAAAGGAGATTGATCCAACCTCTCAGGTTCCTCGGGAATCTGCACATTGAAGTGAGCCTAGCTGGCTCGCAGATTTGCTAAAAAGACATGGTGTCTAAAAAGGCAAGCTAGGTAGATCCCGCGAGTGGGGTCTCACTGCATCTATTAGCCCCGCTGCGCCGCAGCGAGCTGATTTTCGGGCGCAGTGTGGCTGTACAATTGCGCCCGTCAAGTCCAATCCTTTGAAAACATTCCATTGTATTTGTTCCGAGACGGAACACGGAAAATAACACGAGTGACTTTGTGCCAATGGTGCCACTAATCAGCTATTCTGGAAAGTATTTCAACATTTTTCCTGTATGAGAGCCAGTATTGTGGCAGGTCGCTAATCCCTCGATCAGCTATTCAACTGAATTGAAAGGAAGATATTTCCCTCTGCAAAACAAACAAGCGGAGGGATTGATTGGAGGAGCAAAATAGGCTGGTAAGCACTGAATCAGTTCCTTTAGAAAGGCATTTCTACTGACACTTTCCACCGTGCTCCATTCTTAAAAAGGGCCAGAAAGTCAACATGAAGAAAGAAAATAAATATCTTGATCAGAACTTTGCAAAGGCAACGGAGAGAGATCCCGACCAAAGAGTCGGACGGGCTGAAAATGAGTCTTGGAATTCCACACAAACCTCCAGTTTGTTGTGTGAACAGATGGTTGAATTATAACGTACCCAGATGTACGGCCGCATTTACCACGGTTGATGATAATGAAACCTTTGGCAGACTGGCAGTGGCTCCCAGTGAATATGTGGTGGATCTGGTACTGTATCCAACATGGGTCAGCCTTAGCTCAGTGAAGTACCATTCTCACCCCTGAGTCGAGGTTGCGGTTCAAGACCCGTCTCCAGGGCTCGAACCCAAAAATCGAAATCTAGCGCGCAGTCCAGTTCTGAAATGAAATGAAAATGAAAATCGCTTATTGTCACAAGTAGGCTTCAAGTGAAGTTACTGTGAAAAGCCCCTAGTCGCCACATTCCGGCACCTGTTCGGGGAGGCTGGTACGGGAATTGAACCGTGCTGCTGGCCTGCCTTGGTCTGCTTTAAAGCCAGCAATTTAGCCCAGTGTGCTAAACCAGCTCCAAGAGTGCTGAAGTGAGAAGGGATGTTAAAGCGAGACACTGACTGTTCTCAGGTGAATGTACAAGAACCCACTGCACTATTTCTCCAGATCATAGAATTTACAGTGCAGAAGGAGGCCACTTGGCCCATCGAGTCTGCACTGGCCATCTGAAAGAGGACCCCACCCAAGCCCACACCTCCATCTTATCCCCACAACCCAGAAACCCGACCCAACACTAAGGGCAATTTTGGACACTGAGGGCAATTTAGCATGACCAATCCACCTAACCTGCACATCTTTGGACTGTGGGAGGAAACCGGAGGGAGCACCCGGAGGAAACCCACGCAGACAAGGGGAGAACGTGCAGACTCCGCACAGACAGTGACCCAAGCCAGAAATCGAACCTGGGACCCTGGAGCTGTGAAGCAATTGTGCTAACCACCATGCTACCGTGCTGCCCACTGTTATGCAGTGTCCTAGCCAAATGGTGGTCTCTCAATTAACTCACTGAGGCAGTGTCAGAGTAGCTAGGTGCAGTGTCGTGGGGCAGTGCCAGGATGCCAGGGTGCCACCGGGTCAGTGCTAGGGTGGGACCAGGTGGCAATGCGGGCTTTTTTCAGCCCCGCCCCACAGGCTTGACAGCATGGGCCACACTTCCATAATTTCTTTGCGCCAGGTGCATTATTATCTGGCGAGAAATGCTGGCTGTGAAGCTGGCAAAATGCACGCCAGGTTTCCCGCCCGTGCCAGCAATTGGCGCAAAAATGATAAAATTGCTTCAATTCCCATTGCCTCAGCCGGTGCAGGGAAAATTAATTAACTAAATAAATCTGAAAAGACAAAAACTCATCCCAGCAATGGTGCCAGAAATCTGCCAGCCTTAACCAGTCTGGCCTACATGTAACTCCGCATCCCAACAATATAGTTGCCTCTCAACTGTCCCCTGAAATTGCCCAGCGAGCCACTCAGTTGTATTCAAGAAGACAGCTCACCACCAGCATCTCAAGTCAATTAATTATGGGCAATTAATGCTGACCTAGCCAGTGACAGCCACTTCAGATGAATGTTTTTGTTGTCGCTACTGGATTGCGAATTTTGCCCTCACATCCCAATATTCTTATTCTCATGACCTCCTGGGCTGGTGCCCAAGTCAATTCCAGCCTCACTTAACAGAATTGAAATTGCATGTTATTTTCAATACCTGAGGACCTTGGCTGACCTCAATAAACTGCAGCCACTAGATTTGTAACTTTAACACAAATAACCTTTTATCATATAACGTAAAATAATTAAACTGATAATAATATAAATGACTACCTACTGCCCCTACCAAAACCCCCTTTCCAAATTGCCCACTCTACATACACACACACACACATACTCTCTCTCACACAGACACACGCAGACAACATAGAGGGAAAGATGGTGGAGAGGGAAAAACATTTTTCAATAAGTAAAAAAGGGATAAAAGATGTCCGATGCACCATGATGGTTTCCAGGTAATGTCTTTCAGGAGTTCAAGCTTTTTCTTTGATGCCTCTTCCTCATAAGCTTGAGAGGGTTTTCTCTGACAAGACTTTCTTTGTAGAATCAAGATCATTTCAACTATATAAGTAAAGGCGTGCCAGGCACTCACTAGTTTAGAACAGTAAAGCAGTCCTTTACTTCAGCAGAGAGTGGGAGAGAGAGACAAAGCCCCTTGTTCGTTCAAGATCGAAACACTTCTCAGAAGCATCCCATAGGATGCTCTCCAGCTCTCTCTCTGAAGCATCCCACAGGAAACAATCACTGAGTGTTGTCAGCCAGAACACTGCCCCTGGCCATCCCACAGGTTGCCAGCCAGCCACTCGAACCGACTTCCTCCAGGGCTGGTTTTTAACATTCTGTCAGTGCTTACGAGTCTGTATTCTCCTCTGCAAAAAAACAAAAAACAATTCCTGATTGACAGGCCATCTCAGCTTAGAGCCACTGCTTAAAGGTGCATTCAGATTATGAGTCCGTGGACAAAAATAATTAAATAAAACAAAAGAAATGGGAAGAAAGAAAAATCAAAAGGAAGGACTCTAACATTATTCACTTGGTTTTGTTTGTAGGAAATGAATGAATCCTGCTCAAAGATTAATGAGATCTTGGACACGTAACTTCCTCACGACATTCTATTCCATTGAGTTCGTGTTGGGGTTGATCGGTAATATCATTGTGATAAGTGGCTACATATTCTGCCTGAAGGAATGGAAGTGCAGCAATATTTACCTCTTCAACCTCTCCATTTCGGACCTGATCTTCGTCTGTACCCTTCCAATGTTTGTGATCTATTATGCCAAAGGTAAAGTATGGATATTTGGTGAGCTTTTCTGCAAGCTGAACAGATACATTCTCTACACCAACATGTACTTAAGTATGCTGTTCTTGGCCTGCATCAGCATCGATCGATACTTGCTAGTGAGAAACCCAATGAGAACCCACATGTTTCAAAATAAAAAAGCTGCCATTATCATCTGTGTCGGCTTGTGGATCCTTGTCACCCTGGAGGTGGTCCCTATGTTAACATTCATAGGTGCCTCAGTTCATTACAACAACACCATTGTTAAGTGCGTCGATTATGCAAGTGCAGGGAATGCTATCCACAACTTGATATATAATATGTGTCTCACGCTTGTCGGTTTCGTGCTCCCAATGTGCATCATGGGGGTCTTCTGTGTGAAAACAGCAGCATGCTAAAGGAAGTTAAGTCAAGACCGAATCGAGTGTCACTCTTGAGAAGCCTCTCACCCTTGTTATCCTGGCAATTGTTATTTTCTCCATATTTTGCACTCCTTATCACGTCTTGCGCACTATCCCATGGTGTCCAGATTGGAAAATAATCAGCCTTTCGCAATGTGACATTGAGGGCATAAAGGCTGCTTACACTATCTCAAGGCCTGTTGCTTTTCTCAGCATTATTACAAACTCTGTTTTCTACTTCCTCGCGGGGGATAAATTCAGGGAAATCCTTACTAGCAAAATAAAGTCTCACATCTCAAGACGATTGCGGCAATCTGGAAAAGAAAGGCTGGGCCCATAACAGAGGCCCGTCACTTTGGGCAGACATAGGAATTTACAGTTTCAGTTTGGGTGGGGGCCTCAGAGACCAGGACGTTCAACGTCTCGTTACGTAGCCACAGAGACTTGCCATCAGCTGAGAATGTCTGACCTGATCGTACAGTTCACGGAGATAGGTTTCCAAACTCGTCACACCACGTCTAAGGTTCGCTGGTCTGTTGTCATGGAAACTGGCTGAGCCAGGAGGAAGAGAACTCTATTGTAAAGTCTAGTTTCTAGCTAACTGCAGTAAATTTAGTTGCAAGGAAAGAACGAGGAAACTAATGCCAGGAATCTCCTTGAGGCTAATCTTCCTCCACTGCTATAATTTATTGGCACAGGGGAAATCCTTTTTCGTGGCTACAAAGCCAATACACCAAGTTGACAGGGCCAAGCCCTTAATCCATCTCCTTGCTTGCTACAATATCCAGTTCAAATTCAAATTGAATCCAATTCAGGGTCCTCATGGAGAAAGAGCAGCCAAGATGTCAGCGTCTTCAAGATCCATCCGACACCAGCTGATAACACAACTCAGTCAGATATATTTGTGGTTAATGTGATGGATCCTGAGATTTATTTATCATGACATTGGAATTGTTTTATTTTGACATACATTGTGAATTCTTTTTCTGCAGTTCGATAAGGCATTGTTGAAGACTTTTTGTTTCCAGAGAAAATCTAACTGACTTTGTTAGTTCATAGCACAACACTTCAAAAGGCTTGCACAGAACAGGTGAGGGGCTGGTTTAGCTCACTCGGCTAAATCGCTGGCTTTTAAAGCAGGCCAGCAGCACGGTTTCGATTCCTGTACCAGCCTCCCCGGACAGGCGCCGAAATGTGGCGACTAGGGGCTTTTCACAGTAACTTCATTGAAGCCTACTCGTGTCAATAAGCGATTTTCATGTCAATCTCACAGCATTGGTTGCTGATCATTGTATTATTTAATGATTATTTTGTTAAACTTGTCACGAGAAAATGTTTCCCCCCTGAATTTCTGTCTGGAGGAATGTGTTGTTTTCAAATTTGCCGCCTTGTTTTGTCTACTTGCACCAAGTGGGTAGGTACGGGCTTTGTTCACAAGCTGCTGTCAATCCTACCCAACCCCATACAAACACTTCCCCATCACCACCTGGCGACAACAAGTACAAATGCCAAGGATTACTCAAGAGTGCTACCTCCTCATTCAGGAACATTTTTCTGGCCCCGGCTCTTGATGTCTGCCTCAAAGTCTGACGTGGCTCATCATGACCACGGCAGGGGCGGGGGGGGGGGGGGTTGAATTGACCCTGCACAGGATCAATTCACCAATCTCAAAGGGGCAAAGAATAGTGTCAATGCCCTCGACAAGTCTGTGGCGAACCCGAGCGGATCCAATGAAGTGGTTTGCGAGGCCATTTCAGAGACTAGTTAAGAGTCAGCCACATTGCTGTGGATCTGGAGTCACATTAGGCAAGACCAAATAAGGGTGGCAGATTTCTGTCCTTAAAAAGACAGTAGGGAACCAGATGGATTTTTATGGCAATCCAATAGTCACACTGCCACCATTGCAGATACCAAACTTTTGCCTCCAAAAAGGAAAATTGCAATGGATAATAAGATCAACACTAAACATTTATTTACACTTATGTGGGAAGAAATTGGGGAGTCAATATTAACATAAAAGATTATGTGCAGCAATCTGCAAAGGAAAATAAGAAAATGGCAGATTTGTTGAGCAAATACGTGCGCCAGTCTTCTCAGTCATGATGTGGAGATGACGGCGTTGGACTGGGGTGAGCACAGTAAGAAGTGTTACAACATCAGGTTAAAGTCCAACAGGTTTGTTTCAAACACTAGCTTTCGGAGCGTAGCTCCTTCATCAGGTGAATTCACCTGAGGAAGGAGCAGTGCTCTGAAAGCTAGTGATTCAAAACAAACCTGTTGGACTTTAACCTGGTACTGTAAGACTTCTTACAGTCTTCATAGTGAGGGTAAAGGTCAATATGTTAACGTGCCAGACACTCAAGGGAAACAAAGAAGAAATCAAGGACCACATAAGAATATAAGAACATGAGAAATTAGCAGGGCATTACAACCTCTCGAGCCCACCCTGCTATTGAATACCATCCTAGTTGATCTACTGTCTCAGCTCCACGTTCCCATCCATTTTCAAAATCCCTTGATTTCCTGAGAGATCAAAAATCTATCCTTCCTAGACTTGAATATACCCAATAATGGAGCACCCAAAACTCCCTGAAGGGAGCCATCCAAAGATTCACAAGATTCAGAGTGAAGAAATTGCTCCTTATCTCCCTCCGTATTTAGCACTGCTGCCTCATAGCGCCAGCGACCCGGGTTTGATTCCGATCTTCGGTGACTGTCGGTGTGGAGTTTGTACATTCTCCCCGTGCCTGCATGGGATTCCTCTGAGTGCTCTGGTTTCTTCCTACAGTCCAAATAGGTGCAGATTATGGGGCGAAATTCTCCAAACCCACGCAGGGTCGGAGAATCGGCCGGCAGCGGCGTTAATTCCCGCTCCCGCAGGGTTTTTAATTCTCTGACCGGGCCAAAAACCGGCGCTGTGCAAATCCCGCCGGCAGCCTCTGAAAACAGCTGGCGCCGGCGGGATTTCATTATATTTTTGTTTCCACAAATCTCCGTCCCGGATGGGCCAAAGTCCCGCCGACGTGGCCACGGGTCACGTCGGCGGAAATCACAGTAGCTTTAAAACGGCGTCAACCATTGATGATGGTTGACGCCGTTCAGTGTGGGGGGGGGGTTGCGGCATCGGGGGGGGGTTGCGGCATCGGGGGGGGTTGCGGCATCGGGGGGTTGCGGCATCGGGGGGGTTGCGGCATCGGGGGGGTTGCGGCATCGGGGGGGTTGCGGCATCGGGGGGGGGTTGCGGCATGGGGGGGGTTTGGGGGCAGCGGCGTGCAGAGAGGGGGGGCGACAGATGCCCGGGGCCAACGCACCATCGCCCCCCCCTCTGTACGCCGCTGCCCCCTACCCCAACCACCCCCCCTCACCACCCCTACCCCCTTCACCACCCCTACCCCCTCCAACGCTGCCCCCCCCTCCAACGCCGCCCCCCCTCTCTCAACTCAACACCGCAACCCCCCCCTCAACTCAACGCCGCAACCCCTCCCCCCCCCTCCTCTCAACACAACGACGCAATCCCCCCAACGCCGGGTCTGTCTCTCTCTCCTCTCCCCCCCCCCAAATGCCGGTCTGTCTCTCTCTCTCTCCCCCCCCCCCCCCCCAATGCCGGTCTGTCTCTCTCTCCTCTCCCCCCCCCCCCCCAAATGCCGGTCTGTCTCTCTCTCTCTCCTCCCCCCCCCCCCCCCAAAATGCCGGGTCTGTCTCTCTCCTCCTCCTCCCCCCCCCCAATGCCGGTCTGTCTCTCTCTCTCCCCCCCCCCCCCCCCCAATGCCGGTCTGTCTCTCTCCTCCCCCCCCCCCCCCCCAAATGCCGGGTCTGTCTCTCTCCTCCTCCCCCTCCCTCCCCCCCAAAATGCCGGTCTGTCTCTCTCCTCCTCCCCCCCCCCCCCCCCCCCCCCCCCCCCAATGCTGGGTCTGTCTCTCTCTCTCCCTCCCCTCCCCCCCCCCCAAAATGCCGGGTCTGTCCTCTCTCCTCCTCCTCCCCCCCCACCAATGCCGGTCTGTCTCTCTCTCTCTCCCACCCCCCCCCCCAAATGCCGGGTCTGTCTCTCTCCTCCTCCCCCCCCCCCCCCCCAAATGCCGGTCTGTCTCTCTCCTCCTCCCCCTCCCTCCCCCTCCAAAATGCCGGTCGGTCTCTCCTCCGCCCCCCCCCCCCCCCCCCAATGCTGGTCTGTCCTCTCTCTCTCCCTCCCCTCCCCCCCCCCCCCCCAAAATGCCGGTCTGTCTCTCTCCTCCTCCTCCCCCCCACCAATGCCGGTCCTGTCTCTCTCTCTCCCCCCCCCCCCCCAAATGCCGGTCTGTCTCTCTCTCTCCCCCCCCCCAAATGCCGGGTCTGTCTCTCTCCTCCTCCCGCCCCCCCCCAAATGCCGGTCTGTCTCTCTCCTCCTCCCCCCCCCCCCCCCCCCCAAAAACGCCGGGTCTCACCACTTCCGCAGCTGGTGAAACTGACGCGTATCGCGTCAGATCCGCTGCTGGCCCCTCCGGGAACTGAGAATAGCCCGCCTAAAAGAAGGCCCCACGCCAATTTTGCTCGCCGGAAATCGGCGTTACGACGGTCTGCAGAGAATTTCGCCCTAGATGTGACTGGCGATGATAAGTTGCCCTTAGTGTCCAAAGGTTTGGTGAGGATAGGGCTGGAGTGTCAGTCTATGTAGGGTACGCTTTTAGAGGGTTGATGCAGAGTTGAAGGGCCGAATGGCCTTCTTCTTCACCGTAAGGATTCTATATCCTATTATATGAAATGATCAACTCCTAATCCCGAGATTGGTCCCGTGTTGTTGATTCCCCAGCCAATGGAATCAACGTTTCAGTGACCCTAGTGACCCTTTGTTGCATTGTATCTAATGCAATACATCCTTCCTAAGATCCCTGAACACTAAGATTTCAAAGCCTTGTGCCTTTTTAGAAATGTTCTGCTGTTTTATTATTACTGTGCTGAACCCAGCACTTGGCAAGCAGCTTGTATTTATGAGCTATTCCCTAAGCCTAAATTTAGGGAAGGAAATTTGTAACTGGAATTCCCAGCTGTGGTACCACTTCTGAGAAGTGAACGTGATGGTTTGACGTTGCTATGGAGATAAGAGCTGTGGAACTCAAAAGAAAAGGCAAGTAGAAACTCGAATTTCAGCTGACGGTGGATCGCACAGAATTCCTGGTGGACAGGAGGAAAAGCAAATCTCTCAGAGGGAAAGGACAGTTTTCTGATTGTGGTAAGAAGAATACTCAGATCTTCTGCCGTACTTGGTGAAGCAACGTGCGAGCGCGCTGAAAGAGACTGACAGCTAAAAGCAGCAGGAATAACTCCGGCACGCTAAAGACTTGAGTATTTGCACCAGAAGTGATAGACCGTTTCCGTTTCCCATTATGTTATTGGTTAGTCATTGAAAAATAACCCTGAAAAGCTATGGCATCAGAACTGTGACCAATGTTGAGAGGGTTTATAGAAGTGCACCTTGTCGGGCATTAATCATATCCGGGGGAAGTCGGATAGAGTGGAGTTGCTTTTCGAAGTGACTCAAGGGCAAGTCCAGTGACTGGGAACAATGAGAGATCCCCAGAGGCTAAGCTTGAAAGATTGTGAGACTACATGTGGTGCCATACTTGTGCTGGGAGTGATGCTGGGACATTTGTGAGGGTTATCACTGTTGCATTGTATATTTACTATGAGCCTTATCAGTTCTATTTCTATTAAAATATCATTTCGCAATTAATAAATGCATGCTTGATTTGATGTTGATTTTGTGTTTGACTCTTAATGTAAAATTGTTAAAAGTGAAATCTTGTCCATCAGTTCCTCTCATCGGTGATGTTTGGGGATTCCTATCTTTTCAGGTTATTGATCTCTATTGGGATCATAACATTGCCCGTGTAAATAACCTTGGATTGATACTCTATCTGCCATTTTGCTGCCCACACATTTAACCTCTCTATCTCTTTGCAACCTTTTTGTATCCTCCTCACAGCTTACACTCCCACCAGCAATACAAAACTTGGAAAGCTTGGATGCATTGCTACTTGCTAGCTTGGATACGTTATTCTTGTTTTTTCCCTCATCTAATTCCTTAATATAGATTGTCAATAGCTAGGGACCCTGAACAAATCCTTGTGGCACTCCGTTGGCCTGCCAATTAAAAATGTCCCATTCATCCTTACTGTCTACTTCCTGTCCATTAACTAATCCGTTCCAATATATTATCTCAATATTATGAGTCCTTACCTTGTACATTACCTTTTCTATGTGCCACCTTAACATTACCCATAATACTGGGTAAAGTTATGATCCCCACAGAGAAACCCAAGTATACTGGGCGGGATTCTCTCAGCCCAGGCCGGGACGGAGAATCGCCGGGACGGACGCGAGTTGCGTGACGCTGCCTCGACGCCAGTCCACCAGTTCTCTGGAGAGCGAAGGATCGGTGCCATTGGCGTCGGCGCGGTTTGCGCGGCGCCGGTCGAGGACCGCTATGCTGGGTCCCCGCCGGCGATTTGCGGCCCAGGATGGCCGTTCAAAAAATCCCAAGTCCCGCCGGCGCCATTCACACCTGGTCTTACACGGCGGGGCCTCGGCGTTAATGGATCCGGAGGTGACCTGGTGGGAAGGGAGGGGGGGAATCAACCCCGGGGGGGGCCGGCCTCCTCTGTGGCCTGGCCCACGATCGGGGACTACCAATCAGCGGGCCAGCCTCTTGGGCTGGGTGCCTCTTTTGTTCCCCTGCCGGCCCCTGTGGCCCTACGCCATGTTGCGTTGTGGCCGGCGCAGAGAAGGGAGCCACAGAGCATGTCGGTCCCACTGTGCATGCGCGTATTGGCACTGGCCCCACTGCGCATGCGCAGACCCGTGGCGCCCATCTGAGGCTGGGATCGGCAGCTGGAGCGGCGTGGGTCACACCACTGCTGTGTTGACCCCCTGTAGGGTCAGAATGGCTGCTCCTGAGGCCATGTTGACGCAGTCGAGATTCCCGCCCACAACATCTCCCAGCTCCCCTTTATCTACCCTATCTGTTACTTCCTTAAAAAAACTCTAAGAAATTTGTCAAACATGATTTCTCTTTTGTCTAACCATGTTGACTTTGCCTGCTCATACTATGATTTACTAAGTGCTGGAACTCATGAAGTTCTCATAAGCAAGAGGACATATTAGAAAAACGAACATCAGTAAAAACTGACAACTACACTGCACCTGACGGCTCCCCCCCTCCCGCCACCCCCCTCCCCCCACCCCCCCCCATCCACCCCCCGTATTATAAAGGAAGGAGGGAAGGAACTTTCTCTCAAGTCAGGAATTGTCCCTTTACATTTGAAAACTGCAAGCTGCATAATTTAAGAGAGATTAGAAATAGAAACTCGGAAATTGTGGACCTCTTAGACCAATGCACCCCTGGAATATGGAAGTGGTTTGATTGAGGTTTTTAGGATTCCGAAAGGAATTGTTCATGTAAAAAGTGCGAAACCGTTGCCAGTAGTGGGCAGGAGGACATAGCTTTCCCATCGGAGCAGGGCCATTGAGGACAAAAGTCAAGGAAACCGCTCAACCACATTCCCAATAATCTGCTGACTACCCCAAAATCTATTCTCCGCTTCCGTCCCACCATATTAACACATTGGCTGGGAGTCTCTGTTGCGAGTCCGCCCCAATGCTAGCGAGGACGGACAATTTGATGCTCAGCTAAATCTCCCATTCGCTGCAGCGGAACCAGAGAATCCTGCTGATGTGACCGGATGGGGAATCCCGCTGCCGTGACCGGATGGGGAATCCCGCTGCCGTGACCGGATGGGGAATCCCGCTGCCGTGACCGGACGGGGAATCCCGCTGCCGTGACCGGACGGGGAATCCCACTGCCGTGACCGGACGGGGAATCCCGCTGCCGTGACCGGACGGGGAATCCCACTGCCGTGACTGGATGGGCAATCCTGCTGCCGTGACCGGACGGGGAATCCCGCTACCGTGACCGGACGGGGAATCCCACTGCCGTGACCGGATGGGGAATCCCGCTGCCGTGACCGGATGGGGAATCCCGCTGCCGTGACCGGACGGGGAATCCCACTGCCGTGACCGGACGGGGAATCCCGCTACCGTGACCGGACGGGGAAATCCCGCTGCCGTGACTGGATGGGGAATCCCGCTGCCGTGACCGGATGGGGAATCCCACTGCCGTGACCGGACGGGGAATCCCGCTGCCGTGACTGGATGGGGAATCCCGTTGCCGTGACCAGATGGGGAATCCCGCTGCCGTGACCGGACAGGGAATCCCGCTGCCGTGACCGGACGGGGAATCCCGCTGCCGTGACCGGATGGGGAATCCCACTGCCGAGACCGGACGGGGAATCCCGCTGCCGTGACCGGATGGGGAATCCCACTGCCGAGACCGGACGGGGAATCCCGCTGCCGTGACCGGACGGGGAATCCCGCTGCCGTGACCAGACGGGGAATCCCGCTGCCGTGACCGGATGGGGAATCCCGCTGCCGTGACTGGATGGGGAATCCCACTGCCGAGACCGGACGGGGAATCCCGCTGCCGAGACCGGACGGGGAATCCCGCTGCCGAGACCGGACGGGGAATCCCGCTACCGTGACCGGACGGGGAATCCCACTGCCGTGACCGGACGGGGAATCCCGCTACCGTGACCAGACGGGGAATCCCACTGCTGTGACCGGACGGGGAATCCCGCTGCTGTGACTGGACGGGGAATCCCACTGCCGTGACCAGACGGGGAATCCCGCTGCTGTGACCGGACGGGGAATCCCGCTGCCGTGACCGGACGGGGAATCCCACTGCTGTGACCGGACGGGGAATCCCGCTGCTGTGACTGGACGGGGAATCCCGCTGCTGTGACCGGAAGGGGAATCCCGCTGCCGTGACCGGACGGGGAATCCCACTGCTGTGACCGGACGGGGAATCCCGCTGCTGACTGGATGGGGAATCCCACTGCTGTGACCGGACGGGGAATCCCGCTGCTGTGACCGGAAGGGGAATCCCACTGCCGTGACCGGACGGGGAATCCCGCTACCGTGACCGGACGGGGAATCCCGCTGCCGTGACCGGACGGGGAATCCCACTGCCGTGACCGGACGGGGAATCCCACTGCCGAGACCGGACGGGGAATCCCACTGCCGTGACTGGAAGGGAATCCCGCTGCTGACTGGACGGGGAATCCTGCTGCCCTGACTGGATGGGAATCCCACTGCTGTGACCGGTCAGTGAATCCCACTGCCGTGACCGGATGGGGAATCCCACTGCCGTGACCGGAAGGGAATCCCGCTGCTGACTGGATGGGGAATCCCACTGCTGTGACCGGACGGGGAAACCCGCTGCTGACTGGATGGGGAATCCCACTGCCGTGACCGGACAGTGAATCCCGCTGCTGTGACCGGACGGGGAATCCCGCTGCCGAGACCGGACGGGGAATCCCACTGCCGTGACCGGACGGGGAATCCCGCTGCCGAGACCGGACGGGGAATCCCACTGCTGTGACCGGACGGGGAATCCCGCTGCCGAGACCGGACGGGGAATCCCGCTGCCGAGACCGGACGGGGAATCCCGCTGCCGAGACCGGACGGGGAATCCCGCTGCTGTGAAGCGATGTAGAATCCCGCTGCCGAGACCGGACGGGGAATCCCGCTGCCGAGACCGGACGGGGAATCCCGCTGCTGTGAAGCGATGTAGAATCCCGCTGCCGAGACCGGACGGGGAATCCCGCTGCCGAGACCGGACGGGGAATCCCGCTGCTGTGAATGGACGGAGAATCCCGCTGCCGTGACCGGATGGGGAATCCCGCTGCTGTGAAGGGACGGGGAATCCCGCTGCCGTGACCGGACGGGGAATCCCGCTGCCGTGACCGGACGGGGAATCCCGCTGCTGTGAAGGGATGGAGATTCCCGCTGCCGTGACCGGACAGGGAATCCCGCTGCCGTGACCGGATGGGGAATCCCGCTGCCGTGACCGGATGGGGAATCCCGCTGCCGAAACCGGACGGGGAATCTCGCTGCCGTGACCGGACGGGGAATCCCGCTGCCGAAACCGGACGGGGAATCCCGCTGCTGTGAATGGACGGAGAATCCCGCTGCTGTGATCTCACCGGCAATCTTATTGATGTTTGTGGGATCTGCTTGTGCAGAAGATTGTCTGCCGTGTTTCTATTAATACAATAGAGGCTACAGTTCCAAAGTGTTTCATTGGCTATAACGCACTTCGGGAGGTCCAGAGGGATCTCGCCGTAGCGTGACGAGAGACCAATTATCACCACTTGAGCCCTCCAACCAATTAACGGGAGCCACCCCTTATCCAATAGCCGTCCGTCACTCAGTGGCCTCCCCGGAAAGTGGTCACGCTGGTGCCGATTAGTACTCCTTTTTATAAACATGAACCTGGTGGATAGGTTGCTGCGGGGTCGGGGAGCTGAGGAGGTGAGTATCCATCTATGTTCACAGGCAAAGAGCCCGTGAGTGCTAGGCTTGCCGCCCCAATGCACGGTGCGGGGTGGGGGACCCTGTGCTGGAGGGGTGGGGTGGGTCCACAGGGGTGGGCCCTCATGGGAAAGTGGGGGGAAGGCGGTGAGGGGGGGGGTTCCGCGTGCGACACCACCATGTCAACCCCTGGATCGTGTGTACCCGTTCCGGGTGCAAACCTTGTCCCTGCCCGTCTGCATCACCGACCACCCATAACCCCCATCGACTGGCAGTAGGGAATTGGCAATCGCGGTAAAGTGAACACTTCACACAACCCAAGTGGATTCTCATGGGTAGGCGGGCCATGTAGCATGGAGAAGTTATTGCCTGGCATCCCTATCAGACTGCGGTGCCTGGACATTGTGCCTGAACACTGTGGGAGGCAACACCACATACACAGCAGCCAACATCCATACACCCAGGGGATGGGATACAGCTCTGGGGATATGTCTATGGCCGGAGGGTGTGTGAGTGTAATGGGGAGGGGACCAGCATCCAGTCTAGGTGAAGTTATGTGCAGGTGTCTCGGGTCTTGGGTCTGTTGAGGGGGGCCTGCCGTGGCCGGGAGTATTTGGGAAGGGTGTTCTGGGCATGGGGGAGGGGCAGAGGGGATCAATGAAGGAATGGAGGGTCCCAGGGTGGGTTGTCAGTCTAGCAACCTCTCCCAAAACCTTCCAGATATTGAATGCTATGGATGGCATATACGACACTGCAGAACCTGCCCGAGTGGTGCTGCCGAAAGGGCGGTTGGCCAAACGCCGGAGACAACGGCAGCAGCAGCGTCTGCAGATGCTCGAGATGGCGGCCCTTGTGGTGGACCCCGCCCTGAGAACCCAGCTGCCCATCAGGCCAGGGAGGGGCCCAGAGGGGGGAGGCCCGCGACGGCCAGGGTGTCCACACGTCGCTGGTCGTTTGATGGACAGCACGTGCCGCAGGAGGCTCTGCCTCAACAAGGAGACAGTGCGGCACCCGTGACATGTCCTCGCAGACTTGGCACCACATGGAGGACACCTGCTCCTGGTGGCCTTCAAGGATACTTCCAGGACTCGAGCGGGGACCTCTGTGGCATTGCGCAGGCCGCAGCCCACAGGTGCATCCGACAGGTCACGGATGCGCTATTTGCCAGGGCGGAAAGTTATTTCAACTTTGACATGGACTAAGCCCGACAGGATGCCCGGGCAGCAGGATTCTCCGCCATCACCAAGATGCCTAAGGTACAGGGGCTGATAGTCTGCACGCATGTGGTCTTTCGCTCGCCAAGCCATCTGGGACTGCATTAACAGGAAGGGGTTTCCACTCCCTCAACATCCAGCTTGTGTGTGACCACCACTTGAAGATCATGCACCAGTGTACACGCTTCCCAGGGAGTGTGCACGCCAGCTACATTCTATGGCAGTCATTCATCCCCGGACTCTTCGGGGACCACCCCAGGATGGCCGGTTGGCTCTTGGGGGATAAGGAGTACCCACTGAGGACCTGGCTAATGTCCCCAATACGGAGACCAGAGAAAGAAGCCGTGACCTGATACAGCAAGGCCCATGTGACCACCCGGGCTGTCATTGAGGGTTGCATCAGTCTGCTCAAAATGTAGTTCCAATGCTCCGATCGCTCTGGGGGTGCACTATAGTACACCCTCTGGAGGGTCGCTCCCTTTGTGGTGGTCTGCTGTATCCTCCACAACCTGGCACAGCAGCGGGTGACATGCTGGAGGCTATGGATGAGGAACATGTGGCCACCAAGGAGGAGGACGAGGATGATGAGGCGGTGATGGATTAACAGGGGCTGGAGGACGATCCCAGGGGTGAATCGGAGGTCCTGCCAGAGGCTCAGGACAGGCGGCAGTGGCGAGGGTCCGGCAAGTCCGGAGGGCCAGCGTGGACCTTACGCTCGCCCGCTTCACATAGCCCATGGCCTGGTCTGTCATCGCTACCTTACCCACCCCCATTTCCCACCTTCCCAAGGTCTGTGTGACATCACTCCAGGGCGCTGCGACTGTGTTGGCACCGTCAGCGGGTCATTGTCGAGGGCAGGGGATTGATATTAACCCGCAGAGAACTGGGCACCAGTGCTCCTAAATCTATGCCAGTCTGACCCCTGCCTGTCTGCTGAGTGCTCGCTCACACCCATCACCCGCACATAATGTGCCCAGGGAGGGGGTGCACGCCTGGAGAGATGGGCCCAGGGTTCGGAGGTCAGGCCGAATTGCAGGAGGAAGTGACAGCGGCGTCATACTGGTGGTACTTGTGTTTTTAATGTGTCACAGGTGTCATATAATTCCCCTCTCTCTGATGGTGCCGCCCACACACCCACCACCCCCACAGCCCCCCCCCCTCCACCCTCTCGGCCCTCCCCCCCCCCCCCCCCCATCCCACCACCCTCTCGGCCCTCCCCCGGTGTCCTCAGTGATCCTCGGTGTGCTTGGCGTCCCCAGGATACATATCTGAGGTGGAGGCAGCCAGCTGCTTCCCACGTCCCGGGGCCTTCAGAGCTGCTCTGTGGGCTCTGTGCCCGGAGGGCCCCAGCATACTTGCCGCCGGCACAAACACAGCTGTGCCGCCCTGTCCCTTGATGACCTCGAGACGTGGCCTCATTGGGGGGAGGTGGTAGCATCGTCGCCATCCATGGTGCCAGTCCGGGTTGGCACCTCCCACCCCCCTCCTCCCGATTTGCCCATGGGACCCTGGGACTCACCTTGGGACAGAGGGGCAGCTGGTTCGAGCCTTGGCTTCCCCTACATCATCAGGCTCTGCCAGCCCTGCCAGGTATCGGCACCAAGGTGTCGAAGCCCTCAGCGATGCTCCTCAGTATTTGGGCCATGCTCTGCAGTGTCTTGGCAATGCCCAGCTGCGACTGGGACAAGCTCCTCAGTGCCACGATCATTCCCATCCGAGAACGGGAAATGTCCCGCAGAACCTCATCAAGGTCAGCCTGGTACTGTATAAAATACCCCAGCGAATGTAATGTAAAATTGTTAAAAGTGAAATCTTGTCCATCAGTTCCTCTCATCGGTGATGTTTGGGGATTCCTATCTTTTCAGGTTATTGATCTCTATTGGGATCATAACATTGCCCGTGTAAATAACCTTGGATTGATAATCTATCTGCCATTTTGCTGCCCACACATTTAACCTCTCTATCTCTTTGCAACCTTTTTGTATCCTCCTCACAGCTTACACTCCCACCAGCAATACAAAACTTGGAAAGCTTGGATGCATTGCTACTTGCTAGCTTGGATACGTTATTCTTGTTTTTTCCCTCATCTAATTCCTTAATATAGATTGTCAATAGCTAGGGCCCCTGAACAAATCCTTGTGGCACTCCGTTGGCCTGCCAATTAAAAAATGTCCCATTCATCCTTACTGTCTACTTCCTGTCCATTAACTAATCCGTTCCAATATATTATCTCAATATTATGAGTCCTTACCTTGTACATTACCTTTCTATGTGCCACCTTAACATTACCCATAATATTGGGTAAAGTTATGATCCCCACAGAGAAACCCAAGTATACTGGGCGGGATTCTCTCAGCCCAGGCTGGGACGGAGAATCGCCGGGACGGACGCGCGTTGCGTGACGCTGCCTCGACGCCAGTCCACCAGTTCTCTGGAGAACGAAGGATCGGTGCCATTGGTGTCGGCGCGGTTTGCGCGGCGCTGGTCGAGGACCGCTATGCTGGGTCCCCGCCGGCGATTTGCGGCCCAGGATGGCCGTTCAAAAAATCCCAAGTCCCGCCGGCGCCATTCACACCTGGTCTTACACGGCGGGGCCTCGGCGTTAATGGATCTGGGGGTGACCTGGTGGGAAGGGAGGGGGGGATCAACCCCAGGGGGGGGCGGGCCTCCTCTGTGGCCTGGCCCACGATCGGGGACTAACTCTTTTTTTGGGCTGGGTGCCTCTTTTGTTCCCCGCCGGCCCCTGTAGCCCTACGCCATGTTGCGTCGTGGCCGGAACAGAGAAGGGAGCCACAGAGCATGTGCGGCAATCACGCCGGTCCCACTGTGCATGCGCGCATTGGCACTGGCCCCACTGCGCATGCGTGCATTGGCACTGGCCCCACTGTGCATGCGCGCATTGGCACTGGCCCCACTGCGCATGCGTGCATTGGCACTGGCCCCACTGTGCATGCGTGCATTGGCACTGGCCCCACTGCGCATGCGCAGACCCGTGGCGCCCAGCTGAGGCCGGGATCGGCAGCTGGAGCGGCGTGGGTCGCACCACTGCTGTGTTGACCCCCTGTAGGGGTCAGAATGGCTGCTCCTGAGGCCATGTTGACGCCGTCGAGATTCCCGCCCACAACATCTCCCAGCTCCCCTTTATCTACCCTATCTGTTACTTCCTTAAAAAACTCTAAGAAATTTGTCAAACATGATTTCTCTTTTGTCTAACCATGTTGACTTTGCCTGCTCATACTATGATTTACTAAGTGCTGGAACTCATGAAGTTCTCATAAGCAAGAGGACATATCAGAAAAGCGAACATCAGTAAAAACTGACAACTACACTGCACCTGACGGCTCCCCCCTCCCGCCACCCCCCCCCCCGCCATCCACCCCCCCCCCCCCCCCCCCCCCCCGTCCACCCCCGTCCACCCCCCGTATTATAAAGGAAGGAGGGAAGGAACTTTCTCTCAAATCAGGAATTGTCCCTTTACATTTGAAAACTGCAAGCTGCATAATTTAAGAAAGGTTAGAAATAGAAACTCGGAAATTGTGGACCTGTTAGACCAATGCACCCCTGGAATATGGAAGTGGTTTGATTGAGGTTTTTAGGATTCCGAAAGGAATTGTTCATGTAAAAAGTGCGAAACCGTTGCCAGTAGTGGGCAGGAGGACATAGCTTTCCCATCAGAGCAGGGCCATTGAGGACAAAAGTCAAGGAAACCGCTCAACCACATTCCCAATAATCTGCTGACTACCCCAAAATCTATTCTCCGCTTCCGTCCCACCATATTAACACATTGGCTGGGAGTCTCTGTTGCGAGTCCGCCCCAATGCTAGCGAGGACGGACAATTTGATGCTCAGCTAAATCTCCCATTCGCTGCAGCGGAACCAGAGAATCCCGCTGATGTGACCGGATGGGGAATCCCGCTGCCGTGACCGGACGGGGAATCCCGCTGCCGTGACCGGATGGGGAATCCCGCTGCCGTGACCGGATGGGGAATCCCGCTGCCGTGACCGGACAGGGAATCCCGCTGCCGTGACTGGACGGGGAATCCCATTGCCGTGACCGGACGGGGAATCCCGCTGCCGTGACCGGAAGGGGAATCCCGCTGCCGTGACCGGATGGGGAATTCCGCTGCCGAGACCGGACGGGGAATCCCACTGCCGTGACCGGAAGGGGAATCCCGCTGCCGAGACCGGACGGGGAATCCCGCTGCCGTGACCGGACGGGGAATCCCGCTGCCGTGACCGGATAGGGAATCCCGCTGCTGTGACCGGATGTGGAATCCCGCTGCTGTGAAGGGACGGAGAATCCTGCCCGTGATCTGACCGGCAATCTTATTGATGTTTGTGGGATCTGCTTGTGCAGAAGATTGTCTGCCGTGTTTCTATTATTACAATAGAGGCTACAGTTCCAAAGTGTTTCATTGGCTATAACGCACTTCGGGAGGTCCAGAGGGATCTCGCCGTAGCGTGACGAGAGACCAATTATCACCACTTGAGCCCTCCAGCCAATTAACGGGAGCCACCCCTTATCCAATAGCCGCCCGTCACTCAGTGGCCTCCCCGGAAAGTGGTCACGCTGGTGCCGATTAGTACTCCTTTTTATAAACATGAACCTGGTGGATAGGTTGCTGCGGGGTCGGGGAGCTGAGGAGGTGAGTATCCATCTATGTTCACAGGCAAAGAGCCCGTGAGTGCTAGGCTTGCCGCCCCAATGCACGGTGAGGGGTGGGGGACCCTGTGCTGGAGGGGTGGGGTGGGTCCACAGGGGTGGGCCCTCATGGGAAAGTGGGGGGAAGGCGGTGAGGGGGGGGGGGGTTCCGCGTGCGACACCACCATGTCAACCCCTGGATCATGTGTACCCGTTCCGGGTGCAAACCTTCTCCCTGCCCGTCTGCATCATCGACCACCCATAACCCCCATCGACTGGCAGTAGGGAATTGGCAATCGCGGTTAAGTGAGAACTTCACACAACCCTAGCGGATTCTCGTGGGTAGGCGGGCCATGTAGCATGGAGAAGTTATTGCCTGGCATCCCTATCAGACTGCGGTGCCTGGACACTGTGCCTGAACACTGTGGGAGGCAACACCACATACACAGCAGCCAACATCCATACACCCAGGGGATGGGATACAGCTCTGGGGATATGTCTGTGGCCGGAGGGTGTGTAAGTGTAATGGGGAGGGGACCAGCACCCGGTCTAGGTGAAGTTATGTGCAGGTGTCTGGGGTACATGGTCTTGGGTCTGTTGAGGGGGGCCTGCCGTGGCCGGGAGTATTTGGGAAGGGTGTTCTGGGCATGGGGGAGGGGCAGAGGGGATCAATGAAGGAATGGAGGGTCCCAGGGTGGGTTGTCAGTCTAGCAACCTCTCCCTAAACCTTCCAGATATTGAATGCTATGGATGGTATATACGACACTGCAGAACCTGCCCGAGTGGTGCTGCCGAAAGGGCGGTTGGCCAAACGCCGGAGACAACGGCAGCAGCAGCGTCTGCAGATGCTCGAGATGGCGGCCCTTGTGGTGGACCCCGCCCTGAGAACCCAGCTGCCCATCAGGCCAGGGAGGGGCCCAGAGGGGGGAGGCCCGCGACGGCCAGGGTGTCCACACGTCGCTGGTCGTTTGAACAGGTGATGGACAGCACGTGCCGCAGGAGGCTCTGCCTCAACAAGGAGACAGTGCGGCACCCGTGACATGTCCTCGCAGACTTGGCACCACATGGAGGACACCTGCTCCTGGTGGCCTTCAAGGATACTTCCAGGACTCGAGCGGGGACCTCTGTGGCATTGCGCAGGCCGCAGCCCACAGGTGCATCCGACAGGTCACGGATGCGCTGTTTGCCAGGGCGGAAAGTTATTTCAACTTTGACATGGACTAAGCCCGACAGGATGCCCGGGCAGCAGGATTCTCCGCCATCACCAAGATGCCTAAGGTACAGGGGCTGATAGTCTGCACGCATGTGGTCTTTCGCTCGCCAAGCCATCTGGGACTGCATTAACAGGAAGGGGTTCCACTCCCTCAACATCCAGCTTGTGTGTGACCACCACTTGAAGATCATGCACCAGTGTACACGCTTCCCAGGGAGTGTGCACGCCAGCTACATTCTATGGCAGTCATTCATCCCCGGACTCTTCGGGGACCACCCCAGGATGGCCGGTTGGCTCTTGGGGATAAGGAGTACCCACTGAGGACCTGGCTAATGTCCCCAATACGGAGACCAGAGAAAGAAGCCGTGACCTGATACAGCAAGGCCCATGTGACCACCCGGGCTGTCATTGAGGGTTGCATCAGTTTGCTCAAAATGTAGTTCCAATGCTCCGATCGCTCTGGGGGTGCACTATAGTACACCCTCTGGAGGGTCGCTCCCTTTGTGGTGGTCTGCTGTATCCTCCACAACCTGGCACAGCAGCGGGTGACATGCTGGAGGCTATGGATGAGGAACATGTGGCCACCAAGGAGGAGGACGAGGATGATGAGGCGGTGATGGATTAACAGGGGCTGGAGGACGATCCCAGGGGTGAATCGGAGGTCCTGCCAGAGGCTCAGGACAGGCAGCAGCGGCGAGGGTCCAGCAAGTCCGGAGGGCTAGCGTGGACCTTACGCTCGCCCGCTTCACATAGCCCATGGCCTGGTCTGTCATCGCTACCTTACCCACCCCCATTTCCCACCTTCCCAAGGTCTGTGTGACATCACTCCAGGGCGCTGCGACTGTGTTGGCACCGTCAGCGGGTCACTGTCGAGGGCAGAGGATTGATATTAACCCGCAGAGAACTGGGCACCAGTGCTCCTAAATCTATGCCAGTCTGACCCCTGCCTGTCTGCTGAGTGCTCGCTCACACCCATCACCTGCACATAATGTGCCCAGGGAGGGGGTGCACGCCTGGAGAGATGGGCCCAGGGTTCGGAGGTCAGGCCGCATTGCAGGAGGAAGTGACAGCGGCGTCATACTGGTGGTACTTGTGTTTTTAATGTGTCACAGGTGTCATATAATTCCCTTCTCTCTGATGGTTCCGCCCACACACCCACCCCCCCCCACACCCCCCCCCCCCCTCCACCCTCTCGGCCCTCCCCCCCCCCCCCCCCCCCCCACCCTCTCGGCCCTCCCCCGGTGTCCTCAGTGATCCTCGGTGTGCTTGGCCTCCCCAGGATACATACCTGAGGTGGAGGCAGCCAGCTGCTTCCCACGTCCCGGGGCCTTCAGAGCTGCTCTGTGGGCTCTGTGCCCGGAGGGCCCCAGCATACTTGCCGCCGGCACAAACACAGCTGTGCCGCCCTGTCCCTTGATGATCTCAAGACGTGGCCTCATTGGGGGGAGGTGGTAGCATCGTCGCCACTCCATGGTGCCAGTCCGGGTTGGCACCTCCCACCCCCTTCCTCCCGATTTGCCTATGGGACTCTGGGACTCACCTTGGGACAGAGGGGAAGCTGGTTCGAGCCTTGGCTTCCCCTTCATCATCAGGCTAGGCCAGCCCTGCCAGGTATCGGCACCAAGGTGTCGAAGCCCTCAGCGATGCTCCTCAGTATTTGGGCCATGCTCTGCAGTGTCTTGGCAATGCACAGCTGCGACTGGGACAAGCTCCTCAGTGCCACGATCATTCCCATCCGAGAACGGGAAATGTCCCGCAGAACCTCATCAAGGTCAGCCTGGTACTGTATAAAATACCCCAGCGAATTCGACATTCTGCTGCGACCCTCAGCCATGGCCGTCGATGACTGCGCAATGCCTTCACGAATGGTGCTGACGTCATGCACCAGGCCTTCCACTGCGGTCGCTACCCTAGCAGTGTTGGCTTCGGTGCTACGCATTGCTGCCGACATCTCCTGTGTCCGCAGCCTCTGGGACTCCTCCAATCGGCTGTGGACCCACTGGAGTGTTGCTGACATCTCCCTCTGAATATCTCAGCCACTTCCTAACGTCTCCATCAGCTCCGGATAACCCTGGTGGTGCTCACCAGATTATTCCCCAGAAATCTGACAAACGTTTCCCACCGAGTTGTATATCTCTGCGTTGGTGGGGATGACGGCTGTGACGCATCGATCGTGTCTTGTTCAGAGCTCTCCTCCGAGGTGTTCCCGGAGGCTGGAGAGGGGGCCCTCCGGATGGGCTGGTGCCATTGGCTGGAGGACCTGCGAGAGAATGGACACATGGTCAGTGGGAGAGATGGGTCAGTCAGTAAGACAATAACAACTCATCTTGTGAAGTTCTCCGGGTGGGGCCAGGGTGGGATCCGATGGATTTTCACCTCTGCAGCTTCTGCCAACCTCCGCGTGGGTGACCATTCTGTCTTTAGCCAACCCAGTCACCTCCAGGGCCAGTTTCTCGAAGGTAATGAGGATCCTAAGGTCCGGCACCATCTTGCCATCCTGGACTCTCACCCAACGGTTGTGCGGAGACACAGAGAGGGCATCATTAGCCACACCCATTTTTCAGAATGGTGGGGGGGGGGTGGGGGGGGGGGGGTGAAGAAAGGGTCGGGTGGGTTGAAGGGGGAGGGGGGTGAAGGGAGGGGTGTGGGCCACATGGAGAGTTGGCGGGGGATGCTCGCATGGTGACGGAAAGTTATTGGGGAAGGGTGGGAGCGTTGGTGCCGACTTGCCCTTGTTGCCCGGTCTATGTTGTTGAACGTTTTATGGCCAATCTCCTAGTAACGCTCCCAGAACCTCCAGCCGCCGCCACCTTCTGCCAGGTGGCAGTGGCTGCCCTGTGGCTCACCCTTCGGAACACTCGAGGGAACCAGGACACCTTTCCTGGTGTGCCTAGAATTCTGGGCAGGTCCACATCGCCGAACCTTGGGACAAGTCTCGACGCCGTGGTTGCGAGCTGGGGTTGGCAGCCCAAGAGCTGTTTAAGTTCTGCTCGACCTTGTCAGCAGGGGGCTGGCCAGCCTTCATTTGCAGCGAGAGGGCCGCGGGGCCTCGCTAAGTGGACCAATTAACATTGAATAGCATTGCCGGCCTGGCTGGGCCGAGCGCCGGGAAGCTCGCGGCAGTTTCCGCTCGCTGCAACACTTACAAATCCTTTTGGAGAATCGCGTCCTTTATTTCGTAGATGTTGATGGCATACTCAAGATGACCATGAGATGGCAGCCAAGCAAAACATTTTGCACAACTCTGCCTTTAAGCTTTAGGATAAAGAATGACTAGAGGGAGAATAGGGTCCCTCAAGGACCATGGTGGACACGTATGTGTGGAATCACAGGCAATGGGCGCGGTTTACAATGAATATTCCTCCTATGTGATTACCGTGGGGAAAGACACAAAGATGTGGGAACCTGGGAAGGTGATATATTGGGGACAGTTTGCATTACAGTAGAGGCAGCGATGGACATATTAAAATGTATGAATGTGGATAAATCTCCTGGCCCCGACTATCCTACAACATTGCGTGAGGCTATAGAAGACATTGTGGGAGCCCTGGCTGAGATAGTTTCATCATCGTTAGGTAACAGAAGGCGGGAGGGTAGCAAATGTTGTGTCTTATTTAAGAAGGGCTGCAAAGAAAAACCTGGGAATTATAGACCAGTAAGCCTAACATCTGTGGTGGGTACGCTACCAGGGAGGATTCTGGGGGATAAGATGTGCAGGCATTTGGAAAGACATTTGGATGATTAGGAATAGTCAGCACAACTTTGTGCGTCGGAGATCATGCCTTACAAATGTGTTAGATTTGTGAAGTGACCACGAAGGTTGATGAGGGCATGGTGGTAGATGTAGTCTACATTGACTTCAGTAAGGCCTTTGATAAAGTTCCACATGGTAGGCTGCTCTGGAAGGTTAGATCACATGGAATCCAGGGAGAGCTGGCAAATTGGATATACAATTGGCTTGATGGTCGGAAGCAGAGGGTAATGGTGGAAGGATGTTTGTCGGACTGGAGGCCTGTGACTAGCGGTGTGCCTCAGGGGTCAGTGCTGTGTCCAATGCTGTTTGTTATCTATATCAACGATTTGGATGAGAATGTACAAAGCATGATCAGTAAGTTTGCAGATGACACTAAAATAGATAGTCAGCTGGGGAAGAAGGTCGAGAAATGGCAAATGGAGGTCAACACAGATAAGTACGAGGCGCTGAATTTCAGAAAGTCAAATCAAGGCAGGATTTTCACGTGAATGGCAGGACCTTACGAAGTATCATGGAACAGACGGACCTTGGAGTTCAGGTGCATGGTTCGCTAAAGGTCACAGGTAGATAGGGCAGTGAAGAAGGCTTTTGGCATGCTGGCCTTCATCAGTCAGGGCATTGAGTATAGAGATTGGGAAGTTATGTTGCAGTTGTACAGGACGTTGGTGAGGCCGCACCTGGAGTATTGCGTTCAGTTTTGGTCGCCTTGCTTTAGGAAAGATATTATTAATCTGGAGAGAGTGCAGAAGAGATTTACAAGGATGTTGCCAAGACTCAAGGGACTGAGTTATAGGGAGAGATTGGACAGGCTGGGAATTTTTTGTTCGTAGTGCAGGAGGCTGACGGATGATCTTACAGAGTGTATAAGATCATGTGAGGCATGGATAGGGTGAATGCACTCAGTCTTTTTGCCAGGGTTGGAGAATCGAGGATTAGAGGGCATAGGTTTAAGTTAAGAGGGGAAAGAATTAATGGGAATCTGAGAAGCAACTTTTTTACACAGAGGGTGGTACGTAGGTGGAATGAGCTGCCGGAGGAAGTGGTTGAGGCAGGGACATTGATAACATTTGAAAGGCATTTGGACAGATACATGGATAGGAAAGGTTTAGAGGGATATGGGTCAAATGCAGGCAAATGGGGTTAGCTCAGTGGGGCTTTTGGTTGGCATGGACTAATTTGGGCCAAAGACAATGCCTCTGTGCTGTAGATTCTATGATTCTATGTTTTTAGGATCGAGGGTGGGATTCTCCGTTCCCCCAGCCGCGGATTTCTTGGCCACGCGTCATTCTTTGGCAGTGGGATTCCCTCATCCCACCGCAAGTAGATGGGATTTCCCTGGTCTGGATGACAACACATTCCCACCCCACACCCCCGGGAAACCCATGGGTGGGAATGCGTTGCCATCCGGACCAGAGAATTGCAACGGTCGGAGAATTCCTCCCCTAATTTACTGGATTAGGTCTTGAATTTGTTAATAATCACAGGCGCGTTTGAGGTACATCATTCCTCTTAAAGGGAGGGAAGTGAAGTAGGGAGCTGAAGAAGCAATAGGGAGGGAATTCCAGAGCTTAGGGCACGGCCAGATGAAGGTACAAAGACCACTGCTGGAATGACTTAAATTGGGGGTGAGTTAAGAGATGAGAGTTTGAAGAGCACTTGGAGGGTTGTGGGGCTGAAGGTGATCTCAGAGATAGGGAGGCAATGAGGAGATTTGAATATCATTTTCAAAATCAAATGGTCCAAAAGGATGTGGATGGTGTTGGAACTTTCAAAACATTTTTTGTGAGGGGCCTCACGGTAGCATCAATAGTGGTTAGCATCAATGCTTCACAGCTCCAGGGTCCCAGGTTCGATTCCCGGCTGGGTCACTGTCTGTGTGGAGTCTGCACGTCCTCCCCGTGTGTGCGTGGGTTTCCTCCGGGTGCTCCGGTTTCCTCCCACAGTCCAAAGATGTGCGGGTTAGGTGGATTGGCCATGCTAAAATTGCCTGTAGTGTAAGGTTAATGGGGGGATTGTTGGGTTACGGGTTACGTGGGTTTAAGTAGGGTGATCATTGCTCGGCACAACATCGAGGGCCGAAGGGCCTGTTCTGTGCTGTACTGTTCTATTCTATGATCTATTGATTAATAAATCGTCAGTGGGTAGCAATAGCGAGAGATGTGGAGCAAATGTGTGCAGGTTAGTCAGACTGGCCATGCTAAAATTGCCCCTTAGTGTCCAAAGATGTGCAGGTTAGGCAGGGTTACAGAGTTATGGGGATAGGGCGGAGGAATAGGTATGGTGCTCTTTCAGAGGGTCAGGAGAGATTTGATGGGCCAAATAGCCTCCTGCTGCACTCTAAGGATTCTATGGAAAGCACCTGGTCAACATGTCCGACCTCCCAAGGAAATTAGATTAATCCAGGGTCAGATGTGAGCCACGTATCAAAGGAGACATTAACTACTTCTATTCTTAACTATGTAATTACATTTATACCAATAGTTGCTGACTGATTGTGGTGTAGCCCTGCACAGGCGATTTGCCAGATAGTGGAAGAAGGTACATCGAGGTGGAAAGAAAACGCAGGCCACAGATATGCACAGAACTGTTAAGGTTTGGGCATAGAGAAGGCATGATGGTTAATTTAGCCAAGACAAAGTCTTGCTAGACTTAAAACGCTCTGAAAAGTGGGTTAAATCAGAGGGTTAGATAGGGTGGACAGCGAGAGCCTTCTCCCACAGATGGAGGTGGCTAGCACGAGGGGACATAGCCTTAAATTGAGGGGTAATAGATATAGGACAGAGGCCAGAGGTGGGTTTTTTACGCAAAGAGTGGTGAGGCCGTGGAATGCCCTACCTGCAACAGTAGTGAACTCGCCAACATTGAGGGCATTTAAAAATTTATTGGATAAACATATGGATGATAAGGGCATAGTGTAGGTTAGATGGCCTTTAGTTTTTTTTCCATGTCGGTGCAACATCGAGGGCCGAAGAGCCTGTACTGCGCTGTATCGTTCTATGTTCTATGTTCTAAATTGCACAAGTGCTGCCTCTATTTGTGCCCCCAGTTAATCCATCTTCTTACAATTTCTTCGTTCTTTACCTGAACCTTATAGAATCATAGAATCCCTACAGTGCAGAAGGAGGCCATTTGGCCCAATTTCCCTTCCTATCCCTGTAACCCACTGAGGGACAATTTAGCATATCCAATCTACCTAACTTGGATGTGCTAAATTGTCTCTTGTTTCATTTTAAAATTTTTATTTCCTGCAATATCATTGGTCAAGATTTTCCATTGCCTGATTGTGATATCGTAATTGGCGATTGGGCAGAGAATCCCTTCCGACACCCAAATTGGAGGCGGCGCCAGTTTGAAACCGGTTTCCAAGTCTCACCCCCTCCGAAATGGCGTCATCGCATCGCCCGCCGCACGGCGTTGGCGTGTCATCCGAAGGCCCTCCCCCAATGCACCGCCCCCGATGGGCTGAGTTCCCAACTGTGCGGTTGACATGTGGTCTGAGGGGATGGGGACCCGGCATGGCGGCCGCGGGTTCTGTCCAGCGCCGCCACAGTCGGCTGGGAGCCGGGCTGCTGGTCGGGGAGGGAGGGGGGGCTTCCACGAGGGCTGGGGGACTGGTGGGGGTGGGCATAGGTTGTCCTGTGGAGCTGTATATGGCAGGTCAGATCCATGCACAGCCGGGCGCCATGTTGTAAGGCGCAACCACGACATATCGGCATCGTGCGCTGGCGCGGCCACGGACCCGGTCATTCACCAGCCGTTTTTGCCGCGGGAGCCGGGAGTTTAACCCAGCGCTGCTGCTAGCCCCTCACCGGTCCCAGAATCGGTGAGGGACCGCCGCTGATTTTGGCGTCGTAAAACGCCACAGTTCCCACGCCGGCATTGGCACTTTGCCGCAGAATCAGAGAATCCAGCCCATTATTCTTTAATGTACAATATTTGTTAAGCCCCTGTCCCTTCCTGTCTCATTCTCCTTTTCTTCACCCGCATCGCTATACTGTTCTGATGCCTCAACCTTTCTCTTTGGATTTCGAAATCTCCCTTCACTAATTTGCCATTGAATCCACTTCCCCTCCCCTTTCAGATAATTTATTCAAGGTCATAACAACTCAATGTGTAAAAGCAATAACACAGTGGTTAGCACTATTGCTTCACAGCTCCATGGTCCCAGATTCGATTCCTGGCTTGGGTCACTGTCTGTGCGGAGTCTGCACGTTCTCCCCGTGTCTGCGTGGGTTTCGTCCGGGTGCTCCGGTTTCCTCCGACACTCCAAAGACGTGCAGGTTAGGTGATTGGCCATGCTAAATTGTCCTTAGTGACCAAAAAAAAGGTTAGGTGGGGTTGCTGGGTTAGGGTGAAGGTGTGGACATAAGTGGGGTGCTCTTTCCAAGGGCCGTAGCAGACTCGATGGGCCAAATGACCTCCTTCTGCACTGTAAATTCTATGATCACAGCTCACCTCTAATTCTTTTGCCAGTTACCGTTTTGTTTTTCAATGTCAATATATTTTTTAAATGATTCAATTAGTCCCCATAACCACGTAAATAAATACTGTTCAAACATGTCCAAACATTGAAAGTTCCTCCACCTGTTTGTGTTTACCAATAGTAACAGTGACGCATTAGTGCTGAGCTGTCACATGTGACTGGTGATGTAGAAACAGTGATGAGAAAATATTGAAATGCAAGTGTTAGTCGTGATGGCTAATGCAAGTGACATTATAGCCTGTGTGCTGACGTCTGGAGGAAACCACAGCAATCTGGTTCAATGTCGCACATGCAGAATGGGTGATGGTGTAAACATGGGTGATGCAGGTTGGGTACAGTGTTGGGGGTGGGGTGTTGGTTAGCTCAGTTGGCTGGGTAACCAGTTCATGCCACGAAGGGGCACCAATAGAGCAGGTTCAATTCCTGCACATGAAGGCCCTGTCGTGTTAGGTACACTGGTATAACACTGGCTGCAACTGGATGCAACTTAGATTATAAAGATACTCCAGACCTTGAAGTTAGTTCAATCAGGTTTATTGAACTATTGGCACAGTTAGCACGGTTCTCTGTGAGTTCGACTCTCTGCTAACTTAAGTGTGGTTACTCTGTCTGACTGAACCAGACTAGCTCTTAGCCACGTGGTGGAGGTGTGAGATTGTAACAACACCTTTGACCGACTCTCTAGATGTTCATCAGTGGGAAGAGGCGGAGTGTGAGCGCCTTGTGTCTTTTAGTCAGATCCCACCCCTAAATGTCCTGCCTGCTTATTGGTCATGCCCTGTTCTCTGTGTCCATTAGCTGCTACTCTGTGCCTGCCTGTATATCATTATGTGTGTGTCTGCATATCATGATGTATGAGCCCTGCCTGAGGTATGGTTGGTGACGCTCAGGTGAAATCACCACCAAGCAGCCCTCAAAGGGGAGAGAAGCCCCTGGGACTGCGGCAGCATTTACATTTCTACAGTGTTTTATTGTGGTGCATCAGTCCCAACAATTCACTGCTCTCTACTGCCAGCATTTAACAGGTGTCTAAAAAGGTGTGATGCAGCCAACAAGAGAATTTCTCTTATGATCTCGCCCTTGGCTAAAAACAACTTGAGTACACATTTTGTTATCTTTCGAAGGACAATGTGTTTTCATAATAAGGCCAAGACTAGAATATTAAGCAGTATTTCGTTTATGTTACCTGACCTACTTATTTTCACTAAAAAGCAATGTTGAACTACAATCTGTAAGAAGTCTTACAACACCAGGTTAAAGTCCAACATGTTTGTTTCAAAAACTAGCTTTCGGAGCACTGCTCCTTCCTCAGAATCCACCAGGATTCAACCTGGTGTTGTAAGACTTCTTACTGTGCTCCCCCCTGTCCAACGCCGGCGTCTCCACATCAGAACTATAGTCAAGCATTTCCCAGCATGCTTCTAAGTTGGCAAATCATTAATTTCCCTTCCACAGTAATGGTTATCATGGTGCTATCAAGGCTTGCTTTTAATTCCAACTTCTCCAGTTGCAGTGGTGAGATTTAAACACACCAACCAGCCTTGGTCGGTGGATTAGTGATCTACTGGCATTACCATGACATCACTAGCTCCTAGAACTTCACTCCTGTGTTGCACCATCAGAGCACACACTACATCACAACAACACACTCATTAAACACTACCCCCTCCGGTCCAATTGCCAATATCATTAAAGCTGTGTACTTTGGTTACTGTTCCTCTTGTAAGTGGAAACAGTGTCTCCTGTTTTTATTACAGCATCTACCACATTGCTCCATGTTACACCACTTCTTCCTCTGTCAGGATATTTCTTAAACAAAGGATGATTTTGCAGCTCTTACTGTTTAGTTCCTGATTGCGCTAACTGCATGTAGAACTACTCCAGACTCTGTGCTTGTGAGTTCCTGCTTATTTCACATCTCTCCAATGAAACTGGATGTTTGTGAAGCCTCAATTAACTCATAAGCCACACAGCAGCAGTGGGGTTGGGGTGAGGTGAGATCAGGTGAGGTGAGGTGGAGTGAAATTGGGTGAGGTGGGGGAGGGAGGCGGGGGAGGTGGGGTGAGGTGAGGTGGGGTTGTAGCCATCTAAAATGGACACCAGTATACAAAATGGAGAACTGCAAAGACTGCAGGGGAAAAAACGGACATAGTCCAGGACAAACAGCTTGCAGAAGCTTTCAACAGTGAGACACTCGTAAAAACCGGTTTCCCCACAGCTGCAGAGTCCAGGCAGCGATGTTAATGGGAAAACGATCTGCATACTAATGAGGTGATACCGGGACAGTCCCAGATACAATAGATACACTTAAGTATCGATTGATACTTTTCGATAGCAAAGCAGACATGATGGCGCCAACGAAACCAGGACAATAAGCCCTAAGAACCGCCCCAGCCATCAAGGAACGGCCCTAGGATAGGGGGGTTCGAATCATATCGATTGGGAAAGACCCAATCGATCCCCAGCAGGTGAGAGAGCCCGCCCCAAGGGGCACGGACCTCCTGGGACCTATAAAAAGAAGGTCCCGCACATAGTTCGGTCTGTTGCCTCCTGTCTCCGGCCTCCGACTCCAGCCTCCAAATCCTGTCTTTCATCACCGGCCGTCGAGCAGCAGCCATCGATCAGTAAGTGCCAACGACGATCGCTACGTGACCCAGGCATTGCTTATACTCTTGCCGACTATTAGCGAACAGAAGTTGCAGACCAGAAAGGAACAAAGGCCTTGTTCCCTGACCTTGCTTGTTCCTACTTAGATAAGTATTAGTCGTTTAATAGTAGAAGTAAGTTAGTCTTTTAGCGTGTGCATGAGTATTTATTATAATTGTTTTAATAAACTCTAATTGTTTTGGACTTACTAATCGGTGTATGACTTTATTGACTTGAACTTGACCTTAGCACTTGTGACGGTGTCTCTTACGGCACCTGGCGACTCCAGAGCATAGAAATAAGAAACAGAGCCAAACGAGTGTTAAGCACACTGCCTCTATTGAAGGAGTGTTAAACACACTAACTCAGAATGAACAACAGGGTGAGGTGAGATAAGGTGGTGTGGGGTGAGGTGGGTTGGGGTGGGGTGAGGTGGTGTGAAGTGAGATGAGGTGGGGTGAGGTTTTTGTGAGGGCCACGAAGAATCCAGCAGGAGTCTTCAGGATAAAGAAATAACATTCATTTACAATAACATATATATACAACAGCAGCAACTTCCCTTGCAGCTCACTCCTCTCTCTCTCTGCTGGTTCCAAACTGGCCAGCTTTATTTCTGCAGGGAGTCTGCTAATGATTATTCCGCCCCCCCTCATTGAGGAAGCTCATACTCCCGAAGGATTGTGGGATTGCCATTAGTCCCCAGCCAGTGGTAAGCAGGCAGGTTATAACATCCCTCCCCCCCCCCCCCAAGGAATCCACCAAAGGTCCCGTACCAGCCTCCCCGGACAGGCGCCGGAATGTGGCGAGTAGTAACTTCATTGAAGCCTACTTGTGACAATAAGCGATTTTCATTTCATTTCATTTTTCAAAGACCCTGGCGAATTAGGGCGTCGGACTCGTTTTGCCGAGAAAAACCATTTGCACGAGGCGCTGGATCGGGCGGCGTGTAACGAGATGGAGACAGGCGCTTCTGTGATGAATGGCACAACGGTTGTCCATCCATGACCCGTGGCCCCGAGGATTCCCCCTCGGAGGTGTCTTGTGTCTCCATCTCGGAGTCAGAGTCTGCTGCCTCCGTCATCTCGGAGTCTTTATCTCCACGCGGTTCTGTCACGACCTGCGCAGGCTTTGAGTGAGGCACCAGAGGAAGATTGTGAGGAATACTTTCCATTGTGTCTGGCCTCTGTGGCTGTAGAAATAAGCTCCGGGGACAGGGAATCTTTGGAAGTGATAGTCTTCTGGACCGAACATGGTCTACATGCTTGCGCTGGAGACAACCCTGGGCTTGCACCTGGTAAGAGATAGGGCCCGTTTGGTGAAAGATTACGCCAGGGACCCACTGGGCACCACCAGCAAAATTCCGAACGAACACTGGGTTACCGGGCGTAAACTGCCGAATCGGCCAATGCCGAGAAACACCATGTCCCTGCCGTTCTTGTGTGCGCCGTACTTTTGCGCCAATGTCCGGGAAAACCATGCTAAGGCGGGTGCGAAGTCTCCGGCCCATTAGGAGTTCTACGGGAGCTATCCCAGTCACCGCATGGGGGGTGGTCCTATATGAGAACAAAAAACGAGCCAGTCTCGTGTTCATCGACCCGGAAGACTGCTTCTTGAGGCCTCATTTTAATGTCTGCACTGCGCGCTCCGCCAACCCATTTGAAGCCGGGTGGTAAGGGGCAGTGCGGATATGGTGTATCCCGCTCATCTTCATGAACCTCGCAACCTCCTCACTTGTGAACGGAGTGCCGTTGTCCGTGACCAGCACCTCGGGGAGGCCATGCATACTGAAAGACAAATGCATCTTCTCGATTGTTGCGCAGGACGTTGTGCCTCCCATCTTATGCACCTCTAACCATTTAGACTGGGCATCGATTAATAGCAGGAACATGGATCCTTGAAAAGGGCCGGCGAAATCCGCATGCAAGCGCGCCCAAGGCCGCCCTGGCCATTCCCAGTGATGTAGGGGCACGGCCAGCGGAAGCTTCTGATGCTCCTGGCAAATGGAGCAGTTTTGGGCCACCTTCTCAATGTCGGTGTTGAGGTCTGGCCACCAGACATAACTCCGGGCCAACATTTTCAATTTGGTCACACCTGGATGCCCATTGTGTAAGTATCTCAGTATCAGCTCCTGTCCTTTTTCCGGGACAATCACATGCGTCCCCCACAAAAGGACGCCGTCTTCCACGCTAAATTCTGACAGCTTGGAGGAAAATGCCCGCAACTCGCCTGGGAGCTGTCTGTGCTGCCCACCATACAGGTCTATGTGCCGAACCTTTGACAGGACTGGCTCCGACTGGGTCCACTCACGGATCTGTGATGCCTTGACAGACAAGGTGTCCATAAATTTTAGGGTTGCAACCACCTCACCGGTCGTAGGGGTCGACATGGGGCCGGTCGATAAAGGCAATCGGTTCAGTGCATTGGCATTCGCTATCTGGGTTCCTGGTTTGTACTCCAGAGAATACTCGTATGCAGCGAGCAACAAAGCCCAGCGCTGGATCCGTACGGAAGCAATGGGTGGTATTGGCTTATCCTCTCTGAAAAGTCTCAGGAGAGGCTTATGATCAGTTAAGATAGTGAAGTGGCGGCCATATACGTACTGGTGGAAACATTTCACCGCAACGACCACTGCCAGACCCTCCTTCTCGATCTGCACGTACTTTTTTTCCGCTGCAGTCAGTGTGCGGGAGGCGAAAGCTATCGGCTGCTCGGCCCCGTTCTCCATCTTGTGGGACAGGACGGCCCCAATACCATACGGGGATGCATCACATGTGAAGAGCAAAGGCTTTCCAGGATCATAGTGGGTTAGTAACCCAGATCTATGTTCTATGACGACAATTGTTGTTTTACCCGCCAGAAAGCTTTTTCTTGCGGCTGACCCCAAACCCAGGTGTGATTCTTCTTTAGCAGAAGGTGCAACGGGGCCAGCGTAGTTGCCAGATTGGGGAAGAACTTTCCGTAATAGTTTACAAGGCCGAGAAACAAACGAAGATGCGAAGTGTCAGTCGGAGCGCGCGCACCTTCTCTGCGATGGTGTGCAAACCTTCGCTGTCCACCCGATAACCCAGATAAACTACTTCCTTCGGTTGAAAAACGCACTTTGTGCGACGTAAACGTACTCCAGCCTCCGAAAAGCGTTGAAGGACAGCCTCCAAATTTTCCAGATGTTCCTGCTCCGACGTTCCTGTGATCAAAACGTCATCCAAGTAGACAGCAACACGAGGTAAACCTCTCAAAATGCCCTCCATAATGCATTGAAAAATAGCGCAGGCAGAGGATACTCCAAAGGGCAAACGTGTATATTCACACAGGCCCCGGTGTGTATTAATCATTACATGTGGCCAGGAGGCAGGGTCCAGCTCCAACTGCAAGTAGGTGTGACTCATATCTAATTTTGTGAACGAGAGCCCACCTGCAAGTTTCGCGTAGCGGTCCGCTATGCGAGGCATTGGGTAGCGGTCGAGTCGGGAAGCCGTATTCACTGTAAGTTTACAGTCGCCACACAAGCGAACTGCGACATCTGGCTTCATTACAGGTACAATTGGTGCTGCCCAGTCAGCGAAACGGACGGGCCTGATGATACCCAAAATTTCCAACCGAGTGAACTCCCCTTCTACCTTCTCGAGCAAGGCGTAAGGCACCGGTCTCGCCCGGCAATAACGCGGAATGGCTCCTGGTTCGACTTGGATACGGGCTACAGCCCCTTTTATTTTCCCCAAACCGGGCTGGAATACATGTGGGTATCGTCCTAGCACCTCAGTCAACCCTCCAGAAACTGTTTGGAGGATGCGCTGCCACTGCAACTGTAAATGGTGCAACCAGTCCCGACCCAACAGGCTGGGCCCGTGGCCGCGCACCACGATAAGTGGGAAACTCCCCTCCTGGCATCCATAAACAACAGGGGTCATCGTAGTTCCTGCAATGTCCAATGGTTCCCCCGTGTAGGTGGCCAACCTGGCCTGTGTGTCGGTTAATGTAAGGGTCTGTATTCCCTGCTTGATGCGGTCGAATGTTCTCTGGGCAATCACGGAGACCGCTGTGCCAGTGTCCAACTCTATCTCAAGCGGGTGACCATTGACCCGTACTGTCACTTTAATGGGGGCCACACGGGGAGCAGCCACACAATGCAGCTGCAGGCAGTCGTCCTCCGTCTCCACGTTCTCAGGAGTATTCGCCGCAGGTTCATCCAAATGAAAGGTACGGCCCCTGGGCTGGCCCCAGTTTCGGTCGAAACGACGGCGCCTCTGGCGCCCCCAAGACCGGCGCCCGCGACGGAGTCGGCGCCTACAAGTCTGACACAGACATGGCTCCTCATCCATTGGCTCTGGAGAAGTCTCCCTTCAGGGAGGAATGTCCGACGGCCACTGGCATCGATCCGGACGTCGCCTCACCCAAGGTAACCCAGGGGTGCAGGGGGACGCTTTCGGACGGAAGGGGTTGCACCCCAAGGCATGCACCTCCATTCCCTGTAGCTTCTGCACTCCTCGTTCTGTGCTCTCTTGGGACAAGACTATTTGAATGGCCTGCTGAAAAGTCAATGTTGGCTCGGCTAACAACTTTCTCTGGGTGGCCGCATTGTTAATACCGCAAACCAAACGGTCGCGTAACATTTCTGATAAGGTCTCACCATAGTCACAGTCCTCCGCAATCCTGCGTAGCCTGGATAGAAAATCGGCAAGGGATTCTCCTGGGGTCCTCTCAGCGGTATTAAACCGGTAACGTTGGACTATCGTGGATGGGATTGGGTTAAAATGTTGCCCCACTACGTTCACAAGTTCATCAAATGTTTTGGTATCCGGCGTAGCTGGGTACGCAAGGCTCCTAATCACCCCAAACGTATGCGGGCCGCAGGCGGTGAGCAATATGACCACCTGGTGCTCGCTTTCGGTGATGTTGTTTGCCCGGAAATAGTAACGCATCTGTTGTGTGTACTGGTTCCAGCTTTCCAGCGCAGCATCAAAAACATCCAGACGTCCATACAGAGGCATGGTGTGATAAAAAAGAACTTCCAACTTGTATCCAACAAAAATCCAGGGAGGTGGCTTCAGCAGTGTAGACAGCTATTCACTTTAACCCTCATCGCCAGTTTTGTGAGGGCCACGAAGAATCCAGCATGAGTCTTCAGGATAAAGAAATAACATTTATTTACAATAACATATATATATACAACAGCAGCAACTTCCCTTGCAGCTAACTCCTCTCTCTCTCTCTGCTGGTTCCAAACTGGCCAGCTCTATTTATGCAGATAGTCTGCTAATGATTTCTCCCCTCATTGGGGAAGCTCATACTCCCACAGGATTGTGGGATTGTCATTAGTCCCCAGCCAATGGTAAGCAGGCAGGTTATAACAGAGGTGATATGAGATGAGATGAGGAGGGGTAGGGTGGGGTGAAATTGGGTGAGGGGATGGGGTGAGGTAGGAAGAGAGAAGCGGGAGAAGGTGGTGTGGTGTGGGGTGAGGTGAAGTGAGGTGAGATGAGATGAGGTGGGGGTGGGGTGGAGTGAGTTGAGGTGGTGTTAGGTGAGATGAGGTGGGGTAGGGTGGCGTGAGGTGGGGGGAGGGAGGCAGGAGGAGGTTGAGTGGGGTGAGGCGAAGTGAGGTGAGATGAGGCGGTGTGAGGTGGGGTGAGGTAATGTGGGATGAGGGGATGGGGTGTAGTGGGGGTGAGGTGATGTGGGGTGATCTGCAGTGAGTTGAGATGGGATGAGTTGAGATAGGGTGAGCTGGGTGAGGTGATGTGAGGTGAAATGGAGTGAGGCAATGTGAGGTGGAAGTGGGGTTGGGTGGGGTGTTGGAAGTTGAGGTGGGGTGAGGTGAGATGGGGTTGGGTGGGGTGAGGTGAGGTAGGATGGGTTGAGTTGAAATGGCATGAGGTGGGTTGGGGTGAGTTGAGGTGGGGTGGGGTAAGGTGGAGAGGTGGGGTGGAGTGAGGTGAGGTGGGGTGGGGTGAGGTGAAGTGTGGTGAGGTGGGGTTGGGTGGGGTGAGTTGAGGTGTGTTGGGTTGGGGTGAGGTGGTCACCAATCCTCCCAGACCAATAAATCCACTCCTGATGTGAGTTGACAACTTGATTAGGGGGTGTAAAAATGTATATCATAATCCACTCTCACTATACCCATTCCCAGCTTGGACAGGCTCAAATAGGTCCAGATTTCTCGATAATTAGCCAGGGAACCTTTGCTGGCACTTGACCTGTACACACATAAAATGAGGAAAAGATGAGGTTTGGCTGTGGTATCCCAGAGGATGTCCAGCCTGACGGCACACATGGACAATCTGGGGAGGGACTGAGGAATTTACAGTTTCAGGCCGACAGAAGGTCAGAAATAGCCAACAAACCATCAGCAGATAAGCACACAAATGACACTAGCCACATCAGTAATGATGGTGTAACACTAGTGATGAATTGATGGTCAGTAGTAATGGTCTAATATCAGTGATTGTAAAAACATTTGAATCTGACACCTTGCACACTGGCTACCATGAGACAATCCGCCTTATTGGGTGCCGACCAATCGGGGGGGGGGGGGGGGATAGCGCTGCACGTCGGTAGTGGCCGTCGCTGGTACTGCAGGCACCAAGGGAGCAATGTGGACATCCAGATCAGTCAGAGATCCCGCTGGGGCCAGGCTCTGAGGGAGCTGGGACATGTTGGACAGGGGGAGGGTGGACATTGAGAGGAAAGCTATGGGGGAAGGCCAGCTGATTGACGCAGGGAGCCCGGAAACAACACATTTTACTGACAAGCAGCCCAAAGGTTCAAACCAGCTCACCCCTTCATCACCACCAACCCCTCACCCCCCTCACCACCCCCCTCCACCACAACCCCCTCCACCACCACCACCTCCCCTCACCACCACCCCCCTCACCACCAACCCCCCTCACCATCACCCCCCTCACCACCAGTCAACCTCACCATCACCCCCCTCACCACCACCCCCTCACCACCACCCCCCTCCACCACCACCACCTCCCCTCACCACCCCCCCCACCACCACCAACCCTCCTCACCACCACCACCCTCACCACCACCACCCTCACCACCACCGCCCTCACCTCCACTACACCCCCTCACCTCCACCAACCCCCCTCACCACCACCCCCTCCACCAACCCCCCTCACCACCTCCCCCTCTCACCTCCACCCCCCTCCACCACCCCGCTCAGCACCACCCCCCTCCACCAACCCCCTCACCACCTCACCCTCTCACCTCCACTCCCCTCCACCATCCCCCTCACCACCAGTCCCCCTCACCACCAACCCCCCTCACCTCCACCACACCCCCTCACAACCACCACCACCCCTCACCACCAACCCCCCTCACCACCACCGCCCCCTCACCTCCACCACCCCCTACCGCCACCACCCCCCTCCCCACCACCCCCCTTCACCACCACACCCTCCACCAACCCCCCTCACCACCCCTCTCACCACCTCCCCTCACCACCAGTCCCCCTCACCACCACCACCCCCCTCCACCACCCCCCTCACCACCTCCCCTCACCACCAGTCCCCCTCACCACCACCGCCCTCATCAACACCCCCCTCACCACCACCCCCCTCCACCACCCCCTCACCACCTCCCCCTCTCACCTCCACTCCCCTCCACCATCCCCCTCACCACCAGTCCCCCTCACCACCACCCCCCTCACCTCCACTACACCCCCTCACCTCCACCACCCCCCTCACCGCCACCACACCCCTCACCGCCACCACACCCCTCACCACCACTGCCCCCTCACCTCCACCACCCCCTCACCGCCACCACACCCCTCACCGCCACCACACCCCTCACCGCCACCACACCCCTCACCACACCCCCTCACAACCACCACTACCCCTCACCACCACCACACCCCCCACAACCACCACCACCCATCACCACCACCACCCTCACCACCACCCCCTCCACCAACCCCCCTCACCACCACCCCCTCCACCAACCCCCCTCACCACCTCCCCCTCTCACCTCCACCCCCCTCCACCACCCCGCTCAGCACCACCCCCCTCCACCAACCCCCTCACCACCTCACCCTCTCACCTCCACTCCCCTCCACCATCCCCCTCACCACCAGTCCCCCTCACCACCAACCCCCCTCACCTCCACCACACCCCCTCACAACCACCACCACCCCTCACCACCAACCCCCCTCACCACCACCGCCCCCTCACCTCCACCACCCCCTACCGCCACCACCCCCCTCACCACCACCCCCCCTTCACCACCACACCCTCCACCAACCCCCCTCACCACCCCTCTCACCACCTCCCCTCACCACCAGTCCCCCTCACCACCACCACCCCCCTCCACCACCCCCCTCACCACCTCCCCTCACCACCAGTCCCCCTCACCACCACCGCCCTCATCAACACCCCCCTCACCACCACCCCCCTCCACCACCCCCTCACCACCTCCCCCTCTCACCTCCACTCCCCTCCACCATCCCCCTCACCACCAGTCCCCCTCACCACCAACCCCCCTCACCTCCACTACACCCCCTCACCTCCACCACCCCCCTCACCGCCACCACACCCCTCACCGCCACCACACCCCTCACCACCACCCCCCCTCACCTCCACCACCCCCTCACCGCCACCACACCCCTCACCGCCACCACACCCCTCACCCGCCACCACACCCCTCACCACACCCCCTCACAACCACCACTACCCCTCACCACCAACCCCCCTCACCATCACCACCTCCCCTCACCAACACCTCCCTCCACCACCCCCCTCACCACCACCCCCTCCACCAACCTCCCTCACCACCACTCCCCTCCACCACCACCCCTCACTGGCACCACCCCCCCTCACCACCACCCCCTCACCACCACCACCTCCCCTCACCACTACCCCCTCACCACCACCCCCTCACCACCAACCCCCCTCACCTCCACTACACCCCCTCACCTCCACCACCCCCCCTCACCGCCTCCACCCCCCTCACCACCACCACCTCACAACCACCACCTCCCCTCACCTCCACCCCCCTCCACCATCGCCCCTCACCACCACCCCCTTCAACACCACCCCCTCCACCGCCCCCCTCCCCACCAACCTCGCTCACCATCACCACCTCCCCTCACCAACACCCCCCCTCACCACCACCCCCCTCCACCACCGCCCTCTCCACCACCACCTCCCCTCACCACCACCACCTCCCCCTCTCACCACCACCCCTCCATCAACCCCTCCCGCCACCGCCCCCTCTCACCACGAGTCCCCCTCACCACCACCACCTGCCCTCACCACCACCCCCCTCCACCAACCCCCCTCACCACCACCCCCTCACCACCACCACCTCCCCTCACCACCACCCCCCTCCACCAACACCCCCCTCCACCTCCCCCTCTCACCACCACCCCTCCACCAACCCCCCTTCACCACCACCGCCCTCCACCAACCCCCCTCACCACCCATCCTCACCGCAACCACCCCCCTCACCACCACCCCCCTCACCACCACCACCTCACCCCCACCACTTCCCCTCACCACCTCCCCTCACCACCAACCCCCCTCACCACCACCCCCTCACCACCACCACCTCCCCTCACCACCACCCCCCTCCACCACTACCCCTCCACCAACCATTCTCACCACCACCCCCCTCACCACCACCCCCCTCACCACCACCTCCCTCACCACCACCCCCTCACCACCACCCCCCTCACCACCACCCCCCTCACCATCCCCCCTCACCACCATCCCAACCTACGTTCGAATGCACCATAATTGCACAATAAATGACAGATGCAACCAAGACAGATACAGATTTCTCAACAACCCACCCAAACGTAAATAAACACGGTGTGTCACCTTGTTAAAACTCTGTCTCTCTCGCAATGAATTCCAATCTTCATCTTCAAATATCTTGCCATGTAATTGTCTCCAAAAGTCGCTCCAACTCGAGCACCGACTAACAAGCACAACTTCAGCTCTTTGGCTGGGCCAAGCATAAAACAGCTGCTGCAAAGGCACACATTTACCCCAATAGCCCAGAACACAGAGCGCCCAACCATCTGCTGCCTTCTTGGATCTTCAGGACTTCTCCTGAGCTTTCTTCACTTAAAGTCTGCTAACTGCAGCTCCTTCCTGCTTGGAGCCTCTTTCTCTGCTCTTCTCTTTTTAACGGAACTGGGCCTCTTCCTGTCTCTGTCGTGGACTCTTCTTTGGGATCTGTCCCGCCCCTTCTCCCTTTGGAACCTCTTCCCGTCCCCTACCTCACGCCTGGGGCATTTCAATGGCACTCTGCTCCCGGTCACCTGACTTGGGGTTTCACGCTCTTTTCCTTTATCCCAGGTGCAGTGGGGCAGTCCTGGGCCCAAGACGATGCACGTGCAGTCTGCTCCCAGTCCGCACATGTGCTCTAAAGTATGTCGGGATTTGAAAGTTCTCACTCTCGGCTGAGGTAAATGTGGTGTTCAGACCAACAGAGACTCGATGGACAGCGGAATGAAGGATTATGGGGCAGACAGGAAAGTGGAATTGAGACCAAAACCAGTTCGGCCATGATCTAATTGAATAACAGAACTGGCTGGAGGGGCTGAATGGACTACTCCTGCTCCCAGATGTATATTCCCATTGTCCAAAACAAGTTGATTTGAGCAGGGTCAACCTGAAATTTGTCCCAAACAACTCTGGTAGCTCCAAAGTGGATCCATCACCATTCATCTGTCAATTTAGTTTCCTAAACTGTTGCAGAGCACGCTTAACTGAAAGGAGTATTCAGGGACTTTAACGTCTTAATTTTGTATGAAGGTTAATAATAGTCGGAGAATGACTCAGTTGAAATGCAGTAAACATGCGGGAGCCACCAACAGTTGAGACACGGCCAACCAAGCCACAGGCACAGTACAATTAGGTTATTGTCAAGAAACACCAGAAAGTCTCAGAGCTCGTAAACCACTTCCTTGTTTGGAGCTTGGTATTCTGACTATTTCGTTTTTAACTTCTTAAAATTCAGATTAGTTTCATACCAGCCTGACCCCAAATCCAGTAAAAATACATCTTCAAGGCACACACTTGGTAGACCTTGAAACTAATCCGACAGAAGAGCACGGTTTTGACCATTGGACCAGTCATTTTTCATTGTTTGTACCAGATCATCTCCTTAAAACGCAGGAAGGGGAAAGGTGACCCAGGTGCTTGCTCTCGTACTGATTACTGCAAGATGTGTGGAACTGGGTTCGGGTAAACCCGAAGAGAAGCTGCTCTCTTTGTAAACTCACACTTCCCGGGCGGGATTCTCCGGAGCCCTGCGCCAAACGTGGAGAATCGATGTTCACGCAGGAATCGTGGCCAACGTCACTCCCACGGAGCCCAGTCCCCGGAGAATCGCTCGCGCGTGGATTACGCGGCGCAGCTGGGGGGCCATTGACAGAGCCCCCCCCCCCCCCCAGCCATTCTCCGGGCAAAACTGGCTGAGTTCCCGATGTCGTGGTCGGGCCGGTCCGATGGCTGTGGACTCAGTCCGTGGCTGCCCTGCGGGGGGATCAAGTACCGGGGTGGGGGGGGGGGGCCCTTACGGGCTGCCAGGCCGACGATCGGGCGTGTTATATGTCACGGTGCGGGGCCGATCATTGGGACCTTCTTTCCTTGTCTCGGTCCGCCGGCTGAGTCCGCCATCACGTTTGCTGTGGCCGCTGCAGGCCGCCGCCGTGCGCATGCGCGGACTCGCAACTGGAAGCGCGGGGGCCCGTGTCCGCAGCTGAAGCTGCAAGACGGGGCTGCTTTAGCTCAGTGGGCTAGATGGCTGGTTTGTGATGCAGAACAAGGCCAGCAGCGCGGGTTCAATTCCCGTACCGGCTTACCCGAACAGGCGCCGGAATGTGGCGACTAGGGGCTTTTCACCGTAACTTCATACTTGTGACAATAAAAGATTATTATGATTATTATGTAATTCAGGCAATTCTGTGTCAGCAGCCATTCTATCTCTCTCCCAATGTTTACTTTCATTGAATTCAGTGGGGAGACTTAAGCCCTATTATACAATCAAAATCTATTCCACTGACATTTCTGGGTCCGATCTGATTTTCTGCCTCTCCGCTGCTCTGCCAGTGACTGTCCAGACGCTGGAGAAGGCTTGTAGGTATCCAATGGCCTCTTGTCATTCAGCGGCCTCCCCAGCAAGTGCTCACGCTGGTGCCGGTTAGTACTCCTTTTCAAAGATGTACATCTGGCAGAAGGGCTTCTGTGGGGAGCCGAGGAGGTGAGTAATCATCCTTGCTCGCAGGCAAAATCCTCTCCCACTTCCAATTGGGTGGTTTGGCGATGCCCAAATTGCATCCTAAATCAGTGCAAAAGCTCACCCTAATCTTCATGGGCCGGCCGGATTTCCCACCACACGGCATTGAGTCCCTCATTTTAATACATTCGCATCTCATTATTGGATCACATAGCAAGAATCATCCACCCCTGTCCAAAACTCCACCCATGGCTGCGTGGCAATATGACAACTCGAATCGGAGCTGCTTTCAGAAGGTGTGCAACTGATGAGATTACCTCCGAGGGGAGTTTGGAGGTAAGCTGAGAGCTTGCAAAGTGGCACCGCTTTGTCAGAGGGGCAAGGGGGCACCAGATTAGGCCTTGGTGGTAGCATAGAAAGATTCACGGGTACCAGGAAAGAACTCGGGTGGACCGGAAAAGTACCTTAGGGTGGGGGTCCATGCAAAAGACAAGTTTGAGGATTAAAGACCCCGGTTGAAGGACAAAGGTCCCAATGTTGAGTGGCACAGGGCCAGGCAACGGGCCAGAAGTGGGGAGATAGCCAAGTGTTAAAAGCCACGTGTTAAAAGACCGTTTCTGAGGCATCCTTCTGCTCCTAGGTCACAGACTTCTGATAGGGCCCTAACTCTGAGAAGGGGACGCCAGTGCAGTGGGTGACTAGTCGGTCATCACGGACTGACATCCACGAAAATGTTGTGGGTGTCTGCCAGCTCATTACTGACAAGGGCAAGTTTAATGGCGGGACCTTACAGCAATGAACAGTCAACTGTTGCTGGGACCGGTTGAGCTACAACTTAATTAACGTGCCTGGGGTCTAACTGCTCACCCAATTATGCCCACTAAATCACCTCTGATGTGTGTGAGTGCCACTGATTTCTGCTCAGCAGTTAACCCTTGGCAAACCAAAATCCCGATTCACTAACTGCCAAAGTTACCCTGCATCATTGTCTGACTGGGAAAGCACATACATCCTCTCTGACAGTCCACAAGGGCACACTTGCTGAGGAGTGTGCTCTGACCCATAAGATGTGTGGCTGACATGCACTTTGACAGGCGATCCCCCCCCCCCCCCCCCCCCGCCATTGACCAGATTGCGCGCAAGTCCTTGGAGTGAAGCTGAGGACAATGCCTACGCCTGGGATGAGAGCTCCAGATGCAGTAGCATGGCAAAGTTGTGGACTTACCCCAGAGAGTAGTTGCTCAAAGGCATTTTCTTCAATCCAGGGTCTACAGATACCTTTCTGCAGTTGTGCGAGTATCATCATCGCTGAAGACTTTGCCCATCAAGGGAACTGTTGGCTCAACTGTGCACCCTTCTGCGGGATTTGATGCCAGGAGTCCACCCACTGTTTGTGATGTTCAAAGTCACAGCAGACTTTTGTATTTCCTGTCCGATGGAAGAAGTTGGAAGAGTGAAGTAAGCCGGGTGGGAGGGGTCTTTGATTATTCTGCCCGCTTTCCCCAAGCAGCGGGAAGTGTAGATTGAGTCAATAGGTGGGAGGCAGGTTCGTGTGATGAAGTGGGCGGTGTTCACGGCTTTCTGAAGTTTCTTGCAGTCCTGGCCGAGCAGTTTCCATACCAGGCTGTGATGCAGCCAGATAAGATGCTTTCCGTGGTGATTCTGAAAAGTTGGGTAAGGGTTAATGCAGACATGCCGATTTCCTTAGTTTCCTGAGGAAGTGTAGGCGCTGTTGAGTTTTCTTGGTGGTAACGTCGATGTGGGTGGACCAGGACAGATTTTTGGAGATGTGCACTCCGAGGAATTTGAAACTGCTAATCATCTCCACCTCTGCCCCGTTGATGCTGTCAGGGGTGTGTACAATACTTTGCTTCCTGAAGTCAATGACCAGCTCTTTAGTTTTGCTGGCATTGAGGGAAAGACTGTTGTCGCTGCACCACTCCACTAGGTTCTAGTCTAGTGAGGCTTCTAGCCTTTTGCCTCTGGGTTCCGGGAATCCTGCACGGTCTTGTGAGTACAGGTGAGCAGGAGAGCGTGACACAAGTGTGCTGGACTGACATTTACATATGGCTCCCAGATCTTTGAAGTTGCCAGCTGAAAATGGGTGGCCGAATCAGCTTAGGACCTGCCAGATGCTGCAGGGAGGCACTCCAAATGCGGAAATCAGTCACATGTCACACCATTCTGGCCCACTCGCGCACTTGGAACAAATAATGGAAAATTCTGGCCCAACGTTTTCAAGAACATACCATGAGAGTATTATGATAGCATGGTGGGATAGGTGGGCTGAAACTTCTTTCCTAACCTGAAACCTCCACTGTGCTGCTGTTTACCTTTCACATATTTTAGTTTCTCTTTTCTTTAAAAGAAACCTTTAAAACCCTTCACTTCTTCCTCATAGCTCCCAACCTCATAGTGATGGAGGGGCAACGTGAACAAGGGTGTAGATTTTAACTGGCTAAATAGCAGCACCAAATCAGAAGCCCTGAATGCAAGCCTGATGCTGTTGATGTGAAGTGGGGTGTCTCAGCATTAGCCCAATAATTGCAGAACTGTGTCAATCAAAGGAAACATGTGTTAGTCGGGCAATCTGAACAGAGCCACCAACCTTCCAGTCACAGTTATGGTAAGTACATTCTTCTATTTCTTCTCTTTGGGGTTCGGCGCTTTGTCGAGGGCACCTGAGGAAAGGTAGATTTGAAATATCCTCGTGGGAGAGCTGGAAAATTATAGGACCAACTGCAGACTGGACAATCCAGCATAGCCGCTTCCGGCAATCACCGTCTGTTAAAAACCCAGCGATGAATTGGATTACCTTCAGCAAATGATTCAAGAGCTATCTCATTCTCAACGGAAAATGTACAAGTTTGAAGCAGAATTAAGCAATCTTGCTGACTAACGATGACAGTATCTTTCTCATTCTCATTTTACATCCCAGTCCCCTAGTATATTTCCCCTCTCATTTTCCTCTGCTGCTGGATCAATTTTAAGAGGAATTGTTTGTGAAACATATTGACACTTGGAATATGGACATTGCTGGCAAGGCCAGCATTTGTTGCCCGTCCCTCGATTCCCTGACCCAATGGTTTTATGATGTCTGTTTTGAATTTTTACATTTAAAACCTCAAACGTTATAAATCTAATTTACTATCTGGATTAGTAGTGCAGACCATGTCTCTATTACAACAATCTACAGTTCAAAGAGCAACTAATGCTCAGAAACAAAGCCTCATCCTTTTGTAGTTAGAAGCATATGTGATATTGTTGGTACAGAATTGTTACCACATCCAATTTTAACATGCTTGGACATTGAGCAGCTTCCATCTAATTTACATGTAAAAATGGAAAGGCAAGGGTGGCACGGTGGCACAGTGGTAGCACTGCTGCCTCAGGCCAGAGACCCGGGTTCGATCTGAACTCGGGTTGACTGTCTGAGAGGAGTTTGTAATTTCTCCCAGTATCTGCGTGGGTTTCCTCCGGGTGCTCTGGTTTCCTCCCAAAGTCCAAAGAGTGGGGGTTAGGTGGATTGACTCAGCTAAATTTCCCCTAGGTGGGGGGCGAGGTTAGGGTGGGGGATTGGGCCTCGGTTAGGGTGCTCTTTCAGAGGGGCGGTGTAGACCCGATGGGCCGAATGGCCTCCTTCTGCACTGTAGGATTCTATGAATAAAAGATTCGGGGAAATCATGCTCAAAAAACAAAAACTGCACAGGAAGTCCTTGAAGGAAGATGGGATATCGATTGAGTAACAACTTCTCAAGAGCCTGTGTTTGCGTTATTACACTAAAACCAGAGTAAAATAGTCCAGATGCTGGAAATCTGCAATAAAACAGAAAAGGCGGGGAAAAGCTCAGCAGGCCTGGCAGCATCTGTGGAGAGAGAAGACCAGAGTTAACGTTTCGAGGTCCACCTGACTACTTGCAAAGGGAAAGATTTATAAGGACTCCGAAATGTGAACTCTCTTTCTCTCTCTCCACCACTGCTCCCAGACCTGTTCATTCTGCTTTTATTGGATTATTGCAGATTTAGTCTTGCAGATGTCCAGCTTTCACAGACTTTGCAATTTTGAAAGTTCAGTAACTTAACTTTAAAATAAATCATTATCGATGCAGATTCAGTCCAGCAAACTCTTATCAAGCAGAACTATTTCCACCGTTTGCTTAAAGCAAAAGCATTTGTCTGCTCCGGTACTTCGAATAGATGGAATACCTAATGCTGAGAATTAACAGAGTCAATTAATAAGAGGAAATAAAATATTCCAATTAAAAAAACTTCAGAGCAAGTAAATGGGCGGCACGGTAGCATAGTCGTTTGCATTGTTGCTTCACAGCGCCAGGGTCCCAGGTTCGATTCCCGGCTTGGGTCACTGTGCTTCCGAGTCTGCACTTCTCTACGTGTCTGTGTGTGTTTCCTCCGGGTGCTCCGGTTTCCTCCCACAAGTCCCGAAAGACGTGCTGTTAGGTGAATTGTGTACCCGAACAGCTGCCGATGTGTGGCGACTAGGGGGCTTTTCAGAGTACTTCATGGCAGAGTTAATGTAAACCTACTTGTGACAATAAACGATTATTATATAATGGATTCATAAACATTGATAATTTAGTTGAAAATGTTTCTTAGGTTACCTGTCTCATTAATTGTTAAGAAAGGACTAATGCTTTACATTTCCATAACTCCCTTTCGGACCTTAGGATGTCCGAAGTCGCTTTCTGACCAGTGAAGTACTTTTGAAGTTTAATCGGCGATGCAATGTAGGGAGTGAGGCAACAAGTTGGGCACAGCAACATCCAACCAACAGCAGGTCTTCGCTGATAATCCCAAATGAGGCACCCACCCTAAAACTGCTTGGCATCGATGGCAAGTCCATCAGCAGCAGCAGGGAGAACAAATGAGGTCATGAGGCTAGTTCTGGGGCCAGAGGAAAGGAACTGGAAGATTTGGGAAAGGGGAAGAGGATCGGAAAGCATTGGGATGAGGTAAGGGGGATTTTTTTTTCGGGGAGTGTGGTGAGGTGGGAAAGTTCAATAGACTCCAGAAAACGCTCCAGCCATTTGTGATGCCTGGAAAAGGGAAGGGTGCAGTGTCCCAGGATCTGGAAATCGGTACGTTTTAGTTGGAGATTGTGAATTGTCCATTTGTACAACAGGACATTCCTCACCCGAGAAATGCAGAAGTCAATTGTTTCATTTTCTGCAGGACGATTTTAACAAGGATATCACTTCACACGAACATCTCAGGGGTTCTCTAGGTTCCCCCAGATTGCAGAGGTAGATTAAACCACAGACATAAAGGAATGGGTGCCTGTGCCTTGAACCTGTTCTGTGCCATTCAGTTACAACTGATCTAAAAGCTGTGAAATTTATAAGCCTTGGCGTTCAGAGAGACCTGGCTGTGCATACACAAGGAACGTGGAACGTTAGCGTGCAGGCGCAGCAAGCAATTAGGAAGGTCAATGGCATGTTTGCCTTTAATGTAAGGGGATTGGAGTACAGGAACAAAGATGTCTTGCTACAGTTGTACAGGACTTTGATGAGAACACATCTGGAATACTGTGTACAGTTTTGGTCTCCGCTTTTAAGAAAGCATTTACTTGCATTGAACGCAGTACAGCGAAGATTCACGAGCTTGCTTCCTGGGATGAATCGTATTTTATTCCCGGTCAGAGGAGTACATTTTGAGACGGCACAGTGGTTAGCATTGCTGCCTCAAAACTCCAGGGACCCAGGTCAATTCCAGCCTTGGGTGACCGACTGTGTGGAGTTTGCATGTCCTCCCCATGTCTGCGTGGGTTTCCTCTGGGTGATCCGGAATCGTCCCACTGTCCAAAGATGTGCTGGTTAGGTGGGTTGGACATGATAAATTGCCCCAGAGTACCCAAAACGTTTGGTGGGGTTACAGGGTTAGGGCGTGGGCTTAGGTAGGGTGCTCTTTCAGAGGGTTGGCGCAGACCCGATGAGCCGAATGGCCTCCTTCTGCACTGTAGGGAATTCCATGGTTCTATTCTATGATTTAATGGAGGGGTTTTCCCTTGAGGAAAATCAAGGAATTACCGGACGTTAAAGGTGCTTCTGATGTTGGCAGTTCACCCTCTTCTCATCGAAGGCCGAAACCTGATTATTTTCGGGCTTGCACCACATAGGGGAATTTCTCCCACCAACCTAAAAATTGAGGCTGAACAGGAAATATCTCCGAAGTGGCCAATAATTGGCCACCTAAGGGCCTCAAACTGGGGCAAGGCTGAATGGCCCTCCTTGTTGAGAGGCCTCAGTGGGCGGAAACCCAGTCGGAAGCCCACCCGTGATATTTCAGGCTCATCCCCATGATCATGATGTGGACCATCAGCAGCAGAATTCTGAAAGTCCAAATGTACGACAGCTACCAACTCCCCTTTGTCATTTCTGTTTGTAACATGCTGAATAAACTCCAACAGGTTTGTCAGACATGGGGCGAAATTCTCCCGAGGGAGACAAAGTGCCGATGCCGGAGTGAAAACCGGAGTGTTTCACTCCGGCGTCGGAGGCTGCTCCTCGCCCCCTATTCTCCACCCCCCGGGGGGCTAGGAGCGGCGGCGCGTCAATCTCGCGCGCCGGGCCTTAACGCTTGCGTCAAAGCGGCACCACCTGAATTACGCGGCCGGCGGTGCCTGAATTACATCACCCGCGCATGCGCACGTTGGCCAGCGCCAACCTGCGCATGCGCCGTTGCCGTCTTCCCCTCCGCTGCCCCCAAGACATGGAGGATTGATCTTGCGGGGCGGCGGAGGAAAAGAGTGCGTCTTTCAGAGACACCGGCCCGACGATCAGTGGGCACCGATCGCGGGCCAGACCCCTCCTGAGCAACCCCCTGGTGCTGGATTCTCCCTCCGCCCCCCACAGGCCGCACACAGCATTCGCACGCTGTTCACGCCGGCAGCAACCAGGTGTGGTTGGCGCCGGCGTGAACCAGTCGGATTCGGCAGACCGGAGCGGCGATTCTCCGAGCGGCCTGTCGCAAATTGGGACACGCCGCTTTGGGGGGGGTGGGGTGGGAGAATCGCGTGCGGGTGCCAGGGCGGCGTGGCGTGATTTGCCCGGCACTCCCGCGATTCTCCCACCCGGCGTGGGGTCGGAGAATCGCGCCCATGATTTCCCATTCATAATTCCGTGTTGACTATACCCAATCTGATTGTTATCTAAGTGCCCAATTATCTCATCCTTTAAGTTGGATTCTCGCCTTTTTCCTACTATTGATGTGATTCTAACAGGAATGTCGTTCCCTATTTTCTCTCCCTCCATTCTTAAATAGTGGCATGACATTTGCCACCTTCCAATCTGCAGGAACCATTCCAGGATCTATAGAATGTGAAGATGATCATCAATGCTTCCATTACCTCCATAGCTACCTCTTTCAACACACGGAAATGTAGATCATCAGGCCTTGGGGACTTATCAACCTTCAGTCCCATTAATTTCTCCCATGCAATCTTCATACTAATACAGATTTCTTTCAATTGGCTTTCTAAATCTGGGAGATTCCTTGCCTCATTCTCAGTGAAGACAGACACAAATGTAATCAATTAGCTTCTCAGCTATCTCTCTATTCCTCATTAGAGATTCTCCTGGCTCAGCCTGTAATGGACCTGTATTTGTCATGGCAAACATTTTCCTTTTACACGCCCATAAAAGCTTTCACATCCCATTTTTTACCGGTTTACATTCATATTCTATGCTCCCTTTCTTTTTCAGCTTCTTCACCTCTTTTGCTCGATTCTTACATCCTCCCAATCCTCAGGTTTACACCTATTTCTGGCAACTTTATCAGCCTTTTTGTTTACAGTCCTTAACTTCCTTTGTTAGCCATGATGTGGAGATGCCGGCGTTGGACTGGGGTGAGCACAGTAAGAAGTCTTAAAACACCAGATTAAAGTTTAACAGGTTTGTTTCGAATCATTAGCTTTCGGAGCACTGCTCCTTCCTCAGTTGAATCTGAGAAAGGAGCTGTGCTCCGAAAGCTAGTGATTCAAAACATGCCTGTTGGACTTTAACCTGGTGTTGTAAGACTTCTGACTTTGTTAGCTATGGTTGACTGACTTTATTGGATTTTTGTACCTTTAACACGTGTATGATTGCTGTAAACTGTGTAATAGTTTTTTTTTAATTGTCCAATGCTTATGTACAGAATTGTCTTTCAATGTATTTTCCCAATCCACCTCAGCCAATTTGACCCTCATTCCTTCATAATTTCCTTTGTTCAAATTTACCACCCTGCCTTTGGATTGAACTTCCTCACTTTCAACCTAATGTAAAATTCCATCATATTATGGTCACTCATCCCTAAACGTTCTTTTACAACAAGATGACTAATTCAACCTTGTTAATTATATGACACTGGAACTAAAATATCCTTTTTTCTAGTTGGTTCCTCAACGTACTGCTCCTTAAAATCATCCCAAACACAATCTAGAAACTCGTCCTCCGTAGGATTAATACTCATTTGATGCAGTGGAACACCAACGTCTGTAAGCTCCACTCCAAATCACACACCAACATGACTTGTAACCACATCTCCATTCTATCAGTGTCACTGTGTACAAAACCTGGAACTACCTTCCCAACATCATTATGGGTGTAACGTCATCACATAGACATCAGCAGTTCCAGAAGGCAGCACCTTCTCAAGAGCAGTAAGGGAAGGCAATAAATGTGGTGGTAGTGGTGAGGATGCCCCCACTTGTCAGCGGAGGAGGGGGACAGGATTTGCATTTTGGGGGGAGGGGGCCAGACACAGGACATTGGTATCAGGACGACCACTGAAAATGGTGGCCCAAAACCGGGATTCCGACAGAATCCCGCAAGCTCCCTTCCATGCATACATGGAAAAGCCCAGTAAGAAGTCTTACACCAGGTTAAAGTCCAACAGGTTTGTTTCAAACACGAGCTTTCGGAGCACTGCTCCTTCCACCATCACCACTACATGGAAAAGGGGAGTGAATCGTTCCTGGGCGTCGCTCCGAGGGCCAGCGCAGACCAGGAGCATTTCTAATCCAACGGGAGCACTTAGACTACGGGATGGAAAATGCAACCCAGCAGCTTTATGAATTGAAAGTTGTAAAGGAGTAGGTTTCAAGGTATGTCATCGAGAAGGAGGGGAGATAGAAATCTGGAGTGATTTAAGGAGGGAATTCCAGATTTGAGGAGGGAATAGCCTGGAAAACACATCCGCCAATGGTGAAGCCATGTTATCTGCAGGTCCCTCATCAATGTCTGGCCTTCACTACACATTCCGAGCAGAGTTATAGCTGAAGAGATACACAGTGTCAGCCACAGCATCTTCTGAAGGGCATCCCCTTCACAAGCAGGATGGAATAAACCATTAGAACGTGCAAGGAGAATGTCATCTCACTCTGCCAGTTTTGCTTATCTTCTTCTGCCGACAGTTGATAAAATTGAGTGTTAGGTGTGGAATGCTAACTGTAGGTCATGCTACTGACTGAGGATCAAATCAAAACCTGACGATCACATTGTCTAATATTATATTAACATTTGAATAGGTTTTAATTTGTATTTGCGGATGTGACATGAAGTGAAGGCTCCCCTCTGCCCTGTGGATGTAAAAGATTCCATGGATGTATCGCAAGGATTAGCAGAGGGTCCTCTCTAATAATTTATTAGTGTCACATGTCGGCTTACATTAACAACAATGAAGTTACTGTGAAAATCCCCCAGTCGCCACACTCTGGCGCCTGTTTGGGTACACTGAGGGAGAATTCAGAATGTCCAATTCACCTAACAGCACGTCTTTTGGGACTTTTGTGGGAGGAAACAGGAGCACCCGGAGGAAACCCACACAGACACGGGGAGAACGTTCAGAGAACATTCAGTCGCCGCCCAGACAGTGCTAACCACTCTGCTACCATGCCACCCAAAGCGTCCGAGCTAATATTTATTCTTCGGCCAACATCACTTAAAACATTTTCTGGTCATTACGCACTGCTAATTATCAGGCCTCGCAGGGCAGCACGGGTGCCGCAGTGGTTAGCACAGCTGCTTCACGGCGCCGAGGTCCCAGGTTCCATCCCGGCTCTCGGTCACTGTCCGTGTGAAGTTTGCACATTCTCCCTGTGTTTGCATGGGTTTCGCCCCCACAACCCAAAGATATGCAGGGTAGGTAGATTGGCCACGCTAAATTGCCCCTTAATTGGGAAAAAATGAATTGGGTACTCTAAATTTACACAAAAAAATTATCAGGCCTTGCTTTGTACAAAATGGCTGCCATGATTTGCCTCAGACAGTGCAGCATTCTCTCAGGCCTGCACCAGGAGTCTCAGAGCAGATTAGATGCTTGCTACCCATTAAGCCAAGGCATCAGTTCTTCAGTATATCCAGTTACGTGCCTTTATGTCTCTCTTTCAGCTAACTCTCACTTGTTTCTACTTTCTAGGAAAAGAAGAATTGCACAGATATCAATTCTGACATGGAAAAGTATTACCTCACAACAATGTACTCCATCGAGTTCATCCTGGGGATAGTGGGGAACGTCACTGTGATAAGTGGTTACATCTTCTGCCTGAAGAAATGGAAGTGCAGTAACATCTATCTCTTTTTCCTTTCCATCACAGATCTTTTTTTTATTTGCACACTCCCAATGTTTGTGATCCAGTATGCAAATGACAGTGAATGGTTCTACAGCGATCTGTGTTGTAAATTTAATCGGTATTTCCTCAACTGTAACCTTTACCTGAGTGTTCTCTATCTGACCTGTATCAGTATCGATCGATATTTGCTGGTGAGAAACCCAACCAAGCTCTACTGGTTCCAGAAGAAGAGGACAGCTACTATCATCTGCTTCCTGTTGTGGGTCTTTGTCACAGTGGAGCTGGTCCCCATGTTCACTTTCATTGGCCCCAAGAACATCACAGACAATGATGAGAACACAATAGTGTGTGTCGATTATGCCAGCTCGGGGAATGCCAAACACAGTTTGATTTACAGCATGTTCCTCACCATTTTTGATTTTATCCTCCCCCTCAGCATCATGGGGTTCTGCTCCATCAGAACGGCAAAGAGCTTAAGGAAGATAAGCGCCCAGCGTCACAGGAAAATTAACCTTGAAAAACCTCATCGGCTCGTGATATTGGCACTGGTCATTTTCTTGGTCCTCTTTACTCCTTACCATATTATGCGCAATGTCCGCATTGCTTCCAGAATGGACAACATGTATTTTACGTGCACTGTGCGCAAGAACATAAAGGCTGGCTACGCTTTCACAAGACCCATCGCCTACCTCAGCTCCGCCATAAATCCCATTTTCTATTTCATGCTGGGTGACCGATTCCGGGAGACCCTCCTCAGCAAGCTGCCGTTCATTGGCCCAAGGTTAATGTCACAATCTTCAAGCAACTGAATCGCTGGGGCTAAAGGACAGCTTGTTCAGAACGGCCGACGGCCATTTTATTTTCCGCCATTTTTTTGCAGCATGACTGGATTACAACTGAAGGTGTTCCGAATACCCTCGTTTTGTGGCTCACATATTCTTCAGTGATGCTGAACTGTCTCAAAATTCCTGTGTTCATGAAAGGTAGTTGTTTAGCCGCTTGGATCCGCTGCTGATGAAATTATGACTAGATTCCCATCCTTAAGGTCATCAGCACACAGGGTACGATTTTCAATTTCGGTAGTCCAGAATTAGCCAGGTCATAGAGTTTTACAGCATCTTCTGCCCATCCTGTCTGCGCCTGCCATCAAGCACCTATCTCGTCCAACCCGATTTTTCAGCACTTGGTCCATAGCCTTGTGCGCTCTGGAATTTCAAGTGCTCATCTAACTGCTTCTTAAGGTTTCAGGGTTACCACCAGTGCCACTATTTCAGGCAGTGAGTTCCTGATTCCGACAACCCTCTGGGTGAAGAAGTTTCTCAACTCCCCTCTCAGCTTTCTACTCTTACCTTAAATCTAAACCCACTGGTTATTGACCCCTCTACTAAGGGGAAAGGTTAGGGCAGTACGGTAGCACAAGTGGATAGCACTGTGGCTTCACAGCGCCAGGGTCCCAGGTTCGATTCCCCGCTGGGAATCTGTGCGGAGTCTGCATGTTCTCCCTGTGTCTGCGTGGCTTTCCTCCGGGTGCTCCGGTTTCCTCCCACAGTCCAAAGATGTGCAGGTTAGGCGGATTGGCCATGATAAATTGCCCTCAGCGACCAACAAAAGGTCAGGAGGAGTTATTGGGTTACGGGGAGAGGGTGGAAGTGAGGGCTTAAGTGGGTCGTGGAGACTCGATGGGCCAAATAGCCTTCTTCTGCACTGTATGTTCTATGTTTCCTCCTATCTACACTAATATTTGTGCCTCAAACGTTTGTACACCTCAATCAGGTTCCCCCCCCCCCGCCCTCCCCACCACTCAGCCTTCTCTGCTCTCGGGAAAACAACCCCCGCCTAACCAGACTCGATTCATAGCTGAACAAGTTGATAAGGTGGTTAGAAAGGCATGTGGGATGCTTGCCTTTATTATCTGAGGTACAGAATATAAGGGCAGGGAGGTTATGATGGAGCTGTATAAAACGTTCATCAGGCCACAGCTGGAGTACTGTGTGCAGTTCTGGTCATCACACTATAGGCACGATGTGATTGCACTGGAGAGGATGCAGAGGAGATTCATCAACGTCTAGCCAGCTATTATCCCTGGGTTAGTACTCCCTGGTTTGTGTACACTGACCAAGGCATGGTCCCACAGCCATAATGAAATGAAATGAAATCTGCTTATTGTCACAAGTAGGCTTCAAACGAAGTTACTGTAAAAAGCCCCTAGTCGCCACATTCCGGCGCCTGTTCGGGGAGGCTGGTACGGGAATTGAACCATGCTGCTGGCCTGCTCTGGTTTGTTTTCAAAGCCAGCGATTTAGCCGTGTGCTAAACCAGCCCCTAACGTAAGAGCATAAGAACTCGGAGCAGGAGTAGGCCATCTGGCTCTTCGAGACTGCTCTGCCATTCAATGAGATCATGGCTGATCTTAAGAGAGTTGGGCAGTCATGAAGAAACATTGCCAGTCAAATCATGGATGGAATAAAGCAGAATATTCTGGATAATCTCAGTAGGTCTGGCAGTATCTGTGGAGCGAGTAACAGAATTAAGGTGTGGTTTGTCTTCAGTGACGTCTCTGGGATGAAGTTGTTTCCCATGCTTTGGGGCTTATCCCAAACACCCAATTAAATCTGGTGGGGAAGGTAAATGTTTGCATTCAGTCCAAATGTTTGGCTGGATTTTTCTGGCTGTTCATACCAGCGGGGTCTCCCTGTCCTGTCGTGGCGTCCCCCCCGCCGTGGGCTTCCCGGCGGTGATGGGTGCATACAATGGGAAACCCCATTGACAATGGTGGGACCAGAAGATCCCGCCATCAGCCAATGGCGGGCAGCCTCTGCCACCGTGCAACACTCAGCGGATTGCGCGGAAAATCCCGCCCCATCTTTTCGTTGGTCCATGAGTGGGATTCTCCAGCCCCCGAGCCGAAGTGTTTCGCGGCAGGGTGCTGTTCGCTGCTGACGGGATTCCATCTTCCTGCCGCTTGTCAATAGAATTTCTCATTGAAGCCACCCCATGCCTGTGGGAAACCCACGGGTGGGGGGGGGGGGGGGGGGGGGGGGCGGTGGGGGTGGGGGGGGGGGGAGGGGGGATGTTGCCAACAGGGCTAGAGAATCCCAACGACTGGAGAATGCCGGCCGACACTCATTCCACACGAGGCAGTTCTGTAATTTATTGCATAAGGATTACAGAAAATCTCAGGGTATGGCAGACCAATGTGAAACTGTGAAATGACAGAATGAGGCCACATTTACTCTTTTTTTCTACTGTGAAATGAAAATGAAATGAAAATCGCTTATTGTCACGAGTAGGCTTCAATGAAGTTACTGTGAAAAGCCCCTAGTCGCCACATTCCGGCGCCTGTCCGGGGAGGCTGGTACGGGAATCAAACCGTGCTGCTGGCCTGCCTTGGTCTGCTTTAAAAGCCAGATTTAGCCCAGTGTGCTACACCAGCCCCTAAGCAGATAATCTGCCTTTACTCATCACTATTGGCAACAACAACCGCCTGCACGGTGGCGCAGTGGTTAGCACTGCTGCCTCACAGCGCCAGGGACCCGGTTTCAATTCCGACCTTGGGTGACTGTCTGTGCGGAGTCTGCACGTTCTCACCGTGGCTGCAAACCGGGTGCTCCGGTTTACTCCCACAGTCCAAAGATGTGCAGGGTCGGTGGATTGGCCGTGCTAAAATTGCCCCTTAGTGTCCACAAGGTTGGGTGGGGTTACGGGGACAATGCAGGGGGTTGGGCCTAGGTAGGGTGCTCTTTCGGAGGGTCGGTGCAGACTTGACTTCTGCATTGTGGGGATTCGATGATCCTATGATTGATATAGCACCTTTAATACAGTAGGTCACCAGGAGGCAAAGATCAGTGACCTCAGGCCTGAGGAGGAGTGAGTTTTGGCAAAGCTTTGACTGTGCTCTGCTTGAATAGCCAAGAGATGTCAGAAGAGCAGAACGCTGTTCACTCTCTAGCATTTCATTTTCTCTTCAAAATCTTCAACATAGGCCCACCTCCGCTCTGAAAAGTTGAAAGACAGAGCACAAAACCTAAAATGGATGGATCGCAGGCTGTCACTCAACCCGCTTGAACTCTTCCTGGCTCAGGATAGAGGCAAGAAAGATTAATCCCATCTAGATTCCCTAACTCAACCACGTGCCGCAGTGTGAAAAACAAAATTCATACAGCTTTGGTTGTCAATTGAGGAACAAAGTTGAATAGTCAATTCCTCTACCAACCGGCCAGCAGCAGATGTTAATGGACTGGGAAAAAAAGGAGAAGGGTCAGGAAAACAGTCACTGCACGATGCCAGACTTGGAAGAGGAACGAATGGTTGTGGGAAGTGAAGAATTGCACTCTTCCCCCACAGACCTGGGAAAGAATGAATTAGTACGGCACAACATAATGAGCCTGGATTTTGACAGGAACAAAAAAGGGGAGAAAGACCATGCTGAATGGTTTAAAGAAATTATATTGTCCAGCAGCAAGAAAAAGTCAGCAATCATTTATTGATGATTCACGAATTTGATTTAAAACTAAGGACGGGGTTTTCCGATTTTCAGGCTATGTCCTGACGCCGACATGGGAACGGTGGCCTTTTACGACCAAACATTTGGTGCAAAACGGCCACCGATCCTCCGTTAGGCTGGGGGCCAGCAGCATAGAGCATCTGGCTCTAGCTGCCAATACAGTGCGGAGAGGGCGGCACGGTGGCACAGTGATTAGCATTGCTGCCTATGGCGCTGAGGACCCGGGTTCGAATCCCGGCCCTGGGTCACTGTCTGTGAGGAGTTTGCACATTCTCCTGTGTCTGCGTGGGTTTCACCCCCACAACCCAAAGATGTGCAGGTTAGGTGGATTGACCACGTTAAATTGCCCCTTAATTGGAAAAAATGAATTGGATATTCTAAATTAAAAAAAAAAAATACAGTGCGGAGAATTGTCAGTCTGTGGCCGTGCAGGCACATGGTGGCGACCTACAGCTGCCGCGCCGTGCAACATGGCACCAGCTGTGCGCGGATCCGGCTTGCCAAATAGCACCCCCCTTTCGGCCGGCTCGCGACCCCCGGACCACCGCCCAACAGTGCCCCCAGCAACTGCCAAAGTCCCCCCTGCCCGCGGATCGGAACCTCCCCCAACTGTGGCGCGCTGGACTGAGTCCCCAGCCGCTACACCGAGTTCCTGACAAGCAACACCATGAGAGACCAACGCCGTCGGGAACTCGGCCGGTCGGGGGCGGAGCATCGGGGAGAGGGCCTCAGGCAACGTCGTGAGGCCGCCGATTCGGCCTGCGGCATACTCCTGGAGTACGGCGCTTTGGAGGGGAGCGGAACATCCCAAAAGCAACGCCGCCCGTGATTTTGACGTGAACTTTGATTCTCCGGCCGATCGGCGAACACCATTTTGGCAGCTGCGACCGGAGAATCCCACCCTGAGAACATGTTTGTTTCAACCAGACCAGCGAACTGTTATATAGGGCGCGATTCTCCGCAAATGCGGAGAATCGATAAGGCTGCCGTGGGACAGTCCGTGACTCACGGCCACTTCCGGGGCCGATTCTCCCCCCGGGCAGGGCTAGGAGCACGGCCCCGTGCGTCACGGCGGCGCGGCCTTGACGACGGTCATCAAGGCTGCACGTCAAGCGTCACGCGGCTGACGCGACCGATGATGTCAGCCGCGCATGCGCAGGTTGGACAACGCCAACCCGCGCATGCGCAGTTGCCGTCTTTCTCCTCAGCCGCCCGGCATGACGTGGCGGCTAGATCTTGCCGGGTGGCGGAGGGGAAAGAGTGCGTCCGTTTTGGACGCTGGCCCGACGATCGGTGGGCACCGATCGCGGGCCTGTCCCCTCCCGAGCACAGTCGTGGTGCTCCCGTGCCAGTCGGGCCTCTAGATGCCCCAAACGGGCATCTGGCGCCCGTTTCACGACGGCAGTGAGCAGATGTGGTTGCTGCCGTGGTGAAACGGGCGTGAAGGGCCGGCCGCTCGGCCCATCGGCCTGGGAGAATTGCCGCTCGCCGTAAAAAACGAAGCGGAGATTCGTGGCGTGGGTCGGGCGTGGGGTGGGTAGAATAGCGGGAGGGCGTGAAAAATGTCGGGAGGCCCTGCCGCTATTCTCCCACCCGGCGTGGGGGGCGGAGAATCGCGCCCCTAGTTTTTAATGGTGACCACTGGGATGAAATTAGGCAAGAAATTATCCTGTTTATACTTACCAATGTCCACATTTTACTCTTCGGATTTTGTCATTGGACAAGTCACAGATCTCCTTCAGCTTTAAGTCTCAGTAACGACATCAAACACGGATATTCACCACATAAGAACATTTTATCACTTCTGTTGCTTTTGTTTATGTTATCGTAGAGCTAATTTGATCGAAATAATCATGCTAATTTCCATGTTACCATGTGTAAGAATTTATATTTGTACAAACGTCAATGTAGCATGATAAACAACCTATATGAAAAATTACAAAAAATCTTTATTTCTCCATTACTTTTGTGTGCATTTTACTGAAAGCGATACTTTGTGAGTGGGAATTATTCTGTTCAGCAAATGAATAGTAACAGAATAAACACAGGGTTATGGAATTCAATTCAAGTCATTTGCTCACCATGTTTTTGGCTGAAAGACACGAACATTATAAAGAACAACACATAAAAAGATGATGAATATGTTTGAATGAGATCACCTCGAGGGAGGATAGGCGCAATCTTCTCAAACCTCGTTCACAGGAAAATCCTTTCATTCCATTAATCAGTCTTGCCGATCTTTGCTGCACGCTCTCCAATGCCTTAGATGTGGGCTGGGATTTTCACGTCCCCGTGCGTGTATACGACCCTTCGCGAGCAGGACGAGACAGGCTTTGGGCAGGAATTAGGCCAGAAAATCCTGACTGTGGTTTCTGTATAATGGTGGTGCTTTATTCCCCTTGTCCTGTCTGTAGCCATTGATAGAATTAAAAAAAAAAAAAATGTAGAGTACGCAATTTATTTTTTCCAACTCAAGAGGCAATTTAGCGTGGCCAATCCACCTAACCTGCACATCTTTGGGATGTGGGGGCGAAACCCACGCAAACACGGGGAAAATGGTGCAAATTTCACACGGACATGACCCAAAGCCGGGATCGAACCTGGGACCTCGGCGCCACGTGCGGCTGCAGGGCTAAACCCACTGCACCACCATTGATAGAATTGACCAGTTTCCTCTAACATATTGGGCGGCACAGCCACACAGTGGTTAGCACTGTTGCTTCACAGCGCCAGGGACCCGGGTTCGATTCCCGGCTTGGGTCACTGTCTGTGCGAGTCTGCACGTTCTCCCCACTGACTGCGTGGGTTTCCTCCGGGTACCCCGGTTTTCTCCACAAGTCCCGAAAAGACGTGCTTGTAAGGTGAATTGGACATTCTTAATTCTCCCTCTGTGTACCCTAACATGCGCCGGAATGTGAGACTAGGCGCTTTTTCACAGTAACCACATTGCAGTGTTAATGTAAACCTACTTGTGACACTAATAAATATTATTATTATTATTATTAATGGGAAAAGTGACAATGTTGTATTAAGAATATCTAAACAGGCTGGCGTGCACTTTAATAGCTTAAATTGCTATCCCTTTCAGAAATGGAAAATTTTATGGGATATAACTGTTTCCTTGGTGTGGGAACTCCCTTTGAGATACTCACATTCCATCATTGTTATTTTGCCAGAAGCACAATGTGAACAGAATGGCAAATAGAATATCTCCATGAAATATCCTGGCAATAATCTGTCTTTTAACCTCCAGTCCTAACAGACAGGAGGTCACGGGGAGCAGCTCTGGGGTGTCCTGATATACATCTTCACCTTACCATTCACCCTGAATCCCCCACCCCTCCTCCACTCTTCACTCCACACATGCCAATTCGCCAAACGCTTAAATAAGCACTCACGCCTAACTTGCTATCCTTTCTAATGTTGACATTTGTTCTTTGCATGGCAAGCCAGCAAGTTTCCTCAGTGAGGTTAATGTTGACATTTGTTTCTGCCTGGCAAGCCAGCAGGTTTCCTCAGTGAGGTTATGCAATGCAGAACAGATTGTAAAACCCACATCACCGGAACCTGCACATGGGCATCCTTTCAGTTGCCGCAATCCAGTGGTTAGCTTGAGCAACGGGTCGTTCAATATCCGAACCAGTGAGGGAAAGAAGGAACTAAATAAAAAAACAAAATTCTTCATTACTGCCCCTGAGGACTGTGGCGATTACCGACATCACCTGGACCTGTTGTTTAAGTGTGAGGCCAGAGGCAGAGCATTCAATCTTCTCCTCAGCTGAAATTCAAAAACCACACTTTCCATTGCTCGGTGCTCGGTAGGTTAGGAATGTTTCATAGAATTTACAGTGCAGAAGGAGGCCATTCAGCCCATCGAGTCTGCACCGGCTCTTGGAAAGAGCACCCTACCCAAGGTCAACAACTCCACCCTATCTCCATAACCCAGTAACCCCACCCAACACTAAGGGCAATTTTGGACTCTATGGGCAATTTATCATGGCCAATCCACCTAACCTGCACACCTTTGGACTGTGGGAGGAAACCGGAGCACCCGGAGGAAACCCACGCACACACGGGGAGGATGTGCAGACTCCGCACAGACAGTGACCCAAGCCGGAATCGAACCTGGGCCCCTGGAGCTGTGAAGCGAATTGTGCTATCCACAATGCTACCGTGCTGCCCTTGCACTTGTTTAACATTTATTTTGCAGCTTTTAAACCATTGCCATTCAATTGCTTCACCTACATTGCCGGCAATCTCCCCATTCCTACCCTCCAAATCTTCACTGTCATGCATTTCCCTTCTCTTCCCTTTTCCAAAGAATAAAGAACAATACAGCACAGGAACAGGCCCTTCGGCCCTCCAAGCCTGTAACAGTCGCGATACCACCCTTGGCCAAAACCCTCAGCACTTCCTTGTGCTGTATCCCTCTATACCCATCCTATCTATGTGTTTGTCAAGATGCCTTTCAATGCCGTTAATGTATTTTCTTCCACAACCTTATCTAGCACGTGTCCAGGTACTCACCACCCTCTGCGTTAAAAATGTGCCTCGCACATCTCCTCTAAACTTTGTCCCACGGACACTTAAACCAATGCCTCCTCGTGACTGACCCCTCCACCCTGGGAATGAATGCTGCCCATCATTCTACCATGCCTCTCATAATCTTGTACACCTCTATCAGGTCGCCCCTCAACCTCCGTCGTTCTAATGAAACAGTCTGAGGGCGAGATTCTCCGCAAATGCGGAGAATCGTAAAGGCTGCCGTGGGGCAGGCCGTGACCCACGGCAGCCTTCGTGCCCACTTCCGGGGCCGATTCTACCCCCGGCGCGGGGCTAGGAGCGCGGCCCCATGCGTCACGGCGGCGCGGCCTTGACGACGGCCGTCAAGGCCGCCCGTCAAGCGTCACGCTGGCTGACGCGGCCAATGACGTCAGCCGCCATGCAATGACGTCATGCAGGTTGGCGTCTTATCCCTCAGCCGCCCCGGAAGACGCGGCGGCTTGATCTTGTGGGGCGGCGGAGGGAAAAGAGTGTGTCCGTTACGGGCACTGATCGCGGGACTATGCCCCCTTGGCACAGTCGTGGTACTGCCGTGCCAATCGGGCCCCCAGATGCCCCAACGAGCATCTGGCGCCCGTTTCACGGCGGCAGCGAGCAGGTGTGTTTGCTGCTGTGTTTAAATGGGCGTGAAGGCCCGGCCGCTCGGCCCATCGGCCTCAGAGAATCGCCGCTCGCCGTAAAACACGGCGAGCGGCGATTCGTGGCGGGGGTCGGGCTGGGGTGGAGAATAGCGGGAGGGCGTGAAAAATGTCAGGAGGCCCTCCCGCTATTCTCCCACCCGGCGTGGGGGGGCGGAGAATCGCGCCCTGATTCTATTCACTTCTCCCCTCCAGACCAGGCAACATCCTGGTAAACGTTCCTCTCCAAGCCTCCACATCCTTCCGCTAGTGTGGCGACCAGAATTGTGCACAATATTCCAAGTGCAGCTATCAAGGTTCTATAGCAACTGTCGCATGACTTGTCACTTTTTATACTCGATGCCCCATCTAATGAAGACAAGCATTCTCATCCCCTCTTCCCTTCTCTCTCAGTGGTCACATAAATCTGAGGGGATGAACACACCTCCTCTCAGACATGGTTAGCGGGGAATGGGTTGTCCACAGCATTGTGTACCAATAGAGCAATGTAGGGATTGCAAGTGCAACTCCCGGTATCCACCTACATTCAAGGAATGAAGTGCTCCCTCCTCCTTATTCAAATAGTGTAAGAGTTTCCACAATGGATCCTATCCTTCCAACTTTCCTGGATGCCTTGTATTGCCTGAAGCTTGAAGAGTGCAGTGAACTCTTCAAACACATTCCTCAGTCAGATTGATTGATTGATTGATTGATATTTATTGTCACATGTACTGAAGTACAGAGAAAAGTATTTTTCTGCGGCCAAGGAAACGTACACCGTACGTACATATTAGATTAAAGGATGATCAACAGAGTACATTGGCAATGGTACATCAACAAATAGGGATTGGTTATAGTACGGAACAAAGGCCAAACAAGCAACACAAAATAGATTCAGGACACTTGAGGTGTCTCTACCCACCACCATGGGATCAATAATTTGGGTGGCACAGTAGCACAGTGGTTAGCACTGTTGCTTCACAGCTCCAGGATCCCAGGTTCGATTCCCGGCTTGGGTCTCTGTCTGTGCGGGGTCTGCACGTTCTGCCCCGTGTCTGCGTGGGTTTCCTCCGGGTGCTCCGGTTTCCTCCCACAAATCCCGAAAGACGTGCTGTTAGGTGAATTGGACATTCTGAATTCTCTCTCAGTGTACCTGAACAGGCGCCGAGTGTGGCAACTAGGGGATTTTCAGAGTAACAAAGAACAAAGATCAATACAGCACAGAAACAGGCCCTTCGGCCCTCCAAGCCTGCACCGACCATGGTACCTACCTGAACTAAAATCGTAAGCACTTACGGATGCCGTATCTTTCCATTCTCATCCTATTCATATATTTGTCTAGATACCCCGTAAATGCTACCATTGTACCTTCTCCCACCACCTCTCCAGGCAGCGTGTTCCATATATTTACCACCCTCTGTGTAAAAAACATGCCTCACACATCAGTTCTAACTTTTCCCCACTCACTTTAAACCTATGTCCCCTAGTACTTGACTCTCCTACCCGAGGAAAGATCATCTAACTATCCACTCTGTCTATGCCATTCATAATCTTGTAGACCTCTATCAAGTCACCTCTCAACCTCTGTTGTTCCACTGAGAACAGACCAAGTTCATCTAATCGCTCCTCATAGCTAATGGACTCCATACCAGGCAACATCCTAGTCAACCGCTTCTGTACCCTCTCCAAAGCATCCTCATCCTTCTGGTAGTGTGGCGTCCAGAATTGTACACAATATTCCAAATGAGGCCTAACCTAAGGTCCTGTACAGCTGCAACATGACTTGCCAATTTTATATTCAATACCCCGACCGATGAAGGCCAGCATGCCTTATGCCTTCTTGACCACCCTCATCCACATGTGTTGCCACTTTCAGTGATCGGTGGGCATGCACGCCCAGATCTCTCTGCATGTCAGTACTCGCAAAAGTTCGACCATTTATTGTATAATTCTACATGCATTGGACTTTCCAAAATACATTACCTCACACTTTTCCAGATTAAACTCCATCTGCCATTTCTCCACCCAAGATTCCAACCAGTTTATACCCTGCTGTATCCTCTGACAATCCTCTTCACTATCCGCAACTCCACCAATTTGTGTGTCGTCTGCGAACTTACTAACTTCATTGAAGTGTTAATGTAAGCCCACTTGTGACAGATAAAGATTATTATTATTACATGATCAAGAGCAGCATCGGGCGTTGTGAATAGTGTTCTTACTAGGAACAGAAGGGCCTGGAAGAGGACGAACCCTGGAGGTGATGGGTCTCTGACAATGCTGCCTGCCTTCCTGAGGCAGCAGGAGGTGGAGACAGAATCAATGGGAGGATGGCAAGCTTGTGTGATGCGTTGGGCTGAGTTCAAACCCACTCTGCAGTTTCTTGCGATCTTGGGCCGAGCAGTTGCCATACCAGGCTGTGATGCAGCCGGATAGGATGCTCTCCATCGCACATCTGTAGAAGTTTGTGAGAGTTGACGTAGACATGCTAAATTTCTTTAGCTTCCGAACAAAGTAGAGACGTTGTTGGGCTTTCTTGTCTGTTGCATCAATGTGAGTGGACGAGGATAGACTGTTGGTGATGGTGACCCTCAGGAATTTAAAGCAAATGACTATCTCCACTTAAGAGCTATTGATGTAGACGCTACGCTTACTGACGACCAGTTCCTTGGTCTTTCCAACATACAGAGAGAAGTTATTTTTGGCACAACATTCAACCAAGTGATTTATCTCCCTTTTGTACACTGTTTGAGATACGACCCACCGCAGTCATGTCATCCGCAAGCCTATAGATCGAATTGGAGTTAAATCTTGACAAACAGTCATGTGCGTCTCAGGAGTACAGAGGGGGACCGAGCACACATCCTTGCGGGGCCCTGTTGTTGAGGACTATGTGGAGGAGGTGTTTTGCCGCTACTGACAGATTGCGGTCTGCTGGTGAGGAAGTCAAGGGTCCAGCTGCACAGGGAGGGGTCAAGTCCAAGATTGCGGAGTTTGGTTATTAGTCTTGTTGGGATAATGGTGTTGAAGGCGGAGCTGTAGTCTATGACCAGCAGTCTGACGTGGGTGTCCTGTTGTCGAGATGTTCAAGTATTGATTGTAGGCCAGAGAGATAGCATCTGCTGTGGATCGGTTGGGCAATGAAGCCGAGGAAGTTACTTTGAGAATTACAGTTCACATCAGATAGTGCTTTGATACTATGTGGGTATTGCTGCAGTGGGAGTCCAGTATTTTTTATCAGACAGTTTATGCTCTATAATAACTACAAGACTGTGGGCACCCATTTCCTCGTGGTTGTGTCTCTGGATTGCAACTAAAATCCATTAAAATGAATGCATGGAAAACACCAGGGAATGAGCTTCCTGATTTCCTGTTATCCACGGATTTGAGTATCAATCCTACAATTTCCTGAATGTAGTTTCCAGCCATTCCCTCTGTGGTGAGTATTGCATTAACCATTCACCATGTCTGTAATTATATCACGCTGTTGCCCATGAGGGCTCCACCTATGGGCCATTGTAAGGTATTACCTGTGATGTATCATGTTGATGCCTTTGTGGGCTCCACCCCTGGCTCCTCCCCTTGAGGGGAGGCATAAAGAGCAGTCGCCCTGTAGGCGGACTCTCAGTAGCAGAGCAGTCGCAGGCAGGCACTGTTCTAGTCGATTAAAGCCACAGTTTACTTCTACTCCTTGTTTCGTGTGAATGGATGGCCCAATCAATTTAATTGACTACAACACCACAATGGAATCGGCCCTCAAACCTGACCGACTGGAACTCGACCCGCAAGCCGACGATCAGAAGCTGAGCCTCCTCCACGCCTGGGTGAGCCATCGAATCTTTGTTCAACTCGAGGAAGCTTCCACCTATGCAGACATGCTCGCAATGTTGAAGCGCCTATACGTAAGGCCAGTGAACAAGGTGTACGCGTGGCATCTCCTCACTACATGCCGCCAACGCTCCGGGGAATCGCTGGAGGAGTACCTACGCGACCTCAAAATCCTTGCGGAAGTTGCAACTACCAGGCCATTGTGCCACTCAACATATGGACCTCACAGTCCGGGACAACTACGCGGCTGGAGTCAGGTCCAACTATGTGAGACAGCGCCTACTCGAGAAGGGTGCCCTAGACCTGGAAGAAACGGTAAAGCGAGCCTCCTCCCTAGAAGTAGCGTTCCAAAGCCTCAACGCATTCCAGTTGGATCACGCGACCTCCTCGTGTACTCCAGACCAAAGAGTACCCCAGGCCTATGCCTCACGGCTGCCCACCCAACACGGAGGCTAAGCTGCTATTTCTACGGCCAGCATCAGCTCCCCAGGCAGCGCTGCCCGGCCCGGAACGCGAACTGCAGTGACTGCGGAAAAAAAGGACATTTTGCTAAGGTTTGCCGGCCAGGTCCAAACCCTCAAAATCACAGGCCCGACCCTCAGACACAAAGGCCCACAGATCCCGCAGTGAAGCAGCTTGCCTGCCACCTCCTCCCCCGGATGCGTCATCGGCCCCGTGCTGTCCGTGGGGGCAGCCATCTTCAAGTCCGCACAATGTGTGCGACTCACGGGGGCCACCATCTGGCCATCCTCGCCCACACAGCCTGCCACGTGCGACTCGTGGGGGGCCGCTATCTTGATGCCATCTTCCTCGCCGCCCGACATGTGCGACTGACGGGGGCCGCCATCTTGGCCGCCATCTGCAATGCCGTCTTACACGTGCGACTGACGGTGGCAGCCATCTTGGGACCACCCAAGCACCTCCGACCACGCCGGCTACCCGCAAGTCAGCGCGGTCACCCGGGACCAGTCGCGACCCAAGCACCTCCGGAGCTCCATGATGACCATCCGGGTAAATGGACACGAAACACCTTGCCTGTTCGACTCGGGAGCACGGAGAGGTTTACTCACCCAGACATGGTAAGACGCTGCTCGCTCCCAATCTTCCCGGCACACCAAACCATCTCCCTCGCTTCTGGGTTGCACTCGGTGCTGATCTGGTAGTTCACGACCACAACCCTAGCAATACAGGGTGCCGAGTACGCCAATTTTAAGCTGTATGTACTCCCTGACCTCTGCGCTCCTCTCCTTTTGGGACTGGATTTTCAGTGTAACCTCAAGAGCCTAACTCTGAAATTCAGCGGGCCCCTACCCCCACTCACCGTATGTAGCCTCGCGACACTAAAAGTCGACCCTCCCCCGCCCTTCGCAAATCTCACCGCCGACTGCAAACCAGTCGCCACCAGAAGCAGGCGGTATTAAGATTCAGGACAGGACTTTCATCAGGTCCGAGGCCCAGTGACCCTTGCGGGAGGGAGTCATCGAGGCCAGCAATACCCCTGGAGAGCTCAGGTGGTGGTCGTCAGCACCGGGGAAAAGAACCGGATGGTTGTAGATTACAGCCAAACCATAAACCGGTACACGCACGTCTATGCGTACCCCTTCCCTGGATCGCAGACATGGTAAACCAGATCTCGCACTACCGGATGCTCTCCACGGTGGACCTGAAGTCTGAGTACTACCAGCTCCCAATCAGCCCGGGAGACCTCCTCTTCCACTACTCCGGATCCCCTTCGGCGTCACAAATGGGGTTTCGGTCTTTCAAAGAACGACGGACCGAATGGTGGACCAGTACGGGCTGCGGGCCACGTTTCCGTACTTGGACAACATCACCATCTGTGGCCATGATCAGCAGGACCATGATGCCAACCTCCAGAAATTTCTCCAAACGCCCAAACCCTAACCTCACATACAACAAGGACAAATGCGTTTTCCGCACAACACAACCAGGCTAGCCATCCTCGGCTACATCGTAGAAAACGGGTTCTGGGACCTGACCCTGACTGTATGTGCCCCCTCCTGCAACTCCCCTTCCCCACTGCCCCAAGGCCCGAAAAGGTGCCTCGGGTTCTTTCCTATTACGCCCAGGGGGTCCCCAACATATGCGGACCAAAGCCCACCCCACTATCAAGGCCACCATCTTCCCACTGGCGGCCGAGGCCCGCCAGGCCTTCAGGTGCATCAAGGCGGATGTCGCTAAAGCCACAATGCATGCAGTGGACAGGTCCAAACCCCTTCCAGTGGAGAGCAACGCAATCAGAGGTCGCCCCCTCGCCGCTCCCTCAATCAGGCAGGCAGGCCAGTAGCATTTTTTTCACGCACCTCACCCACCTCTGAAATTCAACACTCCTCGGTCGAAAAGATGCCCAAGCCATCGTGGAAGCCGTGCGGCACTGAGGCACTACCTCGTGGTAGAGGTTTACCATCATCAACCGACCAACGATCGGTAGCCTTCATGTTCGATAATACGCAGTGGGATAAAATCAAGAACGATAATATCTCGAGGTGGAGGATTGAACTCTCCACCTATAATTACGATATAGTATATCGCCCTGGGAAGCTCAATGAGCCCCTAGATGCCCTGTCCCGCAGCACATGCATCAACGCACAAGACGACCGACTCTGGCCTATCCACGATGAACCTCTGCCACCGGGGGGTCACCCGGCCTTTCCACAACATCAAAGCCCGCAACCTGCCCTACTCCACTGAGGAGGTCAGGGCCATGACCAGGGACTGCCCGATCTGCGCAGAGTGCAAACCGCACTTCTATCGAACCGGATAAGGCCCACCTGGTAAAGGCATCCCGGCCCTTGAGCGCTTCAGTATCGATTTCAAAGGGCCCCTCCCCTCCATCGCCGCAACACCATATTTCCTCAAAGTCACTGACGAATTCTCTCGCTACCCCTTTGCAATCCCTTGCCCCAACATGACTGCAGCCACCGTCATTAAGCCATACATAGTGTCTTCACCTGTTTGGTATCCCCACGTATGTTCACAGTGACCGGGGCTCATCGTTTATGAGCGACAAGTTGCATCAGTACCTGCTCGGTAAGGGCAATTGCCTCGAGCAGCATTACCAGTTATAACCCCGGGGGAAACGGGCAGGTGGAGAGGGAGAACACAACGGTCTGGAAGACCGTCCTCCTAGCCTGACGGTCTAGGAATCTCCCAGTTTCCCACTGGCAGGAGGTCCTCTCCGACGCACTCCACTCTATTAGGTCCCTCCTTTGCACGGCCACAAACGAGACCCATCATGACCGCCTGTTTGTTTTCCCCAGGAAATTCACCTCAGGGCCTCGCTTCCGTCCTGGCTGAAGACACCGGGGCCCGTCCTACTCTGCAAACACGTCAGGAGCCATAAGTACGCCCCCTTGGTTGAGAGGGTCCAGCTCCTACACACCAACCCCTAGTACGCGTACTTAGATCACCTCGACAGCTGACAGGATACGGTTTCCCTCCGGGACCTAGTGCCTGCAGGCTCCACTACCACTGCCACCCCAACTTACCTCACCCAACCTACACTGACCAGCGCCCCTGCCCCTACATGGCACCCACCCCGCCCGCCCCCCATTCCCTCTTCACCGACCCACAGGAACGAAGCTCCGGAAGACACGCTCCGAGTCCACGCCTGTACCCGCACCGGCAACGTCTAATACCCAAGCCCGCACGGATGAGTTCGAGCACCTGGGCCATCTGCGATACCAGAGCTCCGGCAATCACACCGCACGATCAAGGCAGAACTTGTGAACCCTTCACCCCCGCCGGACTTCATTTTTTAACAGGGGTGAATGTGGTGAATGTATTGTATTAACCATTCACCATGTATGTAACTGTATCATGCTGTTGCCCATGAGGGCCTCCACCGATGGACCATGTACGGTATTGCTGTGATGTATCATGTCGGTGCCTTTGTCCTTGCATCACCCTCCATCGGCTGCTCTTCTAGTCCGGTTCTCTGCGAATCAGCGTGTACATGTGCACACACCACCTACTTCTCTCTGGAAAGAGTGGTAGGCAATCTATGCCAGGGGTTCCAGAGCAGTGAGGGGTGCGACACATCCAGTGAGCTCTGTAGAAAATCCTGCCCAGTGTGTCAGTCGCCCTCCTTTGCACAGCAGTGGATCGTGAATTGGGAGATCCTGGAGATGTTCCCGACTACATCAGGAAGGATCACAGCATGAAGAGGTGCATGGCCAGTGCTACCTTCAGAGCCATAGCCATGCCATCCTCACCCTGCTCTGACGCTCTCAGTGAGCAGTTCCTGAGTGAAGCACGAACATTGAACACATTGAAGATTGAGTAAGAGAAATCCTCCCTGAAAAACCCTAAGTGTTAAGGCCTCTTCTCCTTTTGTTGGAAATATTAGGTTCAGAGGATTGTTATATTTTGGGACTCTGTCTTTAATTCAGACTAAATTGTAAAGGGTCATGTGAGATAGGATGGGAATCAAGGGATACGGACCCAGGTTGTGCAGAAGGTTTTATGTAAGACTGGCTGCATAGACGGTGCAGGCTTGCAGGGCCGAAAGGCAGGTTCCTGTGCTGTACTTTTCTCTGTCTTTGTTCTTTGACATATTCTGAAATCTGCCTAGCAACAAGCATTTGTGAAGTGCTGTTTGAGATTTAAGGGAGGCCTGGGTTGGTTCGCTGGAAAGAAGGATGTGCATTCTTGGAGACAATGGTGGTAGCCTCTGTGTTCTCATGGTTAGGCTACAAGGCTCCAAATTGTTAGGAAGGTATTTGCAATGTCAGGTTTGCAAACATTCAAGAACAAAGAACAAGACAGCGCAGGAGCAGGCCCTTCGGCCCTCCAAGCCTGCGCAGTACATGCTGCCCCTCTAAATTAAAGCCTTCGGCAATTCCACGATCCGTATCCCTCTATTCCCATCCGATTCATGTATTGTCAAGATGCCTCTTAAACGTTGCCATTGTACCTGCTTCCACCACCTCCCCGGCAGCAAATTCCAGGCACTCTGCGTAAAGATTTGCCTTACACATCTCCTCTAAACTTTGCCCCTCGCACCTTAAGCCTGTGTCCCCTCGCAATTGACTCCTCCACCCTGAGAAAAGCTTCTGACTATGAACTCTGTCCATGCCACTCATAATTTAGTAAACTTCTATCAGGTCGTCCTCAACCCTGTCATTTCAGTGAAAGCAATCAAAGTGTATCGAACTTCTCCTCATAGCGAATACTCTCCAGACCAGGTAACATCCTGGTAAACCTCTTCTGTACTCTCTCCAGTGCCTCCACATCCTTCTGGTAGTGTGGCGATCAGAATTGTACACAATATTCCAAGTGTGGCCTAACTAAGGTTCTGTACAGCTGCAACATGACTTGCCAATTTTCATACTCAATGCCCAGCTGCTGGAGATCTTGACTGCCTTATCCATCTGCGTTGCCACTTTCAGTGATCTATGGACCTGTACGCCCAGATCTCTCCTGCCCGTCAACCCTAAGGTTCTGCCATTTACTGTATACGTCATACCTATATTAGACCTTCCAAAATATATTACCTCACGTTTGTCCGGATTTAACTCCCTCTGCCATTTCCTCCGCCCAAGTCTCCAACCGATCCATATCTTGCCTCATCGCTATCTGCAACTCTACCAACCTTCGTGTCATCCACAAACTTACTGATCAGACAAGTTCATTTTCCTCCCAATCATTTATACAAACAACAGAGGTCCCAGCACTGATCCCTGCCGAACACCACTAGTCACAGCCCTCCATTCAGAAAAGCACCCTTTTGAACACAAAGCTTTGAACTGTTCATTTACTTCACAATAGAGTAGAGTTGGGGGTCTGAAGATTACTTAATCAACACTTCTACCTGGATACAAGGGCCATGTGATTCACATTGCCATGGATATGGGGTTTGTGAGGTAGAGATACCTTAGGGTGTCATTTTGAGTCAGATTCTCGGCTTCCCTAAAATATATCACTGAATCTGACGCCCTATGTCCGGCCTTCCGTGACTGTCCGGTGCCCGCAGTGGGGAATCACATAGGCATGGTCTCTATCAGCGTGGCCCTGGCATGGTGGAATTTATGGTGGGATAAAGGGGTAATGGTTGCCCCTTGGGCCCACTGTGAGGTTGTACCACATCAGGGCCATGCAGGTAGAGACCATCCGAGCCCATCCGAGAGCCACCCCTGTCCATGCCTCCTCTACCAGAACGCCACCGTGTCCTCGACAGGGACCCCTATAATAGTGGGGGCACCCCCCAGGTACCCCTGTAATAGGGAGACTCCCCCACAGGTAGCCCTGCAATAGGGGGACTAAGGGTAACCTCAAGAACCTGTAATGATGGACCCCTGACCCCTATAAGGGGGACACCCCCCCAGGCACCCTTGTAATATGGGAATCCCCCACAGGGACCCCTATGATAGGGAGACCCCCACAGGGACCCTGCATAAGGAGACCCCTTCCCACAGGGACCCTTGTAATAGGGGATCCCCCACAGGGACCCCTGTAATAGGGAGACCCTCACGGGGGGCCCACATGTCATGGGGATGGCACCAGGCAATCCGCTGGGGGGGCGCTGTGCAGCGCCGGGGGTGGGTTGCAGCCAATTTGCAGTTCGTGGTACGGGGGGTGCAGGCCGCAGGGCTTCGCTATCGAGTCATCCACTCCAAGATGGCAATCCGATAATGAAATTCCATGGGAATTCCTCATTTTAAGGCATAACTTTGTTTGGCAAGGAATACGGAATTGCGTACCGGTTTGCGCTCCCAAATCAGTTGCAATTCAGCTCTAGCAAGAGAACATAGTTTCCCAAAAGACGAATCCCACCTTAATGTTTCTGTGCCTGGGAGGGTAAAACCTATGGTTAGATTCATGCTCGACATGGATGTTTGGATGTGTCGGGGTTAGTTTCAGTTCCAACTGTGATATTATTGTGCTGAGAGAGGGCTACGGCATGAAGAGTAAGTAAATAGACAGCGACTGCTTAGCAACTGAGGCCTTGTAAGGTAGAGCAGCTTTTAAGTCTTGGTTCATCTAATTTGATTGCAGTTGGAGATAGGTAGTGAGAAAGAAGGAAGCTTTCATAACTCTGATAGGTGCAGTGGGTTTTAGAAGGCTAAAGAGGGTACATCTCTCTCAGTCTTGATTGATGAAAAGCCATACTATGAAGAGAAGTTTCCAAGAAGACCGGAGTTAAAGGAACAGAGGAAATTGGGAACCAGAACAGAATACTGTTCAGTAAAAGTCACAGTGTTGAAAAGGCATTGCCTCATGAGAGGTCAGAAAGGTATCTACAATACTGCTCAGATTTGTGAGAAATTGCTACACCTTGGGAGACATTATTGGAATTAATTGTGGCGATCGATGGACCTCAGAGTGTATGCAAAAGCCTTTAAGACAAAGGAAACGTGAAGGGTGAGGTGTAAAACCTGAAAGTGAAACTTTGATGGAAGCAGTGGAGGCGAAGCATAATTTAGGAGAATATTTGAAAGTGTGACTTTTGAAAGTGGAATTTGAGAACACGTGTGGAAGTCAGAGTTCAGTGAGACAAGGTGACTTTTTAAATTCATTTCCGGGATGTGGGCATCGCTGGTTAGGCCAGCATTTATTGTCCATCCCTAGTTGCCCTTCAGAAGGTGGTGGTGAGTTTCCTTCTTGAACCGTTGCAGTCCTTGAGGTGTAGGTACACCCACTGTGCTATTAGGAGGGAGTTCCAGGATGTTGCCCATGCGACAGTGAAGGAACGGTGATATATTTCCAAGTCAGGGTGGTGAGTGATTTGGAGGGGAACCTCCAGGTGGTGGGGTCCCAGGTATCTGCTGCTCTTGTCCTTCTAGATGGCAAAGGTAATGGGTTTGGAAGGTGCTGTCTAAGGAACCTTGGTGAGTTACTGCAGTGCATCTTGTAAATGGTACACACGGCTGCCACTGTTCATTGGTGGTGGAGGGTTTGAAGGTTTGTGGAAGAGGGAGCAATCACACGGGAGATTTGTCCTGGATGGTGATGAGCT